>NC_134691.1:230729878-231329878 GCF_050947455.1 Rhinoderma darwinii
GGAATTGCCTAGAAGTAGGCTGAATCGCTGCAAGGGCTGAACAGCAGTATCGGGCAGGCTCGGGCAACGCGCGGCCCGTTCGGGTTATCGCTTCTCGGCCTTTTGGCTAAGATCAAGTGTAGTATCTGTTCTTATCAGTTTAATATCTGATACGTCCCCTATCTGGGGACCATATATTAAATGGATTTTTAGAACAGGGAGATGGAAATAGAGCTTGCTCTGTCCACTCCACGCATTGACCTGGTATTGCAGTATTTCCAGGACCGGTGCACCCTTTCCTTATGTGTTGACTAAAATCAGATTCCAAAAGTGTTTTTTGTGTTTGCCATTGTTTCTGTCTTTCTGAAGGGATCTCCCCTTTTAATCCCATTATTTCAACACCTGTTGGACAATGCATGAGTGATAATGAGCTAATTGATTAAATGCAATTAATGAATACATTGCCACCTCTTGTTTTGTGTCGTCTGTGTGTCTGTGTTTCCGGCATTTCACATTGGAACAGCTCATTCACCTTCCTTGTCTTCTCTCCGCCCTCCCTTTTAGGTAAGTTAAAGAGCTGCACCTGAGCCAGCCACTGATTGATGCAGCACCACAGTCAAATAGTGGAGTGGAGTAGGGGAACAGCAAACAGCCATTAAAGCCGCCCGCCCGCCACAATGGACCTACCTGTGTACACTAGATGGATGTGATGGAATGTACTGTTGTCCCTACATTTCAAGAAGGAGTAAGAATTGCAGTTGCAACAAAGCCTTGCTTGCCTACAAAGAGAGCAGCAATTTGGATTTGTTACTATGTTACCTAGAAGAATAACAAACTGTGCAAGGATGGAGGTTGTAGGAGCAAGGAGAAGTTGTCTGTAAAGTTGGTGGATGCTTATTTTCCATTTTGCAGTCCCTCGTCTCCCTCTTGTGGCCTCCTGGAGGCAACTAGCTGTGCAAAAAAAGACAGCCTGGCGGCCGGCTGTTGCAGTGTTGCCCTCTCAGGCAACACTGAGTGACTGACTGAGCCGCACCGTCTTATATAAAGTTCAGACGGAACTTTGCACGTGTCATAGTGGAGCCCTGAGGAGCCAGAGCCAGCTTTCTGACATCATAATGGGGCCTCAAAGATAAAAGCCTGGGCCCAGGCAGTGTTGGTCAGTGCTGCTCAGCAGGCAGCACTGGACTGGACTGGATTACAGCTGATACAAGGTGTGAAGGAACAAGGGGTGGCTGTGGGCATGCACTTGCTGCCGCTGCCAGTGTTTATCTGCATGGCAGCAGGGCATTTGGGCGTTGCCAGGAAGGCGTTTTTATGTAGATTCCTCCTCTTTCAGCACTGCATTGTGGTGCAAGCAAAAGAAGCAAATCCTGTCTGGCTTCCTCTCCGGCCTTTATTCACCTCCCGTGTAGCTGTGAGTGTGTGAGCCTGCAGGGCCCCATGGAATTGCCTAGAAGTAGGCTGAATCGCTGCAAGGGCTGAACAGCAGTATCGGGCAGGCTCGGGCAACGCGCGGCCCGTTCGGGTTATCGCTTCTCGGCCTTTTGGCTAAGATCAAGTGTAGTATCTGTTCTTATCAGTTTAATATCTGATACGTCCCCTATCTGGGGACCATATATTAAATGGATTTTTAGAACAGGGAGATGGAAATAGAGCTTGCTCTGTCCACTCCACGCATTGACCTGGTATTGCAGTATTTCCAGGACCGGTGCACCCTTTCCTTATGTGTTGACTAAAATCAGATTCCAAAAGTGTTTTTTGTGTTTGCCATTGTTTCTGTCTTTCTGAAGGGATCTCCCCTTTTAATCCCATTATTTCAACACCTGTTGGACAATGCATGAGTGATAATGAGCTAATTGATTAAATGCAATTAATGAATACATTGCCACCTCTTGTTTTGTGTCGTCTGTGTGTCTGTGTTTCCGGCATTTCACATTGGAACAGCTCATTCACCTTCCTTGTCTTCTCTCCGCCCTCCCTTTTAGGTAAGTTAAAGAGCTGCACCTGAGCCAGCCACTGATTGATGCAGCACCACAGTCAAATAGTGGAGTGGAGTAGGGGAACAGCAAACAGCCATTAAAGCCGCCCGCCCGCCACAATGGACCTACCTGTGTACACTAGATGGATGTGATGGAATGTACTGTTGTCCCTACATTTCAAGAAGGAGTAAGAATTGCAGTTGCAACAAAGCCTTGCTTGCCTACAAAGAGAGCAGCAATTTGGATTTGTTACTATGTTACCTAGAAGAATAACAAACTGTGCAAGGATGGAGGTTGTAGGAGCAAGGAGAAGTTGTCTGTAAAGTTGGTGGATGCTTATTTTCCATTTTGCAGTCCCTCGTCTCCCTCTTGTGGCCTCCTGGAGGCAACTAGCTGTGCAAAAAAAGACAGCCTGGCGGCCGGCTGTTGCAGTGTTGCCCTCTCAGGCAACACTGAGTGACTGACTGAGCCGCACCGTCTTATATAAAGTTCAGACGGAACTTTGCACGTGTCATAGTGGAGCCCTGAGGAGCCAGAGCCAGCTTTCTGACATCATAATGGGGCCTCAGAGATAAAAGCCTGGGCCCAGGCAGTGTTGGTCAGTGCTGCTCAGCAGGCAGCACTGGACTGGACTGGATTACAGCTGATACAAGGTGTGAAGGAACAAGGGGTGGCTGTGGGCATGCACTGGCTGCCGCTGCCAGTGTTTATCTGCATGGCAGCAGGGCATTTGGGCGTTGCCAGGAAGGCGTTTTTATGTAGATTCCTCCTCTTTCAGCACTGCATTGTGGTGCAAGCAAAAGAAGCAAATCCTGTCTGGCTTCCTCTCCGGCCTTTATTCACCTCCCGTGTAGCTGTGAGTGTGTGAGCCTGCAGGGCCCCATGGAATTGCCTAGAAGTAGGCTGAATCGCTGCAAGGGCTGAACAGCAGTATCGGGCAGGCTCGGGCAACGCGCGGCCCGTTCGGGTTATCGCTTCTCGGCCTTTTGGCTAAGATCAAGTGTAGTATCTGTTCTTATCAGTTTAATATCTGATACGTCCCCTATCTGGGGACCATATATTAAATGGATTTTTAGAACAGGGAGATGGAAATAGAGCTTGCTCTGTCCACTCCACGCATTGACCTGGTATTGCAGTATTTCCAGGACCGGTGCACCCTTTCCTTATGTGTTGACTAAAATCAGATTCCAAAAGTGTTTTTTGTGTTTGCCATTGTTTCTGTCTTTCTGAAGGGATCTCCCCTTTTAATCCCATTATTTCAACACCTGTTGGACAATGCATGAGTGATAATGAGCTAATTGATTAAATGCAATTAATGAATACATTGCCACCTCTTGTTTTGTGTCGTCTGTGTGTCTGTGTTTCCGGCATTTCACATTGGAACAGCTCATTCACCTTCCTTGTCTTCTCTCCGCCCTCCCTTTTAGGTAAGTTAAAGAGCTGCACCTGAGCCAGCCACTGATTGATGCAGCACCACAGTCAAATAGTGGAGTGGAGTAGGGGAACAGCAAACAGCCATTAAAGCCGCCCGCCCGCCCGCCCGCCACAATGGACCTACCTGTGTACACTAGATGGATGTGATGGAATGTACTGTCGTCCCTACATTTCAAGAAGGAGTAAGAATTGCAGTTGCAACAAAGCCTTGCTTGCCTACAAAGAGAGCAGCAATTTGGATTTGTTACTATGTTACCTAGAAGAATAACAAACTGTGCAAGGATGGAGGTTGTAGGAGCAAGGAGAAGTTGTCTGTAAAGTTGGTGGATGCTTATTTTCCATTTTGCAGTCCCTCGTCTCCCTCTTGTGGCCTCCTGGAGGCAACTAGCTGTGCAAAAAAAGACAGCCTGGCGGCCGGCTGTTGCAGTGTTGCCGTCTCAGGCAACACTGAGTGACTGACTGAGCCGCACCGTCTTATATAAAGTTCAGACGGAACTTTGCACGTGTCATAGTGGAGCCCTGAGGAGCCAGAGCCAGCTTTCTGACATCATAATGGGGCCTCAGAGATAAAAGCCTGGGCCCAGGCAGTGTTGGTCAGTGCTGCTCAGCAGGCAGCACTGGACTGGACTGGATTACAGCTGATACAAGGTGTGAAGGAACAAGGGGTGGCTGTGGGCATGCACTTGCTGCCGCTGCCAGTGTTTATCTGCATGGCAGCAGGGCATTTGGGCGTTGCCAGGAAGGCGTTTTTATGTAGATTCCTCCTCTTTCAGCACTGCATTGTGGTGCAAGCAAAAGAAGCAAATCCTGTCTGGCTTCCTCTCCGGCCTTTATTCACCTCCCGTGTAGCTGTGAGTGTGTGAGCCTGCAGGGCCCCATGGAATTGCCTAGAAGTAGGCTGAATCGCTGCAAGGGCTGAACAGCAGTATCGGGCAGGCTCGGGCAACGCGCGGCCCGTTCGGGTTATCGCTTCTCGGCCTTTTGGCTAAGATCAAGTGTAGTATCTGTTCTTATCAGTTTAATATCTGATACGTCCCCTATCTGGGGACCATATATTAAATGGATTTTTAGAACAGGGAGATGGAAATAGAGCTTGCTCTGTCCACTCCACGCATTGACCTGGTATTGCAGTATTTCCAGGACCGGTGCACCCTTTCCTTATGTGTTGACTAAAATCAGATTCCAAAAGTGTTTTTTGTGTTTGCCATTGTTTCTGTCTTTCTGAAGGGATCTCCCCTTTTAATCCCATTATTTCAACACCTGTTGGACAATGCATGAGTGATAATGAGCTAATTGATTAAATGCAATTAATGAATACATTGCCACCTCTTGTTTTGTGTCGTCTGTGTGTCTGTGTTTCCGGCATTTCACATTGGAACAGCTCATTCACCTTCCTTGTCTTCTCTCCGCCCTCCCTTTTAGGTAAGTTAAAGAGCTGCACCTGAGCCAGCCACTGATTGATGCAGCACCACAGTCAAATAGTGGAGTGGAGTAGGGGAACAGCAAACAGCCATTAAAGCCGCCCGCCCGCCCGCCCGCCACAATGGACCTACCTGTGTACACTAGATGGATGTGATGGAATGTACTGTCGTCCCTACATTTCAAGAAGGAGTAAGAATTGCAGTTGCAACAAAGCCTTGCTTGCCTACAAAGAGAGCAGCAATTTGGATTTGTTACTATGTTACCTAGAAGAATAACAAACTGTGCAAGGATGGAGGTTGTAGGAGCAAGGAGAAGTTGTCTGTAAAGTTGGTGGATGCTTATTTTCCATTTTGCAGTCCCTTGTCTCCCTCTTGTGGCCTCCTGGAGGCAACTAGCTGTGCAAAAAAAGACAGCCTGGCGGCCGGCTGTTGCAGTGTTGCCCTCTCAGGCAACACTGAGTGACTGACTGAGCCGCACCGTCTTATATAAAGTTCAGACGGAACTTTGCACGTGTCATAGTGGAGCCCTGAGGAGCCAGAGCCAGCTTTCTGACATCATAATGGGGCCTCAGAGATAAAAGCCTGGGCCCAGGCAGTGTTGGTCAGTGCTGCTCAGCAGGCAGCACTGGACTGGACTGGATTACAGCTGATACAAGGTGTGAAGGAACAAGGGGTGGCTGTGGGCATGCACTTGCTGCCGCTGCCAGTGTTTATCTGCATGGCAGCAGGGCATTTGGGCGTTGCCAGGAAGGCGATTTTATGTAGATTCCTCCTCTTTCAGCACTGCATTGTGGTGCAAGCAAAAGAAGCAAATCCTGTCTGGCTTCCTCTCCGGCCTTTATTCACCTCCCGTGTAGCTGTGAGTGTGTGAGCCTGCAGGGCCCCATGGAATTGCCTAGAAGTAGGCTGAATCGCTGCAAGGGCTGAACAGCAGTATCGGGCAGGCTCGGGCAACGCGCGGCCCGTTCGGGTTATCGCTTCTCGGCCTTTTGGCTAAGACCAAGTGTATTTATACAGGAGGTTTTGTCAGAAGGTGCCTGGGGTACCCGGCTACTTGGCCTGGGGGGATCGTCACAGGTTTATCGCCTTGACTTCACCCCCCTGCAGCTATTGGGTAGTCGGACTAGTCCTCAGGCAACGAGAAGGGATCACTAGGCGGACGGCTTGCGCCGGACGGCCTAGAAGGGCGATTCCTTGTTGCGACAAGCTGTGTTGGGACAAGCTGTGATGCCGTTCACATACGGATTCGTGACTGGGGAGACCCAGTTGCGACAATCTATCCGGATTGAGGTCGAGGAGAAACATCGCCAGCGGAGGAACCTGAAGTTCATAGTAGGGGAAATCTTGCTTGGCTTCTTCGGCCTCAGACGGGAGAATATCCTGTGTCTTAATGACCAGGAAGGCCGCGGACGATATACCATCTCCTTTTGTACCGCGGCCTGCTGCGACACCATCTGTGCAGCCCTGTCTGGTGCGGACCAGACAGATGAGCGCCTGGACGGGCTCAATTTCTCGTTCCTCTACGGCGAGGAATCCATTCCACTCGTCGTGGTGATGCATAGCCCGTTTGTCCCTGCCAGGGACATCGAGATTTTCCTAGGGCGATATTGTAAAGAGATACACTTCAGCCATGAAGTAAAAAATGCAGAGGGCTTCTGGAATGGCAAACGGAAGTACTTCGTGAAGTTCTTCCAAGACCCAAGTGGCATACGAGGCTTTGTACATCCGCCAGCCAACTTTGCCATTGGGAGGAACCGGGGTTATCTCTTTTACCCCCAGATGCCCCGGTTCTGCTGGAACTGCCAGTCGTATGGACATACAAAAGACGCATGCAGTGAAGGTCATGTCATACGCTGTAACAAATGTGGAGGCCTTGGGCACGTGGCCTCCAAGTGCAGTTCCAGCACCATGTGTAACCTGTGCGGGGAGACAGGACACATGTACAAAGATTGTCCAAAGAGAACGCAGTCATTGAGGGGTGAACCCAAACCTGGGCCACCCCGACCGGGGCCAGGGCAGCAGCCTGCAACAGGTGTGGGCACTGCTGGTAATGCCCCGGGACCTACCGAAGGGTCAGGGCCAATACCCTCCACTCCACGTGTGGAGGGTGGTCCTAGGGATTCCAAGGGGGCCGAGCAGGGCTGTTCTAGCTCTGTAATGAAGGCCCCAAGCTCCAACCCGGAACCGGTCGGAAAAAAGTCTCGCCGGTCCTCGATACCCACGAAAGGGGACTGGGCAGAGATGGTGGCTGGTGAAGAGCCAAATAAGGAGTCCAGACGCAGGGGCTCCTTGCGGGATACCCCAAGCACCAGCCGCCACCGATCGGCTGGGGAGCTAGAGTCCGTCCCTCTTGTTACGCCAATAGAGGGTCGGATGCAGACGGCTTTAGATGCAGTAGGCGGAATGATGAGAAAGAAGGAAGGGACCTCACAGGCTCCTGAGCAACCCGAGATGACCAGCGATCCGGAGAGACCTGTAGCCGCACCTGAGGTAGCAGAGGCCGGAGATCGTGACGGAGATGACATCAGCCAGGAGACCGAGGAGACATCGAGTGAGGAGGACGAGGACGGAGCGCGTATGGATTTATCCAGTACGGGGAAGAGGACGAGAGAAGAGGACGTGTCCACAATTAAGAGGAAAACACTATGCCGCAGCTCGGATGAAAGCGAATTCAGGGGAAGAGTCGGGTCTAAACATCTATCCGGCTCTGACCCTGTGAACATCTTGGAGTTCGCGTCCCCGGATGCGGGGCAGCCTGACTCCCAGAGTATATCGGGGTCGGGCTCCTCAGAGGTGGACACTGACTCTCCATAAGCGATGCCTTCTAGTACCCTAAAATTCTCCTCACTGAATGTGAGGTCCCTAAAGAGCCCTGTTCGCAGGGCTGCTTTATTTTCTTTTCTTGAGACAATGGACTTTGATTTTTGCCTACTGCAGGAGTGTGGAATCCCTAACAGCATGGACTATATGGATTTAAAACAAGACTGGAAGCTGGGCCCTTCGGTGTGGTCTGGAGCCAATGACTGTCGTTCTTCAGGTGTGGGATTACTCTGCCGTGGCCGTTTTATTTCCATACAAAATGTGATTGAGATTATGCCCGGCAGAGCTGTTTTAACCCACCTACATATTAATGGACTTTTAATTCGTATTTTAAATGTGTATGCCCCTCCTGACAAACAGGAGCGGGCAGAACTTTTTAATATATTACCACTGTTTTGTGTTGGGTCTACCCCCCTGCTGGTAGGGGGTGATTTTAACTGCATAAGAGAAGGAGAGTGCCGGCAGGGGGGTGATGCAAATAGAAAAGACCTAACTACCTACCTGCTCAAAAATTTTATTGATGATTTTAAATTACGCGATTGCTGGAAGGATCTCTTGCCAGGAGACCCAGGCGCCACATGGTCGAATGGAAGAGTGAGCTCCAGAATCGATTTTATCTTTGCCTCTCATGATTTTACCCCACAAAAATGCATGCTTTTAAATAATATCTTTTCAGATCATAAACTCCTAAATGTGTCTCTGGAGCTCGAGGGAGAGCAAAAAGTAAGTAAGGGCCTCTGGAGGTTGAACGCCACACTCCTGGAGGACCCCGAAATTAAAAATGAGTTTGTGCGGACCTACCAGTGCTGGCAATTACAGAGAAAACCCCACGAGACCATGCTGCA
This sequence comes from Rhinoderma darwinii, assembly GCF_050947455.1. Taxonomy (NCBI): domain Eukaryota; kingdom Metazoa; phylum Chordata; class Amphibia; order Anura; family Rhinodermatidae; genus Rhinoderma; species Rhinoderma darwinii. The sequence goes on from NC_134691.1 coordinate 230,738,357, forward strand.
CTGGTGGGAGGGCATTAAACCAAAAATTAAATTATTTTTTATCCGAGCAGGTAGGAAGAAAGCTAGAGAAAAGAAACAGTGGTTTTATGTTCTTAATAAGCGTCTACATGTGCTTTTTAAATTGAAGGATGTTGGGTTTGATGTGGATTCTGATATTTTAAACTTAAAAGCTGAAATAAAAAAATGTCTTGATGATAAAGGTAAACAAATAATTTTTAACTCCCACGTGAAGCATCTAGAAGAAGACGAGAAGTGCTCCCGATTCTTTTTTAAAAAGGTAAATGACAAAAGAGACGCTATTTTAAACCTAGAAGGGGAGACTTCCGTGGGAGGAATGTTAAATGCAGCTTTTAATTTTTACCAACTCCTTTTTAGCAAAAAAGCTATTGATGAATCCTTTTTAAATCATGCTCTTAACTCCCTTGATTTTAAGTTAGATACTTTGGACCAGGAGGTTTTATCCCGGGATCTTAATTTAGAGGAACTTTTATTTGTTTTTAAAAGTTTTTCAGCGGGAAAGGCCCCTGGGGAGGATGGGTTGCCTATTGAATTTTATCTAACTTTTTGGGATGTTTTAAAAGAGGATATGATTTTACTATATAAAGAGGCTTTTATTGTAAAAGAGCTGCCCCCTTCTTGGAGAAGGGGGATTGTGTCCCTAATTTTTAAAAAGAAGGGTGGGAAGGACCAGCTCAAAAATTGGCGCCCGATTACGCTTTTAAATGTAGATTATAAAATTTTAGCCAAACTGATAGCGGTCCGTTTTAAACCTTTTATCAGTAAATTAATCCACCCAAATCAGGTCTGTGGGGTACCTGGTAGATCTATCACTGAGTCCCTTAATATTTTAAGAGATGTTATTTGGTATTTTAAAGATCGAGGCCAAAACCTTGCTATTTTATCCCTTGACTTTGAAAAGGCCTTTGATAGAGTGTCCCATGAGTTCCTTTTTATGGTTCTTAAAAAAATGGCGGTGCCTGATTTTATTATAAGTCGTGTGATGCTTTTATATCGGTCCTGTTTTAGTGAGATTTCTATAAATGGATTTTTAACTAGTGGTGTTCCTCTTTTATCTGGAGTCAAGCAAGGGTGCCCATTGTCTCCCCTACTATTTATTTGCGCAATGGAGCCCCTTTTAGCCATGCTCAGGAACGATAAAGTTATTAGAGGCGCCCCAATACCTGGTGGGAGGGGCAACCAAGTAAAGGTATTAAGCTACATGGATGATGTGACAATTCTGTGCCCCGATTCATCATCCATGAGGAGGGCGCTGAGGAACACCACCTTTTTCTGCGAGGCTTCTGGTTTTAAACTTAACATTGATAAATGTGACTGTTTTAATATAGGAGGCTGGGATTCCTCCCTGACCCCAGGAGTCAGAATGCAGAAGGACCAGATTAAAATTTTAGGGATTGTTTTTAATCAGGCGAACAATGGGACCTCTAACTGGGACTCAGTGATAGCAAAAATAGAGAAGAAGGTTTTAATGTGGAATCTTAGGAGCCTCACGATGGAGGGGAAAATTTTAATCATAAAAATGATTTTAATCCCAATAATGCTCTATGTGGCCATGGTTTTCCCTCCATCCATTTTATATATTAAAAAGCTAACACGCATTTGTTTTATGTTTCTGTGGGGCTCCAAGATGGAAAAATTAAAACGTGATTTTATGTATAAAGGTAAAGACAATGGCGGGAGAAATGTTCCTAACCTTTTTACATTTTTTTATATCAAATATTTCTGCTTCTGTTTTAAAATGTTTAAATCCGATGGCATTTTTAGCTGCTTTTTAAAATACGCAGCGGGCATGGTTTTTAAACGTTGGGTTCGTATCTCCTTAAATTCTCCTGTGCTTCTGTGTCCCCCAAAACACTATGTGGTGCTAGAAAAGACTGTTAGGCTCCTGAGCCTCCAAGAATTGGAGCCTGACATATTGGGGGACCAGAGGAAGGTGTCAGTGGCGTGCAGACACGGAGAAGAGACAGTGGCAGTGTCCAATTTCTCGCAGGCAAGGTCCAAGCAAGTGTGGCGAAATGTGTATGGAAAATATCTTGCAAATGTGCATAAGGACCTTGCCTGGGCAATCGTCCACCAGTGCCTCCCTACACGTGCATTCCAACATAGGAGAGGACTGGTGGCGAGAGCCAAGTGCCCACGAGATAGGTGCGGGAATGACGAAACAGTAATGCACTTGTTCTGGAACTGCCACTATGCACAGGAGGTATGGAGAAAAGCAGGCCTTTTACTAAAATGGATCTGTGGTCTTAAAGATTTTAAGTACGAATACGTTTTTTATGGCCTTTTTACCTGCCCATCATTCAGACAGCAGATGATCTGCTGGATGATTATTAATTGTTTTAAAAATGCCATCTGGAAGGTTAGGAACATTCTTCTTTTTAAACGTGATTTTATTGACATTACAGACTGTGTCAAGATTGCGCTAAGTGAGCTGTATGTCTACTACCTCAGAGACAAAAAAAATCTAGGAGCAAAAGAGGCGGCATCCATGTGGTGTCTGTCTCTGTGGAACACGATTACCATGTAAATAATTTATGTATTTGTAATTGTGATTTTACTGCTTGTTTTATCCTGCCATTGTCATATTTTTAAAGAAACCTTCTTCTCGTTAAAAATGTATTGCTTTTATCATTTTAATGAAATGTATGAAAATAAACATTTTATTACTGAATTTAATTTTACAAAAAGGTTTTAATGAAATGAATTATAAAAACTTTTTGTTACTGAATTTTATTAAAGAAAAATGTACAAACAAATAATTTATTACAGAATTGTATTACACCAAAAATTATTTTATGAAATGTACAACAAGCATTTTATTACTGAATTTTATTCTATGAAAATGTATTCTCTGTATATATATATGTGCCAATAAAATTTTGTTGAAACCTTATCTGTTCTTATCAGTTTAATATCTGATACGTCCCCTATCTGGGGACCATATATTAAATGGATTTTTAGAACAGGGAGATGGAAATAGAGCTTGCTCTGTCCACTCCACGCATTGACCTGGTATTGCAGTATTTCCAGGACCGGTGCACCCTTTCCTTATGTGTTGACTAAAATCAGATTCCAAAAGTGTTTTTTGTGTTTGCCATTGTTTCTGTCTTTCTGAAGGGATCTCCCCTTTTAATCCCATTATTTCAACACCTGTTGGACAATGCATGAGTGATAATGAGCTAATTGATTAAATGCAATTAATGAATACATTGCCACCTCTTGTTTTGTGTCGTCTGTGTGTCTGTGTTTCCGGCATTTCACATTGGAACAGCTCATTCACCTTCCTTGTCTTCTCTCCGCCCTCCCTTTTAGGTAAGTTAAAGAGCTGCACCTGAGCCAGCCACTGATTGATGCAGCACCACAGTCAAATAGTGGAGTGGAGTAGGGGAACAGCAAACAGCCATTAAAGCCGCCCGCCCGCCCGCCCGCCACAATGGACCTACCTGTGTACACTAGATGGATGTGATGGAATGTACTGTCGTCCCTACATTTCAAGAAGGAGTAAGAATTGCAGTTGCAACAAAGCCTTGCTTGCCTACAAAGAGAGCAGCAATTTGGATTTGTTACTATGTTACCTAGAAGAATAACAAACTGTGCAAGGATGGAGGTTGTAGGAGCAAGGAGAAGTTGTCTGTAAAGTTGGTGGATGCTTATTTTCCATTTTGCAGTCCCTTGTCTCCCTCTTGTGGCCTCCTGGAGGCAACTAGCTGTGCAAAAAAAGACAGCCTGGCGGCCGGCTGTTGCAGTGTTGCCCTCTCAGGCAACACTGAGTGACTGACTGAACCGCACCGTCTTATATAAAGTTCAGACGGAACTTTGCACGTGTCATAGTGGAGCCCTGAGGAGCCAGAGCCAGCTTTCTGACATCATAATGGGGCCTCAGAGATAAAAGCCTGGGCCCAGGCAGTGTTGGTCAGTGCTGCTCAGCAGGCAGCACTGGACTGGACTGGATTACAGCTGATACAAGGTGTGAAGGAACAAGGGGTAGCTGTGGGCATGCACTTGCTGCCGCTGCCAGTGTTTATCTGCATGGCAGCAGGGCATTTGGGCGTTGCCAGGAAGGCGTTTTTATGTAGATTCCTCCTCTTTCAGCACTGCATTGTGGTGCAAGCAAAAGAAGCAAATCCTGTCTGGCTTCCTCTCCGGCCTTTATTCACCTCCCGTGTAGCTGTGAGTGTGTGAGCCTGCAGGGCCCCATGGAATTGCCTAGAAGTAGGCTGAATCGCTGCAAGGGCTGAACAGCAGTATCGGGCAGGCTCGGGCAACGCGCGGCCCGTTCGGGTTATCGCTTCTCGGCCTTTTGGCTAAGATCAAGTGTAGTATCTGTTCTTATCAGTTTAATATCTGATACGTCCCCTATCTGGGGACCATATATTAAATGGATTTTTAGAACAGGGAGATGGAAATAGAGCTTGCTCTGTCCACTCCACGCATTGACCTGGTATTGCAGTATTTCCAGGACCGGTGCACCCTTTCCTTATGTGTTGACTAAAATCAGATTCCAAAAGTGTTTTTTGTGTTTGCCATTGTTTCTGTCTTTCTGAAGGGATCTCCCCTTTTAATCCCATTATTTCAACACCTGTTGGACAATGCATGAGTGATAATGAGCTAATTGATTAAATGCAATTAATGAATACATTGCCACCTCTTGTTTTGTGTCGTCTGTGTGTCTGTGTTTCCGGCATTTCACATTGGAACAGCTCATTCACCTTCCTTGTCTTCTCTCCGCCCTCCCTTTTAGGTAAGTTAAAGAGCTGCACCTGAGCCAGCCACTGATTGATGCAGCACCACAGTCAAATAGTGGAGTGGAGTAGGGGAACAGCAAACAGCCATTAAAGCCGCCCGCCCGCCCGCCCGCCACAATGGACCTACCTGTGTACACTAGATGGATGTGATGGAATGTACTGTCGTCCCTACATTTCAAGAAGGAGTAAGAATTGCAGTTGCAACAAAGCCTTGCTTGCCTACAAAGAGAGCAGCAATTTGGATTTGTTACTATGTTACCTAGAAGAATAACAAACTGTGCAAGGATGGAGGTTGTAGGAGCAAGGAGAAGTTGTCTGTAAAGTTGGTGGATGCTTATTTTCCATTTTGCAGTCCCTTGTCTCCCTCTTGTGGCCTCCTGGAGGCAACTAGCTGTGCAAAAAAAGACAGCCTGGCGGCCGGCTGTTGCAGTGTTGCCCTCTCAGGCAACACTGAGTGACTGACTGAGCCGCACCGTCTTATATAAAGTTCAGACGGAACTTTGCACGTGTCATAGTGGAGCCCTGAGGAGCCAGAGCCAGCTTTCTGACATCATAATGGGGCCTCAGAGATAAAAGCCTGGGCCCAGGCAGTGTTGGTCAGTGCTGCTCAGCAGGCAGCACTGGACTGGACTGGATTACAGCTGATACAAGGTGTGAAGGAACAAGGGGTGGCTGTGGGCATGCACTGGCTGCCGCTGCCAGTGTTTATCTGCATGGCAGCAGGGCATTTGGGCGTTGCCAGGAAGGCGTTTTTATGTAGATTCCTCCTCTTTCAGCACTGCATTGTGGTGCAAGCAAAAGAAGCAAATCCTGTCTGGCTTCCTCTCCGGCCTTTATTCACCTCCCGTGTAGCTGTGAGTGTGTGAGCCTGCAGGGCCCCATGGAATTGCCTAGAAGTAGGCTGAATCGCTGCAAGGGCTGAACAGCAGTATCGGGCAGGCTCGGGCAACGCGCGGCCCGTTCGGGTTATCGCTTCTCGGCCTTTTGGCTAAGATCAAGTGTAGTATCTGTTCTTATCAGTTTAATATCTGATACGTCCCCTATCTGGGGACCATATATTAAATGGATTTTTAGAACAGGGAGATGGAAATAGAGCTTGCTCTGTCCACTCCACGCATTGACCTGGTATTGCAGTATTTCCAGGACCGATGCACCCTTTCCTTATGTGTTGACTAAAATCAGATTCCAAAAGTGTTTTTTGTGTTTGCCATTGTTTCTGTCTTTCTGAAGGGATCTCCCCTTTTAATCCCATTATTTCAACACCTGTTGGACAATGCATGAGTGATAATGAGCTAATTGATTAAATGCAATTAATGAATACATTGCCACCTCTTGTTTTGTGTCGTCTGTGTGTCTGTGTTTCCGGCATTTCACATTGGAACAGCTCATTCACCTTCCTTGTCTTCTCTCCGCCCTCCCTTTTAGGTAAGTTAAAGAGCTGCACCTGAGCCAGCCACTGATTGATGCAGCACCACAGTCAAATAGTGGAGTGGAGTAGGGGAACAGCAAACAGCCATTAAAGCCGCCCGCCCGCCCGCCACAATGGACCTACCTGTGTACACTAGATGGATGTGATGGAATGTACTGTCGTCCCTACATTTCAAGAAGGAGTAAGAATTGCAGTTGCAACAAAGCCTTGCTTGCCTACAAAGAGAGCAGCAATTTGGATTTGTTACTATGTTACCTAGAAGAATAACAAACTGTGCAAGGATGGAGGTTGTAGGAGCAAGGAGAAGTTGTCTGTAAAGTTGGTGGATGCTTATTTTCCATTTTGCAGTCCCTTGTCTCCCTCTTGTGGCCTCCTGGAGGCAACTAGCTGTGCAAAAAAAGACAGCCTGGCGGCCGGCTGTTGCAGTGTTGCCCTCTCAGGCAACACTGAGTGACTGACTGAGCCGCACCGTCTTATATAAAGTTCAGACGGAACTTTGCACGTGTCATAGTGGAGCCCTGAGGAGCCAGAGCCAGCTTTCTGACATCATAATGGGGCCTCAGAGATAAAAGCCTGGGCCCAGGCAGTGTTGGTCAGTGCTGCTCAGCAGGCAGCACTGGACTGGACTGGATTACAGCTGATACAAGGTGTGAAGGAACAAGGGGTAGCTGTGGGCATGCACTTGCTGCCGCTGCCAGTGTTTATCTGCATGGCAGCAGGGCATTTGGGCGTTGCCAGGAAGGCGTTTTTATGTAGATTCCTCCTCTTTCAGCACTGCATTGTGGTGCAAGCAAAAGAAGCAAATCCTGTCTGGCTTCCTCTCCGGCCTTTATTCACCTCCCGTGTAGCTGTGAGTGTGTGAGCCTGCAGGGCCCCATGGAATTGCCTAGAAGTAGGCTGAATCGCTGCAAGGGCTGAACAGCAGTATCGGGCAGGCTCGGGCAACGCGCGGCCCGTTCGGGTTATCGCTTCTCGGCCTTTTGGCTAAGATCAAGTGTAGTATCTGTTCTTATCAGTTTAATATCTGATACGTCCCCTATCTGGGGACCATATATTAAATGGATTTTTAGAACAGGGAGATGGAAATAGAGCTTGCTCTGTCCACTCCACGCATTGACCTGGTATTGCAGTATTTCCAGGACCGGTGCACCCTTTCCTTATGTGTTGACTAAAATCAGATTCCAAAAGTGTTTTTTGTGTTTGCCATTGTTTCTGTCTTTCTGAAGGGATCTCCCCTTTTAATCCCATTATTTCAACACCTGTTGGACAATGCATGAGTGATAATGAGCTAATTGATTAAATGTAATTAATGAATACATTGCCACCTCTTGTTTTGTGTCGTCTGTGTGTCTGTGTTTCCGGCATTTCACATTGGAACAGCTCATTCACCTTCCTTGTCTTCTCTCCGCCCTCCCTTTTAGGTAAGTTAAAGAGCTGCACCTGAGCCAGCCACTGATTGATGCAGCACCACAGTCAAATAGTGGAGTGGAGTAGGGGAACAGCAAACAGCCATTAAAGCCGCCCGCCCGCCCGCCCGCCCGCCACAATGGACCTACCTGTGTACACTAGATGGATGTGATGGAATGTACTGTCGTCCCTACATTTCAAGAAGGAGTAAGAATTGCAGTTGCAACAAAGCCTTGCTTGCCTACAAAGAGAGCAGCAATTTGGATTTGTTACTATGTTACCTAGAAGAATAACAAACTGTGCAAGGATGGAGGTTGTAGGAGCAAGGAGAAGTTGTCTGTAAAGTTGGTGGATGCTTATTTTCCATTTTGCAGTCCCTTGTCTCCCTCTTGTGGCCTCCTGGAGGCAACTAGCTGTGCAAAAAAAGACAGCCTGGCGGCCGGCTGTTGCAGTGTTGCCCTCTCAGGCAACACTGAGTGACTGACTGAGCCGCACCGTCTTATATAAAGTTCAGACGGAACTTTGCACGTGTCATAGTGGAGCCCTGAGGAGCCAGAGCCAGCTTTCTGACATCATAATGGGGCCTCAGAGATAAAAGCCTGGGCCCAGGCAGTGTTGGTCAGTGCTGCTCAGCAGGCAGCACTGGACTGGACTGGATTACAGCTGATACAAGGTGTGAAGGAACAAGGGGTGGCTGTGGGCATGCACTTGCTGCCGCTGCCAGTGTTTATCTGCATGGCAGCAGGGCATTTGGGCGTTGCCAGGAAAGCGTTTTTATGTAGATTCCTCCTCTTTCAGCACTGCATTGTGGTGCAAGCAAAAGAAGCAAATCCTGTCTGGCTTCCTCTCCGGCCTTTATTCACCTCCCGTGTAGCTGTGAGTGTGTGAGCCTGCAGGGCCCCATGGAATTGCCTAGAAGTAGGCTGAATCGCTGCAAGGGCTGAACAGCAGTATCGGGCAGGCTCGGGCAACGCGCGGCCCGTTCGGGTTATCGCTTCTCGGCCTTTTGGCTAAGATCAAGTGTAGTATCTGTTCTTATCAGTTTAATATCTGATACGTCCCCTATCTGGGGACCATATATTAAATGGATTTTTAGAACAGGGAGATGGAAATAGAGCTTGCTCTGTCCACTCCACGCATTGACCTGGTATTGCAGTATTTCCAGGACCGATGCACCCTTTCCTTATGTGTTGACTAAAATCAGATTCCAAAAGTGTTTTTTGTGTTTGCCATTGTTTCTGTCTTTCTGAAGGGATCTCCCCTTTTAATCCCATTATTTCAACACCTGTTGGACAATGCATGAGTGATAATGAGCTAATTAATTAAATGCAATTAATGAATACATTGCCACCTCTTGTTTTGTGTCGTCTGTGTGTCTGTGTTTCCGGCATTTCACATTGGAACAGCTCATTCACCTTCCTTGTCTTCTCTCCGCCCTCCCTTTTAGGTAAGTTAACCCCTTCCCGACATACGCCGTATATATACGGCGCTGTCGGGAGGTGGTTCCCGCAAAGCGCCGTATATATACGGCGCAGTGATGGTGCGGGCTCAGAAGCAGAGCCGGCACTATCACTGCGGGGGGACAGCTGTATTATACAGCTGGCACCCTCCTGTAACTGCCAGGACCGGAGCTACTCTCCGATCCGGCAGATTAACCCCTCAGATGCTGCGCTCAATAGAGCGCAGCATCTGATAGGTTTTCACCCGATCGGCAACCCAGTGATGCAATCGCTGGGTTGCTGTGGCAATCGGACGCCAGAAAATGGCGTCCGAGTCTGCCTTGTACGGGAGCCGATGAGGACCCGCCTGCGGCGAGTCCTCATAGGCTTGCTGTCAGTGAATAACTGACAGCGCTAATACACTGCACTACGTATGTAGTGCAGTGTATTAGAGTAGCGATCGGGGCATCAGGCCCTCATGTCCCCTAGTGGGACAAGTAAAAAAAGTAAAAAAAAGTAAATAAAAATGTGGTAAAACAATAAAAACACACACATTTCAAATAAAAATAAAGCTAAACTGACTTTTTTCCCATAGTAAGTATTTTATTATGGGAAAAACCGTAAAAATAAAAAAAACTATACATAATTGGTATCGCCGCGTCCGTAACGACCCAAACTACAAAACTATTATGTAATTTATCCCGCACGGTGAACGCGGTAAAAAAAAAACATGAAAAACAGCGCCAGAATCTTTGTTTTTAGGTCACATCTCCTTCCAAAAAATGCTATAAAAAGTGATCAAAAAGTCACATTTACTCCAAAATAGTACTAATAAAAAACGCCAATCCGTGCCGCAAAAAATAATCCCTGACACCGCTTTGTGCACGCAAAAATAATAAAGTTATGGGTCTTAGAATATGTCGACAGAGAAAACAAATGATTTTATAAAAAAAGTGATTTTATTGTGCAAAAGCCGCAATACATAAAAAAAAAACTATATAAATTTGGTATCGCCGTAATCGTATCGACCCGCAGAATAAAGCTAACATGTAATCTAGGGCGCACTGTGGATGCAGAGAAAAAAAAACAATAAAAAACTATTCCAGAATTGCTTGTTTTTGGTAATTTCCTTTACCAAAAAATGAAATAAAAAGTGATCAAAAAGTCGTATGTGTTCTAAAATGGTACCAATAAAATCTACAGCCCGTCTCGCAAAAAACAAGCCCGCACACCGCTCAATCAACTGAAAAATAAAAAAGTTACGGCACTAGTAATGCGGTGATGAAAAAACATCTCAATGCGCAGGCCGGAGGGGAACATTCCTTCAGTTTCAGGGCCCTAGTATTTAGGAACTAGGAAAGGGCAGGGACATAGCACATCCGCTGGAAGCGAGGGCGCCCGTATTATATCAGCGCAAAACTTTCCCAGTAATATTTCCCAAACTACGAAGGAGAAAAAGTCCCCAAAAGGTGCAGAGCGTTACAAAAGGGGGATAAGAAAGAAAACCGTTTATCAGTGTGACACCGACCAGCGCATAACGGATCGCTTCACATCGTACCACACATCTATGGAGAATTGTATTATTTACCCCATTATTATACCCTCTTATTATGCCCTGATGTACTCCGCACAGATTACATATGCCACCACATTATAAGCTGAAATACCAGCAAAACCCCAAACAGAACTATTACCAAGCAAAATCCATGCTCAAAATGGCGGTCTTTCCCTTCTTAGCCCTACAGTGTGCCCAAACAGCAATTTATGGCCACAAGTAAGGCATTACCATGCCCGGGAGAACCCGCTTAACAATTTATGGGGTAAGATTCTCTAGGGGCACAACATCTTGTGCGGTGAATGGGCAGATCAGTGGAGAAATTGCAATTTTCACTTTGCACAATCCACTGCGTATTCATTTCTGAAAAACACCTGTGGAGTCTAAATTGTCACTACATCCCTTGATAAATGCCTTTAGGGGTGTAGTTTCTAAAACGGGGTCACTTTTGTTTGGTACATCAGGGGTTTTGCAAATGCAACATGGCATCCGCAACCCATTCCAGCAAAATCTACGCTCCAAAAGATAAATACCGCTCCTTTTCTTCTGAATGCTCCCATATATGTAAACTGCTGATTATAACCACATATGGGGTGTTACCGTACTCGGGAGAAATTACTTTACAAATGTTGGGGTGCTTTTTCTTCTCTATTCCTTGCAAAAATGAAAAATGTTGATCTAAAACTACATCTTGTTGGAAAAAAAAAATATTTTTCATTTTCATGGCTTAATTGTAATTAATTCAGCAAAAAACCTTTGGGATCAAAATTTTCACTATACCCCTAGATGATTCCTCAGGGGGTGCAGTTTCCCAAATGGTGTCACTTTTGGGGTGTTTCCACTGTACTAGTACTACAGGGGCTCAGCAAATATGACATGACACCCAGAAACCATTCCAAAATCCAAATGGTGCTCCTTCCATTCTGAGCCCTACCGTGTGTCCAAACAGATGTTTGTGACCACATGTGGGGTATTATTTTACTCGGGAGAAGTTGCTTTACAAATGTTGTGGTGCTTTTTCTCCTTCAGTCCTTGTGGAAATGAAAAAAAAATACCTAAACCTACATTTTCTTGGAAAAAATGTAGATTTTCATTTTTACGGCCTAGTTACAATAAGTTCTGTAAAAAACCTGTGGGGTAAAACTGCTCACTCTACCCCTAGATAATTCCCTCATGGGGTGTAGTTTCCAAAATGGGGTCACTTGTTGGGGGTTTCCACTGTTTTGTCCCCTCAGGAGCTTTGCAAATGTGACATGGCCTCCGCAAACCATTCCTGCTAAATTTGAGTTCCAAAAGCCAAATGGCGCACTTTCCCTTCTCAGCCTCGCCGTGTGTCCAAACAGCCGTTTATTACCACATGTGGGGTATTGTTTTACTCGGGAGAAATTTCTTTACAAATTTTATGGTGCTTTTTCTCCTTTAGTCCTTGTGGAAATGAAAAAAAATTAGCTAAACCTACATTTTATTTGAAAAAATGTAGATTTTCATTTTCACAGCCTACTTGCAAAAATTTCTGCAAAAAACCTGTGGGGTCAAAATGCTCACTATACCCTAGATAATTTCCTCAAAGGGTATAGTTTCCAAAATGGGGTCACTTGTTAGGGGTTTCCACTGTTTTGTCACCTCTGGGGCTTTGCAAATGCGACATGGCCTCCGCAAACCATTCCTGCTAAATTTGAGCTCCAAGAGCCAAATGGCGCTCTTTCCCTTCTAAGCCCTGCCGTGTGTCCAAACAACTGTTTATTACCACATGTGGGGTATTGTTTTACTCGGGAGAAATTGCTCTACAAATGTTGTGGTGCTTTTTCTACTTTAGTTCTCTTGGAAATGAAAAAAAATTAGCTAAACCTACATTTTATTTGAAAAAATGTAGATTTTCATTTTCATGGCCTAGTTCCAAAAATTTTTGCCAAAAAACTGGCCGGTCAAAATGCTTGCTACACCCCTAGATAAATTCTTCGAGGGGTGTAGTTTCCCAAATGGGGTCACTTTTGGGGGGTTTCCACTGTTTTAGTTCCACTAGACCTGTTCAAAGCTGACATGGTGCCTAAAATATATTCTAATAAAAAGGAGGCCCAAAATCCACTAGGTGCTCCTTTGCTTCTGAGGCCGGTGCTTCAGTCCAGTAGCACGCTACGGCCACATGTGGGATATTTCCTAAAACTGCAGAACCTGGGCAATAAATATTGAGTTGCATTTCTTGGGTAAAACCTTCTGTGGTACAAAAAAAATGGATTCAAAATGAATTTCTGGAAAAAAATAATGAACTTTGTAAATTTCACCTCTACTTTGCCTTAATTCCTGCGCAATGTCTAAAGGGTTAAGAAACTTTCTGAATGCTGTTTTGAATACTTTGAGGGGTGCAGTTTTTAAAATGGGGTGACTTATTGGCGGTTTCTAATATCTAAGGACCTCAAAGCCACTTCACAACTGAACTGGCCCCTGTAAAAATAGCATTTTGAAATTTTCTTGAAAATGTGAGAAATTGCTGCTAAAGTTCTAAGCCTTGTAACGTCCTAGAAAAATAAAATGATGATCAAAAAACGATGCCAATCTAAAGTAGACATATGGGGGATGTTAGTTAGCAACATTTTTGTGTGGTATAACTGCCTGTCTTACAAGCAGATGCATTTAAATTGAGAAAAATGTTAATTTTTGCAATTTTTCGCTAAATTTTGGTGTTTTTCACAATAAATACTGAATGTATCAGGCAAATTTTGCCAGTAACATAAAGTCCAATGTGTCACGAGAAAACAATCTCAGAATCGCTTGGATAGGTAAAAGCATTCCGGAGTTATTACCACATAAATTGAAACATGTCAGATTTGAAAAATGAGGCTCTGTCAGGAAGGTCAAAAGTGGCCAAAGAGGGAAGGGGTTAAAGAGCTGCACCTGAGCCAGCCACTGATTGATGCAGCACCACAGTCAAATAGTGGAGTGGAGTAGGGGAACAGCAAACAGCCATTAAAGCCGCCCGCCCGCCCGCCCGCCACAATGGACCTACCTGTGTACACTAGATGGATGTGATGGAATGTACTGTCGTCCCTACATTTCAAGAAGGAGTAAGAATTGCAGTTGCAACAAAGCCTTGCTTGCCTACAAAGAGAGCAGCAATTTGGATTTGTTACTATGTTACCTAGAAGAATAACAAACTGTGCAAGGATGGAGGTTGTAGGAGCAAGGAGAAGTTGTCTGTAAAGTTGGTGGATGCTTATTTTCCATTTTGCAGTCCCTTGTCTCCCTCTTGTGGCCTCCTGGAGGCAACTAGCTGTGCAAAAAAAGACAGCCTGGCGGCCGGCTGTTGCAGTGTTGCCCTCTCAGGCAACACTGAGTGACTGACTGAGCCGCACCGTCTTATATAAAGTTCAGACGGAACTTTGCACGTGTCATAGTGGAGCCCTGAGGAGCCAGAGCCAGCTTTCTGACATCATAATGGGGCCTCAGAGATAAAAGCCTGGGCCCAGGCAGTGTTGGTCAGTGCTGCTCAGCAGGCAGCACTGGACTGGACTGGATTACAGCTGATACAAGGTGTGAAGGAACAAGGGGTGGCTGTGGGCATGCACTTGCTGCCGCTGCCAGTGTTTATCTGCATGGCAGCAGGGCATTTGGGCGTTGCCAGGAAGGCGTTTTTATGTAGATTCCTCCTCTTTCAGCACTGCATTGTGGTGCAAGCAAAAGAAGCAAATCCTGTCTGGCTTCCTCTCCGGCCTTTATTCACCTCCCGTGTAGCTGTGAGTGTGTGAGCCTGCAGGGCCCCATGGAATTGCCTAGAAGTAGGCTGAATCGCTGCAAGGGCTGAACAGCAGTATCGGGCAGGCTCGGGCAACGCGCGGCCCGTTCGGGTTATCGCTTCTCGGCCTTTTGGCTAAGATCAAGTGTAGTATCTGTTCTTATCAGTTTAATATCTGATACGTCCCCTATCTGGGGACCATATATTAAATGGATTTTTAGAACAGGGAGATGGAAATAGAGCTTGCTCTGTCCACTCCACGCATTGACCTGGTATTGCAGTATTTCCAGGACCGGTGCACCCTTTCCTTATGTGTTGACTAAAATCAGATTCCAAAAGTGTTTTTTGTGTTTGCCATTGTTTCTGTCTTTCTGAAGGGATCTCCCCTTTTAATCCCATTATTTCAACACCTGTTGGACAATGCATGAGTGATAATGAGCTAATTGATTAAATGCAATTAATGAATACATTGCCACCTCTTGTTTTGTGTCGTCTGTGTGTCTGTGTTTCCGGCATTTCACATTGGAACAGCTCATTCACCTTCCTTGTCTTCTCTCCGCCCTCCCTTTTAGGTAAGTTAAAGAGCTGCACCTGAGCCAGCCACTGATTGATGCAGCACCACAGTCAAATAGTGGAGTGGAGTAGGGGAACAGCAAACAGCCATTAAAGCCGCCCGCCCGCCCGCCCGCCACAATGGACCTACCTGTGTACACTAGATGGATGTGATGGAATGTACTGTCGTCCCTACATTTCAAGAAGGAGTAAGAATTGCAGTTGCAACAAAGCCTTGCTTGCCTACAAAGAGAGCAGCAATTTGGATTTGTTACTATGTTACCTAGAAGAATAACAAACTGTGCAAGGATGGAGGTTGTAGGAGCAAGGAGAAGTTGTCTGTAAAGTTGGTGGATGCTTATTTTCCATTTTGCAGTCCCTTGTCTCCCTCTTGTGGCCTCCTGGAGGCAACTAGCTGTGCAAAAAAAGACAGCCTGGCGGCCGGCTGTTGCAGTGTTGCCCTCTCAGGCAACACTGAGTGACTGACTGAGCCGCACCGTCTTATATAAAGTTCAGACGGAACTTTGCACGTGTCATAGTGGAGCCCTGAGGAGCCAGAGCCAGCTTTCTGACATCATAATGGGGCCTCAGAGATAAAAGCCTGGGCCCAGGCTGTGTTGGTCAGTGCTGCTCAGCAGGCAGCACTGGACTGGACTGGATTACAGCTGATACAAGGTGTGAAGGAACAAGGGGTGGCTGTGGGCATGCACTGGCTGCCGCTGCCAGTGTTTATCTGCATGGCAGCAGGGCATTTGGGCGTTGCCAGGAAGGCGTTTTTATGTAGATTCCTCCTCTTTCAGCACTGCATTGTGGTGCAAGCAAAAGAAGCAAATCCTGTCTGGCTTCCTCTCCGGCCTTTATTCACCTCCCGTGTAGCTGTGAGTGTGTGAGCCTGCAGGGCCCCATGGAATTGCCTAGAAGTAGGCTGAATCGCTGCAAGGGCTGAACAGCAGTATCGGGCAGGCTCGGGCAACGCGCGGCCCGTTCGGGTTATCGCTTCTCGGCCTTTTCGCTAAGATCAAGTGTAGTATCTGTTCTTATCAGTTTAATATCTGATACGTCCCCTATCTGGGGACCATATATTAAATGGATTTTTAGAACAGGGAGAAGGAAATAGAGCTTGCTCTGTCCACTCCACGCATTGACCTGGTATTGCAGTATTTCCAGGACCGGTGCACCCTTTCCTTATGTGTTGACTAAAATCAGATTCCAAAAGTGTTTTTTGTGTTTGCCATTGTTTCTGTCTTTCTGAAGGGATCTCCCCTTTTAATCCCATTATTTCAACACCTGTTGGACAATGCATGAGTGATAATGAGCTAATTGATTAAATGCAATTAATGAATACATTGCCACCTCTTGTTTTGTGTCGTCTGTGTGTCTGTGTTTCCGGCATTTCACATTGGAACAGCTCATTCACCTTCCTTGTCTTCTCTCCGCCCTCCCTTTTAGGTAAGTTAAAGAGCTGCACCTGAGCCAGCCACTGATTGATGCAGCACCACAGTCAAATAGTGGAGTGGAGTAGGGGAACAGCAAACAGCCATTAAAGCCGCCCGCCCGCCCGCCACAATGGACCTACCTGTGTACACTAGATGGATGTGATGGAATGTACTGTCGTCCCTACATTTCAAGAAGGAGTAAGAATTGCAGTTGCAACAAAGCCTTGCTTGCCTACAAAGAGAGCAGCAATTTGGATTTGTTACTATGTTACCTAGAAGAATAACAAACTGTGCAAGGATGGAGGTTGTAGGAGCAAGGAGAAGTTGTCTGTAAAGTTGGTGGATGCTTATTTTCCATTTTGCAGTCCCTTGTCTCCCTCTTGTGGCCTCCTGGAGGCAACTAGCTGTGCAAAAAAAGACAGCCTGGCAGCCGGCTGTTGCAGTGTTGCCCTCTCAGGCAACACTGAGTGACTGACTGAGCCGCACCGTCTTATATAAAGTTCAGACGGAACTTTGCACGTGTCATAGTGGAGCCCTGAGGAGCCAGAGCCAGCTTTCTGACATCATAATGGGGCCTCAAAGATAAAAGCCTGGGCCCAGGCAGTGTTGGTCAGTGCTGCTCAGCAGGCAGCACTGGACTGGACTGGATTACAGCTGATACAAGGTGTGAAGGAACAAGGGGTGGCTGTGGGCATGCACTGGCTGCCGCTGCCAGTGTTTATCTGCATGGCAGCAGGGCATTTGGGCGTTGCCAGGAAGGCGTTTTTATGTAGATTCCTCCTCTTTCAGCACTGCATTGTGGTGCAAGCAAAAGAAGCAAATCCTGTCTGGCTTCCTCTCCGGCCTTTATTCACCTCCCGTGTAGCTGTGAGTGTGTGAGCCTGCAGGGCCCCATGGAATTGCCTAGAAGTAGGCTGAATCGCTGCAAGGGCTGAACAGCAGTATCGGGCAGGCTCGGGCAACGCGCGGCCCGTTCGGGTTATCGCTTCTCGGCCTTTTCGCTAAGATCAAGTGTAGTATCTGTTCTTATCAGTTTAATATCTGATACGTCCCCTATCTGGGGACCATATATTAAATGGATTTTTAGAACAGGGAGAAGGAAATAGAGCTTGCTCTGTCCACTCCACGCCTTGACCTGGTATTGCAGTATTTCCAGGACCGGTGCACCCTTTCCTTATGTGTTGACTAAAATCAGATTCCAAAAGTGTTTTTTGTGTTTGCCATTGTTTCTGTCTTTCTGAAGGGATCTCCCCTTTTAATCCCATTATTTCAACACCTGTTGGACAATGCATGAGTGATAATGAGCTAATTGATTAAATGCAATTAATGAATACATTGCCACCTCTTGTTTTGTGTCGTCTGTGTGTCTGTGTTTCCGGCATTTCACATTGGAACAGCTCATTCACCTTCCTTGTCTTCTCTCCGCCCTCCCTTTTAGGTAAGTTAAAGAGCTGCACCTGAGCCAGCCACTGATTGATGCAGCACCACAGTCAAATAGTGGAGTGGAGTAGGGGAACAGCAAACAGCCATTAAAGCCGCCCGCCCGCCCGCCACAATGGACCTACCTGTGTACACTAGATGGATGTGATGGAATGTACTGTCGTCCCTACATTTCAAGAAGGAGTAAGAATTGCAGTTGCAACAAAGCCTTGCTTGCCTACAAAGAGAGCAGCAATTTGGATTTGTTACTATGTTACCTAGAAGAATAACAAACTGTGCAAGGATGGAGGTTGTAGGAGCAAGGAGAAGTTGTCTGTAAAGTTGGTGGATGCTTATTTTCCATTTTGCAGTCCCTTGTGTCCCTCTTGTGGCCTCCTGGAGGCAACTAGCTGTGCAAAAAAAGACAGCCTGGCGGCCGGCTGTTGCAGTGTTGCCCTCTCAGGCAACACTGAGTGACTGACTGAGCCGCACCGTCTTATAAAAAGTTCAGACGGAACTTTGCACGTGTCATAGTGGAGCCCTGAGGAGCCAGAGCCAGCTTTCTGACATCATAATGGGGTCTCAGAGATAAAAGCCTGGGCCCAGGCAGTGTTGGTCAGTGCTGCTCAGCAGGCAGCACTGGACTGGACTGGATTACAGCTGATACAAGGTGTGAAGGAACAAGGGGTGGCTGTGGGCATGCACTGGCTGCCGCTGCCAGTGTTTATCTGCATGGCAGCAGGGCATTTGGGCGTTGCCAGGAAGGCGTTTTTATGTAGATTCCTCCTCTTTCAGCACTGCGTTGTGGTGCAAGCAAAAGAAGCAAATCCTGTCTGGCTTCCTCTCCGGCCTTTATTCACCTCCCGTGTAGCTGTGAGTGTGTGAGCCTGCAGGGCCCCATGGAATTGCCTAGAAGTAGGCTGAATTGCTGCAAGGGCTGAACAGCAGTATCGGGCAGGCTCGGGCAACGCGCGGCCCGTTCGGGTTATCGCTTCTCGGCCTTTTGGCTAAGATCAAGTGTAGTATCTGTTCTTATCAGTTTAATATCTGATACGTCCCCTATCTGGGGACCATATATTAAATGGATTTTTAGAACAGGGAGATGGAAATAGAGCTTGCTCTGTCCACTCCACGCATTGACCTGGTATTGCAGTATTTCCAGGACCGGTGCACCCTTTCCTTATGTGTTGACTAAAATCAGATTCCAAAAGTGTTTTTTGTGTTTGCCATTGTTTCTGTCTTTCTGAAGGGATCTCCCCTTTTAATCCCATTATTTCAACACCTGTTGGACAATGCATGAGTGATAATGAGCTAATTGATTAAATGCAATTAATGAATACATTGCCACCTCTTGTTTTGTGTCGTCTGTGTGTCTGTGTTTCCGGCATTTCACATTGGAACAGCTCATTCACCTTCCTTGTCTTCTCTCCGCCCTCCCTTTTAGGTAAGTTAAAGAGCTGCACCTGAGCCAGCCACTGATTGATGCAGCACCACAGTCAAATAGTGGAGTGGAGTAGGGGAACAGCAAACAGCCATTAAAGCCGCCCGCCCGCCCGCCCGCCACAATGGACCTACCTGTGTACACTAGATGGATGTGATGGAATGTACTGTCGTCCCTACATTTCAAGAAGGAGTAAGAATTGCAGTTGCAACAAAGCCTTGCTTGCCTACAAAGAGAGCAGCAATTTGGATTTGTTACTATGTTACCTAGAAGAATAACAAACTGTGCAAGGATGGAGGTTGTAGGAGCAAGGAGAAGTTGTCTGTAAAGTTGGTGGATGCTTATTTTCCATTTTGCAGTCCCTTGTCTCCCTCTTGTGGCCTCCTGGAGGCAACTAGCTGTGCAAAAAAAGACAGCCTGGCGGCCGGCTGTTGCAGTGTTGCCCTCTCAGGCAACACTGAGTGACTGACTGAGCCGCACCGTCTTATATAAAGTTCAGACGGAACTTTGCACGTGTCATAGTGGAGCCCTGAGGAGCCAGAGCCAGCTTTCTGACATCATAATGGGGCCTCAGAGATAAAAGCCTGGGCCCAGGCAGTGTTGGTCAGTGCTGCTCAGCAGGCAGCACTGGACTGGACTGGATTACAGCTGATACAAGGTGTGAAGGAACAAGGGGTGGCTGTGGGCATGCACTGGCTGCCGCTGCCAGTGTTTATCTGCATGGCAGCAGGGCATTTGGGCGTTGCCAGGAAGGCGTTTTTATGTAGATTCCTCCTCTTTCAGCACTGCATTGTGGTGCAAGCAAAAGAAGCAAATCCTGTCTGGCTTCCTCTCCGGCCTTTATTCACCTCCCGTGTAGCTGTGAGTGTGTGAGCCTGCAGGGCCCCATGGAATTGCCTAGAAGTAGGCTGAATCGCTGCAAGGGCTGAACAGCAGTATCGGGCAGGCTCGGGCAACACGCGGCCCGTTCGGGTTATTGCTTCTCGGCCTTTTGGCTAAGATCAAGTGTAGTATCTGTTCTTATCAGTTTAATATCTGATACGTCCCCTATCTGGGGACCATATATTAAATGGATTTTTAGAACAGGGAGATGGAAATAGAGCTTGCTCTGTCCACTCCACGCATTGACCTGGTATTGCAGTATTTCCAGGACCGGTGCACCCTTTCCTTATGTGTTGACTAAAATCAGATTCCAAAAGTGTTTTTTGTGTTTGCCATTGTTTCTGTCTTTCTGAAGGGATCTCCCCTTTTAATCCCATTATTTCAACACCTGTTGGACAATGCATGAGTGATAATGAGCTAATTGATTAAATGCAAGTAATGAATACATTGCCACCTCTTGTTTTGTGTCGTCTGTGTGTCTGTGTTTCCGGCATTTCACATTGGAACAGCTCATTCACCTTCCTTGTCTTCTCTCCGCCCTCCCTTTTAGGTAAGTTAAAGAGCTGCACCTGAGCCAGCCACTGATTGATGCAACACCACAGTCAAATAGTGGAGTGGAGTAGGGGAACAGCAAACAGCCATTAAAGCCGCCCACCCGCCCGCCCGCCACAATGGACCTACCTGTGTACACTAGATGGATGTGATGGAATGTACTGTCGTCCCTACATTTCAAGAAGGAGTAAGAATTGCAGTTGCAACAAAGCCTTGCTTGCCTACAAAGAGAGCAGCAATTTGGATTTGTTACTATGTTACCTAGAAGAATAACAAACTGTGCAAGGATGGAGGTTGTAGGAGCAAGGAGAAGTTGTCTGTAAAGTTGGTGGATGCTTATTTTCCATTTTGCAGTCCCTTGTCTCCCTCTTGTGGCCTCCTGGAGGCAACTAGCTGTGCAAAAAAAGACAGCCTGGCGGCCGGCTGTTGCAGTGTTGCCCTCTCAGGCAACACTGAGTGACTGACTGAGCCGCACCGTCTTATATAAAGTTCAGACGGAACTTTGCACGTGTCATAGTGGAGCCCTGAGGAGCCAGAGCCAGCTTTCTGACATCATAATGGGGCCTCAGAGATAAAAGCCTGGGCCCAGGCAGTGTTGGTCAGTGCTGCTCAGCAGGCAGCACTGGACTGGACTGGATTACAGCTGATACAAGGTGTGAAGGAACAAGGGGTGGCTGTGGGCATGCACTGGCTGCCGCTGCCAGTGTTTATCTGCATGGCAGCAGGGCATTTGGGCGTTGCCAGGAAGGCGTTTTTATGTAGATTCCTCCTCTTTCAGCACTGCATTGTGGTGCAAGCAAAAGAAGCAAATCCTGTCTGGCTTCCTCTCCGGCCTTTATTCACCTCCCGTGTAGCTGTGAGTGTGTGAGCCTGCAGGGCCCCATGGAATTGCCTAGAAGTAGGCTGAATCGCTGCAAGGGCTGAACAGCAGTATCGGGCAGGCTCGGGCAACGCGCGGCCCGTTCGGGTTATCGCTTCTCGGCCTTTTGGCTAAGATCAAGTGTAGTATCTGTTCATATCAGTTTAATATCTGATACGTCCCCTATCTGGGGACCATATATTAAATGGATTTTTAGAACAGGGAGATGGAAATAGAGCTTGCTCTGTCCACTCCACGCATTGACCTGGTATTGCAGTATTTCCAGGACCGGTGCACCCTTTCCTTATGTGTTGACTAAAATCAGATTCCAAAAGTGTTTTTTGTGTTTGCCATTGTTTCTGTCTTTCTGAAGGGATCTCCCCTTTTAATCCCATTATTTCAACACCTGTTGGACAATGCATGAGTGATAATGAGCTAATTGATTAAATGCAATTAATGAATACATTGCCACCTCTTGTTTTGTGTCGTCTGTGTGTCTGTGTTTCCGGCATTTCACATTGGAACAGCTCATTCACCTTCCTTGTCTTCTCTCCGCCCTCCCTTTTAGGTAAGTTAAAGAGCTGCACCTGAGCCAGCCACTGATTGATGCAGCACCACAGTCAAATAGTGGAGTGGAGTAGGGGAACAGCAAACAGCCATTAAAGCCGCCCGCCCGCCCGCCACAATGGACCTACCTGTGTACACTAGATGGATGTGATGGAATGTACTGTCGTCCCTACATTTCAAGAAGGAGTAAGAATTGCAGTTGCAACAAAGCCTTGCTTGCCTACAAAGAGAGCAGCAATTTGGATTTGTTACTATGTTACCTAGAAGAATAACAAACTGTGCAAGGATGGAGGTTGTAGGAGCAAGGAGAAGTTGTCTGTAAAGTTGGTGGATGCTTATTTTCCATTTTGCAGTCCCTTGTCTCCCTCTTGTGGCCTCCTGGAGGCAACTAGCTGTGCAAAAAAAGACAGCCTGGCAGCCGGCTGTTGCAGTGTTGCCCTCTCAGGCAACACTGAGTGACTGACTGAGCCGCACCGTCTTATATAAAGTTCAGACGGAACTTTGCACGTGTCATAGTGGAGCCCTGAGGAGCCAGAGCCAGCTTTCTGACATCATAATGGGGCCTCAAAGATAAAAGCCTGGGCCCAGGCAGTGTTGGTCAGTGCTGCTCAGCAGGCAGCACTGGACTGGACTGGATTACAGCTGATACAAGGTGTGAAGGAACAAGGGGTGGCTGTGGGCATGCACTGGCTGCCGCTGCCAGTGTTTATCTGCATGGCAGCAGGGCATTTGGGCGTTGCCAGGAAGGCGTTTTTATGTAGATTCCTCCTCTTTCAGCACTGCATTGTGGTGCAAGCAAAAGAAGCAAATCCTGTCTGGCTTCCTCTCCGGCCTTTATTCACCTCCCGTGTAGCTGTGAGTGTGTGAGCCTGCAGGGCCCCATGGAATTGCCTAGAAGTAGGCTGAATCGCTGCAAGGGCTGAACAGCAGTATCGGGCAGGCTCGGGCAACGCGCGGCCCGTTCGGGTTATCGCTTCTCGGCCTTTTCGCTAAGATCAAGTGTAGTATCTGTTCTTATCAGTTTAATATCTGATACGTCCCCTATCTGGGGACCATATATTAAATGGATTTTTAGAACAGGGAGAAGGAAATAGAGCTTGCTCTGTCCACTCCACGCCTTGACCTGGTATTGCAGTATTTCCAGGACCGGTGCACCCTTTCCTTATGTGTTGACTAAAATCAGATTCCAAAAGTGTTTTTTGTGTTTGCCATTGTTTCTGTCTTTCTGAAGGGATCTCCCCTTTTAATCCCATTATTTCAACACCTGTTGGACAATGCATGAGTGATAATGAGCTAATTGATTAAATGCAATTAATGAATACATTGCCACCTCTTGTTTTGTGTCGTCTGTGTGTCTGTGTTTCCGGCATTTCACATTGGAACAGCTCATTCACCTTCCTTGTCTTCTCTCCGCCCTCCCTTTTAGGTAAGTTAAAGAGCTGCACCTGAGCCAGCCACTGATTGATGCAGCACCACAGTCAAATAGTGGAGTGGAGTAGGGGAACAGCAAACAGCCATTAAAGCCGCCCGCCCGCCCGCCACAATGGACCTACCTGTGTACACTAGATGGATGTGATGGAATGTACTGTCGTCCCTACATTTCAAGAAGGAGTAAGAATTGCAGTTGCAACAAAGCCTTGCTTGCCTACAAAGAGAGCAGCAATTTGGATTTGTTACTATGTTACCTAGAAGAATAACAAACTGTGCAAGGATGGAGGTTGTAGGAGCAAGGAGAAGTTGTCTGTAAAGTTGGTGGAAGCTTATTTTCCATTTTGCAGTCCCTTGTCTCCCTCTTGTGGCCTCCTGGAGGCAACTAGCTGTGCAAAAAAAGACAGCCTGGCGGCCGGCTGTTGCAGTGTTGCCCTCTCAGGCAACACTGAGTGACTGACTGAGCCGCACCGTCTTATAAAAAGTTCAGACGGAACTTTGCACGTGTCATAGTGGAGCCCTGAGGAGCCAGAGCCAGCTTTCTGACATCATAATGGGGTCTCAGAGATAAAAGCCTGGGCCCAGGCAGTGTTGGTCAGTGCTGCTCAGCAGGCAGCACTGGACTGGACTGGATTACAGCTGATACAAGGTGTGAAGGAACAAGGGGTGGCTGTGGGCATGCACTGGCTGCCGCTGCCAGTGTTTATCTGCATGGCAGCAGGGCATTTGGGCGTTGCCAGGAAGGCGTTTTTATGTAGATTCCTCCTCTTTCAGCACTGCATTGTGGTGCAAGCAAAAGAAGCAAATCCTGTCTGGCTTCCTCTCCGGCCTTTATTCACCTCCCGTGTAGCTGTGAGTGTGTGAGCCTGCAGGGCCCCATGGAATTGCCTAGAAGTAGGCTGAATCGCTGCAAGGGCTGAACAGCAGTATCGGGCAGGCTCGGGCAACGCGCGGCCCGTTCGGGTTATCGCTTCTCGGCCTTTTGGCTAAGATCAAGTGTAGTATCTGTTCATATCAGTTTAATATCTGATACGTCCCCTATCTGGGGACCATATATTAAATGGATTTTTAGAACAGGGAGATGGAAATAGAGCTTGCTCTGTCCACTCCACGCATTGACCTGGTATTGCAGTATTTCCAGGACCGGTGCACCCTTTCCTTATGTGTTGACTAAAATCAGATTCCAAAAGTGTTTTTTGTGTTTGCCATTGTTTCTGTCTTTCTGAAGGGATCTCCCCTTTTAATCCCATTATTTCAACACCTGTTGGACAATGCATGAGTGATAATGAGCTAATTGATTAAATGCAATTAATGAATACATTGCCACCTCTTGTTTTGTGTCGTCTGTGTGTCTGTGTTTCCGGCATTTCACATTGGAACAGCTCATTCACCTTCCTTGTCTTCTCTCCGCCCTCCCTTTTAGGTAAGTTAAAGAGCTGCACCTGAGCCAGCCACTGATTGATGCAGCACCACAGTGAAATAGTGGAGTGGAGTAGGGGAACAGCAAACAGCCATTAAAGCCGCCCGCCCGCCCGCCACAATGGACCTACCTGTGTACACTAGATGGATGTGATGGAATGTACTGTCGTCCCTACATTTCAAGAAGGAGTAAGAATTGCAGTTGCAACAAAGCCTTGCTTGCCTACAAAGAGAGCAGCAATTTGGATTTGTTACTATGTTACCTAGAAGAATAACAAACTGTGCAAGGATGGAGGTTGTAGGAGCAAGGAGAAGTTGTCTGTAAAGTTGGTGGATGCTTATTTTCCATTTTGCAGTCCCTTGTCTCCCTCTTGTGGCCTCCTGGAGGCAACTAGCTGTGCAAAAAAAGACAGCCTGGCGGCCGGCTGTTGCAGTGTTGCCCTCTCAGGCAACACTGAGTGACTGACTGAGCCGCACCGTCTTATATAAAGTTCAGACGGAACTTTGCACGTGTCATAGTGGAGCCCTGAGGAGCCAGAGCCAGCTTTCTGACATCATAATGGGGCCTCAGAGATAAAAGCCTGGGCCCAGGCAGTGTTGGTCAGTGCTGCTCAGCAGGCAGCACCGGACTGGACTGGATTACAGCTGATACAAGGTGTGAAGGAACAAGGGGTGGCTGTGGGCATGCACTGGCTGCCGCTGCCAGTGTTTATCTGCATGGCAGCAGGGCATTTGGGCGTTGCCAGGAAGGCGTGTTTATGTAGATTCCTCCTCTTTCAGCACTGCATTGTGGTGCAAGCAAAAGAAGCAAATCCTGTCTGGCTTCCTCTCCGGCCTTTATTCACCTCCCGTGTAGCTGTGAGTGTGTGAGCCTGCAGGGCCCCATGGAATTGCCTAGAAGTAGGCTGAATCGCTGCAAGGGCTGAACAGCAGTATCGGGCAGGCTCGGGCAACGCGCGGCCCGTTCGGGTTATCGCTTCTCGGCCTTTTGGCTAAGATCAAGTGTAGTATCTGTTCTTATCAGTTTAATATCTGATACGTCCCCTATCTGGGGACCATATATTAAATGGATTTTTAGAACAGGGAGATGGAAATAGAGCTTGCTCTGTCCACTCCACGCATTGACCTGGTATTGCAGTATTTCCAGGACCGGTGCACCCTTTCCTTATGTGTTGACTAAAATCAGATTCCAAAAGTGTTTTTTGTGTTTGCCATTGTTTCTGTCTTTCTGAAGGGATCTCCCCTTTTAATCCCATTATTTCAACACCTGTTGGACAATGCATGAGTGATAATGAGCTAATTGATTAAATGCAATTAATGAATACATTGCCACCTCTTGTTTTGTGTCGTCTGTGTGTCTGTGTTTCCGGCATTTCACATTGGAACAGCTCATTCACCTTCCTTGTCTTCTCTCCGCCCTCCCTTTTAGGTAAGTTAAAGAGCTGCACCTGAGCCAGCCACTGATTGATGCAGCACCACAGTCAAATAGTGGAGTGGAGTAGGGGAACAGCAAACAGCCATTAAAGAGGCTCTGTCACCAGATTTTGCAGCCCCTATCTGCTATTGCAGCAGATAGGCGCTGCAATGTAGATTACAGTAACGTTTTTATTTTTAAAAAACGAGCATTTTTGGCCAAGTTATGACCATTTTCGTATTTATGCAAATGAGGCTTGCAAAAGTACAACTGGGCGTGTTGAAAAGTAAAAGTACAACTGGGCGTGTATTATGTGCGTACATCGGGGCGTGTTTACTACTGTTACTAGCTGGGCGTTGTGTATAGAAGTGTCATCCACTTCTCTTCACAACGCCCAGCTTCTGGCAGTGCAGCACTGTGACGTCACTCACAGGTCCTGCATCGTGTCGGCACCAGAGGCTACACTTGATTCTGCAGCAGCATCGGCGTTTGCAGGTAAGTCGATGTAGCTACTTACCTGCAAATGCTGATGCTGCTGCAGAATCAAGTGTAGCCTTTGGTGCCGACATGATGCAGGACCTGTGAGTGACGTCACAGTGCTGCACTGCCAGAAGCTGGGCGTTGTGAAGAGAAGTGGATGACACTTCTATACACAACGCCCAGCTAGTAATAGTAGTAAACACGCCCCGATGTACGCACATAATACACGCCCAGATGTACTTTTACTTTTCAACACGCCCAGTTGTACTTTTGCAAGCCTCATTTGCATAAATACGAAAATGGTCATAACTTGGCCAAAAATGCTCGTTTTTTAAAAATAAAAACGTTACTGTAATCTACATTGCAGCGCCTATCTGCTGCAATAGCAGATAGGGGCTGCAAAATCTGGTGACAGAGCCTCTTTAAAGCCGCCCGCCCGCCACAATGGACCTACCTGTGTACACTAGATGGATGTGATGGAATGTACTGTCGTCCCTACATTTCAAGAAGGAGTAAGAATTGCAGTTGCAACAAAGCCTTGCTTGCCTACAAAGAGAGCAGCAATTTGGATTTGTTACTATGTTACCTAGAAGAATAACAAACTGTGCAAGGATGGAGGTTGTAGGAGCAAGGAGAAGTTGTCTGTAAAGTTGGTGGATGCTTATTTTCCATTTTGCAGTCCCTTGTCTCCCTCTTGTGGCCTCCTGGAGGCAACTAGCTGTGCAAAAAAAGACAGCCTGGCGGCCGGCTGTTGCAGTGTTGCCCTCTCAGGCAACACTGAGTGACTGACTGAGCCGCACCGTCTTATATAAAGTTCAGATGGAACTTTGCACGTGTCATAGTGGAGCCCTGAGGAGCCAGAGCCAGCTTTCTGACATCATAATGGGGCCTCAGAGATAAAAGCCTGGGCCCAGGCAGTGTTGGTCAGTGCTGCTCAGCAGGCAGCACTGGACTGGACTGGATTACAGCTGATACAAGGTGTGAAGGAACAAGGGGTGGCTGTGGGCATGCACTGGCTGCCGCTGCCAGTGTTTATCTGCATGGCAGCAGGGCATTTGGGCGTTGCCAGGAAGGCGTTTTTATGTAGATTCCTCCTCTTTCAGCACTGCATTGTGGTGCAAGCAAAAGAAGCAAATCCTGTCTGGCTTCCTCTCCGGCCTTTATTCACCTCCCGTGTAGCTGTGAGTGTGTGAGCCTGCAGGGCCCCATGGAATTGCCTAGAAGTAGGCTGAATCGCTGCAAGGGCTGAACAGCAGTATCGGGCAGGCTCGGGCAACGCGCGGCCCGTTCGGGTTATCGCTTCTCGGCCTTTTGGCTAAGATCAAGTGTAGTATCTGTTCTTATCAGTTTAATATCTGATACGTCCCCTATCTGGGGACCATATATTAAATGGATTTTTAGAACAGGGAGATGGAAATAGAGCTTGCTCTGTCCACTCCACGCATTGACCTGGTATTGCAGTATTTCCAGGACCGGTGCACCCTTTCCTTATGTGTTGACTAAAATCAGATTCCAAAAGTGTTTTTTGTGTTTGCCATTGTTTCTGTCTTTCTGAAGGGATCTCCCCTTTTAATCCCATTATTTCAACACCTGTTGGACAATGCATGAGTGATAATGAGCTAATTGATTAAATGCAATTAATGAATACATTGCCACCTCTTGTTTTGTGTCGTCTGTGTGTCTGTGTTTCCGGCATTTCACATTGGAACAGCTCATTCACCTTCCTTGTCTTCTCTCCGCCCTCCCTTTTAGGTAAGTTAAAGAGCTGCACCTGAGCCAGCCACTGATTGATGCAGCACCACAGTCAAATAGTGGAGTGGAGTAGGGGAACAGCAAACAGCCATTAAAGCCGCCCGCCCGCCCGCCCGCCACAATGGACCTACCTGTGTACACTAGATGGATGTGATGGAATGTACTGTCGTCCCTACATTTCAAGAAGGAGTAAGAATTGCAGTTGCAACAAAGCCTTGCTTGCCTACAAAGAGAGCAGCAATTTGGATTTGTTACTATGTTACCTAGAAGAATAACAAACTGTGCAAGGATGGAGGTTGTAGGAGCAAGGAGAAGTTGTCTGTAAAGTTGGTGGATGCTTATTTTCCATTTTGCAGTCCCTTGTCTCCCTCTTGTGGCCTCCTGGAGGCAACTAGCTGTGCAAAAAAAGACAGCCTGGCGGCCGGCTGTTGCAGTGTTGCCCTCTCAGGCAACACTGAGTGACTGACTGAGCCGCACCGTCTTATATAAAGTTCAGACGGAACTTTGCACGTGTCATAGTGGAGCCCTGAGGAGCCAGAGCCAGCTTTCTGACATCATAATGGGGCCTCAGAGATAAAAGCCTGGGCCCAGGCAGTGTTGGTCAGTGCTGCTCAGCAGGCAGCACCGGACTGGACTGGATTACAGCTGATACAAGGTGTGAAGGAACAAGGGGTGGCTGTGGGCATGCACTGGCTGCCGCTGCCAGTGTTTATCTGCATGGCAGCAGGGCATTTGGGCGTTGCCAGGAAGGCGTTTTTATGTAGATTCCTCCTCTTTCAGCACTGCATTGTGGTGCAAGCAAAAGAAGCAAATCCTGTCTGGCTTCCTCTCCGGCCTTTATTCACCTCCCGTGTAGCTGTGAGTGTGTGAGCCTGCAGGGCCCCATGGAATTGCCTAGAAGTAGGCTGAATCGCTGCAAGGGCTGAACAGCAGTATCGGGCAGGCTCGGGCAACGCGCGGCCCGTTCGGGTTATCGCTTCTCGGCCTTTTGGCTAAGATCAAGTGTAGTATCTGTTCTTATCAGTTTAATATCTGATACGTCCCCTATCTGGGGACCATATATTAAATGGATTTTTAGAACAGGGAGATGGAAATAGAGCTTGCTCTGTCCACTCCACGCATTGACCTGGTATTGCAGTATTTCCAGGACCGGTGCACCCTTTCCTTATGTGTTGACTAAAATCGGATTCCAAAAGTGTTTTTTGTGTTTGCCATTGTTTCTGTCTTTCTGAAGGGATCTCCCCTTTTAATCCCATTATTTCAACACCTGTTGGACAATGCATGAGTGATAATGAGCTAATTGATTAAATGCAATTAATGAATACATTGCCGCCTCTTGTTTTGTGTCGTCTGTGTGTCTGTGTTTCCGGCATTTCACATTGGAACAGCTCATTCACCTTCCTTGTCTTCTCTCCGCCCTCCCTTTTAGGTAAGTTAAAGAGCTGCACCTGAGCCAGCCACTGATTGATGCAGCACCACAGTCAAATAGTGGAGTGGAGTAGGGGAACAGCAAACAGCCATTAAAGCCGCCCGCCCGCCCGCCCGCCACAATGGACCTACCTGTGTACACTAGATGGATGTGATGGAATGTACTGTCGTCCCTACATTTCAAGAAGGAGTAAGAATTGCAGTTGCAACAAAGCCTTGCTTGCCTACAAAGAGAGCAGCAATTTGGATTTGTTACTATGTTACCTAGAAGAATAACAAACTGTGCAAGGATGGAGGTTGTAGGAGCAAGGAGAAGTTGTCTGTAAAGTTGGTGGATGCTTATTTTCCATTTTGCAGTCCCTTGTCTCCCTCTTGTGGCCTCCTGGAGGCAACTAGCTGTGCAAAAAAAGACAGCCTGGCGGCCGGCTGTTGCAGTGTTGCCCTCTCAGGCAACACTGAGTGACTGACTGAGCCGCACCGTCTTATATAAAGTTCAGACGGAACTTTGCACGTGTCATAGTGGAGCCCTGAGGAGCCAGAGCCAGCTTTCTGACATCATAATGGGGCCTCAGAGATAAAAGCCTGGGCCCAGGCAGTGTTGGTCAGTGCTGCTCAGCAGGCAGCACTGGACTGGACTGGATTACAGCTGATACAAGGTGTGAAGGAACAAGGGGTGGCTGTGGGCATGCACTGGCTGCCGCTGCCAGTGTTTATCTGCATGGCAGCAGGGCATTTGGGCGTTGCCAGGAAGGCGTTTTTATGTAGATTCCTCCTCTTTCAGCACTGCATTGTGGTGCAAGCAAAAGAAGCAAATCCTGTCTGGCTTCCTCTCCGGCCTTTATTCACCTCCCGTGTAGCTGTGAGTGTGTGAGCCTGCAGGGCCCCATGGAATTGCCTAGAAGTAGGCTGAATCGCTGCAAGGGCTGAACAGCAGTATCGGGCAGGCTCGGGCAACACGCGGCCCGTTCGGGTTATTGCTTCTCGGCCTTTTGGCTAAGATCAAGTGTAGTACTTTAGGGTATTGCCTTGTTTCTTGGTCAGGAGGTGCCCTGGTACCCTTTTCCTTGGCCTGGGGGGATCGTTTCTCTTAGGAGAGACTTCACCCCTCTGCTGCTATTGGGGAGGAGGATTAGTCCAGGGCAACGGGGAGCGATCACTTGCCTGGCATCTAGGTGCTGAAGGTACTATCTTTGGATTTCTTTGGATATCGTTGGCTTTTGTTGCGGCAGGATGGAGGAAGTCCCTGACTACATGCGTACTCGGAATGCTGTTCGTTTTACGATGGAGGAATCTGGAGGACAAAGCAGAGACTTGGAATTCCTAACGAAGGTACTCTTGCTTGATCTTTTCCAGTTGGAGAGACAATGGATATTGTCTGTAATGGACTATCCAAGAAGAGGATGTTTCGATGTCACTTTTTGTACAGAGGACATTTATCTGGATTTTCTGGACACTTTAAAGAAGAAGAAGCAGGATCCAAGACTGGTTGGTGTGATTGTAACACCGCACTTTGCTCCTAGCAAAAAGTTGGTCATTGTTAAAATGTTTTCCCCCTATGTGTGTAAAGACGATATTATATGCTTTCTCACTAAGTTCTGTGAGGAGGTGGTGGAGAAGGGTAAGGTCTTTAATCCCTTTGGATTCTGGACAGGTAAATGGAAATTCCTGTGTAAATTTAAGGCAGTTGGAGAGGCTGGAAACTTATTGCTTCCTCCAGCACGCTTTAAAATTGGCAGTGCAAGTGGGAATCTCTACTTTTTTGGAATGGGGATTTTTTGCCACAATTGTAAAGAGTATGGGCATGAGAAGGAGAATTGTGGAAAAATAATTTGTACCAAATGTTTTAAGGAAGGTCATAAGTATAATGATTGTGAGAAGGGCAAAGTGTGTAACATGTGTAGAGAAGAAGGGCATGTGTTTAAAAATTGTCCAAAAAAAAGTAAAAGTGAAGCAAAGGAGGAGAGTAAGAAGACCGTTAAAAGAAAGGAAGAGAAAGTTACCCCACAAAAAGAGGATAAACCACAGAAAAAGGGAGGAGCGGGGAAAAGTGTTGAGGTTAAAAAAAGTGATGAAACAAAAAGGAGGAAAATTGTGGAACAAAATGTAGTTTCAGATGAAGATAGAGCAGAAAGAGATAAACTAGTGAAAGACGTGGAGGGATTAAGAGATAAAATTAATTTTGAGAAGGTTCGGAGGCGGGTACGAACCTGTTTAAGAGGGAATATACCAGATTTTCTGGAGAGATATAAAGTACCAACCTGGTTGGCATGTATTGTAAATTTGGAATGGGACGGTCAAGATCTTCGAGAACATCTTGTGGATATGCTTGGTGTAATCGCTGTAAGAAACGGTTTGTTTTATTAATTTTACTTTAAAAAAAAAAAAAAAAAAAAAAAAGAGAGAGAAATAAAAATTATATTTGGTTTTTTCATAATGATGATCAAGTCTTTAAATTTGAAGTTTAAAATTTAACTCGAGACGGATCTGAGTGGAAACCTATCTGTTCTTATCAGTTTAATATCTGATACGTCCCCTATCTGGGGACCATATATTAAATGGATTTTTAGAACAGGGAGATGGAAATAGAGCTTGCTCTGTCCACTCCACGCATTGACCTGGTATTGCAGTATTTCCAGGACCGGTGCACCCTTTCCTTATGTGTTGACTAAAATCAGATTCCAAAAGTGTTTTTTGTGTTTGCCATTGTTTCTGTCTTTCTGAAGGGATCTCCCCTTTTAATCCCATTATTTCAACACCTGTTGGACAATGCATGAGTGATAATGAGCTAATTGATTAAATGCAAGTAATGAATACATTGCCACCTCTTGTTTTGTGTCGTCTGTGTGTCTGTGTTTCCGGCATTTCACATTGGAACAGCTCATTCACCTTCCTTGTCTTCTCTCCGCCCTCCCTTTTAGGTAAGTTAAAGAGCTGCACCTGAGCCAGCCACTGATTGATGCAACACCACAGTCAAATAGTGGAGTGGAGTAGGGGAACAGCAAACAGCCATTAAAGCCGCCCGCCCGCCCGCCCGCCCGCCACAATGGACCTACCTGTGTACACTAGATGGATGTGATGGAATGTACTGTCGTCCCTACATTTCAAGAAGGAGTAAGAATTGCAGTTGCAACAAAGCCTTGCTTGCCTACAAAGAGAGCAGCAATTTGGATTTGTTACTATGTTACCTAGAAGAATAACAAACTGTGCAAGGATGGAGGTTGTAGGAGCAAGGAGAAGTTGTCTGTAAAGTTGGTGGATGCTTATTTTCCATTTTGCAGTCCCTTGTCTCCCTCTTGTGGCCTCCTGGAGGCAACTAGCTGTGCAAAAAAAGACAGCCTGGCGGCCGGCTGTTGCAGTGTTGCCCTCTCAGGCAACACTGAGTGACTGACTGAGCCGCACCGTCTTATATAAAGTTCAGACGGAACTTTGCACGTGTCATAGTGGAGCCCTGAGGAGCCAGAGCCAGCTTTCTGACATCATAATGGGGCCTCAGAGATAAAAGCCTGGGCCCAGGCAGTGTTGGTCAGTGCTGCTCAGCAGGCAGCACTGGACTGGACTGGATTACAGCTGATACAAGGTGTGAAGGAACAAGGGGTGGCTGTGGGCATGCACTGGCTGCCGCTGCCAGTGTTTATCTGCATGGCAGCAGGGCATTTGGGCGTTGCCAGGAAGGCGTTTTTATGTAGATTCCTCCTCTTTCAGCACTGCATTGTGGTGCAAGCAAAAGAAGCAAATCCTGTCTGGCTTCCTCTCCGGCCTTTATTCACCTCCCGTGTAGCTGTGAGTGTGTGAGCCTGCAGGGCCCCATGGAATTGCCTAGAAGTAGGCTGAATCGCTGCAAGGGCTGAACAGCAGTATCGGGCAGGCTCGGGCAACGCGCGGCCCGTTCGGGTTATCGCTTCTCGGCCTTTTGGCTAAGATCAAGTGTAGTATCTGTTCATATCAGTTTAATATCTGATACGTCCCCTATCTGGGGACCATATATTAAATGGATTTTTAGAACAGGGAGATGGAAATAGAGCTTGCTCTGTCCCACGCATTGACCTGGTATTGCAGTATTTCCAGGACCGGTGCACCCTTTCCTTATGTGTTGACTAAAATCAGATTCCAAAAGTGTTTTTTGTGTTTGCCATTGTTTCTGTCTTTCTGAAGGGATCTCCCCTTTTAATCCCATTATTTCAACACCTGTTGGACAATGCATGAGTGATAATGAGCTAATTGATTAAATGCAAGTAATGAATACATTGCCACCTCTTGTTTTGTGTCGTCTGTGTGTCTGTGTTTCCGGCATTTCACATTGGAACAGCTCATTCACCTTCCTTGTCTTCTCTCCGCCCTCCCTTTTAGGTAAGTTAAAGAGCTGCACCTGAGCCAGCCACTGATTGATGCAACACCACAGTCAAATAGTGGAGTGGAGTAGGGGAACAGCAAACAGCCATTAAAGCCGCCCGCCCGCCCGCCCGCCCGCCACAATGGACCTACCTGTGTACACTAGATGGATGTGATGGAATGTACTGTCGTCCCTACATTTCAAGAAGGAGTAAGAATTGCAGTTGCAACAAAGCCTTGCTTGCCTACAAAGAGAGCAGCAATTTGGATTTGTTACTATGTTACCTAGAAGAATAACAAACTGTGCAAGGATGGAGGTTGTAGGAGCAAGGAGAAGTTGTCTGTAAAGTTGGTGGATGCTTATTTTCCATTTTGCAGTCCCTTGTCTCCCTCTTGTGGCCTCCTGGAGGCAACTAGCTGTGCAAAAAAAGACAGCCTGGCGGCCGGCTGTTGCAGTGTTGCCCTCTCAGGCAACACTGAGTGACTGACTGAGCCGCACCGTCTTATATAAAGTTCAGACGGAACTTTGCACGTGTCATAGTGGAGCCCTGAGGAGCCAGAGCCAGCTTTCTGACATCATAATGGGGCCTCAGAGATAAAAGCCTGGGCCCAGGCAGTGTTGGTCAGTGCTGCTCAGCAGGCAGCACTGGACTGGACTGGATTACAGCTGATACAAGGTGTGAAGGAACAAGGGGTGGCTGTGGGCATGCACTGGCTGCCGCTGCCAGTGTTTATCTGCATGGCAGCAGGGCATTTGGGCGTTGCCAGGAAGGCGTTTTTATGTAGATTCCTCCTCTTTCAGCACTGCATTGTGGTGCAAGCAAAAGAAGCAAATCCTGTCTGGCTTCCTCTCCGGCCTTTATTCACCTCCCGTGTAGCTGTGAGTGTGTGAGCCTGCAGGGCCCCATGGAATTGCCTAGAAGTAGGCTGAATCGCTGCAAGGGCTGAACAGCAGTATCGGGCAGGCTCGGGCAACGCGCGGCCCGTTCGGGTTATCGCTTCTCGGCCTTTTGGCTAAGATCAAGTGTAGTATCTGTTCTTATCAGTTTAATATCTGATACGTCCCCTATCTGGGGACCATATATTAAATGGATTTTTAGAACAGGGAGATGGAAATAGAGCTTGCTCTGTCCACTCCACGCATTGACCTGGTATTGCAGTATTTCCATGACCTGCCTAGGTAGAGTCGTGTGTTAACCTTAAACCATACTATCCCCCACCCCCATTTAGTAACGACACATGACACCGAGGTTGGATGTGAAATGGCCACAGCAGCCGTTTATTAATTTCACAGTTTTATAAAAACAATTTAAATCCGAAACATTCGGATAAC
Organism: Rhinoderma darwinii; assembly: GCF_050947455.1. Lineage (NCBI taxonomy): Eukaryota > Metazoa > Chordata > Amphibia > Anura > Rhinodermatidae > Rhinoderma > Rhinoderma darwinii. Next base: position 230,773,971 of record NC_134691.1, read on the forward strand.
TAGTTAGGAATCCACCAGAGAATTCCTCCTAATAATTCACATGACCCAACATGGGTCAGAATCATAAATAACCATTAAACGTTAACATTAACCCGAGCAGAGGAAGTCCTTGAAGCCCCTTCAGATGTTCCTTTCAAGAACACACCGAATTAGCCATCTGCAAACCACTAATTACCTCCAGCCGTAAACCAGCTCGGAAGCACCGTTCACCTCTGCAGATGGCTCCACCCACTAGAAGTCCACTTCAAGGGGATAACACCCGTTGAAGCCCTCAAGTGATATACCGACCACTAGAAGTCCACTTCAAAGGGATAACACCCGATGAAGCCTTCAAGTGACATACCTTCTACCAGAAGACCACTTCAAAGGGATAACACCCGATGAAGTCTTCAACCATGTACCTTTTTTGGGGGACGCATACCCCCGATGCGACCCCCCCACCATTTTGTACTGACTGGCCTCAAGGACTCCCCCCGCCAGCTGCCATGACAACAGAACCTACTCCGGAAAAAAGAAAAACATGTTAAATAAACACACAAAATAAAACACAACGCTCATATACGGACGTACAGAAGACCTAAGTAGTAACAAAACAAGGGTGGGAGGGTGGGAGCTTTGCTTCTTGTGTACTACTCCTCCCGCTGCTTCCGGCTCAATGCCGAGAAACAGCGGGAAGCGCAGTAACGGCCCCCCCGTCCCCCCTAGCTCCTCCCCGTCCCTCCTTCAACTTCTTCACCTTTCCCTCACCTCTTAACATTAACCCTTTCCCTACCAGGACGGTCATGTCGGCTTCCCTCAAGCCTGCAGCTGCGTCCAGCCTCTTCTTGACCTGCCTAGGTAGAGTCGTGTGTTAACCTTAAACCATACTATCCCCCACCCCCATTTAGTAACGACACATGACACCGAGGTTGGATGTGAAATGGCCACAGCAGCCGTTTATTAATTTCACAGTTTTATAAAAACAATTTAAATCCGAAACATTCGGATAACTAGTTAGGAATCCACCAGAGAATTCCTCCTAATAATTCACATGACCCAACATGGGTCAGAATCATAAATAACCATTAAACGTTAACATTAACCCGAGCAGAGGAAGTCCTTGAAGCCCCTTCAGATGTTCCTTTCAAGAACACACCGAATTAGCCATCTGCAAACCACTAATTACCTCCAGCCGTAAACCAGCTCGGAAGCACCGTTCACCTCTGCAGATGGCTCCACCCACTAGAAGTCCACTTCAAGGGGATAACACCCGTTGAAGCCCTCAAGTGATATACCGACCACTAGAAGTCCACTTCAAAGGGATAACACCCGATGAAGCCTTCAAGTGACATACCTTCTACCAGAAGACCACTTCAAAGGGATAACACCCGATGAAGTCTTCAACCATGTACCTTTTTTGGGGGACGCATACCCCCGATGCGACCCCCCCACCATTTTGTACTGACTGGCCTCAAGGACTCCCCCCGCCACCGCGAAACAGGCCTTGACCACCTTAAGCCTGTGAGTTCCTCCACACCACCACCGCCCTTTCTATGCCTTCTGCTATAGCCAAGCTCCAAATATCAATGCCAACCTCGGTCAGATGAACCCCGTCACTCCTCCAGAAATTCCCCAATCCTGACTCCAAATCCCTATGCCTCACGCAAATGCCCCCGTTCTTTGCCACAAAACGGGACACCGCCCGGTTAACTTTTATCCGAGCCTTATTGACTCTCTCCACCGATCTAGCTAACCGCCAAAGCTTCCTTGGGACTATGTCCGACCACACTACCACCAACTTGGGATAAGATACCCACAAACACAACAAATCATGTTTGATATCCCGCACCAACTCACGAAAAGGGCGGACTCCTAAGTCATTCCCACCCACGTGCAACACTAAAACCTCCGGAACCCTATCAAGCCGCACATATGTCTGGAATTCCGCCAACACCCTGTTCCACGACATACCTCTAAACCCCAGCCAATGCACAACCGCATCCTGTCGCGGAATGCGCAACTGGCGACCATCCGGGCGGACGTCCGCCCTCAAAGCCCCCCAGTGCACGTACGAATGACCCATCAACCACACCAGACAAGGAGGCGAATCTGAAACGGAAAACACAGTTAGGCACCACCATATACATTTTGCAAGCATAAACAACAAAATTACAACATATGGGGGCGGACATAGGACTTAAACCTTTTAGACTCCCAACGACCAATACGCCTCACCCCCTCATCATCCAACCCCCAGCGCCCTGCTTCCGTTGCTGCGCCAATCCGGAAGGAATGAGATGAATATGAGCCTGCCGCAACCCCAACCGCCGTCAAACATTTTTTAAAAACAGCTCCAAACTGAAACCTGGACAAGAACGACCCGTCCACATGACATAACAAAGGCAAATCTGGAGACCCCCTGTTTTTTGTAAAACCACGCATGCACTCTACTGGGCACATGACCGACCCCGGGAGAGCGAACAAAACTATCAGTTTTCCCTTCCCTAATTGGTCAGTTTTTGATCTACGCAACCATACCTCCAACCGATCTGCAAAAAGGCTCACCTCCCCAGATCTCAGCCCCCCTGCCTGTTTAGTACTTGGCGACACCAACTCACCTATTCTAAATGCTCCGAAGAACGCCAACGAGAAAGCCAACCGAAACAAATCCATTTCATCTGAAGAACGACATACCGATGCCAATGAACCACCCAACAAGCCCAGCAAAGCAAACGACACCGGCCTTCTACTATCCGCCTCCACCCTACCTCTGCGCAACCCCTTCAAAGCCTGCGATACCAGAAATTCCTTCGATACATCCCGCAAGCCCCGCAACTTAAGCCCAAACGCCACCGCGGATATAAACCGGTTCACCTTCGCTACTGAAAACCCCGCCTCCCAGGCATCCCCTAACCAATACAAAAGTGCCACCAACCTGTCTCTATCCGTATTGACATCACCCAACTCTCTTACCCACTCCTCCCACTGCCTCCAACAAGCAGCATAAGCCCTCCACGTCGTGCCCGCCAAAGACCTTTGTAACAGCTGCTCTACGGGACCGATACCAGATCCCATAGATGATCCGGACACGCCAAACCAATACGTTCCGCTCCCGGAGCCAATTGCCGAAACCGGTCCCACTGCGAGCGAGAAAGAGCATCAGCAACACAATTCCGTACACCCGGGACATGCACCGCCACCACCCACGCGTTCAGCGACAAACACACCAACACTAAATGTCGCAACAATTGAACTACCGGAGGAGAGGACGCCGTGATGTTATTAATGGCAAGCACCACACCCATGTTGTCGCAGTAAAAACGGACCTTCTTATCCCTGAGCCTGTCCCCCCAAATGGTAGCCGCCACCACGATGGGAAACAGCTCGAGCAGGGCCAGATTCCGCGTCAATCCACTGGACACCCAGCTAGCCGGCCATTGACCTGCGCACCACGGACCTCCCCCGTAAGCTCCAAAGCCACCCGCCCCAGCCGCATCCGTGAAAATATTCAGATCACTCGTATCCTGCGCTGGGGCCATCCATAGCGAGCGACCATTGTACTGGCCCAAGAAGTCATCCCAAACCTGAAGATCAGCTCGGTGCTCCCCCTTGAGCCTCACAAAATGATGCGGCGCCCGCACTCCCGCCGTTGCCGCCGCCAACCTTCTACCAAACACCCTCCCCATCGGCATAATCCGGCAGGCGAAATTCAACTTCCCCAGCAGCGACTGAAGCTCCCTCAACGACATTTTCTTCCTTCTACAAGCCCGTCGCACCTCCAGCCTCAAAGCACCCAGCTTATCCGCCGGGAGCCGACACTCCATTGCCACCGAGTCAATTTCGATTCCCAAGAAACAAATCGTCGCTACCGGGCCCTCCGTTTTTTCCGGCGCCAAAGGGATCCCAAAATCCCTCGCCACCTTCTGCAGGGCATGAAGCAAGTTACCGCAAACCGGCGAACCCCCCGGGCCAACGCACAAAAAATCATCTAAGTAATGGATCAACGAATCGACCCCGGATACTCCCCTCGTTACCCACTCCACGAAGCTACTAAACGCCTCGAAGTATGCACAAGAAAGAGAACACCCCATCGGAAGGCACCGATCCACGTAAAAGGCCCCATTCCAAAAACAGCCCAACAGCCGTTGGCTTTCTGGATGCACCGGCAACAACCTGAACGCCGCCTCGATGTCGGTTTTTGCTAGCAGCGCCCCCGGACCCGCAGCCCGCACTAACCCCACCGCCTTATCGAATGAGGTATAAACTACGGAACACAACTCGTGATCAATCCCGTCGTTTACCGACGAACCTTTGGGATACGATAAATGTTGAATCAAACGAAACTTTCCGGGCTCGCGTTTAGGGACAATACCCAAAGGGGACACAACTAAATCTTTCACCGGCGACTCCACAAATGGCCCCGACATGCGCCCCAACGAAACTTCTTTTAACAACTTTTCCGACACGACTTCCGCATGCACGTAAGCCGATTTTAAATTTCTCCGCGTAACCGGAACCTCATAAGGAGGCGGAGGAATAACAAAACCAACACTAAACCCTTCATAAAGCAACTTAGCCGCCGCCCTATCCGGATACTCATTTAGATAAGGGGCCATCCTTTCCACCCTCACCGGCGACACCCCCTTGACCAGCCCCGTGCTGGTTCCCGGACCTCTTTTTACGCAGACATTTTGCCGCCCCGTGTGATGCACCATTACACTCGGAGCACACGTGCTTGAACTTGCACGTGGCCCCGAACTTACACTGGCCTTCATTGAATTGCCAGCAAAACCCCGCCTTTCCCCCGCCGCTTGGTCCACTCTGACTAGTCTGGCCTCCCTGGCCACCGCTCCCGGGAAAGGGCTGCCTAACCGGAACCGTAACCCGTAACCAGAGAGCAATATCCTTCTGGTCCCACCGAATCGCCGGCCGAACCGCCTTCCGCTGACGGAATTGCTCATCATATCGCAGCCACGCCTGACCCCCATACGCCCTATGAGCCTCCCCAATAGCATCAAAATAACAAAATAACGCCGAACAATTTTCCGGCGCCTTTTCCCCTATCACACTAGCCAATATGGCGAACGCCTGCGACCAATTAACGAACGTCTGCGGGATAAGCCTCTACCGCCGCCGTTCCTCCTCGTCCTTTTTACTCTCATCCCGCTTGCTCTTATCCAAATTGAATTTAGCCAGCGGCAAGAGAGAAAAAATTTCAACATATTCATCTTTCCAGATCCGATCACGCACCTCCTGCTTTAAATGCGCCCCCAACGGACCCTCAAAACAAACATACACCTCCCCCCGAGCACGATCGTCCATGCGCACTCGATCGCCGTCCTTCTGTGCCTCAGTCTGCACCGACACCGCGACCGCCTCTCTAACCGCCACCACAGGACGCGCCTGCAACGATCCCACTTCCCTGGGGCCTTCCCAAACTACCGCAGGGGACACTTCCGTTACTACCGGCGCCGCGGCCCTATCCAGGCGCCCCACCAGCTCCCGTAAGCAACCCACTAAATCTGCCAAACCCGCTCCGTCGCGTCCGCCCGCGCCACTACCGGCCCCCGATGCTATGCTAGCAGCCCCCCCGCCGACACCCGACATAAAAATCGCTGGATAAGACAATAAAGGAGTTATACACTCACCGGGCTGCACAGGCGCTGTGTTCCCGTCAGCCGGACCATCCTGACCTCGACGATAGACGTCCAGTTCACCTTCCTCCAGTTCTTCTCTCGCCGACGACTGTCCCTCCCAACGACCTCTTCGGAAAGGGGATGAGGACGCGCTGATCGATGGGCCGGCAACCTGCCGCCCGACCGCCGGGACCCAGACTTCCGACCGGACCTGTTGCCTCGACGTCGCTGCAGATCTAGTCGTCCGTCTAGACGATCCTGACGAAGCCTGCCCCCTGGCCGGAACATCACCATGCGGGGCGGCCGTACCTTGCTCTTGACATCTTCCATCTGATGGGGGAGGGGTGACAGGGAGCCCGGCCTGCGACTCCCTGCTTACCGCCGGACCCCGTCGCGGCCTGGGATTCCTGCCAGGACGCAGGGCCTGGGAAGGGGCGGTCCTCCCAGCTGCCTGGCCTGCAGCGTCCGGGATCGGGCTCCCTCTGCGACGCCGTGTCCGCGGGACTACCTCCGGACTCAGGCGCTCTGGAGGTCGGGACCGCCGAGAGGGACGGGTCGACACAGCCTGCATCGCCGTCACCCCTGCTACCGCTCTCTGCCTGCCCAGCGCAGGAGCGGTTGTTGCCGACTCCCCCCCCGCCGCCATAGCCATGCTCGTAGGGGGGCCGGGGGAGGGGAGCCTGTCCCTTACAACAGACCCCGAACGCCGTGCCCGACGTGGCGAAACGGCGTCCGGGATCCGCGTTAATGCAGCCACGGTCTCCTCCAGCCATCCGGGACCGTGGTGCACAGCAGCGGCACGCAGCCGCTCTAAAATCAGGGCCTCTGCCATACTAAAAAGCCGGGCAACGGGGAGCTTTGCTTCTTGTGTACTACTCCTCCCGCTGCTTCCGGCTCAATGCCGAGAAACAGCGGGAAGCGCAGTAACGGCCCCCCCGTCCCCCCTAGCTCCTCCCCGTCCCTCCTTCAACTTCTTCACCTTTCCCTCACCTCTTAACATTAACCCTTTCCCTACCAGGACGGTCATGTCGGCTTCCCTCAAGCCTGCAGCTGCGTCCAGCCTCTTCTGGACCGGTGCACCCTTTCCTTATGTGTTGACTAAAATCAGATTCCAAAAGTGTTTTTTGTGTTTGCCATTGTTTCTGTCTTTCTGAAGGGATCTCCCCTTTTAATCCCATTATTTCAACACCTGTTGGACAATGCATGAGTGATAATGAGCTAATTGATTAAATGCAATTAATGAATACATTGCCACCTCTTGTTTTGTGTCGTCTGTGTGTCTGTGTTTCCGGCATTTCACATTGGAACAGCTCATTCACCTTCCTTGTCTTCTCTCCGCCCTCCCTTTTAGGTAAGTTAAAGAGCTGCACCTGAGCCAGCCACTGATTGATGCAGCACCACAGTCAAATAGTGGAGTGGAGTAGGGGGAACAGCAAACAGCCATTAAAGAGGCTCTGTCACCAGATTTTGCAGCCCCTATCTGCTATTGCAGCAGATAGGCGCTGCAATGTAGATTACAGTAACGTTTTTATTTTTAAAAAACGAGCATTTTTGGCCAAGTTATGACCATTTTCGTATTTATGCAAATGAGGCTTGCAAAAGTACAACTGGGCGTGTTGAAAAGTAAAAGTACAACTGGGCGTGTATTATGTGCGTACATCGGGGCGTGTTTACTACTGTTACTAGCTGGGCGTTGTGTATAGAAGTGTCATCCACTTCTCTTCACAACGCCCAGCTTCTGGCAGTGCAGCACTGTGACGTCACTCACAGGTCCTGCATCGTGTCGGCACCAGAGGCTACACTTGATTCTGCAGCAGCATCGGCGTTTGCAGGTAAGTCGATGTAGCTACTTACCTGCAAATGCTGATGCTGCTGCAGAATCAAGTGTAGCCTTTGGTGCCGACATGATGCAGGACCTGTGAGTGACGTCACAGTGCTGCACTGCCAGAAGCTGGGCGTTGTGAAGAGAAGTGGATGACACTTCTATACACAACGCCCAGCTAGTAATAGTAGTAAACACGCCCCGATGTACGCACATAATACACGCCCAGATGTACTTTTACTTTTCAACACGCCCAGTTGTACTTTTGCAAGCCTCATTTGCATAAATACGAAAATGGTCATAACTTGGCCAAAAATGCTCGTTTTTTAAAAATAAAAACGTTACTGTAATCTACATTGCAGCGCCTATCTGCTGCAATAGCAGATAGGGGCTGCAAAATCTGGTGACAGAGCCTCTTTAAAGCCGCCCGCCCGCCACAATGGACCTACCTGTGTACACTAGATGGATGTGATGGAATGTACTGTCGTCCCTACATTTCAAGAAGGAGTAAGAATTGCAGTTGCAACAAAGCCTTGCTTGCCTACAAAGAGAGCAGCAATTTGGATTTGTTACTATGTTACCTAGAAGAATAACAAACTGTGCAAGGATGGAGGTTGTAGGAGCAAGGAGAAGTTGTCTGTAAAGTTGGTGGATGCTTATTTTCCATTTTGCAGTCCCTTGTCTCCCTCTTGTGGCCTCCTGGAGGCAACTAGCTGTGCAAAAAAAGACAGCCTGGCGGCCGGCTGTTGCAGTGTTGCCCTCTCAGGCAACACTGAGTGACTGACTGAGCCGCACCGTCTTATATAAAGTTCAGACGGAACTTTGCACGTGTCATAGTGGAGCCCTGAGGAGCCAGAGCCAGCTTTCTGACATCATAATGGGGCCTCAGAGATAAAAGCCTGGGCCCAGGCAGTGTTGGTCAGTGCTGCTCAGCAGGCAGCACTGGACTGGACTGGATTACAGCTGATACAAGGTGTGAAGGAACAAGGGGTGGCTGTGGGCATGCACTGGCTGCCGCTGCCAGTGTTTATCTGCATGGCAGCAGGGCATTTGGGCGTTGCCAGGAAGGCGTTTTTATGTAGATTCCTCCTCTTTCAGCACTGCATTGTGGTGCAAGCAAAAGAAGCAAATCCTGTCTGGCTTCCTCTCCGGCCTTTATTCACCTCCCGTGTAGCTGTGAGTGTGTGAGCCTGCAGGGCCCCATGGAATTGCCTAGAAGTAGGCTGAATCGCTGCAAGGGCTGAACAGCAGTATCGGGCAGGCTCGGGCAACGCGCGGCCCGTTCGGGTTATCGCTTCTCGGCCTTTTGGCTAAGATCAAGTGTAGTATCTGTTCTTATCAGTTTAATATCTGATACGTCCCCTATCTGGGGACCATATATTAAATGGATTTTTAGAACAGGGAGATGGAAATAGAGCTTGCTCTGTCCACTCCACGCATTGACCTGGTATTGCAGTATTTCCAGGACCGGTGCACCCTTTCCTTATGTGTTGACTAAAATCAGATTCCAAAAGTGTTTTTTGTGTTTGCCATTGTTTCTGTCTTTCTGAAGGGATCTCCCCTTTTAATCCCATTATTTCAACACCTGTTGGACAATGCATGAGTGATAATGAGCTAATTGATTAAATGCAATTAATGAATACATTGCCACCTCTTGTTGTGTGTCGTCTGTGTTTCTGTGTTTCCGGCATTTCACATTGGAACAGCTCATTCACCTTCCTTGTCTTCTCTCCGCCCTCCCTTTTAGGTAAGTTAAAGAGCTGCACCTGAGCCAGCCACTGATTGATGCAGCACCACAGTCAAATAGTGGAGTGGAGTAGGGGAACAGCAAACAGCCATTAAAGAGGCTCTGTCACCAGATTTTGCAGCCCCTATCTGCTATTGCAGCAGATAGGCGCTGCAATGTAGATTACAGTAACGTTTTTATTTTTAAAAAACGAGCATTTTTGGCCAAGTTATGACCATTTTCGTATTTATGCAAATGAGGCTTGCAAAAGTACAACTGGGCGTGTTGAAAAGTAAAAGTACAACTGGGCGTGTATTATGTGCGTACATCGGGGCGTGTTTACTACTGTTACTAGCTGGGCGTTGTGTATAGAAGTGTCATCCACTTCTCTTCACAACGCCCAGCTTCTGGCAGTGCAGCACTGTGACGTCACTCACAGGTCCTGCATCGTGTCGGCACCAGAGGCTACACTTGATTCTGCAGCAGCATCGGCGTTTGCAGGTAAGTCGATGTAGCTACTTACCTGCAAATGCTGATGCTGCTGCAGAATCAAGTGTAGCCTTTGGTGCCGACATGATGCAGGACCTGTGAGTGACGTCACAGTGCTGCACTGCCAGAAGCTGGGCGTTGTGAAGAGAAGTGGATGACACTTCTATACACAACGCCCAGCTAGTAATAGTAGTAAACACGCCCCGATGTACGCACATAATACACGCCCAGATGTACTTTTACTTTTCAACACGCCCAGTTGTACTTTTGCAAGCCTCATTTGCATAAATACGAAAATGGTCATAACTTGGCCAAAAATGCTCGTTTTTTAAAAATAAAAACGTTACTGTAATCTACATTGCAGCGCCTATCTGCTGCAATAGCAGATAGGGGCTGCAAAATCTGGTGACAGAGCCTCTTTAAAGCCGCCCGCCCGCCACAATGGACCTACCTGTGTACACTAGATGGATGTGATGGAATGTACTGTCGTCCCTACATTTCAAGAAGGAGTAAGAATTGCAGTTGCAACAAAGCCTTGCTTGCCTACAAAGAGAGCAGCAATTTGGATTTGTTACTATGTTACCTAGAAGAATAACAAACTGTGCAAGGATGGAGGTTGTAGGAGCAAGGAGAAGTTGTCTGTAAAGTTGGTGGATGCTTATTTTCCATTTTGCAGTCCCTTGTCTCCCTCTTGTGGCCTCCTGGAGGCAACTAGCTGTGCAAAAAAAGACAGCCTGGCGGCCGGCTGTTGCAGTGTTGCCCTCTCAGGCAACACTGAGTGACTGACTGAGCCGCACCGTCTTATATAAAGTTCAGACGGAACTTTGCACGTGTCATAGTGGAGCCCTGAGGAGCCAGAGCCAGCTTTCTGACATCATAATGGGGCCTCAGAGATAAAAGCCTGGGCCCAGGCAGTGTTGGTCAGTGCTGCTCAGCAGGCAGCACTGGACTGGACTGGATTACAGCTGATACAAGGTGTGAAGGAACAAGGGGTGGCTGTGGGCATGCACTGGCTGCCGCTGCCAGTGTTTATCTGCATGGCAGCAGGGCATTTGGGCGTTGCCAGGAAGGCGTTTTTATGTAGATTCCTCCTCTTTCAGCACTGCATTGTGGTGCAAGCAAAAGAAGCAAATCCTGTCTGGCTTCCTCTCCGGCCTTTATTCACCTCCCGTGTAGCTGTGAGTGTGTGAGCCTGCAGGGCCCCATGGAATTGCCTAGAAGTAGGCTGAATCGCTGCAAGGGCTGAACAGCAGTATCGGGCAGGCTCGGGCAACCCGCGGCCCGTTCGGGTTATCGCTTCTCGGCCTTTTGGCTAAGATCAAGTGTAGTATCTGTTCTTATCAGTTTAATATCTGATACGTCCCCTATCTGGGGACCATATATTAAATGGATTTTTAGAACAGGGAGATGGAAATAGAGCTTGCTCTGTCCACTCCACGCATTGACCTGGTATTGCAGTATTTCCAGGACCGGTGCACCCTTTCCTTATGTGTTGACTAAAATCAGATTCCAAAAGTGTTTTTTGTGTTTGCCATTGTTTCTGTCTTTCTGAAGGGATCTCCCCTTTTAATCCCATTATTTCAACACCTGTTGGACAATGCATGAGTGATAATGAGCTAATTGATTAAATGCAATTAATGAATACATTGCCACCTCTTGTTTTGTGTCGTCTGTGTGTCTGTGTTTCCGGCATTTCACATTGGAACAGCTCATTCACCTTCCTTGTCTTCTCTCCGCCCTCCCTTTTAGGTAAGTTAAAGAGCTGCACCTGAGCCAGCCACTGATTGATGCAGCACCACAGTCAAATAGTGGAGTGGAGTAGGGGAACAGCAAACAGCCATTAAAGCCGCCCGCCCGCCCGCCCGCCACAATGGACCTACCTGTGTACACTAGATGGATGTGATGGAATGTACTGTCGTCCCTACATTTCAAGAAGGAGTAAGAATTGCAGTTGCAACAAAGCCTTGCTTGCCTACAAAGAGAGCAGCAATTTGGATTTGTTACTATGTTACCTAGAAGAATAACAAACTGTGCAAGGATGGAGGTTGTAGGAGCAAGGAGAAGTTGTCTGTAAAGTTGGTGGATGCTTATTTTCCATTTTGCAGTCCCTTGTCTCCCTCTTGTGGCCTCCTGGAGGCAACTAGCTGTGCAAATAAAGACAGCCTGGCGGCCGGCTGTTGCAGTATTGCCCTCTCAGGCAACACTGAGTGACTGACTGAGCCGCACCGTCTTATATAAAGTTCAGACGGAACTTTGCACGTGTCATAGTGGAGCCCTGAGGAGCCAGAGCCAGCTTTCTGACATCATAATGGGGCCTCAGAGATAAAAGCCTGGGCCCAGGCAGTGTTGGTCAGTGCTGCTCAGCAGGCAGCACCGGACTGGACTGGATTACAGCTGATACAAGGTGTGAAGGAACAAGGGGTGGCTGTGGGCATGCACTGGCTGCCGCTGCCAGTGTTTATCTGCATGGCAGCAGGGCATTTGGGCGTTGCCAGGAAGGCGTTTTTATGTAGATTCCTCCTCTTTCAGCACTGCATTGTGGTGCAAGCAAAAGAAGCAAATCCTGTCTGGCTTCCTCTCCGGCCTTTATTCACCTCCCGTGTAGCTGTGAGTGTGTGAGCCTGCAGGGCCCCATGGAATTGCCTAGAAGTAGGCTGAATCGCTGCAAGGGCTGAACAGCAGTATCGGGCAGGCTCGGGCAACGCGCGGCCCGTTCGGGTTATCGCTTCTCGGCCTTTTGGCTAAGATCAAGTGTAGTATCTGTTCTTATCAGTTTAATATCTGATACGTCCCCTATCTGGGGACCATATATTAAATGGATTTTTAGAACAGGGAGATGGAAATAGAGCTTGCTCTGTCCACTCCACGCATTGACCTGGTATTGCAGTATTTCCAGGACCGGTGCACCCTTTCCTTATGTGTTGACTAAAATCGGATTCCAAAAGTGTTTTTTGTGTTTGCCATTGTTTCTGTCTTTCTGAAGGGATCTCCCCTTTTAATCCCATTATTTCAACACCTGTTGGACAATGCATGAGTGATAATGAGCTAATTGATTAAATGCAATTAATGAATACATTGCCGCCTCTTGTTTTGTGTCGTCTGTGTGTCTGTGTTTCCGGCATTTCACATTGGAACAGCTCATTCACCTTCCTTGTCTTCTCTCCGCCCTCCCTTTTAGGTAAGTTAAAGAGCTGCACCTGAGCCAGCCACTGATTGATGCAGCACCACAGTCAAATAGTGGAGTGGAGTAGGGGAACAGCAAACAGCCATTAAAGCCGCCCGCCCGCCCGCCCGCCACAATGGACCTACCTGTGTACACTAGATGGATGTGATGGAATGTACTGTCGTCCCTACATTTCAAGAAGGAGTAAGAATTGCAGTTGCAACAAAGCCTTGCTTGCCTACAAAGAGAGCAGCAATTTGGATTTGTTACTATGTTACCTAGAAAAATAACAAACTGTGCAAGGATGGAGGTTGTAGGAGCAAGGAGAAGTTGTCTGTAAAGTTGGTGGATGCTTATTTTCCATTTTGCAGTCCCTTGTCTCCCTCTTGTGGCCTCCTGGAGGCAACTAGCTGTGCAAAAAAAGACAGCCTGGCGGCCGGCTGTTGCAGTGTTGCCCTCTCAGGCAACACTGAGTGACTGACTGAGCCGCACCGTCTTATATAAAGTTCAGACGGAACTTTGCACGTGTCATAGTGGGGCCCTGAGGAGCCAGAGCCAGCTTTCTGACATCATAATGGGGCCTCAGAGATAAAAGCCTGGGCCCAGGCAGTGTTGGTCAGTGCTGCTCAGCAGGCAGCACTGGACTGGACTGGATTACAGCTGATACAAGGTGTGAAGGAACAAGGGGTGGCTGTGGGCATGCACTGGCTGCCGCTGCCAGTGTTTATCTGCATGGCAGCAGGGCATTTGGGCGTTGCCAGGAAGGCGTTTTTATGTAGATTCCTCCTCTTTCAGCACTGCATTGTGGTGCAAGCAAAAGAAGCAAATCCTGTCTGGCTTCCTCTCCGGCCTTTATTCACCTCCCGTGTAGCTGTGAGTGTGTGAGCCTGCAGGGCCCCATGGAATTGCCTAGAAGTAGGCTGAATCGCTGCAAGGGCTGAACAGCAGTATCGGGCAGGCTCGGGCAACGCGCGGCCCGTTCGGGTTATCGCTTCTCGGCCTTTTGGCTAAGATCAAGTGTAGTATCTGTTCTTATCAGTTTAATATCTGATACGTCCCCTATCTGGGGACCATATATTAAATGGATTTTTAGAACAGGGAGATGGAAATAGAGCTTGCTCTGTCCACTCCACGCATTGACCTGGTATTGCAGTATTTCCAGGACCGGTGCACCCTTTCCTTATGTGTTGACTAAAATCAGATTCCAAAAGTGTTTTTTGTGTTTGCCATTGTTTCTGTCTTTCTGAAGGGATCTCCCCTTTTAATCCCATTATTTCAACACCTGTTGGACAATGCATGAGTGATAATGAGCTAATTGATTAAATGCAATTAATGAATACATTGCCACCTCTTGTTTTGTGTCGTCTGTGTGTCTGTGTTTCCGGCATTTCACATTGGAACAGCTCATTCACCTTCCTTGTCTTCTCTCCGCCCTCCCTTTTAGGTAAGTTAAAGAGCTGCACCTGAGCCAGCCACTGATTGATGCAGCACCACAGTCAAATAGTGGAGTGGAGTAGGGGAACAGCAAACAGCCATTAAAGCCGCCCGCCCGCCCGCCACAATGGACCTACCTGTGTACACTAGATGGATGTGATGGAATGTACTATCGTCCCTACATTTCAAGAAGGAGTAAGAATTGCAGTTGCAACAAAGCCTTGCTTGCCTACAAAGAGAGCAGCAATTTGGATTTGTTACTATGTTACCTAGAAGAATAACAAACTGTGCAAGGATGGAGGTTGTAGGAGCAAGGAGAAGTTGTCTGTAAAGTTGGTGGATGCTTATTTTCCATTTTGCAGTCCCTTGTCTCCCTCTTGTGGCCTCCTGGAGGCAACTAGCTGTGCAAAAAAAGACAGCCTGGCAGCCGGCTGTTGCAGTGTTGCCCTCTCAGGCAACACTGAGTGACTGACTGAGCCGCACCGTCTTATATAAAGTTCAGACGGAACTTTGCACGTGTCATAGTGGAGCCCTGAGGAGCCAGAGCCAGCTTTCTGACATCATAATGGGGCCTCAAAGATAAAAGCCTGGGCCCAGGCAGTGTTGGTCAGTGCTGCTCAGCAGGCAGCACTGGACTGGACTGGATTACAGCTGATACAAGGTGTGAAGGAACAAGGGGTGGCTGTGGGCATGCACTGGCTGCCGCTGCCAGTGTTTATCTGCATGGCAGCAGGGCATTTGGGCGTTGCCAGGAAGGCGTTTTTATGTAGATTCCTCCTCTTTCAGCACTGCATTGTGGTGCAAGCAAAAGAAGCAAATCCTGTCTGGCTTCCTCTCCGGCCTTTATTCACCTCCCGTGTAGCTGTGAGTGTGTGAGCCTGCAGGGCCCCATGGAATTGCCTAGAAGTAGGCTGAATCGCTGCAAGGGCTGAACAGCAGTATCGGGCAGGCTCGGGCAACGCGCGGCCCGTTCGGGTTATCGCTTCTCGGCCTTTTCGCTAAGATCAAGTGTAGTATCTGTTCTTATCAGTTTAATATCTGATACGTCCCCTATCTGGGGACCATATATTAAATGGATTTTTAGAACAGGGAGAAGGAAATAGAGCTTGCTCTGTCCACTCCACGCATTGACCTGGTATTGCAGTATTTCCAGGACCGGTGCACCCTTTCCTTATGTGTTGACTAAAATCAGATTCCAAAAGTGTTTTTTGTGTTTGCCATTGTTTCTGTCTTTCTGAAGGGATCTCCCCTTTTAATCCCATTATTTCAACACCTGTTGGACAATGCATGAGTGATAATGAGCTAATTGATTAAATGCAATTAATGAATACATTGCCACCTCTTGTTTTGTGTCGTCTGTGTGTCTGTGTTTCCGGCATTTCACATTGGAACAGCTCATTCACCTTCCTTGTCTTCTCTCCGCCCTCCCTTTTAGGTAAGTTAAAGAGCTGCACCTGAGCCAGCCACTGATTGATGCAGCACCACAGTCAAATAGTGGAGTGGAGTAGGGGAACAGCAAACAGCCATTAAAGCCGCCCGCCCGCCCGCCCGTCCGTCCGCCCGCCACAATGGACCTACCTGTGTACACTAGATGGATGTGATGGAATGTACTGTCGTCCCTACATTTCAAGAAGGAGTAAGAATTGCAGTTGCAACAAAGCCTTGCTTGCCTACAAAGAGAGCAGCAATTTGGATTTGTTACTATGTTACCTAGAAGAATAACAAACTGTGCAAGGATGGAGGTTGTAGGAGCAAGGAGAAGTTGTCTGTAAAGTTGGTGGATGCTTATTTTCCATTTTGCAGTCCCTTGTCTCCCTCTTGTGGCCTCCTGGAGGCAACTAGCTGTGCAAAAAAAGACAGCCTGGCGGCCGGCTGTTGCAGTGTTGCCCTCTCAGGCAACACTGAGTGACTGACTGAGCCGCACCGTCTTATATAAAGTTCAGACGGAACTTTGCACGTGTCATAGTGGAGCCCTGAGGAGCCAGAGCCAGCTTTCTGACATCATAATGGGGCCTCAGAGATAAAAGCCTGGGCCCAGGCAGTGTTGGTCAGTGCTGCTCAGCAGGCAGCACTGGACTGGACTGGATTACAGCTGATACAAGGTGTGAAGGAACAAGGGGTGGCTGTGGGCATGCACTGGCTGCCGCTGCCAGTGTTTATCTGCATGGCAGCAGGGCATTTGGGCGTTGCCAGGAAGGCGTTTTTATGTAGATTCCTCCTCTTTCAGCACTGCATTGTGGTGCAAGCAAAAGAAGCAAATCCTGTCTGGCTTCCTCTCCGGCCTTTATTCACCTCCCGTGTAGCTGTGAGTGTGTGAGCCTGCAGGGCCCCATGGAATTGCCTAGAAGTAGGCCGAATCGCTGCAAGGGCTGAACAGCAGTATCGGGCAGGCTCGGGCAACACGCGGCCCGTTCGGGTTATTGCTTCTCGGCCTTTTGGCTAAGATCAAGTGTAGTATCTGTTCTTATCAGTTTAATATCTGATACGTCCCCTATCTGGGGACCATATATTAAATGGATTTTTAGAACAGGGAGATGGAAATAGAGCTTGCTCTGTCCACTCCACGCATTGACCTGGTATTGCAGTATTTCCAGGACCGGTGCACCCTTTCCTTATGTGTTGACTAAAATCAGATTCCAAAAGTGTTTTTTGTGTTTGCCATTGTTTCTGTCTTTCTGAAGGGATCTCCCCTTTTAATCCCATTATTTCAACACCTGTTGGACAATGCATGAGTGATAATGAGCTAATTGATTAAATGCAATTAATGAATACATTGCCACCTCTTGTTTTGTGTCGTCTGTGTGTCTGTGTTTCCGGCATTTCACATTGGAACAGCTCATTCACCTTCCTTGTCTTCTCTCCGCCCTCCCTTTTAGGTAAGTTAAAGAGCTGCACCTGAGCCAGCCACTGATTGATGCAACACCACAGTCAAATAGTGGAGTGGAGTAGGGGAACAGCAAACAGCCATTAAAGCCGCCCGCCCGCCCGCCCGCCCGCCACAATGGACCTACCTGTGTACACTAGATGGATGTGATGGAATGTACTGTCGTCCCTACATTTCAAGAAGGAGTAAGAATTGCAGTTGCAACAAAGCCTTGCTTGCCTACAAAGAGAGCAGCAATTTGGATTTGTTACTATGTTACCTAGAAGAATAACAAACTGTGCAAGGATGGAGGTTGTAGGAGCAAGGAGAAGTTGTCTGTAAAGTTGGTGGATGCTTATTTTCCATTTTGAAGTCCCTTGTCTCCCTCTTGTGGCCTCCTGGAGGCAACTAGCTGTGCAAAAAAAGACAGCCTGGCGGCCGGCTGTTGCAGTGTTGCCCTCTCAGGCAACACTGAGTGACTGACTGAGCCGCACCGTCTTATATAAAGTTCAGACGGAACTTTGCACGTGTCATAGTGGAGCCCTGAGGAGCCAGAGCCAGCTTTCTGACATCATAATGGGGCCTCAGAGATAAAAGCCTGGGCCCAGGCAGTGTTGGTCAGTGCTGCTCAGCAGGCAGCACTGGACTGGACTGGATTACAGCTGATACAAGGTGTGAAGGAACAAGGGGTGGCTGTGGGCATGCACTGGCTGCCGCTGCCAGTGTTTATCTGCATGGCAGCAGGGCATTTGGGCGTTGCCAGGAAGGCGTTTTTATGTAGATTCCTCCTCTTTCAGCACTGCATTGTGGTGCAAGCAAAATAAGCAAATCCTGTCTGGCTTCCTCTCCGGCCTTTATTCACCTCCCGTGTAGCTGTGATTGTGTGAGCCTGCAGGGCCCCATGGAATTGCCTAGAAGTAGGCTGAATCGCTGCAAGGGCTGAACAGCAGTATCGGGCAGGCTCGGGCAACGCGCGGCCCGTTCGGGTTATCGCTTCTCGGCCTTTTGGCTAAGACCAAGTGTACTTGTACAGGAGGTTTTTAGTCAGAAGGTGCTCAGGTACCCTCTCTCTCGGCCTCGGGGGATCGTCCAGGTTCGCCTGGACTTCACCCCCGTGCTGCTATTTGGGAGAGAGGCTTAGTCCTGAGCAACGAGTTGCGATCCCCCCCCCAGCCCTTTGGTAAGTCTCAGGACCCCATAGGGCGCAGCTTTTTGCTGTGCGGTTCGGCCTGGCCACGGAAATGGCAGGCGAGCCTGATGCGGTGCCGGTGTATGCCCGGCTAAGGAACTCTGCCCGATTTATCGTGGCAGAGGGTGGAGGCGGTCCACGTGGCGTAAAGTTCTTGGTCCACAAGATCTTGGAAGAACTACTGGCGGTCCACAAGAATGAGATTCTGGCTATCCAGGACTACCCGAAACGAGGAATTTTCGACGTCACCTTTATGGGAGAAGGAATCCTCCGTGATGCCATGGACCGAGCTGAGAGGAGAAAAGGTGAACTCGTGGTAGCGGGAGTCCAGGTAGTAGAACATGCCTTCGAAATTACGAAACTCGTGGTGATTAAAATGTACTCCCCATATGTGAAGGATATGGAAGTAGCAGCATTCTTAGCTGCCTACTTCAAGAATGTCAAACTGTTGGGGAGAGTTATGAACGAGTGTGGAGTGTGGACCGTCAAGTGGAAGTTTTTAGTAACATTGATAAAGGACCCCTCCACCCAGGAAACGAGATTACCACCGGCTCGTTTTAAAATTGGAAATGTGAATGGCGACCTCTATTTTTCAGGGATGCCAAACTTCTGCAGGGCCTGCGGTACTTATGGACATACCAGTTTTAACTGCGATGTCACCTGTAGAAACTGTGGAAGCAAAGAGCACAATATGAGAGAGTGCTCACAAGAGAAAAAATGTAATTTTTGCCAAAAAACTGGTCATTTGTACTATTCTTGTCCCCATAGGTACCGAGGCGAAGAAAATGAGCAACCCGAGGCGCCCCCACGTGCTCCACCAGCAGACCAGTCCCACCCCCGGGGAGAGGAGCATGCCGGGGCCGCGAAGGAGCAGCGAGGCACCTGGGCTTCAGTGGTGCGGAGTAATGGAGCCAAAGCAGGTGCCTCGCAGCCAGCAACCTCTGAGGAAAGGAAGGAGCCCAGCGCCAATGACAAAAGGCAAGCTAAGCGGAAGGCGGAAAAGGAGCAGGCCACCAATGATACTGTGGCATCCCAGAGGGCTGGTTGTCCAGTGGGTGCCGGGCCTGCTCCTGTACCTGGGTCTCAGGAGTCTGACTCCGAGCAGGAGAACTGGGTAGCGGTGGGTCCCCGAAAAAAGGGAAAACAGGAGCGTGCTGGTAGGAGGGAATCAGGGGAGGAGCAGATGGACACATACGTGAAGAAAAGTGAGGCTCCTCCTAGGACCACCTCCTCGCCTGACCTGGTGAGGAGGGTGGGCACTGTTCCCTCCCAGATACCGGACACCCCGCCATGTGCGCAACCTCCCCCTCTAAGACGGCGTCAACAGAGCCTGGGGGGAGAGGCGGGGCCCTTGGGGGACCCACCCGAAATGGACCTACGTGGTCACCCAGTGGAGACCCAGGTGACGCTAAGCGAGAGTGGGCTCCCCTTGTACGAGATAAGAGTTGCTGGCACGGCTCTCAGTGAAGGTAGTTCCTCTCCCTTTTCGTCCCTCTTTGCAGGCGATTCGGACGAGGGTGGGGATATGAGCGCAAACGAGAATTCTGGTAATGCTGGTGGAGGAAATGTCTGATTTTAAGTTCCACGAATATTTATTATTTTAAAATCAAGACGTTATTTTAATCTCCACAATGTCAGAAGTAAAGGGAATCTCCCTCAACGTGAGGGGCGCCAAGTCCAAAGTTAGAAGGGTTGCTCTCTTCAGCTTTTTAGCTGGCCTGGCAGCCTCTGTTTTTTTCCTGCAGGAGTGCGGCATTCCCCATACGATGAAGTACCATAAATACCAAGAGGATTGGAAGTATGGTCCATCAGTCTGGTCTGGATCTAACGAGTCCAGATCAGCAGGGGTCGCCATTCTTTTTAAGGGAAACGTTTTAATCGATTTTATCCAAGAGATTCTTCCAGGACGTATTTTATTGGTTAAGGCTTTTATTGACGGTGTGAAATGGCAGTTTTTAAATTTTTACGGCTCACCAGACAAAAATGAAAGAGCAGAAATGTTAGCGATTTTACCTCTTTTTATTAATACGACTGAGCCTTTTATCCTCGCAGGTGATTTTAATTGTATCCTGAGAGGGGAACGCCGGCTTACCAGCGCTACAAGCAGAAACTATGACAAGACCTCTGGACTGCTCAAAGATATGGTGGGTGATTTTAAGTTAAAAGACGTTTATAAAGAATGTAACAGGAGCAGTCCAGAGGAAGCCGGCGTTACCTGGAGCAACGCCACCTGTAGCTCCAGGATAGATTTTATTTTTTGTAACGACAATCTACTGCCTTTTAAATGTGAAGTTTTAACCAATGTGTTTTCTGATCACAAGCTTTTATCATTTTATGTAAAGCGTGATTTTAATAACGTTATTAGTAAAAAGTCCTGGAAGTTAAATGTTTCCCTTTTAGATGATCCACAGGTTTTTACAGATTTTATTGAATTTTACAAAGAGAGTAGGCGGGTGAGAGACACACGGGCTCCCATCACTGAATGGTGGGAGAAAATGAAAAGAAAAATAAAAGAATTTTTTATTAAAAAAAGTGTGGCAAAAGCCAGAGAGAAGCAAGCTTTTTTTAAAATCCTCAACACCCGCCTACAGACCCTGTACAAGATGAGAGAGCATGAGATAGATGTAAAAGACGACATCACCAACTTAAAAAAAGAGATAGCTCAGTGCCTGGAGCAGAAAGGCAAAGAAATTATTTTTCGTTCTAGGATACAACACGTGGAAGAGAACGAGACCTGCTCCAGGTACTTTTTTAAGAAAATGAACAATAAAAAAGCTATTCTTAAAAATATTGATGGGGTGTCGGATGTACAGGGTCTTTTAAGTAAAGTTCA
The DNA here is from genome assembly GCF_050947455.1 of Rhinoderma darwinii. NCBI lineage: Eukaryota > Metazoa > Chordata > Amphibia > Anura > Rhinodermatidae > Rhinoderma > Rhinoderma darwinii. The sequence continues at coordinate 230,795,105 of NC_134691.1, forward strand.
TGAGTTTTATACTGACCTTTTTAATGTGAAAACTGTGGATCGTGATTTTATGCGTGACTCGCTGAAGGAGATTACCACTGTTTTAGACCCTGTCTCCCAGAATTTTTTATTGCAGGAACTGTCGGAGCAGGAGATTTTAGAGACAGTGAAGAGTTTTAAAGCAGGTAAAGTTCCTGGCCCGGACGGTATACCCAGCGAGTTTTATGTCAAATTTTACGACATTTTAAAAGATGATCTCTTAAACCTTTTTACCGAAGTCTTTCATTCCAAGATGCTGCCTAAGTCCTGGCGGAAGGGTGAGGTCTCCTTGCTATACAAGAAAGGTGACATCGCAGTTTTAGAGAATTGGAGACCAATAACCCTTTTGAATAGTGACTACAAAATAATGGCAAAACTATGTGCAAACCGTTTAAAAGCCATAGTACCCCACATCATACACTCTAACCAGGTGTGTGGGGTGCCAGGCCGCAGCATCTGGGATAATATTAATTTAATAAAAGATGCGATTGAAGACACAAAATCTAGAAACGGAAAATTAGCCATTTTATCCATAGATTTTCAAAAAGCTTTCGACCGAGTATCGCACTTTTATCTTTTTAAGGTTTTAGAGCGGATGGGTATACCTGAAGGTTTTTTACTATCTATTAAAGCCTTTTATAAAGATTGCACAAGCAAAATTTTAGTAAATGGTTTTAAGACACAGGACGTTCTTTTAAACTCTGGGGTGAAGCAGGGGTGTCCCTTGTCCCCACTGCTTTTCATATGTGCACTAGAGCCTCTGCTATGCGCAATACGCCGTGATAAACAAATACGTGGAGTCCCCCTGCCAGGGGGAGGCGGCATAGAGGCTAAAGCAGTGGGGTACATGGATGATGTGGCGATACTTTGTAGGGACACCCTGTCGCTTCAGAAAGCCCTAAAACAAATTGAGTTTTATTGCTGTGCTTCCGGTTTTAGAATAAACTTCAGCAAAAGTAATATTTTAAGAATAGGAAGCATGGTTTTTAGAGACGTACCCGTTCCTGTGTCAGATACTATTAAAGTTTTAGGGATCTCCTTCAGTGAGCACGACAATGGTTTTATAAGTTGGGACATGGTGGCGCAGAAGGTAAACAATAAAATTTGTATGTGGAATATGAGGAAACTCACCATGGAGGGAAAAATTTTAATCATAAAAATGGTCATTTTACCCCTTCTTTTATATACAAGCATGGTGTTCCCTCCCCCAACAGTTTTATTACGAAAAATAACAAAGGCATGTTTTACCTTCTTTTGGAGTTCCAGGATGGAGAAATTGAAACGAGAAACGGTAATAAAGTCCAAACCAAAGGGTGGCAAAGATTTTCCTGATTTTAATAGGTTTCTTTTAATTAAGTTCTTTAGTTTCTGTGTTAATTCCCTTTTTAAAGAGCATTATTGGTCTTACTTTTTACGTTTTAATACTGGGTTTTTTATGCGGAGGTTTGGATGGTTCAGCATAATTTTATCCTCACCATACGCTTTTAAATTACCAGCGAATTACGTAATTTTAGAAAAGATAGTGGCTCTCTTCAATTTAAAAGGGAAGACCGTCAACGAACTTAAAAACAGCAAGAAAATAATAAAAGACCTGAGAGAGAGCGAGACGGTCAGCAATGTAGAGAATTTTAATACACAACGATGTGCTTTTATTTTCAAAATGATTAATGTGTTTTATCTTTTTAATACACAGATGGACCTGGCCTGGAGCTGCGTTCATCAATGTCTTCCATGCCGGGCATTCCAGTACAGAAGAGGATTCGCGAGGTCTGCCGTCTGCCCGAGGGAAGGCTGCCAGGCCGAGGAGACGATAAGGCATATTTTTTGGACATGTGACTTTGCAAAAGAATTTTGGAAAAAAATATTCCCTCTTTTGGTGAAGATGGCAGACCTAAAGGACTTAAACTATGAAGATATTTTATATGGACTTTTTGGATGCCCAACCGCGAGTCAGAAGATAATTGCATGGAAGACGATGAATTGCGCCAAAGAAGCTCTATGGAAGGCCAGGAACATCCTCCTTTTTAAGCACGACGTTTTATCGGTTGATGATGTTTTAGGTCTTTGTTTTAGTGAGATGTATATTTATTTTTTACTAGACAAAAAAAGGAATGCCACCCTTCTAAATAAATGGTTTGTGACTGACTGGAACTCCAAATAAATAAAGATTTGCCCCATGTCCCTCTACATAAATTTTATGAAAATTTGATTTTACTATTGTTACAATGTAAAAATTCTTTGTATATATTTATGTAACTAAAATGTGTTTTATTGTAAAATTGAAATTTTTATAAATAAATCATTGACACCCCCGCGAGGGGGTAGCCAACTGAAAAAAAAAATCTGTTCTTATCAGTTTAATATCTGATACGTCCCCTATCTGGGGACCATATATTAAATGGATTTTTAGAACAGGGAGATGGAAATAGAGCTTGCTCTGTCCACTCCACGCATTGACCTGGTATTGCAGTATTTCCAGGACCGGTGCACCCTTTCCTTATGTGTTGACTAAAATCAGATTCCAAAAGTGTTTTTTGTGTTTGCCATTGTTTCTGTCTTTCTGAAGGGATCTCCCCTTTTAATCCCATTATTTCAACACCTGTTGGACAATGCATGAGTGATAATGAGCTAATTGATTAAATGCAATTAATGAATACATTGCCGCCTCTTGTTTTGTGTCGTCTGTGTGTCTGTGTTTCCGGCATTTCACATTGGAACAGCTCATTCACCTTCCTTGTCTTCTCTCCGCCCTCCCTTTTAGGTAAGTTAAAGAGCTGCACCTGAGCCAGCCACTGATTGATGCAGCACCACAGTCAAATAGTGGAGTGGAGTAGGGGAACAGCAAACAGCCATTAAAGCCGCCCGTCCGCCCGCCCGCCACAATGGACCTACCTGTGTACACTAGATGGATGTGATGGAATGTACTGTCGTCCCTACATTTCAAGAAGGAGTAAGAATTGCAGTTGCAACAAAGCCTTGCTTGCCTACAAAGAGAGCAGCAATTTGGATTTGTTACTATGTTACCTAGAAGAATAACAAACTGTGCAAGGATGGAGGTTGTAGGAGCAAGGAGAAGTTGTCTGTAAAGTTGGTGGATGCTTATTTTCCATTTTGCAGTCCCTTGTCTCCCTCTTGTGGCCTCCTGGAGGCAACTAGCTGTGCAAAAAAAGACAGCCTGGCGGCCGGCTGTTGCAGTGTTGCCCTCTCAGGCAACACTGAGTGACTGACTGAGCCGCACCGTCTTATATAAAGTTCAGACGGAACTTTGCACGTGTCATAGTGGAGCCCTGAGGAGCCAGAGCCAGCTTTCTGACATCATAATGGGGCCTCAGAGATAAAAGCCTGGGCCCAGGCAGTGTTGGTCAGTGCTGCTCAGCAGGCAGCACTGGACTGGACTGGATTACAGCTGATACAAGGTGTGAAGGAACAAGGGGTGGCTGTGGACATGCACTGGCTGCCGCTGCCAGTGTTTATCTGCATGGCAGCAGGGCATTTGGGCGTTGCCAGGAAGGCGTTTTTATGTAGATTCCTCCTCTTTCAGCACTGCATTGTGGTGCAAGCAAAAGAAGCAAATCCTGTCTGGCTTCCTCTCCGGCCTTTATTCACCTCCCGTGTAGCTGTGAGTGTGTGAGCCTGCAGGGCCCCATGGAATTGCCTAGAAGTAGGCTGAATCGCTGCAAGGGCTGAACAGCAGTATCGGGCAGGCTCGGGCAACGCGCGGCCCGTTCGGGTTATCGCTTCTCGGCCTTTTGGCTAAGATCAAGTGTAGTATCTGTTCTTATCAGTTTAATATCTGATACGTCCCCTATCTGGGGACCATATATTAAATGGATTTTTAGAACAGGGAGATGGAAATAGAGCTTGCTCTGTCCACTCCACGCATTGACCTGGTGTATTGCAGTATTTCCAGGACCGGTGCACCCTTTCCTTATGTGTTGACTAAAATCGGATTCCAAAAGTGTTTTTTGTGTTTGCCATTGTTTCTGTCTTTCTGAAGGGATCTCCCCTTTTAATCCCATTATTTCAACACCTGTTGGACAATGCATGAGTGATAATGAGCTAATTGATTAAATGCAATTAATGAATACATTGCCGCCTCTTGTTTTGTGTCGTCTGTGTGTCTGTGTTTCCGGCATTTCACATTGGAACAGCTCATTCACCTTCCTTGTCTTCTCTCCGCCCTCCCTTTTAGGTAAGTTAAAGAGCTGCACCTGAGCCAGCCACTGATTGATGCAGCACCACAGTCAAATAGTGGAGTGGAGTAGGGGAACAGCAAACAGCCATTAAAGCCGCCCGCCCGCCCGCCACAATGGACCTACCTGTGTACACTAGATGGATGTGATGGAATGTACTGTCGTCCCTACATTTCAAGAAGGAGTAAGAATTGCAGTTGCAACAAAGCCTTGCTTGCCTACAAAGAGAGCAGCAATTTGGATTTGTTACTATGTTACCTAGAAGAATAACAAACTGTGCAAGGATGGAGGTTGTAGGAGCAAGGAGAAGTTGTCTGTAAAGTTGGTGGATGCTTATTTTCCATTTTGCAGTCCCTTGTCTCCCTCTTGTGGCCTCCTGGAGGCAACTAGCTGTGCAAAAAAAGACAGCCTGGCGGCCGGCTGTTGCAGTGTTGCCCTCTCAGGCAACACTGAGTGACTGACTGAGCCGCACCGTCTTATATAAAGTTCAGACGGAACTTTGCACGTGTCATAGTGGAGCCCTGAGGAGCCAGAGCCAGCTTTCTGACATCATAATGGGGCCTCAGAGATAAAAGCCTGGGCCCAGGCAGTGTTGGTCAGTGCTGCTCAGCAGGCAGCACTGGACTGGACTGGATTACAGCTGATACAAGGTGTGAAGGAAAGAGGGGTGGCTGTGGGCATGCACTGGCTGCCGCTGCCAGTGTTTATCTGCATGGCAGCAGGGCATTTGGGCGTTGCCAGGAAGGCGTTTTTATGTAGATTCCTCCTCTTTCAGCACTGCATTGTGGTGCAAGCAAAAGAAGCAAATCCTGTCTGGCTTCCTCTCCGGCCTTTATTCACCTCCCGTGTAGCTGTGAGTGTGTGAGCCTGCAGGGCCCCATGGAATTGTCTAGAAGTAGGCTGAATCGCTGCAAGGGCTGAACAGTAGTATCGGGCAGGCTCGGGCAACGCGCGGCCCGTTCGGGTTATCGCTTCTCGGCCTTTTGGCTAAGATCAAGTGTAGTATCTGTTCTTATCAGTTTAATATCTGATACGTCCCCTATCTGGGGACCATATATTAAATGGATTTTTAGAACAGGGAGATGGAAATAGAGCTTGCTCTGTCCACTCCACGCATTGACCTGGTGTATTGCAGTATTTCCAGGACCGGTGCACCCTTTCCTTATGTGTTGACTAAAATCGGATTCCAAAAGTGTTTTTTGTGTTTGCCATTGTTTCTGTCTTTCTGAAGGGATCTCCCCTTTTAATCCCATTATTTCAACACCTGTTGGACAATGCATGAGTGATAATGAGCTAATTGATTAAATGCAATTAATGAATACATTGCCGCCTCTTGTTTTGTGTCGTCTGTGTGTCTGTGTTTCCGGCATTTCACATTGGAACAGCTCATTCACCTTCCTTGTCTTCTCTCCGCCCTCCCTTTTAGGTAAGTTAAAGAGCTGCACCTGAGCCAGCCACTGATTGATGCAGCACCACAGTCAAATAGTGGAGTGGAGTAGGGGAACAGCAAACAGCCATTAAAGCCGCCCGCCCGCCCGCCCGCCACAATGGACCTACCTGTGTACACTAGATGGATGTGATGGAATGTACTGTCGTCCCTACATTTCAAGAAGGAGTAAGAATTGCAGTTGCAACAAAGCCTTGCTTGCCTACAAAGAGAGCAGCAATTTGGATTTGTTACTATGTTACCTAGAAGAATAACAAACTGTGCAAGGATGGAGGTTGTAGGAGCAAGGAGAAGTTGTCTGTAAAGTTGGTGGATGCTTATTTTCCATTTTGCAGTCCCTTGTCTCCCTCTTGTGGCCTCCTGGAGGCAACTAGCTGTGCAAAAAAAGACAGCCTGGCGGCCGGCTGTTGCAGTGTTGCCCTCTCAGGCAACACTGAGTGACTGACTGAGCCGCACCGTCTTATATAAAGTTCAGACGGAACTTTGCACGTGTCATAGTGGAGCCCTGAGGAGCCAGAGCCAGCTTTCTGACATCATAATGGGGCCTCAGAGATAAAAGCCTGGGCCCAGGCTGTGTTGGTCAGTGCTGCTCAGCAGGCAGCACTGGACTGGACTGGATTACAGCTGATACAAGGTGTGAAGGAACAAGGGGTGGCTGTGGGCATGCACTGGCTGCCGCTGCCAGTGTTTATCTGCATGGCAGCAGGGCATTTGGGCGTTGCCAGGAAGGCGTTTTTATGTAGATTCCTCCTCTTTCAGCACTGCATTGTGGTGCAAGCAAAAGAAGCAAATCCTGTCTGGCTTCCTCTCCGGCCTTTATTCACCTCCCGTGTAGCTGTGAGTGTGTGAGCCTGCAGGGCCCCATGGAATTGCCTAGAAGTAGGCTGAATCGCTGCAAGGGCTGAACAGCAGTATCGGGCAGGCTCGGGCAACGCGCGGCCCGTTCGGGTTATCGCTTCTCGGCCTTTTGGCTAAGATCAAGTGTAGTATCTGTTCTTATCAGTTTAATATCTGATACGTCCCCTATCTGGGGACCATATATTAAATGGATTTTTAGAACAGGGAGATGGAAATAGAGCTTGCTCTGTCCACTCCACGCATTGACCTGGTATTGCAGTATTTCCAGGACCGGTGCACCCTTTCCTTATGTGTTGACTAAAATCAGATTCCAAAAGTGTTTTTTGTGTTTGCCATTGTTTCTGTCTTTCTGAAGGGATCTCCCCTTTTAATCCCATTATTTCAACACCTGTTGGACAATGCATGAGTGATAATGAGCTAATTGATTAAATGCAATTAATGAATACATTGCCGCCTCTTGTTTTGTGTCGTCTGTGTGTCTGTGTTTCCGGCATTTCACATTGGAACAGCTCATTCACCTTCCTTGTCTTCTCTCCGCCCTCCCTTTTAGGTAAGTTAAAGAGCTGCACCTGAGCCAGCCACTGATTGATGCAGCACCACAGTCAAATAGTGGAGTGGAGTAGGGGAACAGCAAACAGCCATTAAAGCCGCCCGCCCGCCCGCCACAATGGACCTACCTGTGTACACTAGATGGATGTGATGGAATGTACTGTCGTCCCTACATTTCAAGAAGGAGTAAGAATTGCAGTTGCAACAAAGCCTTGCTTGCCTACAAAGAGAGCAGCAATTTGGATTTGTTACTATGTTACCTAGAAGAATAACAAACTGTGCAAGGATGGAGGTTGTAGGAGCAAGGAGAAGTTGTCTGTAAAGTTGGTGGATGCTTATTTTCCATTTTGCAGTCCCTTGTCTCCCTCTTGTGGCCTCCTGGAGGCAACTAGCTGTGCAAAAAAAGACAGCCTGGCGGCCGGCTGTTGCAGTGTTGCCCTCTCAGGCAACACTGAGTGACTGACTGAGCCGCACCGTCTTATATAAAGTTCAGACGGAACTTTGCACGTGTCATAGTGGAGCCCTGAGGAGCCAGAGCCAGCTTTCTGACATCATAATGGGGCCTCAGAGATAAAAGCCTGGGCCCAGGCAGTGTTGGTCAGTGCTGCTCAGCAGGCAGCACTGGACTGGACTGGATTACAGCTGATACAAGGTGTGAAGGAAAGAGGGGTGGCTGTGGGCATGCACTGGCTGCCGCTGCCAGTGTTTATCTGCATGGCAGCAGGGCATTTGGGCGTTGCCAGGAAGGCGTTTTTATGTAGATTCCTCCTCTTTCAGCACTGCATTGTGGTGCAAGCAAAAGAAGCAAATCCTGTCTGGCTTCCTCTCCGGCCTTTATTCACCTCCCGTGTAGCTGTGAGTGTGTGAGCCTGCAGGGCCCCATGGAATTGCCTAGAAGTAGGCTGAATCGCTGCAAGGGCTGAACAGTAGTATCGGGCAGGCTCGGGCAACGCGCGGCCCGTTCGGGTTATCGCTTCTCGGCCTTTTGGCTAAGATCAAGTGTAGTATCTGTTCTTATCAGTTTAATATCTGATACGTCCCCTATCTGGGGACCATATATTAAATGGATTTTTAGAACAGGGAGATGGAAATAGAGCTTGCTCTGTCCACTCCACGCATTGACCTGGTGTATTGCAGTATTTCCAGGACCGGTGCACCCTTTCCTTATGTGTTGACTAAAATCGGATTCCAAAAGTGTTTTTTGTGTTTGCCATTGTTTCTGTCTTTCTGAAGGGATCTCCCCTTTTAATCCCATTATTTCAACACCTGTTGGACAATGCATGAGTGATAATGAGCTAATTGATTAAATGCAATTAATGAATACATTGCCGCCTCTTGTTTTGTGTCGTCTGTGTGTCTGTGTTTCCGGCATTTCACATTGGAACAGCTCATTCACCTTCCTTGTCTTCTCTCCGCCCTCCCTTTTAGGTAAGTTAAAGAGCTGCACCTGAGCCAGCCACTGATTGATGCAGCACCACAGTCAAATAGTGGAGTGGAGTAGGGGAACAGCAAACAGCCATTAAAGCCGCCCGCCCGCCCGCCCGCCCGCCACAATGGACCTACCTGTGTACACTAGATGGATGTGATGGAATGTACTGTCGTCCCTACATTTCAAGAAGGAGTAAGAATTGCAGTTGCAACAAAGCCTTGCTTGCCTACAAAGAGAGCAGCAATTTGGATTTGTTACTATGTTACCTAGAAGAATAACAAACTGTGCAAGGATGGAGGTTGTAGGAGCAAGGAGAAGTTGTCTGTAAAGTTGGTGGATGCTTATTTTCCATTTTGCAGTCCCTTGTCTCCCTCTTGTGGCCTCCTGGAGGCAACTAGCTGTGCAAAAAAAGACAGCCTGGCGGCCGGCTGTTGCAGTGTTGCCCTCTCAGGCAACACTGAGTGACTGACTGAGCCGCACCGTCTTATATAAAGTTCAGACGGAACTTTGCACGTGTCATAGTGGAGCCCTGAGGAGCCAGAGCCAGCTTTCTGACATCATAATGGGGCCTCAGAGATAAAAGCCTGGGCCCAGGCTGTGTTGGTCAGTGCTGCTCAGCAGGCAGCACTGGACTGGACTGGATTACAGCTGATACAAGGTGTGAAGGAACAAGGGGTGGCTGTGGGCATGCACTGGCTGCCGCTGCCAGTGTTTATCTGCATGGCAGCAGGGCATTTGGGCGTTGCCAGGAAGGCGTTTTTATGTAGATTCCTCCTCTTTCAGCACTGCATTGTGGTGCAAGCAAAAGAAGCAAATCCTGTCTGGCTTCCTCTCCGGCCTTTATTCACCTCCCGTGTAGCTGTGAGTGTGTGAGCCTGCAGGGCCCCATGGAATTGCCTAGAAGTAGGCTGAATCGCTGCAAGGGCTGAACAGCAGTATCGGGCAGGCTCGGGCAACGCGCGGCCCGTTCGGGTTATCGCTTCTCGGCCTTTTGGCTAAGATCAAGTGTAGTATCTGTTCTTATCAGTTTAATATCTGATACGTCCCCTATCTGGGGACCATATATTAAATGGATTTTTAGAACAGGGAGATGGAAATAGAGCTTGCTCTGTCCACTCCACGCATTGACCTGGTATTGCAGTATTTCCAGGACCGGTGCACCCTTTCCTTATGTGTTGACTAAAATCAGATTCCAAAAGTGTTTTTTGTGTTTGCCATTGTTTCTGTCTTTCTGAAGGGATCTCCCCTTTTAATCCCATTATTTCAACACCTGTTGGACAATGCATGAGTGATAATGAGCTAATTGATTAAATGCAATTAATGAATACATTGCCACCTCTTGTTTTGTGTCGTCTGTGTGTCTGTGTTTCCGGCATTTCACATTGGAACAGCTCATTCACCTTCCTTGTCTTCTCTCCGCCCTCCCTTTTAGGTAAGTTAAAGAGCTGCACCTGAGCCAGCCACTGATTGATGCAGCACCACAGTCAAATAGTGGAGTGGAGTAGGGGAACAGCAAACAGACATTAAAGCCGCCCGCCCGCCCGCCACAATGGACCTACCTGTGTACACTAGATGGATGTGATGGAATGTACTGTCGTCCCTACATTTCAAGAAGGAGTAAGAATTGCAGTTGCAACAAAGCCTTGCTTGCCTACAAAGAGAGCAGCAATTTGGATTTGTTACTATGTTACCTAGAAGAATAAAAAACTGTGCAAGGATGGAGGTTGTAGGAGCAAGGAGAAGTTGTCTGTAAAGTTGGTGGATGCTTATTTTCCATTTTGCAGTCCCTTGTCTCCCTCTTGTGGCCTCCTGGAGGCAACAAGCTGTGCAAAAAAAGACAGCCTGGCGGCCGGCTGTTGCAGTGTTGCCCTCTCAGGCAACACTGAGTGACTGACTGAGCCGCACCGTCTTATATAAAGTTCAGACGGAACTTTGCACGTGTCATAGTGGAGCCCTGAGGAGCCAGAGCCAGCTTTCTGACATCATAATGGGGCCTCAGAGATAAAAGCCTGGGCCCAGGCAGTGTTGGTCAGTGCTGCTCAGCAGGCAGCACTGGACTGGACTGGATTACAGCTGATACAAGGTGTGAAGGAACAAGGGGTGGCTGTGGGCTTTCACTGGCTGCCGCTGCCAGTGTTTATCTGCATGGCAGCAGGGCATTTGGGCGTTGCCAGGAAGGCGTTTTTATGTAGATTCCTCCTCTTTCAGCACTGCATTGTGGTGCAAGCAAAAGAAGCAAATCCTGTCTGGCTTCCTCTCCGGCCTTTATTCACCTCCCGTGTAGCTGTGAGTGTGTGAGCCTGCAGGGCCCCATGGAATTGCCTAGAAGTAGGCTGAATCGCTGCAAGGGCTGAACAGCAGTATCGGGCAGGCTCGGGCAACGCGCGGCCCGTTCGGGTTATCGCTTCTCGGCCTTTTGGCTAAGATCAAGTGTAGTATCTGTTCTTATCAGTTTAATATCTGATACGTCCCCTATCTGGGGACCATATATTAAATGGATTTTTAGAACAGGGAGATGGAAATAGAGCTTGCTCTGTCCACTCCACGCATTGACCTGGTATTGCAGTATTTCCAGGACCGGTGCACCCTTTCCTTATGTGTTGACTAAAATCAGATTCCAAAAGTGTTTTTTGTGTTTGCCATTGTTTCTGTCTTTCTGAAGGGATCTCCCCTTTTAATCCCATTATTTCAACACCTGTTGGACAATGCATGAGTGATAATGAGCTAATTGATTAAATGCAATTAATGAATACATTGCCACCTCTTGTTTTGTGTCGTCTGTGTGTCTGTGTTTCCGGCATTTCACATTGGAACAGCTCATTCACCTTCCTTGTCTTCTCTCCGCCCTCCCTTTTAGGTAAGTTAAAGAGCTGCACCTGAGCCAGCCACTGATTGATGCAGCACCACAGTCAAATAGTGGAGTGGAGTAGGGGAACAGCAAACAGCCATTAAAGCTGCCCGCCCACCACAATGGACCTACCTGTGTACACTAGATGGATGTGATGGAATGTACTGTCGTCCCTACATTTCAAGAAGGAGTAAGAATTGCAGTTGCAACAAAGCCTTGCTTGCCTACAAAGAGAGCAGCAATTTGGATTTGTTACTATGTTACCTAGAAGAATAACAAACTGTGCAAGGATGGAGGTTGTAGGAGCAAGGAGAAGTTGTCTGTAAAGTTGGTGGATGCTTATTTTCCATTTTGCAGTCCCTTGTCTCCCTCTTGTGGCCTCCTGGAGGCAACTAGCTGTGCAAAAAAAGACAGCCTGGCGGCCGGCTGTTGCAGTGTTGCCCTCTCAGGCAACACTGAGTGACTGACTGAGCCGCACCGTCTTATATAAAGTTCAGACGGAACTTTGCACGTGTCATAGTGGAGCCCTGAGGAGCCAGAGCCAGCTTTCTGACATCATAATGGGGCCTCAGAGATAAAAGCCTGGGCCCAGGCAGTGTTGGTCAGTGCTGCTCAGCAGGCAGCACTGGACTGGACTGGATTACAGCTGATACAAGGTGTGAAGGAACAAGGGGTGGCTGTGGGCATGCACTGGCTGCCGCTGCCAGTGTTTATCTGCATGGCAGCAGGGCATTTGGCCGTTGCCAGGAAGGCGTTTTTATGTAGATTCCTCCTCTTTCAGCACTGCATTGTGGTGCAAGCAAAAGAAGCAAATCCTGTCTGGCTTCCTCTCCGGCCTTTATTCACCTCCCGTGTAGCTGTGAGTGTGTGAGCCTGCAGGGCCCCATGGAATTGCCTAGAAGTAGGCTGAATCGCTGCAAGGGCTGAACAGCAGTATCGGGCAGGCTCGGGCAACGCGCGGCCCGTTCGGGTTATCGCTTCTCGGCCTTTTGGCTAAGATCAAGTGTAGTATCTGTTCTTATCAGTTTAATATCTGATACGTCCCCTATCTGGGGACCATATATTAAATGGATTTTTAGAACAGGGAGATGGAAATAGAGCTTGCTCTGTCCACTCCACGCATTGACCTGGTATTGCAGTATTTCCAGGACCGGTGCACCCTTTCCTTATGTGTTGACTAAAATCAGATTCCAAAAGTGTTTTTTGTGTTTGCCATTGTTTCTGTCTTTCTGAAGGGATCTCCCCTTTTAATCCCATTATTTCAACACCTGTTGGACAATGCATGAGTGATAATGAGCTAATTGATTAAATGCAATTAATGAATACATTGCCACCTCTTGTTTTGTGTCGTCTGTGTGTCTGTGTTTCCGGCATTTCACATTGGAACAGCTCATTCACCTTCCTTGTCTTCTCTCCGCCCTCCCTTTTAGGTAAGTTAAAGAGCTGCACCTGAGCCAGCCACTGATTGATGCAGCACCACAGTCAAATAGTGGAGTGGAGTAGGGGAACAGCAAACAGCCATTAAAGCCGCCCGCCCGCCCGCCCGCCACAATGGACCTACCTGTGTACACTAGATGGATGTGATGGAATGTACTGTCGTCCCTACATTTCAAGAAGGAGTAAGAATTGCAGTTGCAACAAAGCCTTGCTTGCCTACAAAGAGAGCAGCAATTTGGATTTGTTACTATGTTACCTAGAAGAATAACAAACTGTGCAAGGATGGAGGTTGTAGGAGCAAGGAGAAGTTGTCTGTAAAGTTGGTGGATGCTTATTTTCCATTTTGCAGTCCCTTGTCTCCCTCTTGTGGCCTCCTGGAGGCAACTAGCTGTGCAAAAAAAGACAGCCTGGCGGCCGGCTGTTGCAGTGTTGCCCTCTCAGGCAACACTGAGTGACTGACTGAGCCGCACCGTCTTATATAAAGTTCAGACGGAACTTTGCACGTGTCATAGTGGAGCCCTGAGGAGCCAGAGCCAGCTTTCTGACATCATAATGGGGCCTCAGAGATAAAAGCCTGGGCCCAGGCTGTGTTGGTCAGTGCTGCTCAGCAGGCAGCACTGGACTGGACTGGATTACAGCTGATACAAGGTGTGAAGGAACAAGGGGTGGCTGTGGGCATGCACTGGCTGCCGCTGCCAGTGTTTATCTGCATGGCAGCAGGGCATTTGGGCGTTGCCAGGAAGGCGTTTTTATGTAGATTCCTCCTCTTTCAGCACTGCATTGTGGTGCAAGCAAAAGAAGCAAATCCTGTCTGGCTTCCTCTCCGGCCTTTATTCACCTCCCGTGTAGCTGTGAGTGTGTGAGCCTGCAGGGCCCCATGGAATTGCCTAGAAGTAGGCTGAATCGCTGCAAGGGCTGAACAGCAGTATCGGGCAGGCTCGGGCAACGCGCGGCCCGTTCGGGTTATCGCTTCTCGGCCTTTTGGCTAAGATCAAGTGTAGTATCTGTTCTTATCAGTTTAATATCTGATACGTCCCCTATCTGGGGACCATATATTAAATGGATTTTTAGAACAGGGAGATGGAAATAGAGCTTGCTCTGTCCACTCCACGCATTGACCTGGTATTGCAGTATTTCCAGGACCGGTGCACCCTTTCCTTATGTGTTGACTAAAATCAGATTCCAAAAGTGTTTTTTGTGTTTGCCATTGTTTCTGTCTTTCTGAAGGGATCTCCCCTTTTAATCCCATTATTTCAACACCTGTTGGACAATGCATGAGTGATAATGAGCTAATTGATTAAATGCAATTAATGAATACATTGCCACCTCTTGTTTTGTGTCGTCTGTGTGTCTGTGTTTCCGGCATTTCACATTGGAACAGCTCATTCACCTTCCTTGTCTTCTCTCCGCCCTCCCTTTTAGGTAAGTTAAAGAGCTGCACCTGAGCCAGCCACTGATTGATGCAGCACCACAGTCAAATAGTGGAGTGGAGTAGGGGAACAGCAAACAGACATTAAAGCCGCCCGCCCGCCCGCCACAATGGACCTACCTGTGTACACTAGATGGATGTGATGGAATGTACTGTCGTCCCTACATTTCAAGAAGGAGTAAGAATTGCAGTTGCAACAAAGCCTTGCTTGCCTACAAAGAGAGCAGCAATTTGGATTTGTTACTATGTTACCTAGAAGAATAAAAAACTGTGCAAGGATGGAGGTTGTAGGAGCAAGGAGAAGTTGTCTGTAAAGTTGGTGGATGCTTATTTTCCATTTTGCAGTCCCTTGTCTCCCTCTTGTGGCCTCCTGGAGGCAACAAGCTGTGCAAAAAAAGACAGCCTGGCGGCCGGCTGTTGCAGTGTTGCCCTCTCAGGCAACACTGAGTGACTGACTGAGCCGCACCGTCTTATATAAAGTTCAGACGGAACTTTGCACGTGTCATAGTGGAGCCCTGAGGAGCCAGAGCCAGCTTTCTGACATCATAATGGGGCCTCAGAGATAAAAGCCTGGGCCCAGGCAGTGTTGGTCAGTGCTGCTCAGCAGGCAGCACTGGACTGGACTGGATTACAGCTGATACAAGGTGTGAAGGAACAAGGGGTGGCTGTGGGCTTGCACTGGCTGCCGCTGCCAGTGTTTATCTGCATGGCAGCAGGGCATTTGGGCGTTGCCAGGAAGGCGTTTTTATGTAGATTCCTCCTCTTTCAGCACTGCATTGTGGTGCAAGCAAAAGAAGCAAATCCTGTCTGGCTTCCTCTCCGGCCTTTATTCACCTCCCGTGTAGCTGTGAGTGTGTGAGCCTGCAGGGCCCCATGGAATTGCCTAGAAGTAGGCTGAATCGCTGCAAGGGCTGAACAGCAGTATCGGGCAGGCTCGGGCAACGCGCGGCCCGTTCGGGTTATCACTTCTCGGCCTTTTGGCTAAGATCAAGTGTAGTATCTGTTCTTATCAGTTTAATATCTGATACGTCCCCTATCTGGGGACCATATATTAAATGGATTTTTAGAACAGGGAGATGGAAATAGAGCTTGCTCTGTCCACTCCACGCATTGACCTGGTATTGCAGTACTTCCAGGACCGGTGCACCCTTTCCTTATGTGTTGACTAAAATCAGATTCCAAAAGTGTTTTTTGTGTTTGCCATTGTTTCTGTCTTTCTGAAGGGATCTCCCCTTTTAATCCCATTATTTCAACACCTGTTGGACAATGCATGAGTGATAATGAGCTAATTGATTAAATGCAATTAATGAATACATTGCCACCTCTTGTTTTGTGTCGTCTGTGTGTCTGTGTTTCCGGCATTTCACATTGGAACAGCTCATTCACCTTCCTTGTCTTCTCTCCGCCCTCCCTTTTAGGTAAGTTAAAGAGCTGCACCTGAGCCAGCCACTGATTGATGCAGCACCACAGTCAAATAGTGGAGTGGAGTAGGGGAACAGCAAACAGCCATTAAAGCTGCCCGCCCACCACAATGGACCTACCTGTGTACACTAGATGGATGTGATGGAATGTACTGTCGTCCCTACATTTCAAGAAGGAGTAAGAATTGCAGTTGCAACAAAGCCTTGCTTGCCTACAAAGAGAGCAGCAATTTGGATTTGTTACTATGTTACCTAGAAGAATAACAAACTGTGCAAGGATGGAGGTTGTAGGAGCAAGGAGAAGTTGTCTGTAAAGTTGGTGGATGCTTATTTTCCATTTTGCAGTCCCTTGTCTCCCTCTTGTGGCCTCCTGGAGGCAACTAGCTGTGCAAAAAAAGACAGCCTGGCGGCCGGCTGTTGCAGTGTTGCCCTCTCAGGCAACACTGAGTGACTGACTGAGCCGCACCGTCTTATATAAAGTTCAGACGGAACTTTGCACGTGTCATAGTGGAGCCCTGAGGAGCCAGAGCCAGCTTTCTGACATCATAATGGGGCCTCAGAGATAAAAGCCTGGGCCCAGGCAGTGTTGGTCAGTGCTGCTCAGCAGGCAGCACTGGACTGGACTGGATTACAGCTGATACAAGGTGTGAAGGAACAAGGGGTGGCTGTGGGCATGCACTGGCTGCCGCTGCCAGTGTTTATCTGCATGGCAGCAGGGCATTTGGCCGTTGCCAGGAAGGCGTTTTTATGTAGATTCCTCCTCTTTCAGCACTGCATTGTGGTGCAAGCAAAAGAAGCAAATCCTGTCTGGCTTCCTCTCCGGCCTTTATTCACCTCCCGTGTAGCTGTGAGTGTGTGAGCCTGCAGGGCCCCATGGAATTGCCTAGAAGTAGGCTGAATCGCTGCAAGGGCTGAACAGCAGTATCGGGCAGGCTCGGGCAACGCGCGGCCCGTTCGGGTTATCGCTTCTCGGCCTTTTGGCTAAGATCAAGTGTAGTATCTGTTCTTATCAGTTTAATATCTGATACGTCCCCTATCTGGGGACCATATATTAAATGGATTTTTAGAACAGGGAGATGGAAATAGAGCTTGCTCTGTCCACTCCACGCATTGACCTGGTATTGCAGTATTTCCAGGACCGGTGCACCCTTTCCTTATGTGTTGACTAAAATCAGATTCCAAAAGTGTTTTTTGTGTTTGCCATTGTTTCTGTCTTTCTGAAGGGATCTCCCCTTTTAATCCCATTATTTCAACACCTGTTGGACAATGCATGAGTGATAATGAGCTAATTGATTAAATGCAATTAATGAATACATTGCCACCTCTTGTTTTGTGTCGTCTGTGTGTCTGTGTTTCCGGCATTTCACATTGGAACAGCTCATTCACCTTCCTTGTCTTCTCTCCGCCCTCCCTTTTAGGTAAGTTAAAGAGCTGCACCTGAGCCAGCCACTGATTGATGCAGCACCACAGTCAAATAGTGGAGTGGAGTAGGGGAACAGCAAACAGCCATTAAAGCCGCCCGCCCGCCCGCCCGCCACAATGGACCTACCTGTGTACACTAGATGGATGTGATGGAATGTACTGTCGTCCCTACATTTCAAGAAGGAGTAAGAATTGCAGTTGCAACAAAGCCTTGCTTGCCTACAAAGAGAGCAGCAATTTGGATTTGTTACTATGTTACCTAGAAGAATAACAAACTGTGCAAGGATGGAGGTTGTAGGAGCAAGGAGAAGTTGTCTGTAAAGTTGGTGGATGCTTATTTTCCATTTTGCAGTCCCTTGTCTCCCTCTTGTGGCCTCCTGGAGGCAACTAGCTGTGCAAAAAAAGACAGCCTGGCGGCCGGCTGTTGCAGTGTTGCCCTCTCAGGCAACACTGAGTGACTGACTGAGCCGCACCGTCTTATATAAAGTTCAGACGGAACTTTGCACGTGTCATAGTGGAGCCCTGAGGAGCCAGAGCCAGCTTTCTGACATCATAATGGGGCCTCAGAGATAAAAGCCTGGGCCCATGACCTGCCTATGTAGAGTCGTGTGTTAACCTTAGACCATACTATCCCCCCACCCCCACTGAGTAAAGACACATGACACCGAGGTTGGATGTGAAATGGCCACAGCAGCCGTTTATTAATTTCACAGTTTTATAAAAACAATTTAAATCCGAAACATTCGGATAACTAGTTAGGAATCCACCAGAGAATTCCTCCTAATAATTCCCATGACCCAACATGGGTCAGAATCATAAATAACAATTAAACGTTAACATTAACCCGAGCAGAGGAAGTCCTTGAAGCCCCTTCAGATGTTCCTTTCAAGAACACACCCAATTAGCCATCTGCAAACCACCAATTACCTCCAGCCGTAAACCAGCTCGGAAGCACCGTTCACCTCTGCAGATGGCTCCAACCACTAGAAGTCCACTTCAAGGGGATAACACCCGATGAAGCCCTCAAGTGATATACCGACCACTAGAAGTCCACTTCAAAGGGATACCACCCGATGAAGCCTTCAAGTGATATACCTTCTACCAGAAGACCACTTCAAAGGGATAACACCCGATGAAGTCTTCAACCATGTACCTTTTTTGGGGGACGCATACCCCCGATGCGACCCCCCCACCATTTTGTACTGACTGGCCTCAAGGACTCCCCCCGCCACCGCGAAACAGGCCTTGACCACCTTAAGCCTGTGAGTTCCTCCACACCACCACCGCCCTTTCTATGCCTTCTGCTATAGCCAAGCTCCAAAGATCAATGCCAACCTCGGTCAGATGAACCCCGTCACTTCTCCAGAAATTCCCCACTCCTGACTCCAAATCCCTATGCCTCACGCAAATGCCCCCGTTCTTTGCCACAAAACGGGACACCGCCCGGTTAACTTTTATGCGAGCCTTATTGACTCTCTCCACCGATCTAGCTAACCGCCAATGCTTCCTTGGGACTATGTCCGACCACACTACCACCAACTTGGGATAAGATACCCACAAACACAACAAATCATGTTTGATATCCCGCACCAACTCACGAAAAGGGCGGACTCCTAAGTCATTCCCACCCACGTGCAACACTAAAACCTCCGGAACCCTATCAAGCCGCACATATGTCTGGAATTCCGCCAACACCCTGTTCCACGACATACCTCTAAACCCCAGCCAATGCACAACCGCATCCTGTCGCGGAATGCGCAACTGGCGACCATCCGGGCGGACGTCCGCCCTCAAAGCCCCCCAGTGCACGTACGAATGACCCATCAACCACACCAGACAAGGAGGCGAATCTGAAACGGAAAACACAGTTAGGCACCACCATATAACATTTGCAAGCATAAACAACAAAATTACAACATATGGGGGCGGACATAGGACTTAAACCTTTTAGACTCCCAACGACCAATCCGCCTCACCCCCTCATCATCCAACCCCCAGCGCCCCGCTTCCGTTGCTGCGCCAATCCGGAAGGAATGAGATGAATATGAGCCTGCCGCAACCCCAACCGCCGTCAAACATTTTTTAAAAACAGCTCCAAACTGAAACCTGGACAGAAACGACCCGTCCACATGACGTAACAAAGGCAAATCTGGAGACCCCCTGTTTTTCGTAAAACCCCGCATGCACTCTACTGGGCACATGACCGACCCCGGGAGAGCGAACAAAACTATCAGTTTTCCCTTCCCTAATTGGTCAGTTTTTGATCTACGCAACCACACCTCCAGCCGATCTGCAAAAAGGCTCACCTCCCCAGATCTCAGCCCCCCTGCCTGTTTAGTACTTGGCGACACCAACTCACCTATTCTAAATGCTCCGAAGAACGCCAACGAAAAAGCCAACCGAAACAAATCCATTTCATCTGAAGAACGACATACCGATGCTAATGAACCGACCAACAAGCCAAGCAAAGCAAACGACACCGGCCTTCTACTATCCGCCTCCAACCTACCTCTGCGCAACCCCTTCAAAGCCTGCGATACTAGAAATTCCTTGGATACATCCCGCAAGCCCCTCAACTTAAGCCCAAACGCCACCGCGGATATGAACCGATTCACCTTCGCTACTGAAAACCCCGCCTCCCAGGCATCCCCTAACCAATACAAAAGTGCCACCAACCTGTCTCTATCCGTATTGACGTCACCCAACTCTCTTACCCACTCCTCCCACTGCCTCCAACAAGCAGCATAAGCACTCCACGTCGTGCGCGCCAAAGACCTTTGTAACAGCTGCTCTACGGGACCGATACCAGATCCCAAAGATGCTCCGGACAAGCCAAACCGAGACGTTCCGCTCCCGGGGCCAATTGCCGAAACCGGTCCCACTGCGAGCGAGAAAGAGCATCAGCAATACAATTCCGTACACCCGGGACATGCACCGCCACCACCCACGCGTTCAACGACAAACACACCAACACTAAATGTCGCAACAATTGAACTACCGGAGGAGAGGACGCCGTGATGTTATTAATGGCAAGCACCACCCCCATGTTGTCGCAGTAAAAACGGACCTTCTTATCCCTGAGCCTGTCCCCCCAAATGGTAGCCGCCACCACGATGGGAAACAGCTCGAGCAGGGCCAGATTCCGCGTCAGTCCACTGGACACCCAGCTAGCCGGCCATTGACCTGCGCACCACGGACCTCCCCCGTAAGCTCCAAAGCCACCCGCCCCAGCCGCGTCCGTGAAAATATTCAGATCACTCGTATCCTGCGCTGGGGCCATCCATAGCGAGCGACCATTGTACTGGCCCAAGAAGTCATCCCAAACCTGAAGATCAGCTCGGTGCTCCTCCTTGAGCCGCACAAAATGATGCGGCGCCCGCACTCCCGCCGTTGCCGCCGCCAACCTTCTACCAAACACCCTCCCCATCGGCATAATCCGGCAGGCGAAATTCAACTTCCCCAGCAGCGACTGAAGCTCCCTCAGCGACATTTTATTCCTTCTACAAGCCCGTCGCACCTCCAGCCTCAAAGCACCCAACTTATCCGCCGGGAGCCGACACTCCATTGCCACCGAGTCAATTTCGATTCCCAAGAAACAAATCGTCGCTACCGGGCCCTCCGTTTTTTCCGGCGCCAAAGGGATCCCAAAATCCCTCGCCACCTTCTGCAGGGCATGAAGCAAGTTACCGCAAACCGGCGAACCCCCCGGGCCAACGCACAAAAAATCATCTAAGTAATGGATCAACGAATCGACCCCGGATACTCCCCTCGTTACCCACTCCACGAAGCTACTAAACGCCTCGAAGTATGCACAAGAAAGAGAACACCCCATCGGAAGGCACCGATCCACGTAAAAGGCCCCATTCCAAAAACAACCCAACAGCCGTTGGCTTTCTGGATGGACCGGCAACAACCTGAACGCCGCCTCGATGTCGGTTTTTGCTAGCAGCGCCCCCGGACCCGCAGCCCGCACTAACCCCACCGCCTTATCGAATGAGGTATAAACTACGGAACACAACTCGTGATCAATCCCGTCATTTACCGACGAACCTTTGGGATACGATAAATGTTGAATCAAACGAAACTTTCCGGGCTCGCGTTTAGGGACAATACCCAAAGGGGACACAACTAAATCTTTCACCGGCGACTCCACAAATGGCCCCGACATGCGCCCCAACGAAACTTCTTTTAACAACTTTTCCGACACGACTTCCGCATGCAAGTAAGCCGATTTTAAATTTCTCCGCGTAACCGGAACCTCATAAGGAGGCGGAGGAATAACAAAACCAACACTAAGCCCTTCATAAAGCAACTTAGCTGCCGCCCTATCCGGATACTCATTTAGATAAGGGGCCATCCTTTCCACCCTCACCGGCGACACCCCCTTGACCAGCCCCGTGCTGGTTCCCGGACCTCTTTTTCCGCAGACATTTTGCCGCCCCGTGTGATGCACCATTACACTCGGAGCACACGTGCTTGAACTTGCACGTGGCCCCAAACTTGCACTGGCCTTCATTGAATTGCCAGCAAAACCCCGCCTTTCCCCCGCCGCTTGGTCCACTCTGACTAGTCTGGCCTCCCTGGCCACCGCTCCCGGGAAAGGGCTGCCTAACCGGAGCCGTAACCCGTAACCAGAGAGCAATATCCTTCTGGTCCCACCGAATCGCCGGCCGAACCGCCTTCCGCTGACGGAATTGCTCATCATATCGCAGCCACGCCTGACCCCCATACGCCCTATGAGCCTCCCCAATAGCATCAAAATAACAAAATAACGCCGAACAATTTTCCGGCGCCTTTTCCCCTATCACACTAGCCAATATGGCGAACGCCTGCGACCAATTAACGAACGTCTGCGGGATAAGCCTATACCGCCGCCGTTCCTCCTCGTCCTTTTTACTCTCATCCCGCTTGCTCTTATCCAAATTGAATTTAGCCAGCGGCAAGAGAGAAAAAATTTCAACATATTCATCTTTCCAGATCCGATCACGCACCTCCTGCTTTAAATGCGCCCCCAACGGACCCTCAAAACAAACATACACCTCCCCCCGAGCACGATCGTCCATGCGCACTCGATCGCCGTCCTTCTGTGCCTCAGTCTGCACCGACACCGCGACCGCCTCTCTAACCGCCACCACAGGCAACGATCCCACTTCCCTGGGGCCTTCCCAAACTACCGCAGGGGACACTTCCGTTACTACCGGCGCCGCGGCCCTATCCAGGCGCCCCACCAGCTCCCGTAAGCAACCCACTAAATCTGCCAAACCCGCTCCGTCGCGTCCGCCCGCGCCACTACCGGCCCCCGATGCTATGCTAGCAGCCCCCCCGCCGACACCCGACATAAAAATCGCTGGATAAGACAATAATGGAGTTATACACTCACCGGGCTGCACAGGCGCTGTGTTCCCGTCAGCCGGACCATCCTGACCTCGACGATAGACGTCCAGTTCACCTTCCTCCAGTTCTTCTCTCGCCGACGACTGTCCCTCCCAACGACCTCTTCGGAAAGGGGATGAGGACGCGCTGACCGATGGGCCGGCAACCTGCCGCCCGACCGCCGGGACCCAGACTTCCGACCGGACCTGTCGCCTCGACGTCGCTGCAGATCTAGTCGTCCGTCTAGACGATCCTGACGAAGCCTGCCCCCTGGCCGGAACATCACCATGCGGGGCGGCCGTACCTTGCTCTCGACATCTTCCATCTGATGGGGGAGGGGTGACAGGGAGCCCAGCCTGCGACTCCCTGCTTACCGCCGGACCCCGTCGCGGCCTGGGATTCCTGCCAGGACGCAGGGCCTGGGAAGGGGCGGTCCTCCCAGCTGCCTGGCCTGCAGCGTCCGGGATCGGGCTCCCTCTGCGACGCCGTGTCCGCGGGACTACCTCCGGACTAAGGCGCTCTGGAGGTCGGGACCGCCGAGAGGGACGGGTCGACCCAGCCTGCATCGCCGTCACCCCTGGCACCGCTCTCTGCCTGCCGAGCGCAGGAGCGGTTGTTGCCGACTCCTCCCCCGCCGCCATCGCCATGCTCGTAAGGGGGCCGGGGGAGGGGAGCCTGTCCCTTTCAACAGACCCCGAACGCCGTGCCCGACGTGGCGAAACGGCGTCCGGGATCCTCGTTAATGCAGCCACCGTCTCCTCCAGCCATCCGGGACCGTGGTGCACAGCAGCGGCACGCAGCCGCTCTAAAATCAGGGCCTCTGCCATTTCTAAAAGCCGGGCAACGGGGAGCTTGCTTGTGCTATGTTACTCCTCCCGCTGCTTCCGGCTCAATGCCGAGAAACAGCGGGAAGCGCAGTAACGGCCCCCCGTCCCCCTTAACTCCTCCCCGCCCCTCCTTAGCTTCTTTCACCTCTCCCTCACCTCATTAACCCTTTCCCTACCAGGGCGGTCATGTCGGCTTCCCTTAAGCCTGCGGCTGCGTCCTGCCTCTTCTGGCAGTGTTGGTCAGTGCTGCTCAGCAGGCAGCACTGGACTGGACTGGATTACAGCTGATACAAGGTGTGAAGGAACAAGGGGTGGCTGTGGGCATGCACTTGCTGCCGCTGCCAGTGTTTATCTGCATGGCAGCAGGGCATTTGGGCGTTGCCAGGAAGGCGTTTTTATGTAGATTCCTCCTCTTTCAGCACTGCATTGTGGTGCAAGCAAAAGAAGCAAATCCTGTCTGGCTTCCTCTCCGGCCTTTATTCACCTCCCGTGTAGCTGTGAGTGTGTGAGCCTGCAGGGCCCCATGGAATTGCCTAGAAGTAGGCTGAATCGCTGCAAGGGCTGAACAGCAGTATCGGGCAGGCTCGGGCAACGCGCGGCCCGTTCGGGTTATCGCTTCTCGGCCTTTTGGCTAAGATCAAGTGTAGTATCTGTTCATATCAGTTTAATATCTGATACGTCCCCTATCTGGGGACCATATATTAAATGGATTTTTAGAACAGGGAGATGGAAATAGAGCTTGCTCTGTCCACTCCACGCATTGACCTGGTATTGCAGTATTTCCAGGACCGGTGCACCCTTTCCTTATGTGTTGACTAAAATCAGATTCCAAAAGTGTTTTTTGTGTTTGCCATTGTTTCTGTCTTTCTGAAGGGATCTCCCCTTTTAATCCCATTATTTCAACACCTGTTGGACAATGCATGAGTGATAATGAGCTAATTGATTAAATGCAATTAATGAATACATTGCCACCTCTTGTTTTGTGTCGTCTGTGTGTCTGTGTTTCCGGCATTTCACATTGGAACAGCTC
Organism: Rhinoderma darwinii; assembly: GCF_050947455.1. Taxonomy (NCBI): domain Eukaryota; kingdom Metazoa; phylum Chordata; class Amphibia; order Anura; family Rhinodermatidae; genus Rhinoderma; species Rhinoderma darwinii. Next base: position 230,819,386 of record NC_134691.1, read on the forward strand.
ATTCACCTTCCTTGTCTTCTCTCCGCCCTCCCTTTTAGGTAAGTTAAAGAGCTGCACCTGAGCCAGCCACTGATTGATGCAACACCACAGTCAAATAGTGGAGTGGAGTAGGGGAACAGCAAACAGCCATTAAAGCCGCCCGCCCGCCCGCCCGCCCGCCACAATGGACCTACCTGTGTACACTAGATGGATGTGATGGAATGTACTGTCGTCCCTACATTTCAAGAAGGAGTAAGAATTGCAGTTGCAACAAAGCCTTGCTTGCCTACAAAGAGAGCAGCAATTTGGATTTGTTACTATGTTACCTAGAAGAATAACAAACTGTGCAAGGATGGAGGTTGTAGGAGCAAGGAGAAGTTGTCTGTAAAGTTGGTGGATGCTTATTTTCCATTTTGCAGTCCCTTGTCTCCCTCTTGTGGCCTCCTGGAGGCAACTAGCTGTGCAAAAAAAGACAGCCTGGCGGCCGGCTGTTGCAGTGTTGCCCTCTCAGGCAACACTGAGTGACTGACTGAGCCGCACCGTCTTATATAAAGTTCAGACGGAACTTTGCACGTGTCATAGTGGAGCCCTGAGGAGCCAGAGCCAGCTTTCTGACATCATAATGGGGCCTCAGAGATAAAAGCCTGGGCCCAGGCAGTGTTGGTCAGTGCTGCTCAGCAGGCAGCACTGGACTGGACTGGATTACAGCTGATACAAGGTGTGAAGGAACAAGGGGTGGCTGTGGGCATGCACTGGCTGCCGCTGCCAGTGTTTATCTGCATGGCAGCAGGGCATTTGGGCGTTGCCAGGAAGGCGTTTTTATGTAGATTCCTCCTCTTTCAGCACTGCATTGTGGTGCAAGCAAAAGAAGCAAATCCTGTCTGGCTTCCTCTCCGGCCTTTATTCACCTCCCGTGTAGCTGTGAGTGTGTGAGCCTGCAGGGCCCCATGGAATTGCCTAGAAGTAGGCTGAATCGCTGCAAGGGCTGAACAGCAGTATCGGGCAGGCTCGGGCAACGCGCGGCCCGTTCGGGTTATCGCTTCTCGGCCTTTTGGCTAAGATCAAGTGTAGTATCTGTTCATATCAGTTTAATATCTGATACGTCCCCTATCTGGGGACCATATATTAAATGGATTTTTAGAACAGGGAGATGGAAATAGAGCTTGCTCTGTCCACTCCACGCATTGACCTGGTATTGCAGTATTTCCAGGACCGGTGCACCCTTTCCTTATGTGTTGACTAAAATCAGATTCCAAAAGTGTTTTTTGTGTTTGCCATTGTTTCTGTCTTTCTGAAGGGATCTCCCCTTTTAATCCCATTATTTCAACACCTGTTGGACAATGCATGAGTGATAATGAGCTAATTGATTAAATGCAATTAATGAATACATTGCCACCTCTTGTTTTGTGTCGTCTGTGTGTCTGTGTTTCCGGCATTTCACATTGGAACAGCTCATTCACCTTCCTTGTCTTCTCTCCGCCCTCCCTTTTAGGTAAGTTAAAGAGCTGCACCTGAGCCAGCCACTGATTGATGCAGCACCACAGTCAAATAGTGGAGTGGAGTAGGGGAACAGCAAACAGCCATTAAAGCCGCCCGCCCGCCCGCCCGCCACAATGGACCTACCTGTGTACACTAGATGGATGTGATGGAATGTACTGTCGTCCCTACATTTCAAGAAGGAGTAAGAATTGCAGTTGCAACAAAGCCTTGCTTGCCTACAAAGAGAGCAGCAATTTGGATTTGTTACTATGTTACCTAGAAGAATAACAAACTGTGCAAGGATGGAGGTTGTAGGAGCAAGGAGAAGTTGTCTGTAAAGTTGGTGGATGCTTATTTTCCATTTTGCAGTCCCTTGTCTCCCTCTTGTGGCCTCCTGGAGGCAACTAGCTGTGCAAAAAAAGACAGCCTGGCGGCCGGCTGTTGCAGTGTTGCCCTCTCAGGCAACACTGAGTGACTGACTGAGCCGCACCGTCTTATATAAAGTTCAGACGGAACTTTGCACGTGTCATAGTGGAGCCCTGAGGAGCCAGAGCCAGCTTTCTGACATCATAATGGGGCCTCAGAGATAAAAGCCTGGGCCCAGGCAGTGTTGGTCAGTGCTGCTCAGCAGGCAGCACTGGACTGGACTGGATTACAGCTGATACAAGGTGTGAAGGAACAAGGGGTGGCTGTGGGCATGCACTGGCTGCCGCTGCCAGTGTTTATCTGCATGGCAGCAGGGCATTTGGGCGTTGCCAGGAAGGCGTTTTTATGTAGATTCCTCCTCTTTCAGCACTGCATTGTGGTGCAAGCAAAAGAAGCAAATCCTGTCTGGCTTCCTCTCCGGCCTTTATTCACCTCCCGTGTAGCTGTGAGTGTGTGAGCCTGCAGGGCCCCATGGAATTGCCTAGAAGTAGGCTGAATCGCTGCAAGGGCTGAACAGCAGTATCGGGCAGGCTCGGGCAACGCGCGGCCCGTTCGGGTTATCGCTTCTCGGCCTTTTGGCTAAGATCAAGTGTAGTATCTGTTCTTATCAGTTTAATATCTGATACGTCCCCTATCTGGGGACCATATATTAAATGGATTTTTAGAACAGGGAGATGGAAATAGAGCTTGCTCTGTCCACTCCCCGCATTGACCTGGTATTGCAGTATTTCCAGGACCGGTGCACCCTTTCCTTATGTGTTGACTAAAATCAGATTCCAAAAGTGTTTTTTGTGTTTGCCATTGTTTCTGTCTTTCTGAAGGGATCTCCCCTTTTAATCCCATTATTTCAACACCTGTTGGACAATGCATGAGTGATAATGAGCTAATTGATTAAATGCAATTAATGAATACATTGCCACCTCTTGTTTTGTGTCGTCTGTGTGTCTGTGTTTCCGGCATTTCACATTGGAACAGCTCATTCACCTTCCTTGTCTTCTCTCCGCCCTCCCTTTTAGGTAAGTTAAAGAGCTGCACCTGAGCCAGCCACTGATTGATGCAGCACCACAGTCAAATAGTGGAGTGGAGTAGGGGAACAGCAAACAGCCATTAAAGCCGCCCGCCCGCCCGCCACAATGGACCTACCTGTGTACACTAGATGGATGTGATGGAATGTACTGTCGTCCCTACATTTCAAGAAGGAGTAAGAATTGCAGTTGCAACAAAGCCTTGCTTGCCTACAAAGAGAGCAGCAATTTGGATTTGTTACTATGTTACCTAGAAGAATAACAAACTGTGCAAGGATGGAGGTTGTAGGAGCAAGGAGAAGTTGTCTGTAAAGTTGGTGGATGCTTATTTTCCATTTTGCAGTCCCTTGTCTCCCTCTTGTGGCCTCCTGGAGGCAACTAGCTGTGCAAAAAAAGACAGCCTGGCAGCCGGCTGTTGCAGTGTTGCCCTCTCAGGCAACACTGAGTGACTGACTGAGCCGCACCGTCTTATATAAAGTTCAGACGGAACTTTGCACGTGTCATAGTGGAGCCCTGAGGAGCCAGAGCCAGCTTTCTGACATCATAATGGGGCCTCAAAGATAAAAGCCTGGGCCCAGGCAGTGTTGGTCAGTGCTGCTCAGCAGGCAGCACTGGACTGGACTGGATTACAGCTGATACAAGGTGTGAAGGAACAAGGGGTGGCTGTGGGCATGCACTGGCTGCCGCTGCCAGTGTTTATCTGCATGGCAGCAGGGCATTTGGGCGTTGCCAGGAAGGCGTTTTTATGTAGATTCCTCCTCTTTCAGCACTGCATTGTGGTGCAAGCAAAAGAAGCAAATCCTGTCTGGCTTCCTCTCCGGCCTTTATTCACCTCCCGTGTAGCTGTGAGTGTGTGAGCCTGCAGGGCCCCATGGAATTGCCTAGAAGTAGGCTGAATCGCTGCAAGGGCTGAACAGCAGTATCGGGCAGGCTCGGGCAACGCGCGGCCCGTTCGGGTTATCGCTTCTCGGCCTTTTCGCTAAGACCAAGTGTATTTATACAGGAGGTTTTTGGTCAGAAGGTGCTCAGGTACCCTCTCTCTCGGCCTCGGGGGATCGTCCAGGTTCGCCTGGACTTCACCCCCGTGCTGCTATTTGGGAGAGAGGCTTAGTCCTGAGCAACGAGTTGCGATCCCCCCCCCCAGCCCTTTGGTGTGTCTCCTTAAAGCCAAAGGGCGCAGCGCAAGCTGTGCGGTACCGACCTGGCCACGCAAATGGCAGGCGGACCTGATGCGGTGCCGGTATACGCCCGGTTGAGGAATACTGCAAGATTTATCTTGGCAGAGGGTGGAGGCGGTCCTCGTGGTCTCAAGTTCCTTGTCCACGATATTTTGGAAAAGCGGTTGGCGGTCCACAAGAACGAGATTTTGGCGATCCAGGACTACCCAAGGCGTGGAGTGTACGACGTGACTTTCATGGGAGAAGGAATCCTCCGTGATGCCATGGGAAAAGCTGAGAGGCAACAAGGTGAACTCATGGCCTTGGGAGTCCAGGTAATTGAACACGCTTTTGAAGTAACCAAACTCGTAGTGATTAAAATGTATTCCCCATACGTGAAAGATCAGGAAGTGGCGGCGTTTCTTGCTGCATACTTTAAGAACGTTAAGCTGCTGGGGAGAGTTATGAACGAGTGCGGTGTGTGGACCGTCAAATGGAAATTTATTGTTACGCTAATAAAGGACCCCTCCACCCAAGAAACGAAGCTACCACCTGCTCGTTTTAAACTTGGGAATGTGAATGGCGACCTCTATTTCTCAGGAATGCCAAACTTCTGCAGGGCCTGCGGTACCTATGGACATACCAGTTTTAACTGCGATGTCACCTGCAGGAACTGTGGAAGTAAACAACACACAATGAGAGAATGTACAGAAGAGAAAAAATGCAATTTTTGTCAAAAAACTGGTCATCTTTATTATGCTTGTCCACATAGGTACCGAGGCGAAGAAGATGAGCAACCCGAGGTGCCCCCACGTGCTCCACCAGCAGAGCAGTCCCGTCCTCAAGGAGGAGAACAAGCTGTTGCGGCGAAAGAGCAGAGAGGTACCTGGGCTTCAAGAGTACGGCTAGCCGAAGCCAAAACAGGTGCCTCTCAGCCAGCGACCTCAGGGGATAAAAATGAGCCCAGCGCCAAGGAAAAACGGCAGGCCAAGAGGAAGGCAGAAAAGGAGCAGGCCATCGATGAACCTGTGGCATCCCAGACGGCTGGTTGCTCTAGAGACCGACTCGGAAGGAGAAGACTGGGTACAGGTGGGTCCCCGTAAAAAGGGGAAGCAAGAACGTGCCAGTAGGAGGGAGACAGGGGAGGAGCAGATGGATACGTCCGTGCGGAAAGATGTGGCTCCTCCTGGGACCCCCTCCTCGCCTGCACTGGTGAGGAGGACGGGCACTGCTCCCTCCGTATTATCGGACACCCCGCCATGCGCACAACCTCCCCCTCTAGACCGGCCTTCACGGGCCCAGGGGGGAGAGGCGGGGCCCTTGGGGGACCCACCAGACATGGACCCAGTCGGTCAACCGAGAGAGACCCAGGTGAGGCTGTGCGAGTCTGTGCTCCCCGTGTACGAGGTGAGTGTTGCTGGCTCAGCTCTCAGCGACAGTAGTTCTTCTCCTGCCTCGTCCCTCTTTTCAGTTGAGTCGGATGAGGGCGGGGCCATGAGTTCAAGTGAGGTTTCGGGTATTGCTGGTGGAGGAGCAATCTGATTTTAAGTACGCCTATTATTTATTATTTTAAAATCAGAATTTTGCTTTAACTCTCCACGATGTCTGAGCTCATGGGAATCTCCCTCAACGTGAGGGGCGCCAAGTCAAAAGTGAGAAGGGTTGCTCTCTTCAATTTTTTATCTTGCCTGGCAGCCTCTGTATTTTTCCTGCAGGAGTGCGGCATTCCCCATACAATGAGATATGAAAATTACAAAAAGGATTGGAAGTATGGTCCATCCGTCTGGTCTGGATCCAACGAGTCCAGATCAGCAGGGGTCGCCATTCTTTTTAAGGGAAACTTTTTAATTGATTTTATTCAAGAAATCTTACCAGGACGTATTTTAATGGTTAAAGCTTTTATTGATGGTGTAAAGTGGCAGTTTTTAAATTTTTACGGATCACCAGAAAAGAACGAAAGAGCGAGGATGCTGGAGATTTTACCGCTTTTTATCAACACATCTGAGCCTTTTATCCTCGCAGGTGATTTTAATTGTATCCTGAGAGGAGAACGCCGGCTTACCAACAGTACGAGTAGGAACTATGACAAGACCTCTGGACTGCTCAAGGATATCGTGACTGATTTTAAATTAAAAGACATATACAAAGAATGTAACAGGAGCAGTCCAGAGGAAGCCGGCGTTACCTGGAGCAACGCCACCTGTAGCTCCAGGATTGATTTTATCTTTTGTTCTGAAAATTTACTGCCTTTTAATTGTGAAGTTTTAACCAATGTGTTTTCAGATCACAGGCTTTTATCTTTTAAAGTAAAGCATGATCTTAATAATATTGTATGTAAAAAGTCCTGGAAGATGAATGTTTCCCTTTTAGACGATCCACAGGTTTTAGCAGATTTTATTGAATTTTACCAAGAAAGCAGGCGGGTAAGAGACACACGTACTCCCATCAGTGCATGGTGGGAGAAAATGAAAAAGAAAATAAAAGATTTTTTTATTAAGAAAAGCGTGGCGAAAGCCAAAGAGAAATACGCTTTTTTTAAAATTCTCAATACCCGTCTGCAGACCCTGTACAAAATGCAAGATCATGACATAGACGTTAAAGATGACATCACCAATTTGAAAAAGGAGATAGCCCAGTGCCTGGAGCAGAAAGGTAAAGAGATTATATTCCGTTCAAAAATACAACATGTGGAGGAGAACGAGACCTGCTCCAGGTACTTTTTTAAGAAAATAAATAACAAAAAGGCAATTATCAAAAATATAGAAGGTGTGTCAGATGTACAGGGTCTTTTAAGTAAAGTTCATGAGTTTTACACTGACCTTTTTAATGTTAAGACTGTGGATCATAATTTTATGCGTGACTCACTGAAGGAGATTACTACTGTTTTAGACCCTGTCTCCCAGAATTTTTTATTACAGGAGCTGACGGAGCAGGAGGTTTTAGAAACTGTTAAGAGTTTTAAAACAGGGAAAGTTCCCGGACCGGACGGTATACCCAGTGAGTTTTATGTAAAATTTTATGACATTTTAAAAGAGGATCTTTTTAACCTTTTTTCTGATGTTTTTAATTCCAAGATGCTGCCTAAGTCCTGGCGGAAGGGTGAGGTCTCCCTGCTGTATAAGACGGTTGACATCGCAGTTTTAAAGAATTGGAGACCAATAACCCTTCTAAATAGCGACTATAAAATTATGGCTAAAATATGTGCAAATAGATTAAAAGCCATAATACCCCACATTATACACTCTGACCAGGTGTGTGGGGTGCCAGGCCGCAGCATCTGGGATAATTTAAACCTAATAAAAGACGTGATTGAGGACACGAGGTCTAGAAAAGGTAAATTAGCCATTTTATCTATAGACTTTGAGAAGGCGTTCGACCGTGTCTCTCATTTTTATCTTTTTAAGGTTTTAGAACGTATGGGTATACCTGAAGGATTTTTATTATCTATTAAAGCCTTTTACAGAGAATGCACCAGCAAAATTTTAGTGAATGGTTTTAAGACACAGGACGTATTTTTAAACTCTGGGGTGAAGCAGGGGTGTCCCTTGTCCCCACTGCTTTTTATATGTGCATTGGAGCCTCTGTTATGCGCAATTCGCCGCGATAAGTGTATCCGTGGAGTCCCCCTGCCCGGGGGAGGCGGCGTAGAGGCCAAAGCAGTGGGGTACATGGATGATGTGGCGGTTTTATGTAGGGACGCCCTGTCGCTTCAGAGAACCCTTAGGCAAATCGAGTTTTACTGCTGTGCTTCCGGTTTTAAAGTAAACTTCAGCAAGAGTCATATTTTAAACATAGGAAGCATGGCTCTTAGAGATATACCGGTTCCTGTGTCTGATAATATTAAAATTTTAGGTGTCTCCTTCAGTGAGTACGACAATGGTTTTATCAGTTGGGACATGGTGGCGCAGAAGGTAAATCAAAAAATATACATGTGGAACATGAGGAAGCTTACCATGGAGGGAAAAATTTTAATAATTAAAATGATAATTTTACCTTTGCTTTTATACTTAAGCATGGTTTTCCCTCATCCCACGGTTTTATTAAGAAAAATTACTAAAGCTTGTTTTACCTTCTTTTGGAGTTCCAGAATGGAGAAACTTAAACGTGAGACGGTAATGAAAATCAAACCAAAGGGTGGCAAAGACTTTCCAGATTTTAATAGGTTTCTTTTAATCAAGTACTTTTGTTTCTGTCTTAATTCTCTTTTTAAACAACATCATTGGTCTTATTTTCTACGTTTTAATACTGGGTTTTTTATGCGAAGGATGGGGTGGTTTGAAATTGTTTTAACCTCACCTTATGCTTTTAATCTACCAGCAAATTACGTGATTTTAGAGAAAATAGTGGCCTTGTTTAATTTTAAAGGGAAAAATTTTAATGACATGATAAACAGTAAGAAACTTATAAAAGACATAAGAGGAAATGAAGTCGTCACTAATATTGAAAATTTTAATAATGAACGCTGTGCTTTTATCTTCAAAATGGTTAATGTGTTTTATCTTTTTAATACACAGATGGACCTGGCCTGGAGCTGCGTTCATCAATGTCTTCCATGCCGGGCATTCCAATTCAGGAGAGGATTCACGAGGTCTGCTGTCTGTCCGAGGGAAGGCTGCCAGGCTGAGGAGACAGTGCGTCATATTTTTTGGACTTGTGATTTTACAAAACATATTTGGATAAAGATATTCCCTCTAATGAAGAAGATGGCAGACCTAAAGGACTTGAGTTACGAAATGATTTTATATGGACTCTTTGGATGCCCAACCGCAAACCAAAAGACTATTGCATGGAAGACGATGAACTGCGTAAAAGAAGCTCTGTGGAAGGCCAGGAACATCCTGATTTTTAAGCACGATGTTTTATCTGTTGACGATGTTTTAGGTCTTTGTTTTAGCGAGATGTACATTTATTATTTATTAGATAAAAAAAGAAATGCCACCCTTTCAAATAAATGGTTTGTAAAAGAATGGAACTCCAATATATAAGAATTTGCCACCATGTCCCCTTTTATGTGTTTTTATGTAAATTGATTTTATTACTGTAATTCATTGTAAAAAGCTGTAATTTATTGTAAATGTTTTTGAATTTTAAGTAATAAATCATTGACACCCCCGCGAGGGGGTAGCCAACTGGAAAAAAAAAAAATCTGTTCTTATCAGTTTAATATCTGATACGTCCCCTATCTGGGGACCATATATTAAATGGATTTTTAGAACAGGGAGAAGGAAATAGAGCTTGCTCTGTCCACTCCACGCATTGACCTGGTATTGCAGTATTTCCAGGACCGGTGCACCCTTTCCTTATGTGTTGACTAAAATCAGATTCCAAAAGTGTTTTTTGTGTTTGCCATTGTTTCTGTCTTTCTGAAGGGATCTCCCCTTTTAATCCCATTATTTCAACACCTGTTGGACAATGCATGAGTGATAATGAGCTAATTGATTAAATGCAATTAATGAATACATTGCCACCTCTTGTTTTGTGTCGTCTGTGTGTCTGTGTTTCCGGCATTTCACATTGGAACAGCTCATTCATTTTCCTTGTCTTCTCTCCGCCCTCCCTTTTAGGTAAGTTAAAGAGCTGCACCTGAGCCAGCCACTGATTGATGCAGCACCACAGTCAAATAGTGGAGTGGAGTAGGGGAACAGCAAACAGCCATTAAAGCCGCCCGCCCGCCCGCCCGCCCGCCACAATGGACCTACCTGTGTACACTAGATGGATGTGATGGAATGTACTGTCGTCCCTACATTTCAAGAAGGAGTAAGAATTGCAGTTGCAACAAAGCCTTGCTTGCCTACAAAGAGAGCAGCAATTTGGATTTGTTACTATGTTACCTAGAAGAATAACAAACTGTGCAAGGATGGAGGTTGTAGGAGCAAGGAGAAGTTGTCTGTAAAGTTGGTGGATGCTTATTTTCCATTTTGCAGTCCCTTGTCTCCCTCTTGTGGCCTCCTGGAGGCAACTAGCTGTGCAAAAAAAGACAGCCTGGCGGCCGGCTGTTGCAGTGTTGCCCTCTCAGGCAACACTGAGTGACTGACTGAGCCGCACCGTCTTATATAAAGTTCAGACGGAACTTTGCACGTGTCATAGTGGAGCCCTGAGGAGCCAGAGCCAGCTTTCTGACATCATAATGGGGCCTCAGAGATAAAAGCCTGGGCCCAGGCAGTGTTGGTCAGTGCTGCTCAGCAGGCAGCACTGGACTGGACTGGATTACAGCTGATACAAGGTGTGAAGGAACAAGGGGTGGCTGTGGGCATGCACTGGCTGCCGCTGCCAGTGTTTATCTGCATGGCAGCAGGGCATTTGGGCGTTGCCAGGAAGGCGTTTTTATGTAGATTCCTCCTCTTTCAGCACTGCATTGTGGTGCAAGCAAAAGAAGCAAATCCTGTCTGGCTTCCTCTCCGGCCTTTATTCACCTCCCGTGTAGCTGTGAGTGTGTGAGCCTGCAGGGCCCCATGGAATTGCCTAGAAGTAGGCCGAATCGCTGCAAGGGCTGAACAGCAGTATCGGGCAGGCTCGGGCAACACGCGGCCCGTTCGGGTTATTGCTTCTCGGCCTTTTGGCTAAGATCAAGTGTAGTATCTGTTCTTATCAGTTTAATATCTGATACGTCCCCTATCTGGGGACCATATATTAAATGGATTTTTAGAACAGGGAGATGGAAATAGAGCTTGCTCTGTCCACTCCACGCATTGACCTGGTATTGCAGTATTTCCAGGACCGGTGCACCCTTTCCTTATGTGTTGACTAAAAGCAGATTCCAAAAGTGTTTTTTGTGTTTGCCATTGTTTCTGTCTTTCTGAAGGGATCTCCCCTTTTAATCCCATTATTTCAACACCTGTTGGACAATGCATGAGTGATAATGAGCTAATTGATTAAATGCAATTAATGAATACATTGCCACCTCTTGTTTTGTGTCGTCTGTGTGTCTGTGTTTCCGGCATTTCACATTGGAACAGCTCATTCACCTTCCTTGTCTTCTCTCCGCCCTCCCTTTTAGGTAAGTTAAAGAGCTGCACCTGAGCCAGCCACTGATTGATGCAACACCACAGTCAAATAGTGGAGTGGAGTAGGGGAACAGCAAACAGCCATTAAAGCCGCCCGCCCGCCCGCCCGCCACAATGGACCTACCTGTGTACACTAGATGGATGTGATGGAATGTACTGTCGTCCCTACATTTCAAGAAGGAGTAAGAATTGCAGTTGCAACAAAGCCTTGCTTGCCTACAAAGAGAGCAGCAATTTGGATTTGTTACTATGTTACCTAGAAGAATAACAAACTGTGCAAGGATGGAGGTTGTAGGAGCAAGGAGAAGTTGTCTGTAAAGTTGGTGGATGCTTATTTTCCATTTTGCAGTCCCTTGTCTCCCTCTTGTGGCCTCCTGGAGGCAACTAGCTGTGCAAAAAAAGACAGCCTGGCGGCCGGCTGTTGCAGTGTTGCCCTCTCAGGCAACACTGAGTGACTGACTGAGCCGCACCGTCTTATATAAAGTTCAGACGGAACTTTGCACGTGTCATAGTGGAGCCCTGAGGAGCCAGAGCCAGCTTTCTGACATCATAATGGGGCCTCAGAGATAAAAGCCTGGGCCCAGGCAGTGTTGGTCAGTGCTGCTCAGCAGGCAGCACTGGACTGGACTGGATTACAGCTGATACAAGGTGTGAAGGAACAAGGGGTGGCTGTGGGCATGCACTGGCTGCCGCTGCCAGTGTTTATCTGCATGGCAGCAGGGCATTTGGGCGTTGCCAGGAAGGCGTTTTTATGTAGATTCCTCCTCTTTCAGCACTGCATTGTGGTGCAAGCAAAAGAAGCAAATCCTGTCTGGCTTCCTCTCCGGCCTTTATTCACCTCCCGTGTAGCTGTGAGTGTGTGAGCCTGCAGGGCCCCATGGAATTGCCTAGAAGTAGGCCGAATCGCTGCAAGGGCTGAACAGCAGTATCGGGCAGGCTCGGGCAACACGCGGCCCGTTCGGGTTATTGCTTCTCGGCCTTTTGGCTAAGATCAAGTGTAGTATCTGTTCTTATCAGTTTAATATCTGATACGTCCCCTATCTGGGGACCATATATTAAATGGATTTTTAGAACAGGGAGATGGAAATAGAGCTTGCTCTGTCCACTCCACGCATTGACCTGGTATTGCAGTATTTCCAGGACCGGTGCACCCTTTCCTTATGTGTTGACTAAAAGCAGATTCCAAAAGTGTTTTTTGTGTTTGCCATTGTTTCTGTCTTTCTGAAGGGATCTCCCCTTTTAATCCCATTATTTCAACACCTGTTGGACAATGCATGAGTGATAATGAGCTAATTGATTAAATGCAATTAATGAATACATTGCCACCTCTTGTTTTGTGTCGTCTGTGTGTCTGTGTTTCCGGCATTTCACATTGGAACAGCTCATTCACCTTCCTTGTCTTCTCTCCGCCCTCCCTTTTAGGTAAGTTAAAGAGCTGCACCTGAGCCAGCCACTGATTGATGCAACACCACAGTCAAATAGTGGAGTGGAGTAGGGGAACAGCAAACAGCCATTAAAGCCGCCCGCCCGCCCGCCCGCCACAATGGACCTACCTGTGTACACTAGATGGATGTGATGGAATGTACTGTCGTCCCTACATTTCAAGAAGGAGTAAGAATTGCAGTTGCAACAAAGCCTTGCTTGCCTACAAAGAGAGCAGCAATTTGGATTTGTTACTATGTTACCTAGAAGAATAACAAACTGTGCAAGGATGGAGGTTGTAGGAGCAAGGAGAAGTTGTCTGTAAAGTTGGTGGATGCTTATTTTCCATTTTGCAGTCCCTTGTCTCCCTCTTGTGGCCTCCTGGAGGCAACTAGCTGTGCAAAAAAAGACAGCCTGGCGGCCGGCTGTTGCAGTGTTGCCCTCTCAGGCAACACTGAGTGACTGACTGAGCCGCACCGTCTTATATAAAGTTCAGACGGAACTTTGCACGTGTCATAGTGGAGCCCTGAGGAGCCAGAGCCAGCTTTCTGACATCATAATGGGGCCTCAGAGATAAAAGCCTGGGCCCAGGCAGTGTTGGTCAGTGCTGCTCAGCAGGCAGCACTGGACTGGACTGGATTACAGCTGATACAAGGTGTGAAGGAACAAGGGGTGGCTGTGGGCATGCACTGGCTGCCGCTGCCAGTGTTTATCTGCATGGCAGCAGGGCATTTGGGCGTTGCCAGGAAGGCGTTTTTATGTAGATTCCTCCTCTTTCAGCACTGCATTGTGGTGCAAGCAAAAGAAGCAAATCCTGTCTGGCTTCCTCTCCGGCCTTTATTCACCTCCCGTGTAGCTGTGAGTGTGTGAGCCTGCAGGGCCCCATGGAATTGCCTAGAAGTAGGCCGAATCGCTGCAAGGGCTGAACAGCAGTATCGGGCAGGCTCGGGCAACACGCGGCCCGTTCGGGTTATTGCTTCTCGGCCTTTTGGCTAAGATCAAGTGTAGTATCTGTTCTTATCAGTTTAATATCTGATACGTCCCCTATCTGGGGACCATATATTAAATGGATTTTTAGAACAGGGAGATGGAAATAGAGCTTGCTCTGTCCACTCCACGCATTGACCTGGTATTGCAGTATTTCCAGGACCGGTGCACCCTTTCCTTATGTGTTGACTAAAATCAGATTCCAAAAGTGTTTTTTGTGTTTGCCATTGTTTCTGTCTTTCTGAAGGGATCTCCCCTTTTAATCCCATTATTTCAACACCTGTTGGACAATGCATGAGTGATAATGAGCTAATTGATTAAATGCAATTAATGAATACATTGCCACCTCTTGTTTTGTGTCGTCTGTGTGTCTGTGTTTCCGGCATTTCACATTGGAACAGCTCATTCACCTTCCTTGTCTTCTCTCCGCCCTCCCTTTTAGGTAAGTTAAAGAGCTGCACCTGAGCCAGCCACTGATTGATGCAACACCACAGTCAAATAGTGGAGTGGAGTAGGGGAACAGCAAACAGCCATTAAAGCCGCCCGCCCGCTCGCCCGCCCGCCACAATGGACCTACCTGTGTACACTAGATGGATGTGATGGAATGTACTGTCGTCCCTACATTTCAAGAAGGAGTAAGAATTGCAGTTGCAACAAAGCCTTGCTTGCCTACAAAGAGAGCAGCAATTTGGATTTGTTACTATGTTACCTAGAAGAATAACAAACTGTGCAAGGATGGAGGTTGTAGGAGCAAGGAGAAGTTGTCTGTAAAGTTGGTGGATGCTTATTTTCCATTTTGCAGTCCCTTGTCTCCCTCTTGTGGCCTCCTGGAGGCAACTAGCTGTGCAAAAAAAGACAGCCTGGCGGCCGGCTGTTGCAGTGTTGCCCTCTCAGGCAACACTGAGTGACTGACTGAGCCGCACCGTCTTATATAAAGTTCAGACGGAACTTTGCACGTGTCATAGTGGAGCCCTGAGGAGCCAGAGCCAGCTTTCTGACATCATAATGGGGCCTCAGAGATAAAAGCCTGGGCCCAGGCAGTGTTGGTCAGTGCTGCTCAGCAGGCAGCACTGGACTGGACTGGATTACAGCTGATACAAGGTGTGAAGGAACAAGGGGTGGCTGTGGGCATGCACTGGCTGCCGCTTCCAGTGTTTATCTGCATGGCAGCAGGGCATTTGGGCGTTGCCAGGAAGGCGTTTTTATGTAGATTCCTCCTCTTTCAGCACTGCATTGTGGTGCAAGCAAAAGAAGCAAATCCTGTCTGGCTTCCTCTCCGGCCTTTATTCACCTCCCGTGTAGCTGTGATTGTGTGAGCCTGCAGGGCCCCATGGAATTGCCTAGAAGTAGGCTGAATCGCTGCAAGGGCTGAACAGCAGTATCGGGCAGGCTCGGGCAACGCGCGGCCCGTTCGGGTTATCGCTTCTCGGCCTTTTGGCTAAGATCAAGTGTAGTATCTGTTCTTATCAGTTTAATATCTGATACGTCCCCTATCTGGGGACCATATATTAAATGGATTTTTAGAACAGGGAGATGGAAATAGAGCTTGCTCTGTCCACTCCACGCATTGACCTGGTATTGCAGTATTTCCAGGACCGGTGCACCCTTTCCTTATGTGTTGACTAAAATCAGATTCCAAAAGTGTTTTTTGTGTTTGCCATTGTTTCTGTCTTTCTGAAGGGATCTCCCCTTTTAATCCCATTATTTCAACACCTGTTGGACAATGCATGAGTGATAATGAGCTAATTGATTAAATGCAATTAATGAATACATTGCCACCTCTTGTTTTGTGTCGTCTGTGTGTCTGTGTTTCCGGCATTTCACATTGGAACAGCTCATTCACCTTCCTTGTCTTCTCTCCGCCCTCCCTTTTAGGTAAGTTAAAGAGCTGCACCTGAGCCAGCCACTGATTGATGCAGCACCACAGTCAAATAGTGGAGTGGAGTAGGGGAACAGCAAACAGCCATTAAAGCCGCCCGCCCGCCCGCCCGCCACAATGGACCTACCTGTGTACACTAGATGGATGTGATGGAATGTACTGTCGTCCCTACATTTCAAGAAGGAGTAAGAATTGCAGTTGCAACAAAGCCTTGCTTGCCTACAAAGAGAGCAGCAATTTGGATTTGTTACTATGTTACCTAGAAGAATAACAAACTGTGCAAGGATGGAGGTTGTAGGAGCAAGGAGAAGTTGTCTGTAAAGTTGGTGGATGCTTATTTTCCATTTTGCAGTCCCTTGTCTCCCTCTTGTGGCCTCCTGGA
The DNA here is from genome assembly GCF_050947455.1 of Rhinoderma darwinii. Taxonomy (NCBI): domain Eukaryota; kingdom Metazoa; phylum Chordata; class Amphibia; order Anura; family Rhinodermatidae; genus Rhinoderma; species Rhinoderma darwinii. The sequence goes on from NC_134691.1 coordinate 230,835,126, forward strand.
GGCAACTAGCTGTGCAAAAAAAGACAGCCTGGCGGCCGGCTGTTGCAGTGTTGCCCTCTCAGGCAACACTGAGTGACTGACTGAGCCGCACCGTCTTATATAAAGTTCAGACGGAACTTTGCACGTGTCATAGTGGAGCCCTGAGGAGCCAGAGCCAGCTTTCTGACATCATAATGGGGCCTCAGAGATAAAAGCCTGGGCCCAGGCAGTGTTGGTCAGTGCTGCTCAGCAGGCAGCACCGGACTGGACTGGATTACAGCTGATACAAGGTGTGAAGGAACAAGGGGTGGCTGTGGGCATGCACTGGCTGCCGCTGCCAGTGTTTATCTGCATGGCAGCAGGGCATTTGGGCGTTGCCAGGAAGGCGTTTTTATGTAGATTCCTCCTCTTTCAGCACTGCATTGTGGTGCAAGCAAAAGAAGCAAATCCTGTCTGGCTTCCTCTCCGGCCTTTATTCACCTCCCGTGTAGCTGTGAGTGTGTGAGCCTGCAGGGCCCCATGGAATTGCCTAGAAGTAGGCTGAATCGCTGCAAGGGCTGAACAGCAGTATCGGGCAGGCTCGGGCAACGCGCGGCCCGTTCGGGTTATCGCTTCTCGGCCTTTTGGCTAAGATCAAGTGTAGTATCTGTTCTTATCAGTTTAATATCTGATACGTCCCCTATCTGGGGACCATATATTAAATGGATTTTTAGAACAGGGAGATGGAAATAGAGCTTGCTCTGTCCACTCCACGCATTGACCTGGTATTGCAGTATTTCCAGGACCGGTGCACCCTTTCCTTATGTGTTGACTAAAATCAGATTCCAAAAGTGTTTTTTGTGTTTGCCATTGTTTCTGTCTTTCTGAAGGGATCTCCCCTTTTAATCCCATTATTTCAACACCTGTTGGACAATGCATGAGTGATAATGAGCTAATTGATTAAATGCAATTAATGAATACATTGCCACCTCTTGTTTTGTGTCGTCTGTGTGTCTGTGTTTCCGGCATTTCACATTGGAACAGCTCATTCACCTTCCTTGTCTTCTCTCCGCCCTCCCTTTTAGGTAAGTTAAAGAGCTGCACCTGAGCCAGCCACTGATTGATGCAGCACCACAGTCAGTGGCGTAACTACCGCCGTAGCAGCAGTAGCGGCTGCTACGGGGCCCGCGGCATGAGGGGGCCCGTGTCGCCCGCCGGCACGGGCCCCCACCATAGCCGGAGGCTCCGCTAGCAGCCGCTATGGCTGCTACAGCGGGACGCCACTGAACACTACGGCAGAGCAGGGAGGTATCTCCCCGCTCTGCCATTAACTGGTTCCCGACCGCTGGCTGTGTTTTTACGGCCAGCGGTCAGGGACGGGTCCTTAAAACCCGAGCCATAGGCTTTCTACGGCTCGGGTTTTAACTTGCTGCCCGTGCGATCGGGCAGCTGAATGTCGGGTCTCCGGCTGTCAGTGACTGCCGGGGACCCTGAGGAGAGGATAGAAGCAGCTTTCGCTGCTTCTGTCTTCTCTGATCACTTGTACACAGCGCTGAATGCGCGCTGTGTACAGGAATAGAGACAGCAGCAGCGGCGCTGTCTCTATTCCTCCCGGTGATCATGTGACTGGTCACATGATCGCCGGGTGCCGTTAGTGGCAGACTGTTGCTGGGTCTTACTAGACCCAGCACAGCCCAGTTAGTGACAATCGTCACTATGAGAGGGCTGATTTCCCCTGTAACTGGGGCTGCTGTGCAGCTCCAGTTACAGTGGAAAACATGGTGTAAAAGAAAGAAAAAAAATATATAAAGTTCCCCAAAGGTCTTCTTTGACCTTTGGGGGACAGACCATAATAATAAAAAAATAATAAAGTAAAGTGAAAAAAAAATTTAAATAATAAATACACATAAAATACCCACCCCAAAAAAAAAACGTTCCCCCCTCCAATCATTGTTGTAACGCTAGCGCTGACCCAATTACCCTAATTTAGACATGTAATATATAAAAATTTACGGTAGACAATGGCGATCACAAATAAAAGGTCTATTTTAGGGTAAAACTATGTTATTACCCAAAAAAAAAATAGCTGAAATGTAAAAAAGCTTATTTTTTTACTATTATTTTCAAACTTTATGAATAAAAATTCTAAAATAGCAAAAAAGGTGTGTATAAAAACGATAAAAAATGAAACCTGCATTGTCTACGGAAAAAACGTCGCAAAAATCACGTCGTTAGCCCAACAAATAAAAAAGTTATAGCCATTTAACTAACGTGCGCTAAAAAGGGCTAAACGGTGTCTGGTCCTGAAGGCGCAAATTAGAGCAAAAGACATGTATCCCCTCCCCCTCTCCACAGGACATGTATCCCCTCTCCACAGGACATGTATCCCCTCTCCACAGGATATCCACAGGATAGGGGATACATGTGTGATCGCTGGCATTGATAGGGAGAACGGGGGACTGAAAGTCCCCTGAAGTTCTCCATCACAAACCTCGGACTTCCGGGGTCTGTGTCGGCAGCTCCGTAGAAATAAATGGAGCGCCGGTCGTGCTTGTGCGCATGCGTGACCAGCGCTCCTTTCATTTTTATTGAGCTGCGCAGACGCCGGAAGTCAGAGGTTTGTCATGGAGACGTTCAGGGGACTTTCAGTCCCCCGTTCTCCCTATCGCTGCCAGCGATCACACATGTATCCCTTATCCTGTGGAGATCCTGTGGAGAGGGGATATATGTATTTTGAAGGACACACTGTAGGTCGCATTTTTTTGGGAGGGGGGACGCTGTATGGCATTCCCTACAGGGAGGAGCTGTATGGCGTTCCCTACAGGGGGGGCTGTATGGCGTTCCCTACAGGGGGGGCTGTATGGCGTTCCCTACAGGGGGGGGGCTGTATGGCGTTCCCTACAGGGGGGGGCAGTATGGCGTTCCCTACAGGGGGGGGGCTGTATGGCGTTCCCTACAGGGGGGGGGCTGTATGGCGTTCCCTACAGGGGGGGGGCTGTATGGCGTTCCCTACAGGGGGGGCTGTATGGCGTTCTCTACAGGGGGGCTGTATGGCGTTATCTACGGGGGGGGGGGGGGCTGTAAAAAAGGCACTATCTACAAGGGGGGGTTGTGTGACACCGAGTGGAGGGGGGGCCCCAGTCAAAAGTTTGCTATGGGGCCCAGTCTTTCCTAGTTACGCCCCTGACCACAGTCAAATAGTGGAGTGGAGTAGGGGAACAGCAAACAGCCATTAAAGCCGCCCGTCCGCCCGCCCGCCACAATGGACCTACCTGTGTACACTAGATGGATGTGATGGAATGTACTGTCGTCCCTACATTTCAAGAAGGAGTAAGAATTGCAGTTGCAACAAAGCCTTGCTTGCCTACAAAGAGAGCAGCAATTTGGATTTGTTACTATGTTACCTAGAAGAATAACAAACTGTGCAAGGATGGAGGTTGTAGGAGCAAGGAGAAGTTGTCTGTAAAGTTGGTGGATGCTTATTTTCCATTTTGCAGTCCCTTGTCTCCCTCTTGTGGCCTCCTGGAGGCAACTAGCTGTGCAAAAAAAGACAGCCTGGCGGCCGGCTGTTGCAGTGTTGCCCTCTCAGGCAACACTGAGTGACTGACTGAGCCGCACCGTCTTATATAAAGTTCAGACGGAACTTTGCACGTGTCATAGTGGAGCCCTGAGGAGCCAGAGCCAGCTTTCTAACATCATAATGGGGCCTCAGAGATAAAAGCCAGGGCCCAGGCAGTGTTGGTCAGTGCTGCTCAGCAGGCAGCACTGGACTGGACTGGATTACAGCTGATACAAGGTGTGAAGGAACAAGGGGTGGCTGTGGGCATGCACTGGCTGCCGCTGCCAGTGTTTATCTGCATGGCAGCAGGGCATTTGGGCGTTGCCAGGAAGGCGTTTTTATGTAGATTCCTCCTCTTTCAGCACTGCATTGTGGTGCAAGCAAAAGAAGCAAATCCTGTCTGGCTTCCTCTCCGGCCTTTATTCACCTCCCGTGTAGCTGTGAGTGTGTGAGCCTGCAGGGCCCCATGGAATTGCCTAGAAGTAGGCTGAATCGCTGCAAGGGCTGAACAGCAGTATCGGGCAGGCTCGGGCAACGCGCGGCCCGTTCGGGTTATCGCTTCTCGGCCTTTTGGCTAAGATCAAGTGTAGTATCTGTTCTTATCAGTTTAATATCTGATACGTCCCCTATCTGGGGACCATATATTAAATGGATTTTTAGAACAGGGAGATGGAAATAGAGCTTGCTCTGTCCACTCCACGCATTGACCTGGTATTGCAGTATTTCCAGGACCGGTGCACCCTTTCCTTATGTGTTGACTAAAATCAGATTCCAAAAGTGTTTTTTGTGTTTGCCATTGTTTCTGTCTTTCTGAAGGGATCTCCCCTTTTAATCCCATTATTTCAACACCTGTTGGACAATGCATGAGTGATAATGAGCTAATTGATTAAATGCAATTAATGAATACATTGCCGCCTCTTGTTTTGTGTCGTCTGTGTGTCTGTGTTTCCGGCATTTCACATTGGAACAGCTCATTCACCTTCCTTGTCTTCTCTCCGCCCTCCCTTTTAGGTAAGTTAAAGAGCTGCACCTGAGCCAGCCACTGATTGATGCAGCACCACAGTCAAATAGTGGAGTGGAGTAGGGGAACAGCAAACAGCCATTAAAGCCGCCCGTCCGCTCGCCCGCCACAATGGACCTACCTGTGTACACTAGATGGATGTGATGGAATGTACTGTCGTCCCTACATTTCAAGAAGGAGTAAGAATTGCAGTTGCAACAAAGCCTTGCTTGCCTACAAAGAGAGCAGCAATTTGGATTTGTTACTATGTTACCTAGAAGAATAACAAACTGTGCAAGGATGGAGGTTGTAGGAGCAAGGAGAAGTTGTCTGTAAAGTTGGTGGATGCTTATTTTCCATTTTGCAGTCCCTTGTCTCCCTCTTGTGGCCTCCTGGAGGCAACTAGCTGTGCAAAAAAAGACAGCCTGGCGGCCGGCTGTTGCAGTGTTGCCCTCTCAGGCAACACTGAGTGACTGACTGAGCCGCACCGTCTTATATAAAGTTCAGACGGAACTTTGCACGTGTCATAGTGGAGCCCTGAGGAGCCAGAGCCAGCTTTCTGACATCATAATGGGGCCTCAGAGATAAAAGCCTGGGCCCAGGCAGTGTTGGTCAGTGCTGCTCAGCAGGCAGCACTGGACTGGACTGGATTACAGCTGATACAAGGTGTGAAGGAACAAGGGGTGGCTGTGGACATGCACTGGCTGCCGCTGCCAGTGTTTATCTGCATGGCAGCAGGGCATTTGGGCGTTGCCAGGAAGGCGTTTTTATGTAGATTCCTCCTCTTTCAGCACTGCATTGTGGTGCAAGCAAAAGAAGCAAATCCTGTCTGGCTTCCTCTCCGGCCTTTATTCACCTCCCGTGTAGCTGTGAGTGTGTGAGCCTGCAGGGCCCCATGGAATTGCCTAGAAGTAGGCTGAATCGCTGCAAGGGCTGAACAGCAGTATCGGGCAGGCTCGGGCAACGCGCGGCCCGTTCGGGTTATCGCTTCTCGGCCTTTTGGCTAAGATCAAGTGTAGTATCTGTTCTTATCAGTTTAATATCTGATACGTCCCCTATCTGGGGACCATATATTAAATGGATTTTTAGAACAGGGAGATGGAAATAGAGCTTGCTCTGTCCACTCCACGCATTGACCTGGTATTGCAGTATTTCCAGGACCGGTGCACCCTTTCCTTATGTGTTGACTAAAATCAGATTCCAAAAGTGTTTTTTGTGTTTGCCATTGTTTCTGTCTTTCTGAAGGGATCTCCCCTTTTAATCCCATTATTTCAACACCTGTTGGACAATGCATGAGTGATAATGAGCTAATTGATTAAATGCAATTAATGAATACATTGCCACCTCTTGTTTTGTGTCGTCTGTGTGTCTGTGTTTCCGGCATTTCACATTGGAACAGCTCATTCACCTTCCTTGTCTTCTCTCCGCCCTCCCTTTTAGGTAAGTTAAAGAGCTGCACCTGAGCCAGCCACTGATTAATGCAGCACCACAGTCAAATAGTGGAGTGGAGTAGGGGAACAGCAAACAGCCATTAAAGCCGCCCGCCGGCCCGCCCGCCACAATGGACCTACCTGTGTACACTAGATGGATGTGATGGAATGTACTGTCGTCCCTACATTTCAAGAAGGAGTAAGAATTGCAGTTGCAACAAAGCCTTGCTTGCCTACAAAGAGAGCAGCAATTTGGATTTGTTACTATGTTACCTAGAAGAATAACAAACTGTGCAAGGATGGAGGTTGTAGGAGCAAGGAGAAGTTGTCTGTAAAGTTGGTGGATGCTTATTTTCCATTTTGCAGTCCCTTGTCTCCCTCTTGTGGCCTCCTGGAGGCAACTAGCTGTGCAAAAAAAGACAGCCTGGCGGCCGGCTGTTGCAGTGTTGCCCTCTCAGGCAACACTGAGTGACTGACTGAGCCGCACCGTCTTATATAAAGTTCAGACGGAACTTTGCACGTGTCATAGTGGAGCCCTGAGGAGCCAGAGCCAGCTTTCTGACATCATAATGGGGCCTCAGAGATAAAAGCCTGGGCCCAGGCAGTGTTGGTCAGTGCTGCTCAGCAGGCAGCACTGGACTGGACTGGATTACAGCTGATACAAGGTGTGAAGGAACAAGGGGTGGCTGTGGACATGCACTGGCTGCCGCTGCCAGTGTTTATCTGCATGGCAGCAGGGCATTTGGGCGTTGCCAGGAAGGCGTTTTTATGTAGATTCCTCCTCTTTCAGCACTGCATTGTGGTGCAAGCAAAAGAAGCAAATCCTGTCTGGCTTCCTCTCCGGCCTTTATTCACCTCCCGTGTAGCTGTGAGTGTGTGAGCCTGCAGGGCCCCATGGAATTGCCTAGAAGTAGGCTGAATCGCTGCAAGGGCTGAACAGCAGTATCGGGCAGGCTCGGGCAACGCGCGGCCCGTTCGGGTTATCGCTTCTCGGCCTTTTGGCTAAGATCAAGTGTAGTATCTGTTCATATCAGTTTAATATCTGATACGTCCCCTATCTGGGGACCATATATTAAATGGATTTTTAGAACAGGGAGATGGAAATAGAGCTTGCTCTGTCCACTCCACGCATTGACCTGGTATTGCAGTATTTCCAGGACCGGTGCACCCTTTCCTTATGTGTTGACTAAAATCAGATTCCAAAAGTGTTTTTTGTGTTTACCATTGTTTCTGTCTTTCTGAAGGGATCTCCCCTTTTAATCCCATTATTTCAACACCTGTTGGACAATGCATGAGTGATAATGAGCTAATTGATTAAATGCAATTAATGAATACATTGCCACCTCTTGTTTTGTGTCGTCTGTGTGTCTGTGTTTCCGGCATTTCACATTGGAACAGCTCATTCACCTTCCTTGTCTTCTCTCCGCCCTCCCTTTTAGGTAAGTTAAAGAGCTGCACCTGAGCCAGCCACTGATTGATGCAGCACCACAGTCAAATAGTGGAGTGGAGTAGGGGAACAGCAAACAGCCATTAAAGCCGCCCGCCCGCCCGCCCGCCACAATGGACCTACCTGTGTACACTAGATGGATGTGATGGAATGTACTGTCGTCCCTACATTTCAAGAAGGAGTAAGAATTGCAGTTGCAACAAAGCCTTGCTTGCCTACAAAGAGAGCAGCAATTTGGATTTGTTACTATGTTACCTAGAAGAATAACAAACTGTGCAAGGATGGAGGTTGTAGGAGCAAGGAGAAGTTGTCTGTAAAGTTGGTGGATGCTTATTTTCCATTTTGCAGTCCCTTGTCTCCCTCTTGTGGCCTCCTGGAGGCAACTAGCTGTGCAAAAAAAGACAGCCTGGCGGCCGGCTGTTGCAGTGTTGCCCTCTCAGGCAACACTGAGTGACTGACTGAGCCTCACCGTCTTATATAAAGTTCAGACGGAACTTTGCACGTGTCATAGTGGAGCCCTGAGGAGCCAGAGCCAGCTTTCTGACATCATAATGGGGCCTCAGAGATAAAAGCCTGGGCCCAGGCAGTGTTGGTCAGTGCTGCTCAGCAGGCAGCACTGGACTGGACTGGATTACAGCTGATACAAGGTGTGAAGGAACAAGGGGTGGCTGTGGGCATGCACTGGCTGCCGCTGCCAGTGTTTATCTGCATGGCAGCAGGGCATTTGGGCGTTGCCAGGAAGGCGTTTTTATGTAGATTCCTCCTCTTTCAGCACTGCATTGTGGTGCAAGCAAAAGAAGCAAATCCTGTCTGGCTTCCTCTCCGGCCTTTATTCACCTCCCGTGTAGCTGTGAGTGTGTGAGCCTGCAGGGCCCCATGGAATTGCCTAGAAGTAGGCTGAATCGCTGCAAGGGCTGAACAGCAGTATCGGGCAGGCTCGGGCAACGCGCGGCCCGTTCGGGTTATCGCTTCTCGGCCTTTTGGCTAAGATCAAGTGTAGTATCTGTTCTTATCAGTTTAATATCTGATACGTCCCCTATCTGGGGACCATATATTAAATGGATTTTTAGAACAGGGAGATGGAAATAGAGCTTGCTCTGTCCACTCCCCGCATTGACCTGATATTGCAGTATTTCCAGGACCGGTGCACCCTTTCCTTATGTGTTGACTAAAATCAGATTCCAAAAGTGTTTTTGTGTTTGCCATTGTTTCTGTCTTTCTGAAGGGATCTCCCCTTTTAATCCCATTATTTCAACACCTGTTGGACAATGCATGAGTGATAATGAGCTAATTGATTAAATGCAATTAATGAATACATTGCCACCTCTTGTTTTGTGTCGTCTGTGTGTCTGTGTTTCCGGCATTTCACATTGGAACAGCTCATTCACCTTCCTTGTCTTCTCTCCGCCCTCCCTTTTAGGTAAGTTAAAGAGCTGCACCTGAGCCAGCCACTGATTGATGCAGCACCACAGTCAAATAGTGGAGTGGAGTAGGGGAACAGCAAACAGCCATTAAAGCCGCCCGCCCGCCCGCCCGCCACAATGGACCTACCTGTGTACACTAGATGGATGTGATGGAACGTACTGTCGTCCCTACATTTCAAGAAGGAGTAAGAATTGCAGTTGCAACAAAGCCTTGCTTGCCTACAAAGAGAGCAGCAATTTGGATTTGTTACTATGTTACCTAGAAGAATAACAAACTGTGCAAGGATGGAGGTTGTAGGAGCAAGGAGAAGTTGTCTGTAAAGTTGGTGGATGCTTATTTTCCATTTTGCAGTCCCTTGTCTCCCTCTTGTGGCCTCCTGGAGGCAACTAGCTGTGCAAAAAAAGACAGCCTGGCGGCCGGCTGTTGCAGTATTGCCCTCTCAGGCAACACTGAGTGACTGACTGAGCCGCACCGTCTTATATAAAGTTCAGACGGAACTTTGCACGTGTCATAGTGGAGCCCTGAGGAGCCAGAGCCAGCTTTCTGACATCATAATGGGGCCTCAGAGATAAAAGCCTGGGCCCAGGCAGTGTTGGTCAGTGCTGCTCAGCAGGCAGCACCGGACTGGACTGGATTACAGCTGATACAAGGTGTGAAGGAACAAGGGGTGGCTGTGGGCATGCACTGGCTGCCGCTGCCAGTGTTTATCTGCATGGCAGCAGGGCATTTGGGCGTTGCCAGGAAGGCGTTTTTATGTAGATTCCTCCTCTTTCAGCACTGCATTGTGGTGCAAGCAAAAGAAGCAAATCCTGTCTGGCTTCCTCTCCGGCCTTTATTCACCTCCCGTGTAGCTGTGAGTGTGTGAGCCTGCAGGGCCCCATGGAATTGCCTAGAAGTAGGCTGAATCGCTGCAAGGGCTGAACAGCAGTATCGGGCAGGCTCGGGCAACGCGCGGCCCGTTCGGGTTATCGCTTCTCGGCCTTTTGGCTAAGACCAAGTGTATTTATACAGGAGGTTTTGTCAGAAGGTGCCTGGGGTACCCGGCTACTTGGCCTGGGGGGATCGTCACAGGTTTATCGCCTTGACTTCACCCCCCTGCAGCTATTGGGTAGTCGGACTAGTCCTCAGGCAACGAGAAGGGATCACTAGGCGGACGGCTTGCGCCGGACGGCCTAGAAGGGCGATTCCTTGTTGCGACAAGCTGTGTTGGGACAAGCTGTGATGCCGTTCACATACGGATTCGTGACTGGGGAGACCCAGTTGCGACAATCTATCCGGATTGAGGTCGAGGAGAAACATCGCCAGCGGAGGAACCTGAAGTTCATAGTAGGGGAAATCTTGCTTGGCTTCTTCGGCCTCAGACGGGAGAATATCCTGTGTCTTAATGACCAGGAAGGCCGCGGACGATATACCATCTCCTTTTGTACCGCGGCCTGCTGCGACACCATCTGTGCAGCCCTGTCTGGTGCGGACCAGACAGATGAGCGCCTGGACGGGCTCAATTTCTCGTTCCTCTACGGCGAGGAATCCATTCCACTCGTCGTGGTGATGCATAGCCCGTTTGTCCCTGCCAGGGACATCGAGATTTTCCTAGGGCGATATTGTAAAGAGATACACTTCAGCCATGAAGTAAAAAATGCAGAGGGCTTCTGGAATGGCAAACGGAAGTACTTCGTGAAGTTCTTCCAAGACCCAAGTGGCATACGAGGCTTTGTACATCCGCCAGCCAACTTTGCCATTGGGAGGAACCGGGGTTATCTCTTTTACCCCCAGATGCCCCGGTTCTGCTGGAACTGCCAGTCGTATGGACATACAAAAGACGCATGCAGTGAAGGTCATGTCATACGCTGTAACAAATGTGGAGGCCTTGGGCACGTGGCCTCCAAGTGCAGTTCCAGCACCATGTGTAACCTGTGCGGGGAGACAGGACACATGTACAAAGATTGTCCAAAGAGAACGCAGTCATTGAGGGGTGAACCCAAACCTGGGCCACCCCGACCGGGGCCAGGGCAGCAGCCTGCAACAGGTGTGGGCACTGCTGGTAATGCCCCGGGACCTACCGAAGGGTCAGGGCCAATACCCTCCACTCCACGTGTGGAGGGTGGTCCTAGGGATTCCAAGGGGGCCGAGCAGGGCTGTTCTAGCTCTGTAATGAAGGCCCCAAGCTCCAACCCGGAACCGGTCGGAAAAAAGTCTCGCCGGTCCTCGATACCCACAAAAGGGGACTGGGCAGAGATGGTGGCTGGTGAAGAGCCAAATAAGGAGTCCAGACGCAGGGGCTCCTTGCGGGATACCCCAAGCACCAGCCGCCACCGATCGGCTGGGGAGCTAGAGTCCGTCCCTCTTGTTACGCCAATAGAGGGTCGGATGCAGACGGCTTTAGATGCAGTAGGCGGAATGATGAGAAAGAAGGAAGGGACCTCACAGGCTCCTGAGCAACCCGAGATGACCAGCGATCCGGAGAGACCTGTAGCCGCACCTGAGGTAGCAGAGGCCGGAGATCGTGACGGAGATGACATCAGCCAGGAGACCGAGGAGACATCGAGTGAGGAGGACGAGGACGGAGCGCGTATGGATTTATCCAGTACGGGGAAGAGGACGAGAGAAGAGGACGTGTCCACAATTAAGAGGAAAACACTATGCCGCAGCTCGGATGAAAGCGAATTCAGGGGAAGAGTCGGGTCTAAACATCTATCCGGCTCTGACCCTGTGAACATCTTGGAGTTCGCGTCCCCGGATGCGGGGCAGCCTGACTCCCAGAGTATATCGGGGTCGGGCTCCTCAGAAGTGGACACTGACTCTCCATAAGCGATGCCTTCTAGTACCTTAAAATTCTCCTCACTGAATGTGAGGTCCCTAAAGAGCCCTGTTCGCAGGGCTGCTTTATTTTCTTTTCTTGAGACAATGGACTTTGATTTTTGCCTACTGCAGGAGTGTGGAATTCCTAACAGCATGGACTATATGGATTTAAAACAAGACTGGAAGCTGGGCCCTTCGGTGTGGTCTGGAGCCAATGACTGTCGTTCTTCAGGTGTGGGATTACTCTGCCGTGGCCGTTTTATTTCCATACAAAATGTGATTGAGATTATGCCCGGCAGAGCTGTTTTAACCCACCTACATATTAATGGACTTTTAATTCGTATTTTAAATGTGTATGCCCCTCCTGACAAACAGGAGCGGGCAGAACTTTTTAATATATTACCACTGTTTTGTGTTGGGTCTACCCCCCTGCTGGTAGGGGGTGATTTTAACTGCATAAGAGAAGGAGAGTGCCGGCAGGGGGGTGATGCAAATAGAAAAGACCTAACTACCTACCTGCTCAAAAATTTTATTGATGATTTTAAATTACGCGATTGCTGGAAGGATCTCTTGCCAGGAGACCCAGGCGCCACATGGTCGAATGGAAGAGTGAGCTCCAGAATCGATTTTATCTTTGCCTCTCATGATTTTACCCCTCAAAAATGCATGCTTTTAAATAATATCTTTTCAGATCACAAACTCCTAAATGTGTCTCTGGAGCTCGAGGGAGAGCAAAAAGTAAGTAAGGGCCTCTGGAGGTTGAACGCCACACTCCTGGAGGACCCCGAAATTAAAAATGAGTTTGTGCGGACCTACCAGTGCTGGCAATTACAGAGAAAACCCCACGAGACCATGCTGCACTGGTGGGAGGGCATTAAACCAAAAATTAAATTATTTTTTATCCGAGCAGGTAGGAAGAAAGCTAGAGAAAAGAAACAGTGGTTTTATGTTCTTAATAAGCGTCTACATGTGCTTTTTAAATTGAAGGATGTTGGGTTTGATGTGGATTCTGATATTTTAAACTTAAAAGCTGAAATAAAAAAATGTCTTGATGATAAAGGTAAACAAATAATTTTTAACTCCCACGTGAAGCATCTAGAAGAAGACGAGAAGTGCTCCCGATTCTTTTTTAAAAAGGTAAATGACAAAAGAGACGCTATTTTAAACCTAGAAGGGGAGACTTCCGTGGGAGGAATGTTAAATGCAGCTTTTAATTTTTACCAACTCCTTTTTAGCAAAAAAGCTATTGATGAATCCTTTTTAAATCATGCTCTTAACTCCCTTGATTTTAAGTTAGATACTTTGGACCAGGAGGTTTTATCCCGGGATCTTAATTTAGAGGAACTTTTATTTGTTTTTAAAAGTTTTTCAGCGGGAAAGGCCCCTGGGGAGGATGGGTTGCCTATTGAATTTTATCTAACTTTTTGGGATGTTTTAAAAGAGGATATGATTTTACTATATAAAGAGGCTTTTATTGTAAAAGAGCTGCCCCCTTCTTGGAGAAGGGGGATTGTGTCCCTAATTTTTAAAAAGAAGGGTGGAAAGGACCAGCTCAAAAATTGGCGCCCGATTACGCTTTTAAATGTAGATTATAAAATTTTAGCCAAACTGATAGCGGTCCGTTTTAAACCTTTTATCAGTAAATTAATCCACCCAAATCAGGTCTGTGGGGTACCTGGTAGATCTATCACTGAGTCCCTTAATATTTTAAGAGATGTTATTTGGTATTTTAAAGATCGAGGCCAAAACCTTGCTATTTTATCCCTTGACTTTGAAAAGGCCTTTGATAGAGTGTCCCATGAGTTCCTTTTTATGGTTCTTAAAAAAATGGCGGTGCCTGATTTTATTATAAGTCGTGTGATGCTTTTATATCGGTCCTGTTTTAGTGAGATTTCTATAAATGGATTTTTAACTAGTGGTGTTCCTCTTTTATCTGGAGTCAAGCAAGGGTGCCCATTGTCTCCCCTACTATTTATTTGCGCAATGGAGCCCCTTTTAGCCATGCTCAGGAACGATAAAGTTATTAGAGGCGCCCCAATACCTGGTGGGAGGGGCAACCAAGTAAAGGTATTAAGCTACATGGATGATGTGACAATTCTGTGCCCCGATTCATCATCCATGAGGAGGGCGCTGAGGAACACCACCTTTTTCTGCGAGGCTTCTGGTTTTAAACTTAACATTGATAAATGTGACTGTTTTAATATAGGAGGCTGGGATTCCTCCCTGACCCCAGGAGTCAGAATGCAGAAGGACCAGATTAAAATTTTAGGGATTGTTTTTAATCAGGCGAACAATGGGACCTCTAACTGGGACTCAGTGATAGCAAAAATAGAGAAGAAGGTTTTAATGTGGGATCTTAGGAGCCTCACGATGGAGGGGAAAATTTTAATCATAAAAATGATTTTAATCCCAATAATGCTCTATGTGGCCATGGTTTTCCCTCCATCCATTTTATATATTAAAAAGCTAACACGCATTTGTTTTATGTTTCTGTGGGGCTCCAAGATGGAAAAATTAAAACGTGATTTTATGTATAAAGGTAAAGACAATGGCGGGAGAAATGTTCCTAACCTTTTTACATTTTTTTATATCAAATATTTCTGCTTCTGTTTTAAAATGTTTAAATCCGATGGCATTTTTAGCTGCTTTTTAAAATACGCAGCGGGCATGGTTTTTAAACGTTGGGCTCGTATCTCCTTAAATTCTCCTGTGCTTCTGTGTCCCCCAAAACACTATGTGGTGCTAGAAAAGACTGTTAGGCTCCTGAGCCTCCAAGAATTGGAGCCTGACATATTGGGGGACCAGAGGAAGGTGTCAGTGGCGTGCAGACACGGAGAAGAGACAGTGGCAGTGTCCAATTTCTCGCAGGCAAGGTCCAAGCAAGTGTGGCGAAATGTGTATGGAAAATATCTTGCAAATGTGCATAAGGACCTTGCCTGGGCAATCGTCCACCAGTGCCTCCCTACACGTGCATTCCAACATAGGAGAGGACTGGTGGCGAGAGCCAAGTGCCCACGAGATAGGTGCGGGAATGACGAAACAGTAATGCACTTGTTCTGGAACTGCCACTATGCACAGGAGGTATGGAGAAAAGCAGGCCTTTTACTAAAATGGATCTGTGGTCTTAAAGATTTTAAGTACGAATATGTTTTTTATGGCCTTTTTACCTGCCCATCATTCAGACAGCAGATGATCTGCTGGATGATTATTAATTGTTTTAAAAATGCCATCTGGAAGGTTAGGAACATTCTTCTTTTTAAACGTGATTTTATTGACATTACAGACTGTGTCAAGATTGCGCTAAGTGAGCTGTATGTCTACTACCTCAGAGACAAAAAAAATCTAGGAGCAAAAGAGGCGGCATCCATGTGGTGTCTGTCTCTGTGGAACACGATTACCATGTAAATAATTTATGTATTTGTAATTGTGATTTTACTGCTTGTTTTATCCTGCCATTGTCATTTTTAAAGAAACCTTCTTCTCGTTAAAAATTTATTGCTTTTATCATTTTAATGAAATGTATTAAAAATAAACATTTTATTACTGAATTTAATTTTACAAAAAGGTTTTAATGAAATGAATTATAAAAACCTTTTGTTACTGAATTTTATTAAAGAAAAATGTACAAACAAATAATTTATTACAGAATTGTATTACACCAAAAATTATTTTATGAAATGTACAACAAGCATTTTATTACTGAATTTTATTCTATGAAAATGTATTCTCTGTATATATATATGTGCCAATAAAATTTTGTTGAAACCTTATCTGTTCTTATCAGTTTAATATCTGATACGTCCCCTATCTGGGGACCATATATTAAATGGATTTTTAGAACAGGGAGATGGAAATAGAGCTTGCTCTGTCCACTCCACGCATTGACCTGGTATTGCAGTATTTCCAGGACCGGTGCACCCTTTCCTTATGTGTTGACTAAAATCAGATTCCAAAAGTGTTTTTTGTGTTTGCCATTGTTTCTGTCTTTCTGAAGGGATCTCCCCTTTTAATCCCATTATTTCAACACCTGTTGGACAATGCATGAGTGATAATGAGCTAATTGATTAAATGCAATTAATGAATACATTGCCACCTCTTGTTTTGTGTCGTCTGTGTGTCTGTGTTTCCGGCATTTCACATTGGAACAGCTCATTCACCTTCCTTGTCTTCTCTCCGCCCTCCCTTTTAGGTAAGTTAAAGAGCTGCACCTGAGCCAGCCACTGATTGATGCAGCACCACAGTCAAATAGTGGAGTGGAGTAGGGGAACAGCAAACAGCCATTAAAGCCGCCCGCCCGCCCGCCACAATGGACCTACCTGTGTACACTAGATGGATGTGATGGAATGTACTGTCGTCCCTACATTTCAAGAAGGAGTAAGAATTGCAGTTGCAACAAAGCCTTGCTTGCCTACAAAGAGAGCAGCAATTTGGATTTGTTACTATGTTACCTAGAAGAATAACAAACTGTGCAAGGATGGAGGTTGTAGGAGCAAGGAGAAGTTGTCTGTAAAGTTGGTGGATGCTTATTTTCCATTTTGCAGTCCCTTGTCTCCCTCTTGTGGCCTCCTGGAGGCAACTAGCTGTGCAAAAAAAGACAGCCTGGCAGCCGGCTGTTGCAGTGTTGCCCTCTCAGGCAACACTGAGTGACTGACTGAGCCGCACCGTCTTATATAAAGTTCAGACGGAACTTTGCACGTGTCATAGTGGAGCCCTGAGGAGCCAGAGACAGCTTTCTGACATCATAATGGGGCCTCAAAGATAAAAGCCTGGGCCCAGGCAGTGTTGGTCAGTGCTGCTCAGCAGGCAGCACTGGACTGGACTGGATTACAGCTGATACAAGGTGTGAAGGAACAAGGGGTGGCTGTGGGCATGCACTGGCTGCCGCTGCCAGTGTTTATCTGCATGGCAGCAGGGCATTTGGGCGTTGCCAGGAAGGCGTTTTTATGTAGATTCCTCCTCTTTCAGCACTGCATTGTGGTGCAAGCAAAAGAAGCAAATCCTGTCTGGCTTCCTCTCCGGCCTTTATTCACCTCCCGTGTAGCTGTGAGTGTGTGAGCCTGCAGGGCCCCATGGAATTGCCTAGAAGTAGGCTGAATCGCTGCAAGGGCTGAACAGCAGTATCGGGCAGGCTCGGGCAACGCGCGGCCCGTTCGGGTTATCGCTTCTCGGCCTTTTCGCTAAGACCAAGTGTATTTATACAGGAGGTTTTTGGTCAGAAGGTGCTCAGGTACCCTCTCTCTCGGCCTCGGGGGATCGTCCAGGTTCGCCTGGACTTCACCCCCGTGCTGCTATTTGGGAGAGAGGCTTAGTCCTGAGCAACGAGTTGCGATCCCCCCCCCCAGCCCTTTGGTGTGTCTCCTTAAAGCCAAAGGGCGCAGCGCAAGCTGTGCGGTACCGACCTGGCCACGCAAATGGCAGGCGGACCTGATGCGGTGCCGGTATACGCCCGGTTGAGGAATACTGCAAGATTTATCTTGGCAGAGGGTGGAGGCGGTCCTCGTGGTCTCAAGTTCCTTGTCCACGATATTTTGGAAAAGCGGTTGGCGGTCCACAAGAACGAGATTTTGGCGATCCAGGACTACCCAAGGCGTGGAGTGTACGACGTGACTTTCATGGGAGAAGGAATCCTCCGTGATGCCATGGGAAAAGCTGAGAGGCAACAAGGTGAACTCATGGCCTTGGGAGTCCAGGTAATTGAACACGCTTTTGAAGTAACCAAACTCGTAGTGATTAAAATGTATTCCCCATACGTGAAAGATCAGGAAGTGGCGGCGTTTCTTGCTGCATACTTTAAGAACGTTAAGCTGCTGGGGAGAGTTATGAACGAGTGCGGTGTGTGGACCGTCAAATGGAAATTTATTGTTACGCTAATAAAGGACCCCTCCACCCAAGAAACGAAGCTACCACCTGCTCGTTTTAAACTTGGGAATGTGAATGGCGACCTCTATTTCTCAGGAATGCCAAACTTCTGCAGGGCCTGCGGTACCTATGGACATACCAGTTTTAACTGCGATGTCACCTGCAGGAACTGTGGAAGTAAACAACACACAATGAGAGAATGTACAGAAGAGAAAAAATGCAATTTTTGTCAAAAAACTGGTCATCTTTATTATGCTTGTCCACATAGGTACCGAGGCGAAGAAGATGAGCAACCCGAGGTGCCCCCACGTGCTCCACCAGCAGAGCAGTCCCGTCCTCAAGGAGGAGAACAAGCTGTTGCGGCGAAAGAGCAGAGAGGTACCTGGGCTTCAAGAGTACGGCTAGCCGAAGCCAAAACAGGTGCCTCTCAGCCAGCGACCTCAGGGGATAAAAATGAGCCCAGCGCCAAGGAAAAACGGCAGGCCAAGAGGAAGGCAGAAAAGGAGCAGGCCATCGATGAACCTGTGGCATCCCAGACGGCTGGTTGCTCTAGAGACCGACTCGGAAGGAGAAGACTGGGTACAGGTGGGTCCCCGTAAAAAGGGGAAGCAAGAACGTGCCAGTAGGAGGGAGACAGGGGAGGAGCAGATGGATACGTCCGTGCGGAAAGATGTGGCTCCTCCTGGGACCCCCTCCTCGCCTGCACTGGTGAGGAGGACGGGCACTGCTCCCTCCGTATTATCGGACACCCCGCCATGCGCACAACCTCCCCCTCTAGACCGGCCTTCACGGGCCCAGGGGGGAGAGGCGGGGCCCTTGGGGGACCCACCAGACATGGACCCAGTCGGTCAACCGAGAGAGACCCAGGTGAGGCTGTGCGAGTCTGTGCTCCCCGTGTACGAGGTGAGTGTTGCTGGCTCAGCTCTCAGCGACAGTAGTTCTTCTCCTGCCTCGTCCCTCTTTTCAGTTGAGTCGGATGAGGGCGGGGCCATGAGTTCAAGTGAGGTTTCGGGTATTGCTGGTGGAGGAGCAATCTGATTTTAAGTACGCCTATTATTTATTATTTTAAAATCAGAATTTTGCTTTAACTCTCCACGATGTCTGAGCTCATGGGAATCTCCCTCAACGTGAGGGGCGCCAAGTCAAAAGTGAGAAGGGTTGCTCTCTTCAATTTTTTATTTTGCCTGGCAGCCTCTGTATTTTTCCTGCAGGAGTGCGGCATTCCCCATACAATGAGATATGAAAATTACAAAAAGGATTGGAAGTATGGTCCATCCGTCTGGTCTGGATCCAACGAGTCCAGATCAGCAGGGGTCGCCATTCTTTTTAAGGGAAACGTTTTAATTGATTTTATTCAAGAAATCTTACCAGGACGTATTTTAATGGTTAAAGCTTTTATTGATGGTGTAAAGTGGCAGTTTTTAAATTTTTACGGATCACCAGAAAAGAACGAAAGAGCGAGGATGCTGGAGATTTTACCGCTTTTTATCAACACATCTGAGCCTTTTATCCTCGCAGGTGATTTTAATTGTATCCTGAGAGGAGAACGCCGGCTTACCAACAGTACGAGTAGGAACTATGACAAGACCTCTGGACTGCTCAAGGATATCGTGACTGATTTTAAATTAAAAGACATATACAAAGAATGTAACAGGAGCAGTCCAGAGGAAGCCGGCGTTACCTGGAGCAACGCCACCTGTAGCTCCAGGATTGATTTTATCTTTTGTTCTGAAAATTTACTGCCTTTTAATTGTGAAGTTTTAACCAATGTGTTTTCAGATCACAGGCTTTTATCTTTTAAAGTAAAGCATGATCTTAATAATATTGTATGTAAAAAGTCCTGGAAGATGAATGTTTCCCTTTTAGACGATCCACAGGTTTTAGCAGATTTTATTGAATTTTACCAAGAAAGCAGGCGGGTAAGAGACACACGTACTCCCATCAGTGCATGGTGGGAGAAAATGAAAAAGAAAATAAAAGATTTTTTTATTAAGAAAAGCGTGGCGAAAGCCAAAGAGAAATACGCTTTTTTTAAAATTCTCAATACCCGTCTGCAGACCCTGTACAAAATGCAAGATCATGACATAGACGTTAAAGATGACATCACCAATTTGAAAAAGGAGATAGCCCAGTGCCTGGAGCAGAAAGGTAAAGAGATTATATTCCGTTCAAAAATACAACATGTGGAGGAGAACGAGACCTGCTCCAGGTACTTTTTTAAGAAAATAAATAACAAAAAGGCAATTATCAAAAATATAGAAGGTGTGTCAGATGTACAGGGTCTTTTAAGTAAAGTTCATGAGTTTTACACTGACCTTTTTAATGTTAAGACTGTGGATCATAATTTTATGCGTGACTCACTGAAGGAGATTACTACTGTTTTAGACCCTGTCTCCCAGAATTTTTTATTACAGGAGCTGACGGAGCAGGAGGTTTTAGAAACTGTTAAGAGTTTTAAAACAGGGAAAGTTCCCGGACCGGACGGTATACCCAGTGAGTTTTATGTAAAATTTTATGACATTTTAAAAGAGGATCTTTTTAACCTTTTTTCTGATGTTTTTAATTCCAAGATGCTGCCTAAGTCCTGGCGGAAGGGTGAGGTCTCCCTGCTGTATAAGACGGTTGACATCGCAGTTTTAAAGAATTGGAGACCAATAACCCTTCTAAATAGCGACTATAAAATTATGGCTAAAATATGTGCAAATAGATTAAAAGCCATAATACCCCACATTATACACTCTGACCAGGTGTGTGGGGTGCCAGGCCGCAGCATCTGGGATAATTTAAACCTAATAAAAGACGTGATTGAGGACACGAGGTCTAGAAAAGGTAAATTAGCCATTTTATCTATAGACTTTGAGAAGGCGTTCGACCGTGTCTCTCATTTTTATCTTTTTAAGGTTTTAGAACGTATGGGTATACCTGAAGGATTTTTATTATCTATTAAAGCCTTTTACAGAGAATGCACCAGCAAAATTTTAGTGAATGGTTTTAAGACACAGGACGTATTTTTAAACTCTGGGGTGAAGCAGGGGTGTCCCTTGTCCCCACTGCTTTTTATATGTGCATTGGAGCCTCTGTTATGCGCAATTCGCCGCGATAAGTGTATCCGTGGAGTCCCCCTGCCCGGGGGAGGCGGCGTAGAGGCCAAAGCAGTGGGGTACATGGATGATGTGGCGGTTTTATGTAGGGACGCCCTGTCGCTTCAGAGAACCCTTAGGCAAATCGAGTTTTACTGCTGTGCTTCCGGTTTTAAAGTAAACTTCAGCAAGAGTCATATTTTAAACATAGGAAGCATGGCTCTTAGAGATATACCGGTTCCTGTGTCTGATAATATTAAAATTTTAGGTGTCTCCTTCAGTGAGTACGACAATGGTTTTATCAGTTGGGACATGGTGGCGCAGAAGGTAAATCAAAAAATATGCATGTGGAACATGAGGAAGCTTACCATGGAGGGAAAAATTTTAATAATTAAAATGATAATTTTACCTTTGCTTTTATACTTAAGCATGGTTTTCCCTCCTCCCACGGTTTTATTAAGAAAAATTACTAAAGCTTGTTTTACCTTCTTTTGGAGTTCCAGAATGGAGAAACTTAAACGTGAGACGGTAATGAAAATCAAACCAAAGGGTGGCAAAGACTTTCCAGATTTTAATAGGTTTCTTTTAATCAAGTACTTTTGTTTCTGTCTTAATTCTCTTTTTAAACAACATCATTGGTCTTATTTTCTACGTTTTAATACTGGGTTTTTTATGCGAAGGATGGGGTGGTTTGAAATTGTTTTAACCTCACCTTATGCTTTTAATCTACCAGCAAATTACGTGATTTTAGAGAAAATAGTGGCCTTGTTTAATTTTAAAGGGAAAAATTTTAATGACATGATAAACAGTAAGAAACTTATAAAAGACATAAGAGGAAATGAAGTCGTCACTAATATTGAAAATTTTAATAATGAACGCTGTGCTTTTATCTTCAAAATGGTTAATGTGTTTTATCTTTTTAATACACAGATGGACCTGGCCTGGAGCTGCGTTCATCAATGTCTTCCATGCCGGGCATTCCAATTCAGGAGAGGATTCACGAGGTCTGCTGTCTGTCCGAGGGAAGGCTGCCAGGCTGAGGAGACAGTGCGTCATATTTTTTGGACTTGTGATTTTACAAAACATATTTGGATAAAGATATTCCCTCTAATGAAGAAGATGGCAGACCTAAAGGACTTGAGTTACGAAATGATTTTATATGGACTCTTTGGATGCCCAACCGCGAACCAAAAGACTATTGCATGGAAGACGATGAACTGCGTAAAAGAAGCTCTGTGGAAGGCCAGGAACATCCTGATTTTTAAGCACGATGTTTTATCTGTTGACGATGTTTTAGGTCTTTGTTTTAGCGAGATGTACATTTATTATTTATTAGATAAAAAAAGAAATGCCACCCTTTCAAATAAATGGTTTGTAAAAGAATGGAACTCCAATATATAAGAATTTGCCACCATGTCCCCTTTTATGTGTTTTTATGTAAATTGATTTTATTACTGTAATTCATTGTAAAAAGCTGTAATTTATTGTAAATGTTTTTGAATTTTAAGTAATAAATCATTGACACCCCCGCGAGGGGGTAGCCAACTGGAAAAAAAAAAATCTGTTCTTATCAGTTTAATATCTGATACGTCCCCTATCTGGGGACCATATATTAAATGGATTTTTAGAACAGGGAGAAGGAAATAGAGCTTGCTCTGTCCACTCCACGCATTGACCTGGTATTGCAGTATTTCCAGGACCGGTGCACCCTTTCCTTATGTGTTGACTAAAATCAGATTCCAAAAGTGTTTTTTGTGTTTGCCATTGTTTCTGTCTTTCTGAAGGGATCTCCCCTTTTAATCCCATTATTTCAACACCTGTTGGACAATGCATGAGTGATAATGAGCTAATTGATTAAATGCAATTAATGAATACATTGCCACCTCTTGTTTTGTGTCGTCTGTGTGTCTGTGTTTCCGGCATTTCACATTGGAACAGCTCATTCATTTTCCTTGTCTTCTCTCCGCCCTCCCTTTTAGGTAAGTTAAAGAGCTGCACCTGAGCCAGCCACTGATTGATGCAGCACCACAGTCAAATAGTGGAGTGGAGTAGGGGAACAGCAAACAGCCATTAAAGCCGCCCGCCCGCCCGCCCGCCACAATGGACCTACCTGTGTACACTAGATGGATGTGATGGAATGTACTGTCGTCCCTACATTTCAAGAAGGAGTAAGAATTGCAGTTGCAACAAAGCCTTGCTTGCCTACAAAGAGAGCAGCAATTTGGATTTGTTACTATGTTACCTAGAAGAATAACAAACTGTGCAAGGATGGAGGTTGTAGGAGCAAGGAGAAGTTGTCTGTAAAGTTGGTGGATGCTTATTTTCCATTTTGCAGTCCCTTGTCTCCCTCTTGTGGCCTCCTGGAGGCAACTAGCTGTGCAAAAAAAGACAGCCTGGCGGCCGGCTGTTGCAGTGTTGCCCTCTCAGGCAACACTGAGTGACTGACTGAGCCGCACCGTCTTATATAAAGTTCAGACGGAACTTTGCACGTGTCATAGTGGAGCCCTGAGGAGCCAGAGCCAGCTTTCTGACATCATAATGGGGCCTCAGAGATAAAAGCCTGGGCCCAGGCAGTGTTGGTCAGTGCTGCTCAGCAGGCAGCACTGGACTGGACTGGATTACAGCTGATACAAGGTGTGAAGGAACAAGGGGTGGCTGTGGGCATGCACTGGCTGCCGCTGCCAGTGTTTATCTGCATGGCAGCAGGGCATTTGGGCGTTGCCAGGAAGGCGTTTTTATGTAGATTCCTCCTCTTTCAGCACTGCATTGTGGTGCAAGCAAAAGAAGCAAATCCTGTCTGGCTTCCTCTCCGGCCTTTATTCACCTCCCGTGTAGCTGTGAGTGTGTGAGCCTGCAGGGCCCCATGGAATTGCCTAGAAGTAGGCCGAATCGCTGCAAGGGCTGAACAGCAGTATCGGGCAGGCTCGGGCAACACGCGGCCCGTTCGGGTTATTGCTTCTCGGCCTTTTGGCTAAGATCAAGTGTAGTATCTGATACGTCCCCTATCTGGGGACCATATATTAAATGGATTTTTAGAACAGGGAGATGGAAATAGAGCTTGCTCTGTCCACTCCACGCATTGACCTGGTATTGCAGTATTTCCAGGACCGGTGCACCCTTTCCTTATGTGTTGACTAAAATCAGATTCCAAAAGTGTTTTTTGTGTTTGCCATTGTTTCTGTCTTTCTGAAGGGATCTCCCCTTTTAATCCCATTATTTCAACAGCTGTTGGACAATGCATGAGTGATAATGAGCTAATTGATTAAATGCAATTAATGAATACATTGCCACCTCTTGTTTTGTGTCGTCTGTGTGTCTGTGTTTCCGGCATTTCACATTGGAACAGCTCATTCACCTTCCTTGTCTTCTCTCCGCCCTCCCTTTTAGGTAAGTTAAAGAGCTGCACCTGAGCCAGCCACTGATTGATGCAACACCACAGTCAAATAGTGGAGTGGAGTAGGGGAACAGCAAACAGCCATTAAAGCCGCCCGCCCGCCCGCCCGCCCGCCACAATGGACCTACCTGTGTACACTAGATGGATGTGATGGAATGTACTGTCGTCCCTACATTTCAAGAAGGAGTAAGAATTGCAGTTGCAACAAAGCCTTGCTTGCCTACAAAGAGAGCAGCAATTTGGATTTGTTACTATGTTACCTAGAAGAATAACAAACTGTGCAAGGATGGAGGTTGTAGGAGCAAGGAGAAGTTGTCTGTAAAGTTGGTGGATGCTTATTTTCCATTTTGCAGTCCCTTGTCTCCCTCTTGTGGCCTCCTGGAGGCAACTAGCTGTGCAAAAAAAGACAGCCTGGCGGCCGGCTGTTGCAGTTTTGCCCTCTCAGGCAACACTGAGTGACTGACTGAGCCGCACCGTCTTATATAAAGTTCAGACGGAACTTTGCACGTGTCATAGTGGAGCCCTGAGGAGCCAGAGCCAGCTTTCTGACATCATAATGGGGCCTCAGAGATAAAAGCCTGGGCCCAGGCAGTGTTGGTCAGTGCTGCTCAGCAGGCAGCACTGGACTGGACTGGATTACAGCTGATACAAGGTGTGAAGGAACAAGGGGTGGCTGTGGGCATGCACTGGCTGCCGCTTCCAGTGTTTATCTGCATGGCAGCAGGGCATTTGGGCGTTGCCAGGAAGGCGTTTTTATGTAGATTCCTCCTCTTTCAGCACTGCATTGTGGTGCAAGCAAAAGAAGCAAATCCTGTCTGGCTTCCTCTCCGGCCTTTATTCACCTCCCGTGTAGCTGTGATTGTGTGAGCCTGCAGGGCCCCATGGAATTGCCTAGAAGTAGGCTGAATCGCTGCAAGGGCTGAACAGCAGTATCGGGCAGGCTCGGGCAACGCGCGGCCCGTTCGGGTTATCGCTTCTCGGCCTTTTGGCTAAGATCAAGTGTAGTATCTGTTCTTATCAGTTTAATATCTGATACGTCCCCTATCTGAGGACCATATATTAAATGGATTTTTAGAACAGGGAGATGGAAATAGAGCTTGCTCTGTCCACTCCACGCATTGAACTGGTGTATTGCAGTATTTCCAGGACCGGTGCACCCTTTCCTTATGTGTTGACTAAAATCAGATTCCAAAAGTGTTTTTTGTGTTTGCCATTGTTTCTGTCTTTCTGAAGGGATCTCCCCTTTTAATCCCATTATTTCAACACCTGTTGGACAATGCATGAGTGATAATGAGCTAATTGATTAAATGCAATTAATGAATACATTGCCACCTCTTGTTTTGTGTCGTCTGTGTGTCTGTGTTTCCGGCATTTCACATTGGAACAGCTCATTCACCTTCCTTGTCTTCTCTCCGCCCTCCCTTTTAGGTAAGTTAAAGAGCTGCACCTGAGCCAGCCACTGATTGATGCAGCACCACAGTCAAATAGTGGAGTGGAGTAGGGGAACAGCAAACAGCCATTAAAGCCGCCCGCCCGCCCGCCCGCCACAATGGACCTACCTGTGTACACTAGATGGATGTGATGGAATGTACTGTCGTCCCTACATTTCAAGAAGGAGTAAGAATTGCAGTTGCAACAAAGCCTTGCTTGCCTACAAAGAGAGCAGCAATTTGGATTTGTTACTATGTTACCTAGAAGAATAACAAACTGTGCAAGGATGGAGGTTGTAGGAGCAAGGAGAAGTTGTCTGTAAAGTTGGTGGATGCTTATTTTCCATTTTGCAGTCCCTTGTCTCCCTCTTGTGGCCTCCTGGAGGCAACTAGCTGTGCAAAAAAAGACAGCCTGGCGGCCGGCTGTTGCAGTGTTGCCCTCTCAGGCAACACTGAGTGACTGACTGAGCCTCACCGTCTTATATAAAGTTCAGACGGAACTTTGCACGTGTCATAGTGGAGCCCTGAGGAGCCAGAGCCAGCTTTCTGACATCATAATGGGGCCTCAGAGATAAAAGCCTGGGCCCAGGCAGTGTTGGTCAGTGCTGCTCAGCAGGCAGCACTGGACTGGACTGGATTACAGCTGATACAAGGTGTGAAGGAACAAGGGGTGGCTGTGGGCATGCACTGGCTGCCGCTGCCAGTGTTTATCTGCATGGCAGCAGGGCATTTGGGCGTTGCCAGGAAGGCGTTTTTATGTAGATTCCTCCTCTTTCAGCACTGCATTGTGGTGCAAGCAAAAGAAGCAAATCCTGTCTGGCTTCCTCTCCGGCCTTTATTCACCTCCCGTGTAGCTGTGAGTGTGTGAGCCTGCAGGGCCCCATGGAATTGCCTAGAAGTAGGCTGAATCGCTGCAAGGGCTGAACAGCAGTATCGGGCAGGCTCGGGCAACGCGCGGCCCGTTCGGGTTATCGCTTCTCGGCCTTTTGGCTAAGATCAAGTGTAGTATCTGTTCTTATCAGTTTAATATCTGATACGTCCCCTATCTGGGGACCATATATTAAATGGATTTTTAGAACAGGGAGATGGAAATAGAGCTTGCTCTGTCCACTCCCCGCATTGACCTGATATTGCAGTATTTCCAGGACCGGTGCACCCTTTCCTTATGTGTTGACTAAAATCAGATTCCAAAAGTGTTTTTGTGTTTGCCATTGTTTCTGTCTTTCTGAAGGGATCTCCCCTTTTAATCCCATTATTTCAACACCTGTTGGACAATGCATGAGTGATAATGAGCTAATTGATTAAATGCAATTAATGAATACATTGCCACCTCTTGTTTTGTGTCGTCTGTGTGTCTGTGTTTCCGGCATTTCACATTGGAACAGCTCATTCACCTTCCTTGTCTTCTCTCCGCCCTCCCTTTTAGGTAAGTTAAAGAGCTGCACCTGAGCCAGCCACTGATTGATGCAGCACCACAGTCAAATAGTGGAGTGGAGTAGGGGAACAGCAAACAGCCATTAAAGCCGCCCGCCCGCCCGCCCGCCACAATGGACCTACCTGTGTACACTAGATGGATGTGATGGAACGTACTGTCGTCCCTACATTTCAAGAAGGAGTAAGAATTGCAGTTGCAACAAAGCCTTGCTTGCCTACAAAGAGAGCAGCAATTTGGATTTGTTACTATGTTACCTAGAAGAATAACAAACTGTGCAAGGATGGAGGTTGTAGGAGCAAGGAGAAGTTGTCTGTAAAGTTGGTGGATGCTTATTTTCCATTTTGCAGTCCCTTGTCTCCCTCTTGTGGCCTCCTGGAGGCAACTAGCTGTGCAAAAAAAGACAGCCTGGCGGCCGGCTGTTGCAGTATTGCCCTCTCAGGCAACACTGAGTGACTGACTGAGCCGCACCGTCTTATATAAAGTTCAGACGGAACTTTGCACGTGTCATAGTGGAGCCCTGAGGAGCCAGAGCCAGCTTTCTGACATCATAATGGGGCCTCAGAGATAAAAGCCTGGGCCCAGGCAGTGTTGGTCAGTGCTGCTCAGCAGGCAGCACCGGACTGGACTGGATTACAGCTGATACAAGGTGTGAAGGAACAAGGGGTGGCTGTGGGCATGCACTGGCTGCCGCTGCCAGTGTTTATCTGCATGGCAGCAGGGCATTTGGGCGTTGCCAGGAAGGCGTTTTTATGTAGATTCCTCCTCTTTCAGCACTGCATTGTGGTGCAAGCAAAAGAAGCAAATCCTGTCTGGCTTCCTCTCCGGCCTTTATTCACCTCCCGTGTAGCTGTGAGTGTGTGAGCCTGCAGGGCCCCATGGAATTGCCTAGAAGTAGGCTGAATCGCTGCAAGGGCTGAACAGCAGTATCGGGCAGGCTCGGGCAACGCGCGGCCCGTTCGGGTTATCGCTTCTCGGCCTTTTGGCTAAGACCAAGTGTATTTATACAGGAGGTTTTGTCAGAAGGTGCCTGGGGTACCCGGCTACTTGGCCTGGGGGGATCGTCACAGGTTTATCGCCTTGACTTCACCCCCCTGCAGCTATTGGGTAGTCGGACTAGTCCTCAGGCAACGAGAAGGGATCACTAGGCGGACGGCTTGCGCCGGACGGCCTAGAAGGGCGATTCCTTGTTGCGACAAGCTGTGTTGGGACAAGCTGTGATGCCGTTCACATACGGATTCGTGACTGGGGAGACCCAGTTGCGACAATCTATCCGGATTGAGGTCGAGGAGAAACATCGCCAGCGGAGGAACCTGAAGTTCATAGTAGGGGAAATCTTGCTTGGCTTCTTCGGCCTCAGACGGGAGAATATCCTGTGTCTTAATGACCAGGAAGGCCGCGGACGATATACCATCTCCTTTTGTACCGCGGCCTGCTGCGACACCATCTGTGCAGCCCTGTCTGGTGCGGACCAGACAGATGAGCGCCTGGACGGGCTCAATTTCTCGTTCCTCTACGGCGAGGAATCCATTCCACTCGTCGTGGTGATGCATAGCCCGTTTGTCCCTGCCAGGGACATCGAGATTTTCCTAGGGCGATATTGTAAAGAGATACACTTCAGCCATGAAGTAAAAAATGCAGAGGGCTTCTGGAATGGCAAACGGAAGTACTTCGTGAAGTTCTTCCAAGACCCAAGTGGCATACGAGGCTTTGTACATCCGCCAGCCAACTTTGCCATTGGGAGGAACCGGGGTTATCTCTTTTACCCCCAGATGCCCCGGTTCTGCTGGAACTGCCAGTCGTATGGACATACAAAAGACGCATGCAGTGAAGGTCATGTCATACGCTGTAACAAATGTGGAGGCCTTGGGCACGTGGCCTCCAAGTGCAGTTCCAGCACCATGTGTAACCTGTGCGGGGAGACAGGACACATGTACAAAGATTGTCCAAAGAGAACGCAGTCATTGAGGGGTGAACCCAAACCTGGGCCACCCCGACCGGGGCCAGGGCAGCAGCCTGCAACAGGTGTGGGCACTGCTGGTAATGCCCCGGGACCTACCGAAGGGTCAGGGCCAATACCCTCCACTCCACGTGTGGAGGGTGGTCCTAGGGATTCCAAGGGGGCCGAGCAGGGCTGTTCTAGCTCTGTAATGAAGGCCCCAAGCTCCAACCCGGAACCGGTCGGAAAAAAGTCTCGCCGGTCCTCGATACCCACAAAAGGGGACTGGGCAGAGATGGTGGCTGGTGAAGAGCCAAATAAGGAGTCCAGACGCAGGGGCTCCTTGCGGGATACCCCAAGCACCAGCCGCCACCGATCGGCTGGGGAGCTAGAGTCCGTCCCTCTTGTTACGCCAATAGAGGGTCGGATGCAGACGGCTTTAGATGCAGTAGGCGGAATGATGAGAAAGAAGGAAGGGACCTCACAGGCTCCTGAGCAACCCGAGATGACCAGCGATCCGGAGAGACCTGTAGCCGCACCTGAGGTAGCAGAGGCCGGAGATCGTGACGGAGATGACATCAGCCAGGAGACCGAGGAGACATCGAGTGAGGAGGACGAGGACGGAGCGCGTATGGATTTATCCAGTACGGGGAAGAGGACGAGAGAAGAGGACGTGTCCACAATTAAGAGGAAAACACTATGCCGCAGCTCGGATGAAAGCGAATTCAGGGGAAGAGTCGGGTCTAAACATCTATCCGGCTCTGACCCTGTGAACATCTTGGAGTTCGCGTCCCCGGATGCGGGGCAGCCTGACTCCCAGAGTATATCGGGGTCGGGCTCCTCAGAAGTGGACACTGACTCTCCATAAGCGATGCCTTCTAGTACCTTAAAATTCTCCTCACTGAATGTGAGGTCCCTAAAGAGCCCTGTTCGCAGGGCTGCTTTATTTTCTTTTCTTGAGACAATGGACTTTGATTTTTGCCTACTGCAGGAGTGTGGAATTCCTAACAGCATGGACTATATGGATTTAAAACAAGACTGGAAGCTGGGCCCTTCGGTGTGGTCTGGAGCCAATGACTGTCGTTCTTCAGGTGTGGGATTACTCTGCCGTGGCCGTTTTATTTCCATACAAAATGTGATTGAGATTATGCCCGGCAGAGCTGTTTTAACCCACCTACATATTAATGGACTTTTAATTCGTATTTTAAATGTGTATGCCCCTCCTGACAAACAGGAGCGGGCAGAACTTTTTAATATATTACCACTGTTTTGTGTTGGGTCTACCCCCCTGCTGGTAGGGGGTGATTTTAACTGCATAAGAGAAGGAGAGTGCCGGCAGGGGGGTGATGCAAATAGAAAAGACCTAACTACCTACCTGCTCAAAAATTTTATTGATGATTTTAAATTACGCGATTGCTGGAAGGATCTCTTGCCAGGAGACCCAGGCGCCACATGGTCGAATGGAAGAGTGAGCTCCAGAATCGATTTTATCTTTGCCTCTCATGATTTTACCCCTCAAAAATGCATGCTTTTAAATAATATCTTTTCAGATCACAAACTCCTAAATGTGTCTCTGGAGCTCGAGGGAGAGCAAAAAGTAAGTAAGGGCCTCTGGAGGTTGAACGCCACACTCCTGGAGGACCCCGAAATTAAAAATGAGTTTGTGCGGACCTACCAGTGCTGGCAATTACAGAGAAAACCCCACGAGACCATGCTGCACTGGTGGGAGGGCATTAAACCAAAAATTAAATTATTTTTTATCCGAGCAGGTAGGAAGAAAGCTAGAGAAAAGAAACAGTGGTTTTATGTTCTTAATAAGCGTCTACATGTGCTTTTTAAATTGAAGGATGTTGGGTTTGATGTGGATTCTGATATTTTAAACTTAAAAGCTGAAATAAAAAAATGTCTTGATGATAAAGGTAAACAAATAATTTTTAACTCCCACGTGAAGCATCTAGAAGAAGACGAGAAGTGCTCCCGATTCTTTTTTAAAAAGGTAAATGACAAAAGAGACGCTATTTTAAACCTAGAAGGGGAGACTTCCGTGGGAGGAATGTTAAATGCAGCTTTTAATTTTTACCAACTCCTTTTTAGCAAAAAAGCTATTGATGAATCCTTTTTAAATCATGCTCTTAACTCCCTTGATTTTAAGTTAGATACTTTGGACCAGGAGGTTTTATCCCGGGATCTTAATTTAGAGGAACTTTTATTTGTTTTTAAAAGTTTTTCAGCGGGAAAGGCCCCTGGGGAGGATGGGTTGCCTATTGAATTTTATCTAACTTTTTGGGATGTTTTAAAAGAGGATATGATTTTACTATATAAAGAGGCTTTTATTGTAAAAGAGCTGCCCCCTTCTTGGAGAAGGGGGATTGTGTCCCTAATTTTTAAAAAGAAGGGTGGAAAGGACCAGCTCAAAAATTGGCGCCCGATTACGCTTTTAAATGTAGATTATAAAATTTTAGCCAAACTGATAGCGGTCCGTTTTAAACCTTTTATCAGTAAATTAATCCACCCAAATCAGGTCTGTGGGGTACCTGGTAGATCTATCACTGAGTCCCTTAATATTTTAAGAGATGTTATTTGGTATTTTAAAGATCGAGGCCAAAACCTTGCTATTTTATCCCTTGACTTTGAAAAGGCCTTTGATAGAGTGTCCCATGAGTTCCTTTTTATGGTTCTTAAAAAAATGGCGGTGCCTGATTTTATTATAAGTCGTGTGATGCTTTTATATCGGTCCTGTTTTAGTGAGATTTCTATAAATGGATTTTTAACTAGTGGTGTTCCTCTTTTATCTGGAGTCAAGCAAGGGTGCCCATTGTCTCCCCTACTATTTATTTGCGCAATGGAGCCCCTTTTAGCCATGCTCAGGAACGATAAAGTTATTAGAGGCGCCCCAATACCTGGTGGGAGGGGCAACCAAGTAAAGGTATTAAGCTACATGGATGATGTGACAATTCTGTGCCCCGATTCATCATCCATGAGGAGGGCGCTGAGGAACACCACCTTTTTCTGCGAGGCTTCTGGTTTTAAACTTAACATTGATAAATGTGACTGTTTTAATATAGGAGGCTGGGATTCCTCCCTGACCCCAGGAGTCAGAATGCAGAAGGACCAGATTAAAATTTTAGGGATTGTTTTTAATCAGGCGAACAATGGGACCTCTAACTGGGACTCAGTGATAGCAAAAATAGAGAAGAAGGTTTTAATGTGGGATCTTAGGAGCCTCACGATGGAGGGGAAAATTTTAATCATAAAAATGATTTTAATCCCAATAATGCTCTATGTGGCCATGGTTTTCCCTCCATCCATTTTATATATTAAAAAGCTAACACGCATTTGTTTTATGTTTCTGTGGGGCTCCAAGATGGAAAAATTAAAACGTGATTTTATGTATAAAGGTAAAGACAATGGCGGGAGAAATGTTCCTAACCTTTTTACATTTTTTTATATCAAATATTTCTGCTTCTGTTTTAAAATGTTTAAATCCGATGGCATTTTTAGCTGCTTTTTAAAATACGCAGCGGGCATGGTTTTTAAACGTTGGGCTCGTATCTCCTTAAATTCTCCTGTGCTTCTGTGTCCCCCAAAACACTATGTGGTGCTAGAAAAGACTGTTAGGCTCCTGAGCCTCCAAGAATTGGAGCCTGACATATTGGGGGACCAGAGGAAGGTGTCAGTGGCGTGCAGACACGGAGAAGAGACAGTGGCAGTGTCCAATTTCTCGCAGGCAAGGTCCAAGCAAGTGTGGCGAAATGTGTATGGAAAATATCTTGCAAATGTGCATAAGGACCTTGCCTGGGCAATCGTCCACCAGTGCCTCCCTACACGTGCATTCCAACATAGGAGAGGACTGGTGGCGAGAGCCAAGTGCCCACGAGATAGGTGCGGGAATGACGAAACAGTAATGCACTTGTTCTGGAACTGCCACTATGCACAGGAGGTATGGAGAAAAGCAGGCCTTTTACTAAAATGGATCTGTGGTCTTAAAGATTTTAAGTACGAATATGTTTTTTATGGCCTTTTTACCTGCCCATCATTCAGACAGCAGATGATCTGCTGGATGATTATTAATTGTTTTAAAAATGCCATCTGGAAGGTTAGGAACATTCTTCTTTTTAAACGTGATTTTATTGACATTACAGACTGTGTCAAGATTGCGCTAAGTGAGCTGTATGTCTACTACCTCAGAGACAAAAAAAATCTAGGAGCAAAAGAGGCGGCATCCATGTGGTGTCTGTCTCTGTGGAACACGATTACCATGTAAATAATTTATGTATTTGTAATTGTGATTTTACTGCTTGTTTTATCCTGCCATTGTCATTTTTAAAGAAACCTTCTTCTCGTTAAAAATTTATTGCTTTTATCATTTTAATGAAATGTATTAAAAATAAACATTTTATTACTGAATTTAATTTTACAAAAAGGTTTTAATGAAATGAATTATAAAAACCTTTTGTTACTGAATTTTATTAAAGAAAAATGTACAAACAAATAATTTATTACAGAATTGTATTACACCAAAAATTATTTTATGAAATGTACAACAAGCATTTTATTACTGAATTTTATTCTATGAAAATGTATTCTCTGTATATATATATGTGCCAATAAAATTTTGTTGAAACCTTATCTGTTCTTATCAGTTTAATATCTGATACGTCCCCTATCTGGGGACCATATATTAAATGGATTTTTAGAACAGGGAGATGGAAATAGAGCTTGCTCTGTCCACTCCACGCATTGACCTGGTATTGCAGTATTTCCAGGACCGGTGCACCCTTTCCTTATGTGTTGACTAAAATCAGATTCCAAAAGTGTTTTTTGTGTTTGCCATTGTTTCTGTCTTTCTGAAGGGATCTCCCCTTTTAATCCCATTATTTCAACACCTGTTGGACAATGCATGAGTGATAATGAGCTAATTGATTAAATGCAATTAATGAATACATTGCCACCTCTTGTTTTGTGTCGTCTGTGTGTCTGTGTTTCCGGCATTTCACATTGGAACAGCTCATTCACCTTCCTTGTCTTCTCTCCGCCCTCCCTTTTAGGTAAGTTAAAGAGCTGCACCTGAGCCAGCCACTGATTGATGCAGCACCACAGTCAAATAGTGGAGTGGAGTAGGGGAACAGCAAACAGCCATTAAAGCCGCCCGCCCGCCCGCCACAATGGACCTACCTGTGTACACTAGATGGATGTGATGGAATGTACTGTCGTCCCTACATTTCAAGAAGGAGTAAGAATTGCAGTTGCAACAAAGCCTTGCTTGCCTACAAAGAGAGCAGCAATTTGGATTTGTTACTATGTTACCTAGAAGAATAACAAACTGTGCAAGGATGGAGGTTGTAGGAGCAAGGAGAAGTTGTCTGTAAAGTTGGTGGATGCTTATTTTCCATTTTGCAGTCCCTTGTCTCCCTCTTGTGGCCTCCTGGAGGCAACTAGCTGTGCAAAAAAAGACAGCCTGGCAGCCGGCTGTTGCAGTGTTGCCCTCTCAGGCAACACTGAGTGACTGACTGAGCCGCACCGTCTTATATAAAGTTCAGACGGAACTTTGCACGTGTCATAGTGGAGCCCTGAGGAGCCAGAGACAGCTTTCTGACATCATAATGGGGCCTCAAAGATAAAAGCCTGGGCCCAGGCAGTGTTGGTCAGTGCTGCTCAGCAGGCAGCACTGGACTGGACTGGATTACAGCTGATACAAGGTGTGAAGGAACAAGGGGTGGCTGTGGGCATGCACTGGCTGCCGCTGCCAGTGTTTATCTGCATGGCAGCAGGGCATTTGGGCGTTGCCAGGAAGGCGTTTTTATGTAGATTCCTCCTCTTTCAGCACTGCATTGTGGTGCAAGCAAAAGAAGCAAATCCTGTCTGGCTTCCTCTCCGGCCTTTATTCACCTCCCGTGTAGCTGTGAGTGTGTGAGCCTGCAGGGCCCCATGGAATTGCCTAGAAGTAGGCTGAATCGCTGCAAGGGCTGAACAGCAGTATCGGGCAGGCTCGGGCAACGCGCGGCCCGTTCGGGTTATCGCTTCTCGGCCTTTTCGCTAAGACCAAGTGTATTTATACAGGAGGTTTTTGGTCAGAAGGTGCTCAGGTACCCTCTCTCTCGGCCTCGGGGGATCGTCCAGGTTCGCCTGGACTTCACCCCCGTGCTGCTATTTGGGAGAGAGGCTTAGTCCTGAGCAACGAGTTGCGATCCCCCCCCCCAGCCCTTTGGTGTGTCTCCTTAAAGCCAAAGGGCGCAGCGCAAGCTGTGCGGTACCGACCTGGCCACGCAAATGGCAGGCGGACCTGATGCGGTGCCGGTATACGCCCGGTTGAGGAATACTGCAAGATTTATCTTGGCAGAGGGTGGAGGCGGTCCTCGTGGTCTCAAGTTCCTTGTCCACGATATTTTGGAAAAGCGGTTGGCGGTCCACAAGAACGAGATTTTGGCGATCCAGGACTACCCAAGGCGTGGAGTGTACGACGTGACTTTCATGGGAGAAGGAATCCTCCGTGATGCCATGGGAAAAGCTGAGAGGCAACAAGGTGAACTCATGGCCTTGGGAGTCCAGGTAATTGAACACGCTTTTGAAGTAACCAAACTCGTAGTGATTAAAATGTATTCCCCATACGTGAAAGATCAGGAAGTGGCGGCGTTTCTTGCTGCATACTTTAAGAACGTTAAGCTGCTGGGGAGAGTTATGAACGAGTGCGGTGTGTGGACCGTCAAATGGAAATTTATTGTTACGCTAATAAAGGACCCCTCCACCCAAGAAACGAAGCTACCACCTGCTCGTTTTAAACTTGGGAATGTGAATGGCGACCTCTATTTCTCAGGAATGCCAAACTTCTGCAGGGCCTGCGGTACCTATGGACATACCAGTTTTAACTGCGATGTCACCTGCAGGAACTGTGGAAGTAAACAACACACAATGAGAGAATGTACAGAAGAGAAAAAATGCAATTTTTGTCAAAAAACTGGTCATCTTTATTATGCTTGTCCACATAGGTACCGAGGCGAAGAAGATGAGCAACCCGAGGTGCCCCCACGTGCTCCACCAGCAGAGCAGTCCCGTCCTCAAGGAGGAGAACAAGCTGTTGCGGCGAAAGAGCAGAGAGGTACCTGGGCTTCAAGAGTACGGCTAGCCGAAGCCAAAACAGGTGCCTCTCAGCCAGCGACCTCAGGGGATAAAAATGAGCCCAGCGCCAAGGAAAAACGGCAGGCCAAGAGGAAGGCAGAAAAGGAGCAGGCCATCGATGAACCTGTGGCATCCCAGACGGCTGGTTGCTCTAGAGACCGACTCGGAAGGAGAAGACTGGGTACAGGTGGGTCCCCGTAAAAAGGGGAAGCAAGAACGTGCCAGTAGGAGGGAGACAGGGGAGGAGCAGATGGATACGTCCGTGCGGAAAGATGTGGCTCCTCCTGGGACCCCCTCCTCGCCTGCACTGGTGAGGAGGACGGGCACTGCTCCCTCCGTATTATCGGACACCCCGCCATGCGCACAACCTCCCCCTCTAGACCGGCCTTCACGGGCCCAGGGGGGAGAGGCGGGGCCCTTGGGGGACCCACCAGACATGGACCCAGTCGGTCAACCGAGAGAGACCCAGGTGAGGCTGTGCGAGTCTGTGCTCCCCGTGTACGAGGTGAGTGTTGCTGGCTCAGCTCTCAGCGACAGTAGTTCTTCTCCTGCCTCGTCCCTCTTTTCAGTTGAGTCGGATGAGGGCGGGGCCATGAGTTCAAGTGAGGTTTCGGGTATTGCTGGTGGAGGAGCAATCTGATTTTAAGTACGCCTATTATTTATTATTTTAAAATCAGAATTTTGCTTTAACTCTCCACGATGTCTGAGCTCATGGGAATCTCCCTCAA
This sequence comes from Rhinoderma darwinii, assembly GCF_050947455.1. NCBI lineage: Eukaryota > Metazoa > Chordata > Amphibia > Anura > Rhinodermatidae > Rhinoderma > Rhinoderma darwinii. The sequence continues at coordinate 230,871,722 of NC_134691.1, forward strand.
CGTGAGGGGCGCCAAGTCAAAAGTGAGAAGGGTTGCTCTCTTCAATTTTTTATTTTGCCTGGCAGCCTCTGTATTTTTCCTGCAGGAGTGCGGCATTCCCCATACAATGAGATATGAAAATTACAAAAAGGATTGGAAGTATGGTCCATCCGTCTGGTCTGGATCCAACGAGTCCAGATCAGCAGGGGTCGCCATTCTTTTTAAGGGAAACGTTTTAATTGATTTTATTCAAGAAATCTTACCAGGACGTATTTTAATGGTTAAAGCTTTTATTGATGGTGTAAAGTGGCAGTTTTTAAATTTTTACGGATCACCAGAAAAGAACGAAAGAGCGAGGATGCTGGAGATTTTACCGCTTTTTATCAACACATCTGAGCCTTTTATCCTCGCAGGTGATTTTAATTGTATCCTGAGAGGAGAACGCCGGCTTACCAACAGTACGAGTAGGAACTATGACAAGACCTCTGGACTGCTCAAGGATATCGTGACTGATTTTAAATTAAAAGACATATACAAAGAATGTAACAGGAGCAGTCCAGAGGAAGCCGGCGTTACCTGGAGCAACGCCACCTGTAGCTCCAGGATTGATTTTATCTTTTGTTCTGAAAATTTACTGCCTTTTAATTGTGAAGTTTTAACCAATGTGTTTTCAGATCACAGGCTTTTATCTTTTAAAGTAAAGCATGATCTTAATAATATTGTATGTAAAAAGTCCTGGAAGATGAATGTTTCCCTTTTAGACGATCCACAGGTTTTAGCAGATTTTATTGAATTTTACCAAGAAAGCAGGCGGGTAAGAGACACACGTACTCCCATCAGTGCATGGTGGGAGAAAATGAAAAAGAAAATAAAAGATTTTTTTATTAAGAAAAGCGTGGCGAAAGCCAAAGAGAAATACGCTTTTTTTAAAATTCTCAATACCCGTCTGCAGACCCTGTACAAAATGCAAGATCATGACATAGACGTTAAAGATGACATCACCAATTTGAAAAAGGAGATAGCCCAGTGCCTGGAGCAGAAAGGTAAAGAGATTATATTCCGTTCAAAAATACAACATGTGGAGGAGAACGAGACCTGCTCCAGGTACTTTTTTAAGAAAATAAATAACAAAAAGGCAATTATCAAAAATATAGAAGGTGTGTCAGATGTACAGGGTCTTTTAAGTAAAGTTCATGAGTTTTACACTGACCTTTTTAATGTTAAGACTGTGGATCATAATTTTATGCGTGACTCACTGAAGGAGATTACTACTGTTTTAGACCCTGTCTCCCAGAATTTTTTATTACAGGAGCTGACGGAGCAGGAGGTTTTAGAAACTGTTAAGAGTTTTAAAACAGGGAAAGTTCCCGGACCGGACGGTATACCCAGTGAGTTTTATGTAAAATTTTATGACATTTTAAAAGAGGATCTTTTTAACCTTTTTTCTGATGTTTTTAATTCCAAGATGCTGCCTAAGTCCTGGCGGAAGGGTGAGGTCTCCCTGCTGTATAAGACGGGTGACATCGCAGTTTTAAAGAATTGGAGACCAATAACCCTTCTAAATAGCGACTATAAAATTATGGCTAAAATATGTGCAAATAGATTAAAAGCCATAATACCCCACATTATACACTCTGACCAGGTGTGTGGGGTGCCAGGCCGCAGCATCTGGGATAATTTAAACCTAATAAAAGACGTGATTGAGGACACGAGGTCTAGAAAAGGTAAATTAGCCATTTTATCTATAGACTTTGAGAAGGCGTTCGACCGTGTCTCTCATTTTTATCTTTTTAAGGTTTTAGAACGTATGGGTATACCTGAAGGATTTTTATTATCTATTAAAGCCTTTTACAGAGAATGCACCAGCAAAATTTTAGTGAATGGTTTTAAGACACAGGACGTATTTTTAAACTCTGGGGTGAAGCAGGGGTGTCCCTTGTCCCCACTGCTTTTTATATGTGCATTGGAGCCTCTGTTATGCGCAATTCGCCGCGATAAGTGTATCCGTGGAGTCCCCCTGCCCGGGGGAGGCGGCGTAGAGGCCAAAGCAGTGGGGTACATGGATGATGTGGCGGTTTTATGTAGGGACGCCCTGTCGCTTCAGAGAACCCTTAGGCAAATCGAGTTTTACTGCTGTGCTTCCGGTTTTAAAGTAAACTTCAGCAAGAGTCATATTTTAAACATAGGAAGCATGGCTCTTAGAGATATACCGGTTCCTGTGTCTGATAATATTAAAATTTTAGGTGTCTCCTTCAGTGAGTACGACAATGGTTTTATCAGTTGGGACATGGTGGCGCAGAAGGTAAATCAAAAAATATGCATGTGGAACATGAGGAAGCTTACCATGGAGGGAAAAATTTTAATAATTAAAATGATAATTTTACCTTTGCTTTTATACTTAAGCATGGTTTTCCCTCCTCCCACGGTTTTATTAAGAAAAATTACTAAAGCTTGTTTTACCTTCTTTTGGAGTTCCAGAATGGAGAAACTTAAACGTGAGACGGTAATGAAAATCAAACCAAAGGGTGGCAAAGACTTTCCAGATTTTAATAGGTTTCTTTTAATCAAGTACTTTTGTTTCTGTCTTAATTCTCTTTTTAAACAACATCATTGGTCTTATTTTCTACGTTTTAATACTGGGTTTTTTATGCGAAGGATGGGGTGGTTTGAAATTGTTTTAACCTCACCTTATGCTTTTAATCTACCAGCAAATTACGTGATTTTAGAGAAAATAGTGGCCTTGTTTAATTTTAAAGGGAAAAATTTTAATGACATGATAAACAGTAAGAAACTTATAAAAGACATAAGAGGAAATGAAGTCGTCACTAATATTGAAAATTTTAATAATGAACGCTGTGCTTTTATCTTCAAAATGGTTAATGTGTTTTATCTTTTTAATACACAGATGGACCTGGCCTGGAGCTGCGTTCATCAATGTCTTCCATGCCGGGCATTCCAATTCAGGAGAGGATTCACGAGGTCTGCTGTCTGTCCGAGGGAAGGCTGCCAGGCTGAGGAGACAGTGCGTCATATTTTTTGGACTTGTGATTTTACAAAACATATTTGGATAAAGATATTCCCTCTAATGAAGAAGATGGCAGACCTAAAGGACTTGAGTTACGAAATGATTTTATATGGACTCTTTGGATGCCCAACCGCGAACCAAAAGACTATTGCATGGAAGACGATGAACTGCGTAAAAGAAGCTCTGTGGAAGGCCAGGAACATCCTGATTTTTAAGCACGATGTTTTATCTGTTGACGATGTTTTAGGTCTTTGTTTTAGCGAGATGTACATTTATTATTTATTAGATAAAAAAAGAAATGCCACCCTTTCAAATAAATGGTTTGTAAAAGAATGGAACTCCAATATATAAGAATTTGCCACCATGTCCCCTTTTATGTGTTTTTATGTAAATTGATTTTATTACTGTAATTCATTGTAAAAAGCTGTAATTTATTGTAAATGTTTTTGAATTTTAAGTAATAAATCATTGACACCCCCGCGAGGGGGTAGCCAACTGGAAAAAAAAAAATCTGTTCTTATCAGTTTAATATCTGATACGTCCCCTATCTGGGGACCATATATTAAATGGATTTTTAGAACAGGGAGAAGGAAATAGAGCTTGCTCTGTCCACTCCACGCATTGACCTGGTATTGCAGTATTTCCAGGACCGGTGCACCCTTTCCTTATGTGTTGACTAAAATCAGATTCCAAAAGTGTTTTTTGTGTTTGCCATTGTTTCTGTCTTTCTGAAGGGATCTCCCCTTTTAATCCCATTATTTCAACACCTGTTGGACAATGCATGAGTGATAATGAGCTAATTGATTAAATGCAATTAATGAATACATTGCCACCTCTTGTTTTGTGTCGTCTGTGTGTCTGTGTTTCCGGCATTTCACATTGGAACAGCTCATTCATTTTCCTTGTCTTCTCTCCGCCCTCCCTTTTAGGTAAGTTAAAGAGCTGCACCTGAGCCAGCCACTGATTGATGCAGCACCACAGTCAAATAGTGGAGTGGAGTAGGGGAACAGCAAACAGCCATTAAAGCCGCCCGCCCGCCCGCCCGCCACAATGGACCTACCTGTGTACACTAGATGGATGTGATGGAATGTACTGTCGTCCCTACATTTCAAGAAGGAGTAAGAATTGCAGTTGCAACAAAGCCTTGCTTGCCTACAAAGAGAGCAGCAATTTGGATTTGTTACTATGTTACCTAGAAGAATAACAAACTGTGCAAGGATGGAGGTTGTAGGAGCAAGGAGAAGTTGTCTGTAAAGTTGGTGGATGCTTATTTTCCATTTTGCAGTCCCTTGTCTCCCTCTTGTGGCCTCCTGGAGGCAACTAGCTGTGCAAAAAAAGACAGCCTGGCGGCCGGCTGTTGCAGTGTTGCCCTCTCAGGCAACACTGAGTGACTGACTGAGCCGCACCGTCTTATATAAAGTTCAGACGGAACTTTGCACGTGTCATAGTGGAGCCCTGAGGAGCCAGAGCCAGCTTTCTGACATCATAATGGGGCCTCAGAGATAAAAGCCTGGGCCCAGGCAGTGTTGGTCAGTGCTGCTCAGCAGGCAGCACTGGACTGGACTGGATTACAGCTGATACAAGGTGTGAAGGAACAAGGGGTGGCTGTGGGCATGCACTGGCTGCCGCTGCCAGTGTTTATCTGCATGGCAGCAGGGCATTTGGGCGTTGCCAGGAAGGCGTTTTTATGTAGATTCCTCCTCTTTCAGCACTGCATTGTGGTGCAAGCAAAAGAAGCAAATCCTGTCTGGCTTCCTCTCCGGCCTTTATTCACCTCCCGTGTAGCTGTGAGTGTGTGAGCCTGCAGGGCCCCATGGAATTGCCTAGAAGTAGGCCGAATCGCTGCAAGGGCTGAACAGCAGTATCGGGCAGGCTCGGGCAACACGCGGCCCGTTCGGGTTATTGCTTCTCGGCCTTTTGGCTAAGATCAAGTGTAGTATCTGTTCTTATCAGTTTAATATCTGATACGTCCCCTATCTGGGGACCATATATTAAATGGATTTTTAGAACAGGGAGATGGAAATAGAGCTTGCTCTGTCCACTCCACGCATTGACCTGGTATTGCAGTATTTCCAGGACCGGTGCACCCTTTCCTTATGTGTTGACTAAAATCAGATTCCAAAAGTGTTTTTTGTGTTTGCCATTGTTTCTGTCTTTCTGAAGGGATCTCCCCTTTTAATCCCATTATTTCAACAGCTGTTGGACAATGCATGAGTGATAATGAGCTAATTGATTAAATGCAATTAATGAATACATTGCCACCTCTTGTTTTGTGTCGTCTGTGTGTCTGTGTTTCCGGCATTTCACATTGGAACAGCTCATTCACCTTCCTTGTCTTCTCTCCGCCCTCCCTTTTAGGTAAGTTAAAGAGCTGCACCTGAGCCAGCCACTGATTGATGCAACACCACAGTCAAATAGTGGAGTGGAGTAGGGGAACAGCAAACAGCCATTAAAGCCGCCCGCCCGCCCGCCCGCCCGCCACAATGGACCTACCTGTGTACACTAGATGGATGTGATGGAATGTACTGTCGTCCCTACATTTCAAGAAGGAGTAAGAATTGCAGTTGCAACAAAGCCTTGCTTGCCTACAAAGAGAGCAGCAATTTGGATTTGTTACTATGTTACCTAGAAGAATAACAAACTGTGCAAGGATGGAGGTTGTAGGAGCAAGGAGAAGTTGTCTGTAAAGTTGGTGGATGCTTATTTTCCATTTTGCAGTCCCTTGTCTCCCTCTTGTGGCCTCCTGGAGGCAACTAGCTGTGCAAAAAAAGACAGCCTGGCGGCCGGCTGTTGCAGTTTTGCCCTCTCAGGCAACACTGAGTGACTGACTGAGCCGCACCGTCTTATATAAAGTTCAGACGGAACTTTGCACGTGTCATAGTGGAGCCCTGAGGAGCCAGAGCCAGCTTTCTGACATCATAATGGGGCCTCAGAGATAAAAGCCTGGGCCCAGGCAGTGTTGGTCAGTGCTGCTCAGCAGGCAGCACTGGACTGGACTGGATTACAGCTGATACAAGGTGTGAAGGAACAAGGGGTGGCTGTGGGCATGCACTGGCTGCCGCTTCCAGTGTTTATCTGCATGGCAGCAGGGCATTTGGGCGTTGCCAGGAAGGCGTTTTTATGTAGATTCCTCCTCTTTCAGCACTGCATTGTGGTGCAAGCAAAAGAAGCAAATCCTGTCTGGCTTCCTCTCCGGCCTTTATTCACCTCCCGTGTAGCTGTGATTGTGTGAGCCTGCAGGGCCCCATGGAATTGCCTAGAAGTAGGCTGAATCGCTGCAAGGGCTGAACAGCAGTATCGGGCAGGCTCGGGCAACGCGCGGCCCGTTCGGGTTATCGCTTCTCGGCCTTTTGGCTAAGATCAAGTGTAGTATCTGTTCTTATCAGTTTAATATCTGATACGTCCCCTATCTGAGGACCATATATTAAATGGATTTTTAGAACAGGGAGATGGAAATAGAGCTTGCTCTGTCCACTCCACGCATTGAACTGGTGTATTGCAGTATTTCCAGGACCGGTGCACCCTTTCCTTATGTGTTGACTAAAATCAGATTCCAAAAGTGTTTTTTGTGTTTGCCATTGTTTCTGTCTTTCTGAAGGGATCTCCCCTTTTAATCCCATTATTTCAACACCTGTTGGACAATGCATGAGTGATAATGAGCTAATTGATTAAATGCAATTAATGAATACATTGCCACCTCTTGTTTTGTGTCGTCTGTGTGTCTGTGTTTCCGGCATTTCACATTGGAACAGCTCATTCACCTTCCTTGTCTTCTCTCCGCCCTCCCTTTTAGGTAAGTTAAAGAGCTGCACCTGAGCCAGCCACTGATTGATGCAGCACCACAGTCAAATAGTGGAGTGGAGTAGGGGAACAGCAAACAGCCATTAAAGCCGCCCGCCCGCCCGCCCGCCACAATGGACCTACCTGTGTACACTAGATGGATGTGATGGAATGTACTGTCGTCCCTACATTTCAAGAAGGAGTAAGAATTGCAATTGCAACAAAGCCTTGCTTGCCTACAAAGAGAGCAGCAATTTGGATTTGTTACTATGTTACCTAGAAGAATAACAAACTGTGCAAGGATGGAGGTTGTAGGAGCAAGGAGAAGTTGTCTGTAAAGTTGGTGGATGCTTATTTTCCATTTTGCAGTCCCTTGTCTCCCTCTTGTGGCCTCCTGGAGGCAACTAGCTGTGCAAAAAAAGACAGCCTGGCGGCCGGCTGTTGCAGTGTTGCCCTCTCAGGCAACACTGAGTGACTGACTGAGCCGCACCGTCTTATATAAAGTTCAGACGGAACTTTGCACGTGTCATAGTGGAGCCCTGAGGAGCCAGAGCCAGCTTTCTGACATCATAATGGGGCCTCAGAGATAAAAGCCTGGGCCCAGGCAGTGTTGGTCAGTGCTGCTCAGCAGGCAGCACCGGACTGGACTGGATTACAGCTGATACAAGGTGTGAAGGAACAAGGGGTGGCTGTGGGCATGCACTGGCTGCCGCTGCCAGTGTTTATCTGCATGGCAGCAGGGCATTTGGGCGTTGCCAGGAAGGCGTTTTTATGTAGATTCCTCCTCTTTCAGCACTGCATTGTGGTGCAAGCAAAAGAAGCAAATCCTGTCTGGCTTCCTCTCCGGCCTTTATTCACCTCCCGTGTAGCTGTGAGTGTGTGAGCCTGCAGGGCCCCATGGAATTGCCTAGAAGTAGGCTGAATCGCTGCAAGGGCTGAACAGCAGTATCGGGCAGGCTCGGGCAACGCGCGGCCCGTTCGGGTTATCGCTTCTCGGCCTTTTGGCTAAGATCAAGTGTAGTATCTGTTCTTATCAGTTTAATATCTGATACGTCCCCTATCTGGGGACCATATATTAAATGGATTTTTAGAACAGGGAGATGGAAATAGAGCTTGCTCTGTCCACTCCACGCATTGACCTGGTATTGCAGTATTTCCAGGACCGGTGCACCCTTTCCTTATGTGTTGACTAAAATCAGATTCCAAAAGTGTTTTTTGTGTTTGCCATTGTTTCTGTCTTTCTGAAGGGATCTCCCCTTTTAATCCCATTATTTCAACACCTGTTGGACAATGCATGAGTGATAATGAGCTAATTGATTAAATGCAATTAATGAATACATTGCCACCTCTTGTTTTGTGTCGTCTGTGTGTCTGTGTTTCCGGCATTTCACATTGGAACAGCTCATTCACCTTCCTTGTCTTCTCTCCGCCCTCCCTTTTAGGTAAGTTAAAGAGCTGCACCTGAGCCAGCCACTGATTGATGCAGCACCACAGTCAGTGGCGTAACTACCGCCGTAGCAGCAGTAGCGGCTGCTACGGGGCCCGCGGCATGAGGGGGCCCGTGTCGCCCGCCGGCACGGGCCCCCACCATAGCCGGAGGCTCCGCTAGCAGCCGCTATGGCTGCTACAGCGGGACGCCACTGAACACTACGGCAGAGCAGGGAGGTATCTCCCCGCTCTGCCATTAACTGGTTCCCGACCGCTGGCTGTGTTTTTACGGCCAGCGGTCAGGGACGGGTCCTTAAAACCCGAGCCATAGGCTTTCTACGGCTCGGGTTTTAACTTGCTGCCCGTGCGATCGGGCAGCTGAATGTCGGGTCTCCGGCTGTCAGTGACTGCCGGGGACCCTGAGGAGAGGATAGAAGCAGCTTTCGCTGCTTCTGTCTTCTCTGATCACTTGTACACAGCGCTGAATGCGCGCTGTGTACAGGAATAGAGACAGCAGCAGCGGCGCTGTCTCTATTCCTCCCGGTGATCATGTGACTGGTCACATGATCGCCGGGTGCCGTTAGTGGCAGACTGTTGCTGGGTCTTACTAGACCCAGCACAGCCCAGTTAGTGACAATCGTCACTATGAGAGGGCTGATTTCCCCTGTAACTGGGGCTGCTGTGCAGCTCCAGTTACAGTGGAAAACATGGTGTAAAAGAAAGAAAAAAAATATATAAAGTTCCCCAAAGGTCTTCTTTGACCTTTGGGGGACAGACCATAATAATAAAAAAATAATAAAGTAAAGTGAAAAAAAAATGTAAATAATAAATACACATAAAATACCCACCCCAAAAAAAAAACGTTCCCCCCTCCAATCATTGTTGTAACGCTAGCGCTGACCCAATTACCCTAATTTAGACATGTAATATATAAAAATTTACGGTAGACAATGGCGATCACAAATAAAAGGTCTATTTTAGGGTAAAACTATGTTATTACCCAAAAAAAAAATAGCTGAAATGTAAAAAAGCTTATTTTTTTACTATTATTTTCAAACTTTATGAATAAAAATTCTAAAATAGCAAAAAAGGTGTGTATAAAAACGATAAAAAATGAAACCTGCATTGTCTACGGAAAAAACGTCGCAAAAATCACGTCGTTAGCCCAACAAATAAAAAAGTTATAGCCATTTAACTAACGTGCGCTAAAAAGGGCTAAACGGTGTCTGGTCCTGAAGGCGCAAATTAGAGCAAAAGACATGTATCCCCTCCCCCTCTCCACAGGACATGTATCCCCTCTCCACAGGACATGTATCCCCTCTCCACAGGATATCCACAGGATAGGGGATACATGTGTGATCGCTGGCATTGATAGGGAGAACGGGGGACTGAAAGTCCCCTGAAGTTCTCCATCACAAACCTCGGACTTCCGGGGTCTGTGTCGGCAGCTCCGTAGAAATAAATGGAGCGCCGGTCGTGCTTGTGCGCATGCGTGACCAGCGCTCCTTTCATTTTTATTGAGCTGCGCAGACGCCGGAAGTCAGAGGTTTGTCATGGAGACGTTCAGGGGACTTTCAGTCCCCCGTTCTCCCTATCGCTGCCAGCGATCACACATGTATCCCTTATCCTGTGGAGATCCTGTGGAGAGGGGATATATGTATTTTGAAGGACACACTGTAGGTCGCATTTTTTTGGGAGGGGGGACGCTGTATGGCATTCCCTACAGGGAGGAGCTGTATGGCGTTCCCTACAGGGGGGGCTGTATGGCGTTCCCTACAGGGGGGGCTGTATGGCGTTCCCTACAGGGGGGGGGCTGTATGGCGTTCCCTACAGGGGGGGGCAGTATGGCGTTCCCTACAGGGGGGGGCTGTATGGCGTTCCCTACAGGGGGGGGCTGTATGGCGTTCCCTACAGGGGGGGGGGGCTGTATGGCGTTCCCTACAGGGGGGGCTGTATGGCGTTCTCTACAGGGGGGCTGTATGGCGTTATCTACGGGGGGGGGGGGGGGGCTGTAAAAAAGGCACTATCTACAAGGGGGGGTTGTGTGACACCGAGTGGAGGGGGGGCCCCAGTCAAAAGTTTGCTATGGGGCCCAGTCTTTCCTAGTTACGCCCCTGACCACAGTCAAATAGTGGAGTGGAGTAGGGGAACAGCAAACAGCCATTAAAGCCGCCCGTCCGCCCGCCCGCCACAATGGACCTACCTGTGTACACTAGATGGATGTGATGGAATGTACTGTCGTCCCTACATTTCAAGAAGGAGTAAGAATTGCAGTTGCAACAAAGCCTTGCTTGCCTACAAAGAGAGCAGCAATTTGGATTTGTTACTATGTTACCTAGAAGAATAACAAACTGTGCAAGGATGGAGGTTGTAGGAGCAAGGAGAAGTTGTCTGTAAAGTTGGTGGATGCTTATTTTCCATTTTGCAGTCCCTTGTCTCCCTCTTGTGGCCTCCTGGAGGCAACTAGCTGTGCAAAAAAAGATAGCCTGGCGGCCGGCTGTTGCAGTGTTGCCCTCTCAGGCAACACTGAGTGACTGACTGAGCCGCACCGTCTTATATAAAGTTCAGACGGAACTTTGCACGTGTCATAGTGGAGCCCTGAGGAGCCAGAGCCAGCTTTCTAACATCATAATGGGGCCTCAGAGATAAAAGCCTGGGCCCAGGCAGTGTTGGTCAGTGCTGCTCAGCAGGCAGCACTGGACTGGACTGGATTACAGCTGATACAAGGTGTGAAGGAACAAGGGGTGGCTGTGGGCATGCACTGGCTGCCGCTGCCAGTGTTTATCTGCATGGCAGCAGGGCATTTGGGCGTTGCCAGGAAGGCGTTTTTATGTAGATTCCTCCTCTTTCAGCACTGCATTGTGGTGCAAGCAAAAGAAGCAAATCCTGTCTGGCTTCCTCTCCGGCCTTTATTCACCTCCCGTGTAGCTGTGAGTGTGTGAGCCTGCAGGGCCCCATGGAATTGCCTAGAAGTAGGCTGAATCGCTGCAAGGGCTGAACAGCAGTATCGGGCAGGCTCGGGCAACGCGCGGCCCGTTCGGGTTATCGCTTCTCGGCCTTTTGGCTAAGATCAAGTGTAGTATCTGTTCTTATCAGTTTAATATCTGATACGTCCCCTATCTGGGGACCATATATTAAATGGATTTTTAGAACAGGGAGATGGAAATAGAGCTTGCTCTGTCCACTCCACGCATTGACCTGGTATTGCAGTATTTCCAGGACCGGTGCACCCTTTCCTTATGTGTTGACTAAAATCAGATTCCAAAAGTGTTTTTTGTGTTTGCCATTGTTTCTGTCTTTCTGAAGGGATCTCCCCTTTTAATCCCATTATTTCAACACCTGTTGGACAATGCATGAGTGATAATGAGCTAATTGATTAAATGCAATTAATGAATACATTGCCGCCTCTTGTTTTGTGTCGTCTGTGTGTCTGTGTTTCCGGCATTTCACATTGGAACAGCTCATTCACCTTCCTTGTCTTCTCTCCGCCCTCCCTTTTAGGTAAGTTAAAGAGCTGCACCTGAGCCAGCCACTGATTGATGCAGCACCACAGTCAAATAGTGGAGTGGAGTAGGGGAACAGCAAACAGCCATTAAAGCCGCCCGTCCGCTCGCCCGCCACAATGGACCTACCTGTGTACACTAGATGGATGTGATGGAATGTACTGTCGTCCCTACATTTCAAGAAGGAGTAAGAATTGCAGTTGCAACAAAGCCTTGCTTGCCTACAAAGAGAGCAGCAATTTGGATTTGTTACTATGTTACCTAGAAGAATAACAAACTGTGCAAGGATGGAGGTTGTAGGAGCAAGGAGAAGTTGTCTGTAAAGTTGGTGGATGCTTATTTTCCATTTTGCAGTCCCTTGTCTCCCTCTTGTGGCCTCCTGGAGGCAACTAGCTGTGCAAAAAAAGACAGCCTGGCGGCCGGCTGTTGCAGTGTTGCCCTCTCAGGCAACACTGAGTGACTGACTGAGCCGCACCGTCTTATATAAAGTTCAGACGGAACTTTGCACGTGTCATAGTGGAGCCCTGAGGAGCCAGAGCCAGCTTTCTGACATCATAATGGGGCCTCAGAGATAAAAGCCTGGGCCCAGGCAGTGTTGGTCAGTGCTGCTCAGCAGGCAGCACTGGACTGGACTGGATTACAGCTGATACAAGGTGTGAAGGAACAAGGGGTGGCTGTGGACATGCACTGGCTGCCGCTGCCAGTGTTTATCTGCATGGCAGCAGGGCATTTGGGCGTTGCCAGGAAGGCGTTTTTATGTAGATTCCTCCTCTTTCAGCACTGCATTGTGGTGCAAGCAAAAGAAGCAAATCCTGTCTGGCTTCCTCTCCGGCCTTTATTCACCTCCCGTGTAGCTGTGAGTGTGTGAGCCTGCAGGGCCCCATGGAATTGCCTAGAAGTAGGCTGAATCGCTGCAAGGGCTGAACAGCAGTATCGGGCAGGCTCGGGCAACGCGCGGCCCGTTCGGGTTATCGCTTCTCGGCCTTTTGGCTAAGATCAAGTGTAGTATCTGTTCTTATCAGTTTAATATCTGATACGTCCCCTATCTGGGGACCATATATTAAATGGATTTTTAGAACAGGGAGATGGAAATAGAGCTTGCTCTGTCCACTCCACGCATTGACCTGGTATTGCAGTATTTCCAGGACCGGTGCACCCTTTCCTTATGTGTTGACTAAAATCAGATTCCAAAAGTGTTTTTTGTGTTTGCCATTGTTTCTGTCTTTCTGAAGGGATCTCCCCTTTTAATCCCATTATTTCAACACCTGTTGGACAATGCATGAGTGATAATGAGCTAATTGATTAAATGCAATTAATGAATACATTGCCACCTCTTGTTTTGTGTCGTCTGTGTGTCTGTGTTTCCGGCATTTCACATTGGAACAGCTCATTCACCTTCCTTGTCTTCTCTCCGCCCTCCCTTTTAGGTAAGTTAAAGAGCTGCACCTGAGCCAGCCACTGATTAATGCAGCACCACAGTCAAATAGTGGAGTGGAGTAGGGGAACAGCAAACAGCCATTAAAGCCGCCCGCCGGCCCGCCCGCCACAATGGACCTACCTGTGTACACTAGATGGATGTGATGGAATGTACTGTCGTCCCTACATTTCAAGAAGGAGTAAGAATTGCAGTTGCAACAAAGCCTTGCTTGCCTACAAAGAGAGCAGCAATTTGGATTTGTTACTATGTTACCTAGAAGAATAACAAACTGTGCAAGGATGGAGGTTGTAGGAGCAAGGAGAAGTTGTCTGTAAAGTTGGTGGATGCTTATTTTCCATTTTGCAGTCCCTTGTCTCCCTCTTGTGGCCTCCTGGAGGCAACTAGCTGTGCAAAAAAAGACAGCCTGGCGGCCGGCTGTTGCAGTGTTGCCCTCTCAGGCAACACTGAGTGACTGACTGAGCCGCACCGTCTTATATAAAGTTCAGACGGAACTTTGCACGTGTCATAGTGGAGCCCTGAGGAGCCAGAGCCAGCTTTCTGACATCATAATGGGGCCTCAGAGATAAAAGCCTGGGCCCAGGCAGTGTTGGTCAGTGCTGCTCAGCAGGCAGCACTGGACTGGACTGGATTACAGCTGATACAAGGTGTGAAGGAACAAGGGGTGGCTGTGGACATGCACTGGCTGCCGCTGCCAGTGTTTATCTGCATGGCAGCAGGGCATTTGGGCGTTGCCAGGAAGGCGTTTTTATGTAGATTCCTCCTCTTTCAGCACTGCTTTGTGGTGCAAGCAAAAGAAGCAAATCCTGTCTGGCTTCCTCTCCGGCCTTTATTCACCTCCCGTGTAGCTGTGAGTGTGTGAGCCTGCAGGGCCCCATGGAATTGCCTAGAAGTAGGCTGAATCACTGCAAGGGCTGAACAGCAGTATCGGGCAGGCTCGGGCAACGCGCGGCCCGTTCGGGTTATCGCTTCTCGGCCTTTTGGCTAAGATCAAGTGTAGTATCTGTTCTTATCAGTTTAATATCTGATACGTCCCCTATCTGGGGACCATATATTAAATGGATTTTTAGAACAGGGAGATGGAAATAGAGCTTGCTCTGTCCACTCCACGCATTGACCTGGTATTGCAGTATTTCCAGGACCGGTGCACCCTTTCCTTATGTGTTGACTAAAATCAGATTCCAAAAGTGTTTTTTGTGTTTGCCATTGTTTCTGTCTTTCTGAAGGGATCTCCCCTTTTAATCCCATTATTTCAACACCTGTTGGACAATGCATGAGTGATAATGAGCTAATTGATTAAATGCAATTAATGAATACATTGCCGCCTCTTGTTTTGTGTCGTCTGTGTGTCTGTGTTTCCGGCATTTCACATTGGAACAGCTCATTCACCTTCCTTGTCTTCTCTCCGCCCTCCCTTTTAGGTAAGTTAAAGAGCTGCACCTGAGCCAGCCACTGATTGATGCAGCACCACAGTCAAATAGTGGAGTGGAGTAGGGGAACAGCAAACAGCCATTAAAGCCGCCCGCCCGCCCGCCCGCCACAATGGACCTACCTGTGTACACTAGATGGATGTGATGGAATGTACTGTCGTCCCTACTTTTCAAGAAGGAGTAAGAATTGCAGTTGCAACAAAGCCTTGCTTGCCTACAAAGAGAGCAGCAATTTGGATTTGTTACTATGTTACCTAGAAGAATAACAAACTGTGCAAGGATGGAGGTTGTAGGAGCAAGGAGAAGTTGTCTGTAAAGTTGGTGGATGCTTATTTTCCATTTTGCAGTCCCTTGTCTCCCTCTTGTGGCCTCCTGGAGGCAACTAGCTGTGCAAAAAAAGACAGCCTGGCGGCCGGCTGTTGCAGTGTTGCCCTCTCAGGCAACACTGAGTGACTGACTGAGCCGCACCGTCTTATATAAAGTTCAGACGGAACTTTGCACGTGTCATAGTGGAGCCCTGAGGAGCCAGAGCCAGCTTTCTGACATCATAATGGGGCCTCAGAGATAAAAGCCTGGGCCCAGGCAGTGTTGGTCAGTGCTGCTCAGCAGGCAGCACTGGACTGGACTGGATTACAGCTGATACAAGGTGTGAAGGAACAAGGGGTGGCTGTGGGCATGCACTGGCTGCCGCTACCAGTGTTTATCTGCATGGCAGCAGGGCATTTGGGCGTTGCCAGGAAGGCGTTTTTATGTAGATTCCTCCTCTTTCAGCACTGCATTGTGGTGCAAGCAAAAGAAGCAAATCCTGTCTGGCTTCCTCTCCGGCCTTTATTCACCTCCCGTGTAGCTGTGAGTGTGTGAGCCTGCAGGGCCCCATGGAATTGCCTAGAAGTAGGCTGAATCGCTGCAAGGGCTGAACAGTAGTATCGGGCAGGCTTGGGCAACGCGCGGCCCGTTCGGGTTATCGCTTCTCGGCCTTTTGGCTAAGATCAAGTGTAGTATCTGTTCTTATCAGTTTAATATCTGATACGTCCCCTATCTGGGGACCATATATTAAATGGATTTTTAGAACAGGGAGATGGAAATAGAGCTTGCTCTGTCCACTCCACGCATTGACCTGGTGTATTGCAGTATTTCCAGGACCGGTGCACCCTTTCCTTATGTGTTGACTAAAATCGGATTCCAAAAGTGTTTTTTGTGTTTGCCATTGTTTCTGTCTTTCTGAAGGGATCTCCCCTTTTAATCCCATTATTTCAACACCTGTTGGACAATGCATGAGTGATAATGAGCTAATTGATTAAATGCAATTAATGAATACATTGCCGCCTCTTGTTTTGTGTCGTCTGTGTGTCTGTGTTTCCGGCATTTCACATTGGAACAGCTCATTCACCTTCCTTGTCTTCTCTCCGCCCTCCCTTTTAGGTAAGTTAAAGAGCTGCACCTGAGCCAGCCACTGATTGATGCAGCACCACAGTCAAATAGTGGAGTGGAGTAGGGGAACAGCAAACAGCCATTAAAGCCGCCCGCCCGCCCGCCCGCCACAATGGACCTACCTGTGTACACTAGATGGATGTGATGGAATGTACTGTCGTCCCTACATTTCAAGAAGGAGTAAGAATTGCAGTTGCAACAAAGCCTTGCTTGCCTACAAAGAGAGCAGCAATTTGGATTTGTTACTATGTTACCTAGAAGAATAACAAACTGTGCAAGGATGGAGGTTGTAGGAGCAAGGAGAAGTTGTCTGTAAAGTTGGTGGATGCTTATTTTCCATTTTGCAGTCCCTTGTCTCCCTCTTGTGGCCTCCTGGAGGCAACTAGCTGTGCAAAAAAAGACAGCCTGGCGGCCGGCTGTTGCAGTGTTGCCCTCTCAGGCAACACTGAGTGACTGACTGAGCCGCACCGTCTTATATAAAGTTCAGACGGAACTTTGCACGTGTCATAGTGGAGCCCTGAGGAGCCAGAGCCAGCTTTCTGACATCATAATGGGGCCTCAGAGATAAAAGCCTGGGCCCAGGCAGTGTTGGTCAGTGCTGCTCAGCAGGCAGCACTGGACTGGACTGGATTACAGCTGATACAAGGTGTGAAGGAACAAGGGGTGGCTGTGGACATGCACTGGCTGCCGCTGCCAGTGTTTATCTGCATGGCAGCAGGGCATTTGGGCGTTGCCAGGAAGGCGTTTTTATGTAGATTCCTCCTCTTTCAGCACTGCATTGTGGTGCAAGCAAAAGAAGCAAATCCTGTCTGGCTTCCTCTCCGGCCTTTATTCACCTCCCGTGTAGCTGTGAGTGTGTGAGCCTGCAGGGCCCCATGGAATTGCCTAGAAGTAGGCTGAATCACTGCAAGGGCTGAACAGCAGTATCGGGCAGGCTCGGGCAACGCGCGGCCCGTTCGGGTTATCGCTTCTCGGCCTTTTGGCTAAGATCAAGTGTAGTATCTGTTCTTATCAGTTTAATATCTGATACGTCCCCTATCTGGGGACCATATATTAAATGGATTTTTAGAACAGGGAGATGGAAATAGAGCTTGCTCTGTCCACTCCACGCATTGACCTGGTGTATTGCAGTATTTCCAGGACCGGTGCACCCTTTCCTTATGTGTTGACTAAAATCGGATTCCAAAAGTGTTTTTTGTGTTTGCCATTGTTTCTGTCTTTCTGAAGGGATCTCCCCTTTTAATCCCATTATTTCAACACCTGTTGGACAATGCATGAGTGATAATGAGCTAATTGATTAAATGCAATTAATGAATACATTGCCGCCTCTTGTTTTGTGTCGTCTGTGTGTCTGTGTTTCCGGCATTTCACATTGGAACAGCTCATTCACCTTCCTTGTCTTCTCTCCGCCCTCCCTTTTAGGTAAGTTAAAGAGCTGCACCTGAGCCAGCCACTGATTGATGCAGCACCACAGTCAAATAGTGGAGTGGAGTAGGGGAACAGCAAACAGCCATTAAAGCCGCCCGCCCGCCCGCCCGCCACAATGGACCTACCTGTGTACACTAGATGGATGTGATGGAATGTACTGTCGTCCCTACATTTCAAGAAGGAGTAAGAATTGCAGTTGCAACAAAGCCTTGCTTGCCTACAAAGAGAGCAGCAATTTGGATTTGTTACTATGTTACCTAGAAGAATAACAAACTGTGCAAGGATGGAGGTTGTAGGAGCAAGGAGAAGTTGTCTGTAAAGTTGGTGGATGCTTATTTTCCATTTTGCAGTCCCTTGTCTCCCTCTTGTGGCCTCCTGGAGGCAACTAGCTGTGCAAAAAAAGACAGCCTGGCGGCCGGCTGTTGCAGTGTTGCCCTCTCAGGCAACACTGAGTGACTGACTGAGCCGCACCGTCTTATATAAAGTTCAGACGGAACTTTGCACGTGTCATAGTGGAGCCCTGAGGAGCCAGAGCCAGCTTTCTGACATCATAATGGGGCCTCAGAGATAAAAGCCTGGGCCCAGGCAGTGTTGGTCAGTGCTGCTCAGCAGGCAGCACTGGACTGGACTGGATTACAGCTGATACAAGGTGTGAAGGAAAGAGGGGTGGCTGTGGGCATGCACTGGCTGCCGCTGCCAGTGTTTATCTGCATGGCAGCAGGGCATTTGGGCGTTGCCAGGAAGGCGTTTTTATGTAGATTCCTCCTCTTTCAGCACTGCATTGTGGTGCAAGCAAAAGAAGCAAATCCTGTCTGGCTTCCTCTCCGGCCTTTATTCACCTCCCGTGTAGCTGTGAGTGTGTGAGCCTGCAGGGCCCCATGGAATTGCCTAGAAGTAGGCTGAATCGCTGCAAGGGCTGAACAGTAGTATCGGGCAGGCTCGGGCAACGCGCGGCCCGTTCGGGTTATCGCTTCTCGGCCTTTTGGCTAAGATCAAGTGTAGTATCTGTTCTTATCAGTTTAATATCTGATACGTCCCCTATCTGGGGACCATATATTAAATGGATTTTTAGAACAGGGAGATGGAAATAGAGCTTGCTCTGTCCACTCCACGCATTGAACTGGTGTATTGCAGTATTTCCAGGACCGGTGCACCCTTTCCTTATGTGTTGACTAAAATCGGATTCCAAAAGTGTTTTTTGTGTTTGCCATTGTTTCTGTCTTTCTGAAGGGATCTCCCCTTTTAATCCCATTATTTCAACACCTGTTGGACAATGCATGAGTGATAATGAGCTAATTGATTAAATGCAATTAATGAATACATTGCCGCCTCTTGTTTTGTGTCGTCTGTGTGTCTGTGTTTCCGGCATTTCACATTGGAACAGCTCATTCACCTTCCTTGTCTTCTCTCCGCCCTCCCTTTTAGGTAAGTTAAAGAGCTGCACCTGAGCCAGCCACTGATTGATGCAGCACCACAGTCAAATAGTGGAGTGGAGTAGGGGAACAGCAAACAGCCATTAAAGCCGCCCGTCCGCTCGCCCGCCACAATGGACCTACCTGTGTACACTAGATGGATGTGATGGAATGTACTGTCGTCCCTACATTTCAAGAAGGAGTAAGAATTGCAGTTGCAACAAAGCCTTGCTTGCCTACAAAGAGAGCAGCAATTTGGATTTGTTACTATGTTACCTAGAAGAATAACAAACTGTGCAAGGATGGAGGTTGTAGGAGCAAGGAGAAGTTGTCTGTAAAGTTGGTGGATGCTTATTTTCCATTTTGCAGTCCCTTGTCTCCCTCTTGTGGCCTCCTGGAGGCAACTAGCTGTGCAAAAAAAGACAGCCTGGCGGCCGGCTGTTGCAGTGTTGCCCTCTCAGGCAACACTGAGTGACTGACTGAGCCGCACCGTCTTATATAAAGTTCAGACGGAACTTTGCACGTGTCATAGTGGAGCCCTGAGGAGCCAGAGCCAGCTTTCTGACATCATAATGGGGCCTCAGAGATAAAAGCCTGGGCCCAGGCAGTGTTGGTCAGTGCTGCTCAGCAGGCAGCACTGGACTGGACTGGATTACAGCTGATACAAGGTGTGAAGGAACAAGGGGTGGCTGTGGACATGCACTGGCTGCCGCTGCCAGTGTTTATCTGCATGGCAGCAGGGCATTTGGGCGTTGCCAGGAAGGCGTTTTTATGTAGATTCCTCCTCTTTCAGCACTGCATTGTGGTGCAAGCAAAAGAAGCAAATCCTGTCTGGCTTCCTCTCCGGCCTTTATTCACCTCCCGTGTAGCTGTGAGTGTGTGAGCCTGCAGGGCCCCATGGAATTGCCTAGAAGTAGGCTGAATCGCTGCAAGGGCTGAACAGCAGTATCGGGCAGGCTCGGGCAACGCGCGGCCCGTTCGGGTTATCGCTTCTCGGCCTTTTGGCTAAGATCAAGTGTAGTATCTGTTCTTATCAGTTTAATATCTGATACGTCCCCTATCTGGGGACCATATATTAAATGGATTTTTAGAACAGGGAGATGGAAATAGAGCTTGCTCTGTCCACTCCACGCATTGACCTGGTATTGCAGTATTTCCAGGACCGGTGCACCCTTTCCTTATGTGTTGACTAAAATCAGATTCCAAAAGTGTTTTTTGTGTTTGCCATTGTTTCTGTCTTTCTGAAGGGATCTCCCCTTTTAATCCCATTATTTCAACACCTGTTGGACAATGCATGAGTGATAATGAGCTAATTGATTAAATGCAATTAATGAATACATTGCCACCTCTTGTTTTGTGTCGTCTGTGTGTCTGTGTTTCCGGCATTTCACATTGGAACAGCTCATTCACCTTCCTTGTCTTCTCTCCGCCCTCCCTTTTAGGTAAGTTAAAGAGCTGCACCTGAGCCAGCCACTGATTGATGCAGCACCACAGTCAAATAGTGGAGTGGAGTAGGGGAACAGCAAACAGCCATTAAAGCCGCCCGCCCGCCCGCCACAATGGACCTACCTGTGTACACTAGATGGATGTGATGGAATGTACTGTCGTCCCTACATTTCAAGAAGGAGTAAGAATTGCAGTTGCAACAAAGCCTTGCTTGCCTACAAAGAGAGCAGCAATTTGGATTTGTTACTATGTTACCTAGAAGAATAACAAACTGTGCAAGGATGGAGGTTGTAGGAGCAAGGAGAAGTTGTCTGTAAAGTTGGTGGATGCTTATTTTCCATTTTGCAGTCCCTTGTCTCCCTCTTGTGGCCTCCTGGAGGCAACTAGCTGTGCAAAAAAAGACAGCCTGGCGGCCGGCTGTTGCAGTGTTGCCCTCTCAGGCAACACTGAGTGACTGACTGAGCCGCACCGTCTTATATAAAGTTCAGACGGAACTTTGCACGTGTCATAGTGGAGCCCTGAGGAGCCAGAGCCAGCTTTCTGACATCATAATGGGGCCTCAGAGATAAAAGCCTGGGCCCAGGCAGTGTTGGTCAGTGCTGCTCAGCAGGCAGCACTAGACTGGACTGGATTACAGCTGATACAAGGTGTGAAGTAACAAGGGGTGGCTGTGGGCATGCACTTGCTGCCGCTGCCAGTGTTTATCTGCATGGCAGCAGGGCATTTGGGCGTTGCCAGGAAGGCGTTTTTATGTAGATTCCTCCTCTTTCAGCACTGCATTGTGGTGCAAGCAAAAGAAGCAAATCCTGTCTGGCTTCCTCTCCGGCCTTTATTCACCTCCCGTGTAGCTGTGAGTGTGTGAGCCTGCAGGGCCCCATGGAATTGCCTAGAAGTAGGCTGAATCGCTGCAAGGGCTGAACAGCAGTATCGGGCAGGCTCGGGCAACGCGCGGCCCGTTCGGGTTATCGCTTCTCGGCCTTTTGGCTAAGATCAAGTGTAGTATCTGTTCTTATCAGTTTAATATCTGATACGTCCCCTATCTGGGGACCATATATTAAATGGATTTTTAGAACAGGGAGATGGAAATAGAGCTTGCTCTGTCCACTCCACGCATTGACCTGGTATTGCAGTATTTCCAGGACCGGTGCACCCTTTCCTTATGTGTTGACTAAAATCAGATTCCAAAAGTGTTTTTTGTGTTTGCCATTGTTTCTGTCTTTCTGAAGGGATCTCCCCTTTTAATCCCATTATTTCAACACCTGTTGGACAATGCATGAGTGATAATGAGCTAATTGATTAAATGCAATTAATGAATACATTGCCACCTCTTGTTTTGTGTCGTCTGTGTGTCTGTGTTTCCGGCATTTCACATTGGAACAGCTCATTCACCTTCCTTGTCTTCTCTCCGCCCTCCCTTTTAGGTAAGTTAAAGAGCTGCACCTGAGCCAGCCACTGATTGATGCAGCACCACAGTCAAATAGTGGAGTGGAGTAGGGGAACAGCAAACAGCCATTAAAGCCGCCCGCCCGCCCGCCCGCCACAATGGACCTACCTGTGTACACTAGATGGATGTGATGGAATGTACTGTCGTCCCTACATTTCAAGAAGGAGTAAGAATTGCAGTTGCAACAAAGCCTTGCTTGCCTACAAAGAGAGCAGCAATTTGGATTTGTTACTATGTTACCTAGAAGAATAACAAACTGTGCAAGGATGGAGGTTGTAGGAGCAAGGAGAAGTTGTCTGTAAAGTTGGTGGATGCTTATTTTCCATTTTGCAGTCCCTTGTCTCCCTCTTGTGGCCTCCTGGAGGCAACTAGCTGTGCAAAAAAAGACAGCCTGGCGGCCGGCTGTTGCAGTGTTGCCCTCTCAGGCAACACTGAGTGACTGACTGAGCCGCACCGTCTTATATAAAGTTCAGACGGAACTTTGCACGTGTCATAGTGGAGCCCTGAGGAGCCAGAGCCAGCTTTCTGACATCATAATGGGGCCTCAGAGATAAAAGCCTGGGCCCAGGCAGTGTTGGTCAGTGCTGCTCAGCAGGCAGCACTGGACTGGACTGGATTACAGCTGATACAAGGTGTGAAGGAACAAGGGGTGGCTGTGGGCATGCACTTGCTGCCGCTGCCAGTGTTTATCTGCATGGCAGCAGGGCATTTGGGCGTTGCCAGGAAGGCGTTTTTATGTAGATTCCTCCTCTTTCAGCACTGCATTGTGGTGCAAGCAAAAGAAGCAAATCCTGTCTGGCTTCCTCTCCGGCCTTTATTCACCTCCCGTGTAGCTGTGAGTGTGTGAGCCTGCAGGACCCCATGGAATTGCCTAGAAGTAGGCTGAATCGCTGCAAGGGCTGAACAGCAGTATCGGGCAGGCTCGGGCAACGCGCGGCCCGTTCGGGTTATCGCTTCTCGGCCTTTTGGCTAAGATCAAGTGTAGTATCTGTTCTTATCAGTTTAATATCTGATACGTCCCCTATCTGGGGACCATATATTAAATGGATTTTTAGAACAGGGAGATGGAAATAGAGCTTGCTCTGTCCACTCCACGCATTGACCTGGTATTGCAGTATTTCCAGGACCGGTGCACCCTTTCCTTATGTGTTGACTAAAATCAGATTCCAAAAGTGTTTTTTGTCTTTGCCATTGTTTCTGTCTTTCTGAAGGGATCTCCCCTTTTAATCTCATTATTTCAACACCTGTTGGACAATGCATGAGTGATAATGAGCTAATTGATTAAATGCAATTAATGAATACATTGCCACCTCTTGTTTTGTGTAGTCTGTGTGTCTGTGTTTCCGGCATTTCACATTGGAACAGCTCATTCACCTTCCTTGTCTTCTCTCCGCCCTCCCTTTTAGGTAAGTTAAAGAGCTGCACCTGAGCCAGCCACTGATTGATGCAGCACCACAGTCAAATAGTGGAGTGGAGTAGGGGAACAGCAAACAGCCATTAAAGCCGCCCGCCCGCCACAATGGACCTACCTGTGTACACTAGATGGATGTGATGGAATGTACTGTCGTCCCTACATTTCAAGAAGGAGTAAGAATTGCAGTTGCAACAAAGCCTTGCTTGCCTACAAAGAGAGCAGCAATTTGGATTTGTTACTATGTTACCTAGAAGAATAACAAACTGTGCAAGGATGGAGGTTGTAGGAGCAAGGAGAAGTTGTCTGTAAAGTTGGTGGATGCTTATTTTCCATTTTGCAGTCCCTTGTCTCCCTCTTGTGGCCTCCTGGAGGCAACTAGCTGTGCAAAAAAAGACAGCCTGGCGGCCGGCTGTTGCAGTGTTGCCCTCTCAGGCAACACTGAGTGACTGACTGAGCCGCACCGTCTTATATAAAGTTCAGACGGAACTTTGCACGTGTCATAGTGGAGCCCTGAGGAGCCAGAGCCAGCTTTCTGACATCATAATGGGGCCTCAGAGATAAAAGCCTGGGCCCAGGCAGTGTTGGTCAGTGCTGCTCAGCAGGCAGCACTGGACTGGACTGGATTACAGCTGATACAAGGTGTGAAGGAACAAGGGGTGGCTGTGGGCATGCACTTGCTGCCGCTGCCAGTGTTTATCTGCATGGCAGCAGGGCATTTGGGCGTTGCCAGGAAGGCGTTTTTATGTAGATTCCTCCTCTTTCAGCACTGCATTGTGGTGCAAGCAAAAGAAGCAAATCCTGTCTGGCTTCCTCTCCGGCCTTTATTCACCTCCCGTGTAGCTGTGAGTGTGTGAGCCTGCAGGACCCCATGGAATTGCCTAGAAGTAGGCTGAATCGCTGCAAGGGCTGAACAGCAGTATCGGGCAGGCTCGGGCAACGCGCGGCCCGTTCGGGTTATCGCTTCTCGGCCTTTTGGCTAAGATCAAGTGTAGTATCTGTTCTTATCAGTTTAATATCTGATACGTCCCCTATCTGGGGACCATATATTAAATGGATTTTTAGAACAGGGAGATGGAAATAGAGCTTGCTCTGTCCACTCCACGCATTGACCTGGTATTGCAGTATTTCCAGGACCGGTGCACCCTTTCCTTATGTGTTGACTAAAATCAGATTCCAAAAGTGTTTTTTGTGTTTGCCATTGTTTCTGTCTTTCTGAAGGGATCTCCCCTTTTAATCTCATTATTTCAACACCTGTTGGACAATGCATGAGTGATAATGAGCTAATTGATTAAATGCAATTAATGAATACATTGCCACCTCTTGTTTTGTGTAGTCTGTGTGTCTGTGTTTCCGGCATTTCACATTGGAACAGCTCATTCACCTTCCTTGTCTTCTCTCCGCCCTCCCTTTTAGGTAAGTTAAAGAGCTGCACCTGAGCCAGCCACTGATTGATGCAGCACCACAGTCAAATAGTGGAGTGGAGTAGGGGAACAGCAAACAGCCATTAAAGCCGCCCGCCCGCCACAATGGACCTACCTGTGTACACTAGATGGATGTGATGGAATGTACTGTCGTCCCTACATTTCAAGAAGGAGTAAGAATTGCAGTTGCAACAAAGCCTTGCTTGCCTACAAAGAGAGCAGCAATTTGGATTTGTTACTATGTTACCTAGAAGAATAACAAACTGTGCAAGGATGGAGGTTGTAGGAGCAAGGAGAAGTTGTCTGTAAAGTTGGTGGATGCTTATTTTCCATTTTGCAGTCCCTTGTCTCCCTCTTGTGGCCTCCTGGAGGCAACTAGCTGTGCAAAAAAAGACAGCCTGGCGGCCGGCTGTTGCAGTGTTGCCCTCTCAGGCAACACTGAGTGACTGACTGAGCCGCACCGTCTTATATAAAGTTCAGACGGAACTTTGCACGTGTCATAGTGGAGCCCTGAGGAGCCAGAGCCAGCTTTCTGACATCATAATGGGGCCTCAGAGATAAAAGCCTGGGCCCAGGCAGTGTTGGTCAGTGCTGCTCAGCAGGCAGCACTAGACTGGACTGGATTACAGCTGATACAAGGTGTGAAGGAACAAGGGGTGGCTGTGGGCATGCACTTGCTGCCGCTGCCAGTGTTTATCTGCATGGCAGCAGGGCATTTGGGCGTTGCCAGGAAGGCGTTTTTATGTAGATTCCTCCTCTTTCAGCACTGCATTGTGGTGCAAGCAAAAGAAGCAAATCCTGTCTGGCTTCCTCTCCGGCCTTTATTCACCTCCCGTGTAGCTGTGAGTGTGTGAGCCTGCAGGGCCCCATGGAATTGCCTAGAAGTAGGCTGAATCGCTGCAAGGGCTGAACAGCAGTATCGGGCAGGCTCGGGCAACGCGCGGCCCGTTCGGGTTATCGCTTCTCTGCCTTTTGGCTAAGATCAAGTGTAGTACTTTAGGGTATTGCCTTGTTTCTTGGTCAGGAGGTGCCCTGGTACCCTTTTCCTTGGCCTGGGGGGATCGTTTCTCTTAGGAGAGACTTCACCCCTCTGTTGCTATTGGGGAGGAGGATTAGTCCAGGGCAACGGGGAGCGATCACTTGCCTGGCATTTAGGTGCTGAAGGTATTATCTTTGGATTTCGTTTGGATTTCGTTGGATTTTCGTTGGATCGTTGGCTTCTATTGCGGCAGGATGGAGGAAATTCCTGACTACATGCGGACTCGGAATGCGGTTCGCTTCTCTATGGAGGAATCTGGAGGACAAGGCAAGGACTTGGAATTCCTAACTAAGGTACTGTTGCTTGGTCTTTTCCAGTTGGAGAGACAATGGATTTTGTCTGTAATGGACTATCCAAGAAGAGGATGTTTCGACGTCACCTTTCATACGGAGGACATTTATTTGAAATTTCTGGACACTTTGAAGGAGAAGAAGCAGGATCCAAGACTGGTTGGTGTGACAGTAACACCACACTTTGTTCCAAGTAAAAAGTTGGTGATTGTCAAAATGTTTTCACCTTATGTAAATAAGGATGACATTATGTGGTTTCTCACTAAGTTCTGTGAGGAAGTGGTGGAGAAGGGTAAGGTCTTTAATCCGTTTGGATTCTGGACAGGTAAATGGAAATTCCTGTGTAAGTTTAAGGCAGTTGGAGAGGCTGGAAACTTATTGCTTCCTCCAGCACGCTTTAAAATTGGCAGTGCAAGTGGGAATCTGTATTTCTTTGGAATGGGGATTTTTTGCCACAATTGTAAAGAGTATGGGCATGAGAAGGAGAATTGTGGAAAAATAATTTGTACAAAATGTTTTAAGGAAGGTCATAAGTATAATGATTGTGAGAAGGGCAAAGTGTGTAACATGTGTAGAGAAGAAGGGCATGTGTTTAAAAATTGTCCAAAAAAAAGTATAAGTGAAGCAAAGGAGGAGAGTAAGAAGACAGTTAAAAGAAAGGAAGTGATAGTTAACAGAAAGGAAGAGAAAGTTACCCCACAAAAAGAGGATAAGCCACAGAAAAAGGGAGGAGCGGGGAAAAGTGTTGAAGTTGAAAAAAGTGATGAAACAAAAAGGAGAAAAATTGTGGAACAAAATGTAGTTTCAGATGAAGATAGAGCAGAAAGAGACAAACTAGTAAAAGACGTGGAGGGATTAAGAGATAAAATTAATTTTGAGAAGGTTCGGAGGCGGGTACGAACCTGTTTGAGAGGGAGTGTACCGGATTTTCTGGAGAGATATGAAGTGCCAACCTGGTTGGCATGTATTGTAAATTTGGAATGGGACGGTCAAGATCTTCGAGAACATCTTGTGGATATGCTTGGTGTAATCGCTTTAAAAAAAAAAAAAAAAAAAATCTGTTCTTATCAGTTTAATATCTGATACGTCCCCTATCTGGGGACCATATATTAAATGGATTTTTAGAACAGGGAGATGGAAATAGAGCTTGCTCTGTCCACTCCACGCATTGACCTGGTATTGCAGTATTTCCAGGACCGGTGCACCCTTTCCTTATGTGTTGACTAAAATCAGATTCCAAAAGTGTTTTTTGTGTTTGCCATTGTTTCTGTCTTTCTGAAGGGATCTCCCCTTTTAATCCCATTATTTCAACACCTGTTGGACAATGCATGAGTGATAATGAGCTAATTGATTAAATGCAATTAATGAATACATTGCCACCTCTTGTTTTGTGTCGTCTGTGTGTCTGTGTTTCCGGCATTTCACATTGGAACAGCTCATTCACCTTCCTTGTCTTCTCTCCGCCCTCCCTTTTAGGTAAGTTAAAGAGCTGCACCTGAGCCAGCCACTGATTGATGCAGCACCACAGTCAAATAGTGGAGTGGAGTAGGGGAACAGCAAACAGCCATTAAAGCCGCCCGCCCGCCCGCCACAATGGACCTACCTGTGTACACTAGATGGATGTGATGGAATGTACTGTCGTCCCTACATTTCAAGAAGGAGTAAGAATTACAGTTGCAACAAAGCCTTGCTTGCCTACAAAGAGAGCAGCAATTTGGATTTGTTACTATGTTACCTAGAAGAATAACAAACTGTGCAAGGATGGAGGTTGTAGGAGCAAGGAGAAGTTGTCTGTAAAGTTGGTGGATGCTTATTTTCCATTTTGCAGTCCCTTGTCTCCCTCTTGTGGCCTCCTGGAGGCAACTAGCTGTGCAAAAAAAGACAGCCTGGCGGCCGGCTGTTGCAGTGTTGCCCTCTCAGGCAACACTGAGTGACTGACTGAGCCGTACCGTCTTATATAAAGTTCAGACGGAACTTTGCACGTGTCATAGTGGAGCCCTGAGGAGCCAGAGCCAGCTTTCTGACATCATAATGGGGCCTCAGAGATAAAAGCCTGGGCCCAGGCAGTGTTGGTCAGTGCTGCTCAGCAGGCAGCACTGGACTGGACTGGATTACAGCTGATACAAGGTGTGAAGGAACAAGGGGTGGCTGTGGGCATGCACTTGCTGCCGCTGCCAGTGTTTATCTGCATGGCAGCAGGGCATTTGGGCGTTGCCAGGAAGGCGTTTTTATGTAGATTCCTCCTCTTTCAGCACTGCATTGTGGTGCAAGCAAAAGAAGCAAATCCTGTCTGGCTTCCTCTCCGGCCTTTATTCACCTCCCGTGTAGCTGTGAGTGTGTGAGCCTGCAGGGCCCCATGGAATTGCCTAGAAGTAGGCTGAATCGCTGCAAGGGCTGAACAGCAGTATCGGGCAGGCTCGGGCAACGCGCGGCCCGTTCGGGTTATCGCTTCTCTGCCTTTTGGCTAAGATCAAGTGTAGTATCTGTTCTTATCAGTTTAATATCTGATACGTCCCCTATCTGGGGACCATATATTAAATGGATTTTTAGAACAGGGAGATGGAAATAGAGCTTGCTCTGTCCACTCCACGCATTGACCTGGTATTGCAGTATTTCCAGGACCGGTGCACCCTTTCCTTATGTGTTGACTAAAATCAGATTCCAAAAGTGTTTTTTGTGTTTGCCATTGTTTCTGTCTTTCTGAAGGGATCTCCACTTTTAATCCCATTATTTCAACACCTGTTGGACAATGCATGAGTGATAATGAGCTAATTGATTAAATGCAATTAATGAATACATTGCCACCTCTTGTTTTGTGTCGTCTGTGTGTCTGTGTTTCCGGCATTTCACATTGGAACAGCTCATTCACCTTCCTTGTCTTCTTTCCGCCCTCCCTTTTAGGTAAGTTAAAGAGCTGCACCTGAGCCAGCCACTGATTGATGCAGCACCACAGTCAAATAGTGGAGTGGAGTAGGGGAACAGCAAACAGCCATTAAAGCCGCCCGCCCGCCCGCCACAATGGACCTACCTGTGTACACTAGATGGATGTGATGGAATGTACTGTCGTCCCTACATTTCAAGAAGGAGTAAGAATTGCAGTTGCAACAAAGCCTTGCTTGCCTACAAAGAGAGCAGCAATTTGGATTTGTTACTATGTTACCTAGAAGAATAACAAACTGTGCAAGGATGGAGGTTGTAGGAGCAAGGAGAAGTTGTCTGTAAAGTTGGTGGATGCTTATTTTCCATTTTGCAGTCCCTTGTCTCCCTCTTGTGGCCTCCTGGAGGCAACTAGCTGTGCAAAAAAAGACAGCCTGGCGGCCGGCTGTTGCAGTTTTGCCCTCTCAGGCAACACTGAGTGACTGACTGAGCCGCACCGTCTTATATAAAGTTCAGACGGAACTTTGCACGTGTCATAGTGGAGCCCTGAGGAGCCAGAGCCAGCTTTCTGACATCATAATGGGGCCTCAGAGATAAAAGCCTGGGCCCAGGCAGTGTTGGTCAGTGCTCCTCAGCAGGCAGCACTGGACTGGACTGGATTACAGCTGATACAAGGTGTGAAGGAACAAGGGGTGGCTGTGGGCATGCACTTGCTGCCGCTGCCAGTGTTTATCTGCATGGCAGCAGGGCATTTGGGCGTTGCCAGGAAGGCGTTTTTATGTAGATTCCTCCTCTTTCAGCACTGCATTGTGGTGCAAGCAAAAGAAGCAAATCCTGTCTGGCTTCCTCTCCGGCCTTTATTCACCTCCCGTGTAGCTGTGAGTGTGTGAGCCTGCAGGGCCCCATGGAATTGCCTAGAAGTAGGCTGAATCGCTGCAAGGGCTGAACAGCAGTATCGGGCAGGCTCGGGCAACGCGCGGCCCGTTCGGGTTATCGCTTCTCGGCCTTTTGGCTAAGATCAAGTGTAGTATCTGTTCTTATCAGTTTAATATCTGATACGTCCCCTATCTGGGGACCATATATTAAATGGATTTTTAGAACAGGGAGATGGAAATAGAGCTTGCTCTGTCCACTCCACGCATTGACCTGGTATTGCAGTATTTCCAGGACCGGTGCACCCTTTCCTTATGTGTTGACTAAAATCAGATTCCAAAAGTGTTTTTTGTGTTTGCCATTGTTTCTGTCTTTCTGAAGGGATCTCCCCTTTTAATCCCATTATTTCAACACCTGTTGGACAATGCATGAGTGATAATGAGCTAATTGATTAAATGCAATTAATGAATACATTGCCACCTCTTGTTTTGTGTCGTCTGTGTGTCTGTGTTTCCGGCATTTCACATTGGAACAGCTCATTCACCTTCCTTGTCTTCTTTCCGCCCTCCCTTTTAGGTAAGTTAAAGAGCTGCACCTGAGCCAGCCACTGATTGATGCAGCACCACAGTCAAATAGTGGAGTGGAGTAGGGGAACAGCAAACAGCCATTAAAGCCGCCCGCCCGCCCGCCACAATGGACCTACCTGTGTACACTAGATGGATGTGATGGAATGTACTGTCGTCCCTACATTTCAAGAAGGAGTAAGAATTGCAGTTGCAACAAAGCCTTGCTTGCCTACAAAGAGAGCAGCAATTTGGATTTGTTACTATGTTACCTAGAAGAATAACAAACTGTGCAAGGATGGAGGTTGTAGGAGCAAGGAGAAGTTGTCTGTAAAGTTGGTGGATGCTTATTTTCCATTTTGCAGTCCCTTGTCTCCCTCTTGTGGCCTCCTGGAGGCAACTAGCTGTGCAAAAAAAGACAGCCTGGCGGCCGGCTGTTGCAGTGTTGCCCTCTCAGGCAACACTGAGTGACTGACTGAGCCGCACCGTCTTATATAAAGTTCAGACGGAACTTTGCACGTGTCATAGTGGAGCCCTGAGGAGCCAGAGCCAGCTTTCTGACATCATAATGGGGCCTCAGAGATAAAAGCCTGGGCCCAGGCAGTGTTGGTCAGTGCTGCTCAGCAGGCAGCACTGGACTGGACTGGATTACAGCTGATACAAGGTGTGAAGGAACAAGGGGTGGCTGTGGGCATGCGCTTGCTGCCGCTGCCAGTGTTTATCTGCATGGCAGCAGGGCATTTGGGCGTTGCCAGGAAGGCATTTTTATGTAGATTCCTCCTCTTTCAGCACTGCATTGTGGTGCAAGCAAAAGAAGCAAATCCTGTCTGGCTTCCTCTCCGGCCTTTATTCACCTCCCGTGTAGCTGTGAGTGTGTGAGCCTGCAGGGCCCCATGGAATTGCCTAGAAGTAGGCTGAATCGCTGCAAGGGCTGAACAGCAGTATCGGGCAGGCTCGGGCAACGCGCGGCCCGTTCGGGTTATCGCTTCTCGGCCTTTTGGCTAAGATCAAGTGTAGTATCTGTTCTTATCAGTTTAATATCTGATACGTCCCCTATCTGGGGACCATATATTAAATGGATTTTTAGAACAGGGAGATGGAAATAGAGCTTGCTCTGTCCACTCCACGCATTGACCTGGTATTGCAGTATTTCCAGGACCGGTGCACCCTTTCCTTATGTGTTGACTAAAATCAGATTCCAAAAGTGTTTTTTGTGTTTGCCATTGTTTCTGTCTTTCTGAAGGGATCTCCCCTTTTAATCCCATTATTTCAACACCTGTTGGACAATGCATGAGTGATAATGAGCTAATTGATTAAATGCAATTAATGAATACATTGCCACCTCTTGTTTTGTGTCGTCTGTGTGTCTGTGTTTCCGGCATTTCACATTGGAACAGCTCATTCACCTTCCTTGTCTTCTCTCCGCCCTCCCTTTTAGGTAAGTTAAAGAGCTGCACCTGAGACAGCCACTGATTGATGCAGCACCACAGTCAAATAGTGGAGTGGAGTAGGGGAACAGCAAACAGCCATTAAAGCCGCCCGCCCGCCCGCCACAATGGACCTACCTGTGTACACTAGATGGATGTGATGGAATGTACTGTCGTCCCTACATTTCAAGAAGGAGTAAGAATTGCAGTTCTAACAAAGCCTTGCTTGCCTACAAAGAGAGCAGCAATTTGGATTTGTTACTATGTTACCTAGAAGAATAACAAACTGTGCAAGGATGGAGGTTGTAGGAGCAAGGAGAAGTTGTCTTGACCTGCCTAAGTAGAGTCGTGTGTTAACCTTAGACCATACTATCCCACCACCCCCACTCTAGTAAAGACACATGACACCGAGGTTGGATGTGAAATGGCCACAGCAGCCGTTTATTAATTTCACAGTTTTATAAAAACAATTTAAATCCGAAACATTCGGATAACTAGTTAGGAATCCACCAGAGAATTCCTCCTAATAATTCACATGACCCAACATGGGTCAGAATCGTAAATAACAATTTAACGTTAACATTAACCCGAGCAGAGGAAGTCCTTGAAGCCCCTTCAGATATTCCTTTTTTAAGAACATACCGAAATTAGCCATCTGCAAACCACCAATTACCTCCAGCCGTAAACCAGCTCGGAAGCACCGTTCACCTCTGCAGATGGCTCCAACCACTAGAAGTCCACTTCAAGGGGATAACACCCGATGAAGCCCTCAAGTGATATACCGACCACTAGAAGTCCACTTCAAAGGGATAACACCCGATGAAGCCTTCAAGTGATATACCTTCTACCAGAAGACCACTTCAAATGGATAACACCCGATGAAGTCTTCAACCATGTACCTTTTTTGGGGGACGCATAACCCCGATGCGACCCCCCCACCATTTTGTACTGACTGGCCTCAAGGACTCCCCCCGCCACAGCGAAACAGGCCTTGACCACCTTAAGCCTGTGAGTTCCTCCACACCACCACCGCCCTTTCTATGCCTTCTGCTATCGCCAAGCTTCAAAGATCAATGCCAACCTCGGTCAGATGAACCCCGTCACTCCTCCAGAAATTCCCCACCCCTGACTCCAAATCCCTATGCCTCACGCAAATGCCCCCATTTTTTGCCACAAAACGGGACACCGCCCGATTAACTTTAATGCGAGCCTTATTG
This sequence comes from Rhinoderma darwinii, assembly GCF_050947455.1. Taxonomy (NCBI): domain Eukaryota; kingdom Metazoa; phylum Chordata; class Amphibia; order Anura; family Rhinodermatidae; genus Rhinoderma; species Rhinoderma darwinii. The sequence continues at coordinate 230,904,584 of NC_134691.1, forward strand.
ACTCTCTCCACAGATCTAGCTAACCGCCAATTCTTTCTTGGGACTATGTCCGACCACACTATCACCAACTTGGGATAAGATACCCACAAACACAACATATCATGTTTGATATCCCGCACCAACTCACGAAAGGGGTGGACTCCTAAGTCATTCCCACCCACGTGCAACACTAAGACCTCCGGAACCCTATCAAGCCGCGCATATGTCTGGAATTCCGCCAACACCCTGCTCCACGACATACCTCTAAAACCCAGCCAATGCACAACCGCATCCTGTCGCGGAATGCGCAACTGGCGACCATCCGGGCGGACGTCCGCCCTCAAAGCCCCCCAGTGCACGTAAGAATGACCCATCAACCACACCAAACACGGAGGCGAATCTGAAACGGAAAAAACAATTAGGCACCACCATATAACATTTGTAAAGCGTTAACAACAAAAATCATAACATATGGGGGCGGACATAGGACTTAAACCTGTTAGACTCCCAACGACCAATACGCCTCACCCCCTCATCATCCAACCCCCAGCGCCCCGCTTCTGTTGCTGCGCCAATCCTGAAGGAATGAGATGAATATGAGCCTACCGCAACACCAACCGCCGTCAAACATTTTTTAAATACAGCTCCAAACTGAAACCTGGACAAAAACGACCCGTCCACATGACGTAACAAAGGCAAATCTGGAGACCCCCTGTTTGGCGTAAAACCCCGCATGCACTCTAATGGGCACATAACCGACCCCGGGAGGGCGAACAAAACTATCAGTTTACCCTTCCCTACTTGGTCAGTTTTTGACCGACGCAACCATACCTCCAGCCGATCTGCGAATAGGCTCACCTCCCCAGATCTCAGCCCCCCTGCCTGTTTGGTACTTGGCGACACCAACTCACGTATTCTAAATGCTCCAAAGAACGCTAACGAAATAGCCAACCGAAACAAATCCATTTCGTCTGAAGAACGACAGACCGATGCTAATGAACCGCCCAACGAGCTAAGCAAAGCAAACGACACAGGCCTTCTACTATCCGCCTCCACCCTACCTCGGCGCAACCCCTTCAAAGCCTGCGATACCAGAAATTCCTTCGATACATCCTGAAAGCTCCGCAACTTAAACCCAAACGCCACCGCAGATATGAACCGGTTCACCTTCGCCACTGAAAACCCCGCCTCCCAGGCGTCCCCTAACCAGTACAAAAGTGCCACCAACCTGTCTCTATCCGTATTGACGTCACCCAACTCTCTTACCCACTCATCCCACTGCCTCCAACAAGCAGCATAAGCACTCCACGTCGTGCGCGCCAAAGACCTTTGTAACAGCTGTTCTACGGGACCGATACCAGATCCCAAAGATGCTCCGGACAAGCCAAACTGAGACGTTCCGCTCCCGGTGCCAATTGCCGAAACCGGTCCCACTGCGAGCGAGAAAGAGCATCAGCGATACAATTCCGTACACCCGGGACATGCACCGCCACCACCCACGCGTTCAACGACAAACACACCAACACTAAATGTCGCAACAATTGAACTACCGGAGGAGAGGACGCCGTGATGTTATTAATGGCAAGCACCACCCCCATGTTGTCGCAGTAAAAACGGACCTTCTTATCCCTGAGCCTGTCCCCCCAAATGGTAGCCGCCACCACGATGGGAAACAGCTCGAGCAGGGCCAGATTCCGCGTGAGTCCACTGGACACCCAGCTAGCCGGCCATTGACCTGCGCACCACGGACCTCCCCCGTAAGCTCCAAAACCGCCCGCCCCAGCCGCATCCGTAAAAATATTCAAATCACTCGTATCCTGCGCTGGGGCCATCCATAGCGAGCGACCATTGTACTGGCCCAAGAAGTCATCCCAAACCTGAAGATCAGCTCGGTGCTCCTCCTTGAGCCGCACAAAATGATGCGGCGCACGCACTCCCGCCGTTGCCGCCGCCAACCTCCTACCAAACACCCTCCCCATCGGCATAATCCGGCAGGCGAAATTCAACTTCCCCAGCAGCGACTGAAGCTCCCGCAGCGTCATTTTCTTCATTCTACAAGCCCGCCGAACCTCCAGCCTCAAAGCACCCAACTTATCCGCCGGGAGACGACACTCCATTGCCACCGAGTCTATTTCGATTCCCAAAAAACAAATCTTCGATACCGGGCCCTCCGTTTTTTCTGGCGCCAAAGGAATCCCAAAATCCCTCGCCACCTTCTGTAGTGCATGAAGCAAATTCCCGCAAACCGGCGAACCCCCCGGGCCAACGCACAAAAAATCATCTAAGTAATGGATCAACGAGTCGACCCCGGATACTCCCCTCGTTACCCACTCCACGAAGCTACTAAACGCCTCGAAGTATGCACAAGAAAGGGAACACCCCATCGGAAGGCACCGATCCACGTAAAAAGCCCCATTCCAAAAACAACCCAACAGCCGTTGGCTTTCTGGATGAACTGGCAACAACCTGAACGCCGCCTCGATGTCGGTTTTTGCTAGCAGCGCCCCTGGACCCGCAGCCCGCACTAACCCCACCGCCTTATCGAATGAGGTATAAACTACGGAGCACAACTCGTGATCAATCCCGTCATTTACCGACGAACCCTTGGGATACGATAAATGTTGAATCCAACTAAATTTTCCGGGCTCGCGTTTAGGGACAATACCCAACGGGGACACAACTAAATCTTTTACCGGCGACTCAACAAACGGCCCCGACATGCGGCCCAACGAAACTTCTTTTAACAACTTTTCCGACACGACTTTTGCATGCAAGTAAGCCGATTTTAAATTCCTCCGCGTAACCGGAACCTCATAAGGAGGCGGAGGAATAACAAAACCAACACGAAACCCTTCGTAAAGCAACTTAGCCGCCGCCCTATCCGGATACTCATTTAGATAAGGGGCCATCTTTTCCACCCTCACCGGCGACACCCCCTTGACCAGCCGCGGCGGGCTGGTTCCCTGACCTCTTTTTCCGCAGACATTTTGCCGCCCCGTGTGATGCACCATTACACTCGGAACACACGTGCTTGAACTTGCACGTGGCCCCGAACTTGCACTGACCTTCATTAAATTGCCAGCAAAACCCCGCCTTTCCCCCGCCGCTTTGTCCAACCTGACTAGACTGGCCTCCCTGGCCGGCGCTCCCGGGAAAGGACTGCCTAACCGGAGCCGTAACCCGTAACCAGAGAGCAATATCCTTCTGGTCCCACCGAATCGCCGGCCGAACCGCCTTCCGCTGACGGAATTGCTCATCGTATCGCAGCCACGCCTGACCCCCATACGCCCTATGAGCCTCCCCAATGGCATCAAAATAACAAAACAACGCCGAACAATTTTCCGGCGCCTTTTCCCCTATCACACTAGCCAATATGGCGAACGCCTGCGACCAATTAACGAACGTCTGCGGGATAAGCCTATACCGCCGCCGTTCCTCCTCGTCCTTTTTACTCTCGTCCCGCTTGCTCTTATCCAAATTAAATTTAGCGAGCGGCAAGAGAGAAAAAATCTCAACATATTCATCCTTCCAGATCCGCTCGCGCACCTCCTGCTTTAAATGCGCCCCCAACGGACCTTCAAAACAAACGTACCCCTCCCCCCGAGCACGATCATCAATACGCACTCGATCGCCATCCTTTTGTGCCTCGGTCTGTACCGACACCGCGACCGCCTCTCTAACCGCCGTCACGGGCCGCGCCTGTAACGATCCCACGTCCCTGGGGCCTTCCCAAACTACCGCAGGGGACACTTCCGTGACTACCGGCGCCGCGGCCCTATCTAGGCGCCCAACCAGCTCCCGTAAGCAACCCACTAAGTCCGCCAGACCCGCTCCGTCGCGTCCGCCCGCGCCACTACCGGCCCCCGATGCAATGCTAGCAGCCCCCCCGCCGACACCCGACATAAAAATCGCTGGATAAGACAATGATGGAGTTATACACTCACCGGGCTGCACAGGCGCTGTGTTCCCGTCAGCCGGACCATCCTGACCTCGACGATACACGTCCAGTTCACCTTCCTCCAGCTCTTCTCTCGCCGACGACTGTCCATCCCAACGACATCTTCGGAACGGGGATGAAGACGCGCTGACCGATGGGCCGGCAACCTGCCGCCCGACCGCCGGGACCCAGACTTCCGACCGGACCTGTTGCCTCGACGTCGCTGCAGATCTAGGCGTCCGTCTAGACGATCCTGATGAAGCCTGCCCCCTGGCCGGAACATCACCAGGCGGGGCGGCCGTACCTTGTCCTCCAAATCTTCCATCTGATGGGGGAGGGGTGACAGGGAGCCCAGCCTGCGACTCCCTGCTTACCGCCGGACCCCGTCGCGGCCTGGGATTCCTGCCAGGACGCAGGGCCTGGGAAGGGGCGGTCCTCCCAGCTGCCTGGCCTGCAGCGTCCGGGATCGGGCTCCCTCTGCGACGCCGTGTCCGCGGGACTGCCTCCGGACTGAGGCGCTCTGGAGGTCGGGACCGCCGAGAGGGACGGGTCGACCCGGCCTGAGTCGCCGTCACCCCCGGCAACGCTCTCTGCCTGCTCTGCGCAGGAGCGGTTGTTGCCGACTCCCCCCCGCCGCCATAGCCATGCTTGTAAGGGGGCCGGGGGAGGGGAGCCTGTCCCCTGCAACAGACCCCGAACGCCGGGCCTGACGTGGCGAAACGGCGTCCGGGATCCTCGTTATTGCAGCCACGGTCTCCTCTAGCCATCCGGGACCGTGGTGCACAGCAGCGGCACACAGCCGCTCTAACATTAATGTCTCTGCCATGCTGAGAAGCGCGGGCAACGGGGAGCTTACTTTTTCCGTGTTACTCCTCCCGCTGCTTCCGGCTCAATGCCGAAAAACAGCGGGAAGCTCAGTAACGGCCCCCGTCCCCCTTAACTCCTCCCCGTCCCCCCTCCAACTCCCTCCAACTCTCCCTCACCTAATTAACCCTTTCCCTACCAGGACGGTCATGTCTTCTTCCCTTAAGCCCTGCAGGCTGCGTCCAGCCTCTTCTGTAAAGTTGGTGGATGCTTATTTTCCATTTTGCAGTCCCTTGTCTCCCTCTTGTGGCCTCCTGGAGGCAACTAGCTGTGCAAAAAAAGACAGCCTGGCGGCCGGCTGTTGCAGTGTTGCCCTCTCAGGCAACACTGAGTGACTGACTGAGCCGCACCGTCTTATATAAAGTTCAGACGGAACTTTGCACGTGTCATAGTGGAGCCCTGAGGAGCCAGAGCCAGCTTTCTGACATCATAATGGGGCCTCAGAGATAAAAGCCTGGGCCCAGACAGTGTTGGTCAGTGCTGCTCAGCAGGCAGCACTGGACTGGACTGGATTACAGCTGATACAAGGTGTGAAGGAACAAGGGGTGGCTGTGGGCATGCACTTGCTGCCGCTGCCAGTGTTTATCTGCATGGCAGCAGGGCATTTGGGCGTTGCCAGGAAGGCGTTTTTATGTAGATTCCTCCTCTTTCAGCACTGCATTGTGGTGCAAGCAAAAGAAGCAAATCCTGTCTGGCTTCCTCTCCGGCCTTTATTCACCTCCCGTGTAGCTGTGAGTGTGTGAGCCTGCAGGGCCCCATGGAATTGCCTAGAAGTAGGCTGAATCGCTGCAAGGGCTGAACAGCAGTATCGGGCAGGCTCGGGCAACGCGCGGCCCGTTCGGGTTATCGCTTCTCGGCCTTTTGGCTAAGATCAAGTGTAGAATCTGTTCTTATCAGTTTAATATCTGATACGTCCCCTATCTGGGGACCATATATTAAATGGATTTTTAGAACAGGGAGATGGAAATAGAGCTTGCTCTGTCCACTCCACGCATTGACCTGGTATTGCAGTATTTCCAGGACCGGTGCACCCTTTCCTTATGTGTTGACTAAAATCAGATTCCAAAAGTGTTTTTTGTGTTTGCCATTGTTTCTGTCTTTCTGAAGGGATCTCCCCTTTTAATCCCATTATTTCAACACCTGTTGGACAATGCATGAGTGATAATGAGCTAATTGATTAAATGCAATTAATGAATACATTGCCACCTCTTGTTTTGTGTCGTCTGTGTGTCTGTGTTTCCGGCATTTCACATTGGAACAGCTCATTCACCTTCCTTGTCTTCTCTCCGCCCTCCCTTTTAGGTAAGTTAAAGAGCTGCACCTGAGCCAGCCACTGATTGATGCAGCACCACAGTCAAATAGTGGAGTGGAGTAGGGGAAAAGCAAACAGCCATTAAAGCCGCCCGCCCGCCCGCCACAATGGACCTACCTGTGTACACTAGATGGATGTGATGGAATGTACTGTCGTCCCTACATTTCAAGAAGGAGTAAGAATTGCAGTTGCAACAAAGCCTTGCTTGCCTACAAAGAGAGCAGCAATTTGGATTTGTTACTATGTTACCTAGAAGAATAACAAACTGTGCAAGGATGGAGGTTGTAGGAGCAAGGAGAAGTTGTCTGTAAAGTTGGTGGATGCTTATTTTCCATTTTGCAGTCCCTTGTCTCCCTCTTGTGGCCTCCTGGAGGCAACTAGCTGTGCAAAAAAAGACAGCCTGGCGGCCGGCTGTTGCAGTGTTGCCCTCTCAGGCAACACTGAGTGACTGACTGAGCGCACCGTCTTATATAAAGTTCAGACGGAACTTTGCACGTGTCATAGTGGAGCCCTGAGGAGCCAGAGCCAGCTTTCTGACATCATAATGGGGCCTCAGAGATAAAAGCCTGGGCCCAGGCAGTGTTGGTCAGTGCTGCTCAGCAGGCAGCACTGGACTGGACTGGATTACAGCTGATACAAGGTGTGAAGGAACAAGGGGTGGCTGTGGGCATGCACTTGCTGCCGCTGCCAGTGTTTATCTGCATGGCAGCAGGGCATTTGGGCGTTGCCAGGAAGGCGTTTTTATGTAGATTCCTCCTCTTTCAGCACTGCATTGTGGTGCAAGCAAAAGAAGCAAATCCTGTCTGGCTTCCTCTCCGGCCTTTATTCACCTCCCGTGTAGCTGTGAGTGTGTGAGCCTGCAGGGCCCCATGGAATTGCCTAGAAGTAGGCTGAATCGCTGCAAGGGCTGAACAGCAGTATCGGGCAGGCTCGGGCAACGCGCGGCCCGTTCGGGTTATCGCTTCTCGGCCTTTTGGCTAAGATCAAGTGTAGTATCTGTTCTTATCAGTTTAATATCTGATACGTCCCCTATCTGGGGACCATATATTAAATGGATTTTTAGAACAGGGAGATGGAAATAGAGCTTGCTCTGTCCACTCCACGCATTGACCTGGTATTGCAGTATTTCCAGGACCGGTGCACCCTTTCCTTATGTGTTGACTAAAATCAGATTCCAAAAGTGTTTTTTGTGTTTGCCATTGTTTCTGTCTTTCTGAAGGGATCTCCCCTTTTAATCCCATTATTTCAACACCTGTTGGACAATGCATGAGTGATAATGAGCTAATTGATTAAATGCAATTAATGAATACATTGCCACCTCTTGTTTTGTGTCGTCTGTGTGTCTGTGTTTCCGGCATTTCACATTGGAACAGCTCATTCACCTTCCTTGTCTTCTCTCCGCCCTCCCTTTTAGGTAAGTTAAAGAGCTGCACCTGAGCCAGCCACTGATTGATGCAGCACCACAGTCAAATAGTGGAGTGGAGTAGGGGAACAGCAAACAGCCATTAAAGCCGCCCGCCCGCCCGCCCGCCACAATGGACCTACCTGTGTACACTAGATGGATGTGATGGAATGTACTGTCGTCCCTACATTTCAAGAAGGAGTACGAATTGCAGTTGCAACAAAGCCTTGCTTGCCTACAAAGAGAGCAGCAATTTGGATTTGTTACTATGTTACCTAGAAGAATAACAAACTGTGCAAGGATGGAGGTTGTAGGAGCAAGGAGAAGTTGTCTGTAAAGTTGGTGGATGCTTATTTTCCATTTTGCAGTCCCTTGTCTCCCTCTTGTGGCCTCCTGGAGGCAACTAGCTGTGCAAAAAAAGACAGCCTGGCGGCCGGCTGTTGCAGTGTTGCCCTCTCAGGCAACACTGAGTGACTGACTGAGCCGCACCGTCTTATATAAAGTTCAGACGGAACTTTGCACGTGTCATAGTGGAGCCCTGAGGAGCCAGAGCCAGCTTTCTGACATCATAATGGGGCCTCAGAGATAAAAGCCTGGGCCCAGGCAGTGTTGGTCAGTGCTGCTCAGCAGGCAGCACTGGACTGGACTGGATTACAGCTGATACAAGGTGTGAAGGAACAAGGGGTGGCTGTGGGCATGCACTTGCTGCCGCTGCCAGTGTTTATCTGCATGGCAGCAGGGCATTTGGGCGTTGCCAGGAAGGCGTTTTTATGTAGATTCCTCCTCTTTCAGCACTGCATTGTGGTGCAAGCAAAAGAAGCAAATCCTGTCTGGCTTCCTCTCCGGCCTTTATTCACCTCCCGTGTAGCTGTGAGTGTGTGAGCCTGCAGGGCCCCATGGAATTGCCTAGAAGTAGGCTGAATCGCTGCAAGGGCTGAACAGCAGTATCGGGCAGGCTCGGGCAACGCGCGGCCCGTTCGGGTTATCGCTTCTCGGCCTTTTGGCTAAGATCAAGTGTAGTATCTGTTCTTATCAGTTTAATATCTGATACGTCCCCTATCTGGGGACCATATATTAAATGGATTTTTAGAACAGGGAGATGGAAATAGAGCTTGCTCTGTCCACTCCACGCATTGACCTGGTATTGCAGTATTTCCAGGACCGGTGCACCCTTTCCTTATGTGTTGACTAAAATCAGATTCCAAAAGTGTTTTTTGTGTTTGCCATTGTTTCTGTCTTTCTGAAGGGATCTCCCCTTTTAATCCCATTATTTCAACACCTGTTGGACAATGCATGAGTGATAATGAGCTAATTGATTAAATGCAATTAATGAATACATTGCCACCTCTTGTTTTGTGTCGTCTGTGTGTCTGTGTTTCCGGCATTTCACATTGGAACAGCTCATTCACCTTCCTTGTCTTCTCTCCGCCCTCCCTTTTAGGTAAGTTAAAGAGCTGCACCTGAGCCAGCCACTGATTGATGCAGCACCACAGTCAAATAGTGGAGTGGAGTAGGGGAACAGCAAACAGCCATTAAAGCCGCCCGCCCGCCCGCCACAATGGACCTACCTGTGTACACTAGATGGATGTGATGGAATGTACTGTCGTCCCTACATTTCAAGAAGGAGTAAGAATTGCAGTTGCAACAAAGCCTTGCTTGCCTACAAAGAAAGCAGCAATTTGGATTTGTTACTATGTTACCTAGAAGAATAACAAACTGTGCAAGGATGGAGGTTGTAGGAGCAAGGAGAAGTTGTCTGTAAAGTTGGTGGATGCTTATTTTCCATTTTGCAGTCCCTTGTCTCCCTCTTGTGGCCTCCTGGAGGCAACTAGCTGTGCAAAAAAAGACAGCCTGGCGGCCGGCTGTTGCAGTGTTGCCCTCTCAGGCAACACTGAGTGACTGACTGAGCCGCACCGTCTTATATAAAGTTCAGACGGAACTTTGCACGTGTCATAGTGGAGCCCTGAGGAGCCAGAGCCAGCTTTCTGACATCATAATGGGGCCTCAGAGATAAAAGCCTGGGCCCAGGCAGTGTTGGTCAGTGCTGCTCAGCAGGCAGCACTGGACTGGACTGGATTACAGCTGATACAAGGTGTGAAGGAACAAGGGGTGGCTGTGGGCATGCACTTGCTGCCGCTGCCAGTGTTTATCTGCATGGCAGCAGGGCATTTGGGCGTTGCCAGGAAGGCGTTTTTATGTAGATTCCTCCTCTTTCAGCACTGCATTGTGGTGCAAGCAAAAGAAGCAAATCCTGTCTGGCTTCCTCTCCGGCCTTTATTCACCTCCCGTGTAGCTGTGAGTGTGTGAGCCTGCAGGGCCCCATGGAATTGCCTAGAAGTAGGCTGAATCGCTGCAAGGGCTGAACAGCAGTATCGGGCAGGCTCGGGCAACGCGCGGCCCGTTCGGGTTATCGCTTCTCGGCCTTTTGGCTAAGATCAAGTGTAGTATCTGTTCTTATCAGTTTAATATCTGATACGTCCCCTATCTGGGGACCATATATTAAATGGATTTTTAGAACAGGGAGATGGAAATAGAGCTTGCTCTGTCCACTCCACGCATTGACCTGGTATTGCAGTATTTCCAGGACCGGTGCACCCTTTCCTTATGTGTTGACTAAAATCAGATTCCAAAAGTGTTTTTTGTGTTTGCCATTGTTTCTGTCTTTCTGAAGGGATCTCCCCTTTTAATCCCATTATTTCAACACCTGTTGGACAATGCATGAGTGATAATGAGCTAATTGATTAAATGCAATTAATGAATACATTGCCACCTCTTGTTTTGTGTCGTCTGTGTGTCTGTGTTTCCGGCATTTCACATTGGAACAGCTCATTCACCTTCCTTGTCTTCTCTCCGCCCTCCCTTTTAGGTAAGTTAAAGAGCTGCACCTGAGCCAGCCACTGATTGATGCAGCACCACAGTCAAATAGTGGAGTGGAGTAGGGGAACAGCAAACAGCCATTAAAGCCGCCCGCCCGCCCGCCCGCCACAATGGACCTACCTGTGTACACTAGATGGATGTGATGGAATGTACTGTCGTCCCTACATTTCAAGAAGGAGTAAGAATTGCAGTTGCAACAAAGCCTTGCTTGCCTACAAAGAGAGCAGCAATTTGGATTTGTTACTATGTTACCTAGAAGAATAACAAACTGTGCAAGGATGGAGGTTGTAGGAGCAAGGAGAAGTTGTCTGTAAAGTTGGTGGATGCTTATTTTCCATTTTGCAGTCCCTTGTCTCCCTCTTGTGGCCTCCTGGAGGCAACTAGCTGTGCAAAAAAAGACAGCCTGGCGGCCGGCTGTTGCAGTGTTGCCCTCTCAGGCAACACTGAGTGACTGACTGAGCGCACCGTCTTATATAAAGTTCAGACGGAACTTTGCACGTGTCATAGTGGAGCCCTGAGGAGCCAGAGCCAGCTTTCTGACATCATAATGGGGCCTCAGAGATAAAAGCCTGGGCCCAGGCAGTGTTGGTCAGTGCTGCTCAGCAGGCAGCACTGGACTGGACTGGATTACAGCTGATACAAGGTGTGAAGGAACAAGGGGTGGCTGTGGGCATGCACTTGCTGCCGCTGCCAGTGTTTATCTGCATGGCAGCAGGGCATTTGGGCGTTGCCAGGAAGGCGTTTTTATGTAGATTCCTCCTCTTTCAGCACTGCATTGTGGTGCAAGCAAAAGAAGCAAATCCTGTCTGGCTTCCTCTCCGGCCTTTATTCACCTCCCGTGTAGCTGTGAGTGTGTGAGCCTGCAGGGCCCCATGGAATTGCCTAGAAGTAGGCTGAATCGCTGCAAGGGCTGAACAGCAGTATCGGGCAGGCTCGGGCAACGCGCGGCCCGTTCGGGTTATCGCTTCTCGGCCTTTTGGCTAAGATCAAGTGTAGTATCTGTTCTTATCAGTTTAATATCTGATACGTCCCCTATCTGGGGACCATATATTAAATGGATTTTTAGAACAGGGAGATGGAAATAGAGCTTGCTCTGTCCACTCCACGCATTGACCTGGTATTGCAGTATTTCCAGGACCGGTGCACCCTTTCCTTATGTGTTGACTAAAATCAGATTCCAAAAGTGTTTTTTGTGTTTGCCATTGTTTCTGTCTTTCTGAAGGGATCTCCCCTTTTAATCCCATTATTTCAACACCTGTTGGACAATGCATGAGTGATAATGAGCTAATTGATTAAATGCAATTAATGAATACATTGCCACCTCTTGTTTTGTGTCGTCTGTGTGTCTGTGTTTCCGGCATTTCACATTGGAACAGCTCATTCACCTTCCTTGTCTTCTCTCCGCCCTCCCTTTTAGGTAAGTTAAAGAGCTGCACCTGAGCCAGCCACTGATTGATGCAGCACCACAGTCAAATAGTGGAGTGGAGTAGGGGAACAGCAAACAGCCATTAAAGCCGCCCGCCCGCCCGCCACAATGGACCTACCTGTGTACACTAGATGGATGTGATGGAATGTACTGTCGTCCCTACATTTCAAGAAGGAGTAAGAATTGCAGTTGCAACAAAGCCTTGCTTGCCTACAAAGAGAGCAGCAATTTGGATTTGTTACTATGTTACCTAGAAGAATAACAAACTGTGCAAGGATGGAGGTTGTAGGAGCAAGGAGAAGTTGTCTGTAAAGTTGGTGGATGCTTATTTTCCATTTTGCAGTCCCTTGTCTCTCTCTTGTGGCCTCCTGGAGGCAACTAGCTGTGTAAAAAAAGACAGCCTGGCGGCCGGCTGTTGCACTGTTGCCCTCTCAGGCAACACTGAGTGACTGACTGAGCCGCACCGTCTTATATAAAGTTCAGACGGAACTTTGCACGTGTCATAGTGGAGCCCTGAGGAGCCAGAGCCAGCTTTCTGACATCATAATGGGGCCTCAGAGATAAAAGCCTGGGCCCAGGCAGTGTTGGTCAGTGCTGCTCAGCAGGCAGCACTGGACTGGACTGGATTACAGCTGATACAAGGTGTGAAGGAACAAGGGGTGGCTGTGGGCATGCACTTGCTGCCGCTGCCAGTGTTTATCTGCATGGCAGCAGGGCATTTGGGCGTTGCCAGGAAGGCGTTTTTATGTAGATTCCTCCTCTTTCAGCACTGCATTGTGGTGCAAGCAAAAGAAGCAAATCCTGTCTGGCTTCCTCTCCGGCCTTTATTCACCTCCCGTGTAGCTGTGAGTGTGTGAGCCTGCAGGGCCCCATGGAATTGCCTAAAAGTAGGCTGAATCGCTGCAAGGGCTGAACAGCAGTATCGGGCAGGCTCGGGCAACGCGCGGCCCGTTCGGGTTATCGCTTCTCGGCCTTTTGGCTAAGATCAAGTGTAGTATCTGTTCTTATCAGTTTAATATCTGATACGTCCCCTATCTGGGGACCATATATTAAATGGATTTTTAGAACAGGGAGATGGAAATAGAGCTTGCTCTGTCCACTCCACGCATTGACCTGGTATTGCAGTATTTCCAGGACCGGTGCACCCTTTCCTTATGTGTTGACTAAAATCAGATTCCAAAAGTGTTTTTTGTGTTTGCCATTGTTTCTGTCTTTCTGAAGGGATCTCCCCTTTTAATCCCATTATTTCAACACCTGTTGGACAATGCATGAGTGATAATGAGCTAATTGATTAAATGCAATTAATGAATACATTGCCACCTCTTGTTTTGTGTCGTCTGTGTGTCTGTGTTTCCGGCATTTCACATTGGAACAGCTCATTCACCTTCCTTGTCTTCTCTCCGCCCTCCCTTTTAGGTAAGTTAAAGAGCTGCACCTGAGCCAGCCACTGATTGATGCAGCACCACAGTCAAATAGTGGAGTGGAGTAGGGGAACAGCAAACAGCCATTAAAGCCGCCCGCCCGCCCGCCCGCCACAATGGACCTACCTGTGTACACTAGATGGATGTGATGGAATGTACTGTCGTCCCTACATTTCAAGAAGGAGTACGAATTGCAGTTGCAACAAAGCCTTGCTTGCCTACAAAGAGAGCAGCAATTTGGATTTGTTACTATGTTACCTAGAAGAATAACAAACTGTGCAAGGATGGAGGTTGTAGGAGCAAGGAGAAGTTGTCTGTAAAGTTGGTGGATGCTTATTTTCCATTTTGCAGTCCCTTGTCTCCCTCTTGTGGCCTCCTGGAGGCAACTAGCTGTGCAAAAAAAGACAGCCTGGCGGCCGGCTGTTGCAGTGTTGCCCTCTCAGGCAACACTGAGTGACTGACTGAGCCGCACCGTCTTATATAAAGTTCAGACGGAACTTTGCACGTGTCATAGTGGAGCCCTGAGGAGCCAGAGCCAGCTTTCTGACATCATAATGGGGCCTCAGAGATAAAAGCCTGGGCCCAGGCAGTGTTGGTCAGTGCTGCTCAGCAGGCAGCACTGGACTGGACTGGATTACAGCTGATACAAGGTGTGAAGGAACAAGGGGTGGCTGTGGGCATGCACTTGCTGCCGCTGCCAGTGTTTATCTGCATGGCAGCAGGGCATTTGGGCGTTGCCAGGAAGGCGTTTTTATGTAGATTCCTCCTCTTTCCGCCCTCCCTTTTAGGTAAGTTAAAGAGCTGCACCTGAGCCAGCCACTGATTGATGCAGCACCACAGTCAAATAGTGGAGTGGAGTAGGGGAACAGCAAACAGCCATTAAAGCCGCCCGCCCGCCCGCCACAATGGACCTACCTGTGTACACTAGATGGATGTGATGGAATGTACTGTCGTCCCTACATTTCAAGAAGGAGTAAGAATTGCAGTTGCAACAAAGCCTTGCTTGCCTACAAAGAGAGCAGCAATTTGGATTTGTTACTATGTTACCTAGAAGAATAACAAACTGTGCAAGGATGGAGGTTGTAGGAGCAAGAAGAAGTTGTCTGTAAAGTTGGTGGATGCTTATTTTCCATTTTGCAGTCCCTTGTCTCCCTCTTGTGGCCTCCTGGAGGCAACTAGCTGTGCAAAAAAAGACAGCCTGGCGGCCGGCTGTTGCAGTGTTGCCCTCTCAGGCAACACTGAGTGACTGACTGAGCCGCACCGTCTTATATAAAGTTCAGACGGAACTTTGCACGTGTCATAGTGGAGCCCTGAGGAGCCAGAGCCAGCTTTCTGACATCATAATGGGGCCTCAGAGATAAAAGCCTGGGCCCAGGCAGTGTTGGTCAGTGCTGCTCAGCAGGCAGCACTGGACTGGACTGGATTACAGCTGATACAAGGTGTGAAGGAACAAGGGGTGGCTGTGGGCATGCACTTGCTGCCGCTGCCAGTGTTTATCTGCATGGCAGCAGGGCATTTGGGCGTTGCCAGGAAGGCGTTTTTATGTAGATTCCTCCTCTTTCAGCACTGCATTGTGGTGCAAGCAAAAGAAGCAAATCCTGTCTGGCTTCCTCTCCGGCCTTTATTCACCTCCCGTGTAGCTGTGAGTGTGTGAGCCTGCAGGGCCCCATGGAATTGCCTAGAAGTAGGCTGAATCGCTGCAAGGGCTGAACAGCAGTATCGGGCAGGCTCGGGCAACGCGCGGCCCGTTCGGGTTATCGCTTCTCGGCCTTTTGGCTAAGACCAAGTGTATTTATACAGGAGGTTTTTAGTCAGAAGGTGCTCAGGTACCCTCTCTCTCGGCCTCGGGGGATCGTCCAGGTTCGCCTGGACTTCACCCCCGTGCTGCTATTTGGGAGAGAGGCTTAGTCCTGAGCAACGAGTTGCGATCCCCCCCAGCCCCTTGGTCTCCGTTAGTCAAGGGGCGCAGCGAAAGCTGCGCGGTTTGACCTGGCCACGCTAATGGCAGGCGAACCCGATGCGGTGCCGGTGTACGCCCGGCTGCGAAACTCTGCTAGAGTCATCTTGGCAGAGGGTGGAGGCGGTCCACGAGGTGTCAAGTTCCTCGTCTACGAAATCCTCGAGAAGTTGCTGGCGGTCCGCAAGCATGAAATTTTGGCGATCCAGGATTACCCAAGGCGTGGAGTTTTTGACGTAACTTTTGTTGGAGAAGGTATCCTCCGTGATGCTATGGACAAAGCTGAGAGGGAAAAAGTTCAACTCACATCTTTGGGAGTCCAGGTAATAGAGCATGCTTTTGAGGTAACCAAACTCGTGGTGATTAAGATGTATTCCCCATATGTGAAGGACCAGGAAGTGGCAGCATTCTTAGCTGCCTACTTCAAGAACATCAAGCTTATGGGGAGAGTTATGAACGAGTGCGGTGTGTGGACCGTCAAGTGGAAGTACTTAGTGACTTTGATAAAGGACCCCTCCACCCAAAATACGAGACTCCCACCGGCTCGTTTTAAAATTGGAACAGTGAATGGCGACCTCTACTTCTCGGGGATGCCAAACTTCTGCAGGGCCTGCGGTACCTATGGGCATACCAGTTACAACTGCGATGTCACCTGCAGAAACTGCGGAAGCAAAGAGCACACAATAAGAGAATGCATAGGAGAAAAAAAATGTAACTTTTGTCAGAAAACTGGTCATCTGTATTTTTCTTGCCCCTATAGGTACCGAGGCGAAGAAGATGAGCAACCCGGAGCGCCCCCACGTGCTCCACCAGCGGACCAAACCCGTCCCCAGGGAGAGGAACAGACCAGCCACACGAAAGAGGAGAGAGGTACCTGGGCTTCAAAGGTGCGAGGGACTGGAGCCAAAACAGGTACCTCGCAGCCAGCAACCTTGGAGGATAAAGGGGAGCCCAGTGCGAAGGAAAAGCGGCAGACTAAGCGGAAGGCGGAAAAGGAGCAGGCCGGAAAAACTGAGGCATCCCAGAAGGCTGGTTGCTCAGGGGGTGCCGGGCCTGCTCCAAGCCCTGGGTCTCTGGCATCCTCGTCGGATGAAGAGGACGAGGTGCCGGTGGGTCCCCGTAAAAAAGGGAGGCAAGCCAGAGTCAGTAGGGGGGAGACAGGGGAGGAGCAGATGGACACAACGGTGAAAAACGATGCGGCTCCTCCTAGAACCCCCTCCTCGCCGCGACTGGTGAGGAGGGCGGGCACTGTTCCCCCCGTGGAAACTGACACCCCACCTTGTGCGCAACCTCCCCCTCCAGAAGGGCCTGCACGGTCCCAGGGGGGAGGTGCGAGCCCCCTAGGGGACCCACCCGACCTAGACGGTCAACCGTTTGAGACCCAGGGAGATCCGAATGAGTTTGGGCTCCCCGTACGCAGAAGTTTGGTTGCTGGCGTTACCCTCAGCGAAGGTAGTTCCTCTCCTTCGTTCTCCCTCCTGACAAATGATTCGGACGGGGGCGGGTATCTGAGCCCAAGTGAGATATTTGGTATTGCTGGTGGAGAAAATGTGTGATTTTAAAATACCGCTACTATTTATTATTTTAAAATCAAATACGCATTCAAAACTCCACAATGTCTGAACTAAAGGGAATATCCCTCAACGTGAGGGGCGCCAAGTCTAAAGTAAGAAGGGTTGCTCTCTTCAATTTTTTATCTTGCCTGGCAGCCTCTGTTTTTTTCCTGCAGGAGTGCGGTATTCCCCATACGATGAAGTACACCAAATATAAAGAAGATTGGAAATATGGTCCATCCGTCTGGTCTGGATCAAACGAGTCCAGATCAGCAGGGGTCGCCATTCTATTTAAGGGAAACGTTTTAATTGATTTTATTCAAGAAATCTTACCAGGACGTATTTTATTGGTTAAGGCTTTTATTGACGGTGTGAAATGGCAGTTTTTAAATTTTTATGGCTCACCTGATAAAAATGAGAGGGCAGAAATGCTAGAAGTTTTACCTCTTTTTATTAACACAACTGAGCCTTTTATCCTCGCAGGTGATTTTAACTGTATCCTGAGAGGGGAACGCCGGCTTACAAGTGCTACAAGCAGAAATTACGATAAGACCTCTGGACTGCTCAAAAATATGGTGAGCGATTTTAATTTAAAAGATGTTTACAAAGAATGTAACAGGAGCAGTCCAGAGGAAGCCGGCGTTACCTGGAGCAACGCCACCTGTAGCTCCAGGATAGATTTTATATTTTGTAATGAGAACTTACTGCCTTTTAAATGTGAAGTTTTAACCAACGTGTTTTCAGATCATAGGCTTTTATCTTTTTATGTGAAGCGTGATCTTAATAATCTTATTTGTAAGAAGTCCTGGAAGATGAATGTTTCCCTTTTAGATGATCCACAGGTTTTAACCGATTTTATTGAATTTTACAAGAAAAGCAGGCGGGTGAGAGATACCAGAGCTCCCATCAGTGCATGGTGGGAGAAGATGAAAAGTAAAATAAAAGATTTTTTTATTAAAAAGAGTGTGGTAAAAGCCAAAATAAAATATGCTGTTTTTAATACACTAAACACCCGTCTGCAGACCCTGTACAAAATGCGAGACAATGAAATAGAAGTGGAAGCCGACATCACCGACCTTAAAAAGGAGATAGCCCAGTGCCTGGAGCAGAAAGGTAAAGAAATAATCTTTCGTTCAAAAATTCAAAACATAGAGGAGAACGAGACCTGCTCCAGGTACTTTTTTAAAAAAATCAACAATAAAAGGGCTGTCATCAAAAATATTGAAGGTGTGTCGGATGTACAGGGTCTTTTAAGTAAAGTTCATGAGTTTTATGCTGACCTTTTTAATGTTAAGACTGTGGATCGTGATTTTATGCGTGACTCACTGAAGGAGATTACCACTGTTTTAGACCCTGTCTCCCAGAATTTTTTATTGCAGGACCTGACGGAGCAGGAGATTTTAGAAACAGTTAAAAGTTTTAAAGCAGGTAAAGTTCCTGGTCCGGACGGTATACCCAGTGAGTTTTATGTAAAATTTTATGATCTTTTAAAAGAAGATTTGTTTTTACTATACGCAGAAGTTTTTAAATCCAAGATGCTGCCTAAGTCCTGGCAGAAGGGTGAGGTCTCCCTATTATACAAGACGGGTGACATCGCAGTTTTAAAGAACTGGAGACCAATAACCCTTCTAAACAGCGACTACAAGATCATGGCTAAATTATGTGCGAACCGGATGAAAGCCATAATACCCCACATAATACATTCCAACCAAGTATGTGGGGTGCCAGGCCGCAGCATCTGGGACAATCTTAACCTTATTAAAGATGTGATTGAGGACACGAGGTCTAGGAAGAATAATTTAGCAATTTTATCAATAGACTTTGAAAAAGCTTTTGACCGTGTCTCTCACTTTTATTTGTTTAAGGTTTTAGAGCGTATGGGTATACCTGAAGGATTTTTATTATCCATCAAAGCCTTTTATAAAAATTGTACAAGTAAGATTTTAGTAAATGGTTTTAAGACACAGGACATATTTTTAAACTCTGGGGTGAAGCAGGGGTGTCCCTTGTCCCCACTGCTTTTTATATGTGCGTTAGAGCCTCTATTATGCGCAATTCGCCGAGACAAGTTGATACGTGGAGTCCCCCTACCAGGGGGAGGCGGCATAGAGGCTAAAGCAGTGGGGTACATGGATGATGTAGCGGTATTATGCAGGGACACCCGGTCGCTTCAGAGAGCCCTCAAGCAGATAGAGTTTTATTGCTGTGCTTCCAGTTTTAAGATAAACTTTAGCAAGAGTAGTATTTTAAGCATAGGAAGCATGGTTTTTAGTGACATACCAGTTCCTGTGTCGGATAATATTAAAATTTTAGGGGTCTCCTTCAGTGAGTACGACAATGGTTTTATCAGTTGGGACATGGTGGCGCAGAAAGTAAACAAGAAGATATGTATGTGGAATATGAGGAAGCTTACTATGGAGGGAAAAATTTTAATTATTAAAATGGTCATTTTACCCCTGCTTTTATATCTGAGTATGGTTTTCCCTCCTCCCACGGTTTTACTGAGAAAAATAACCAAAGCTTGTTTTACTTTCTTTTGGAGTTCCAGAATGGAGAAATTAAAGAGAGGAATCGTGATGAAGTCCAAACCAAAGGGTGGCAAAGACTTTCCAGATTTTAATAGGTTTCTTTTACTAAAATTTTTTAGCTTCTGTTTTAATTCCCTTTTTAAAGAGCACTATTGGTCGTTTTATTTACGTTATAATACAGGGTTTTTTATGCGAAGGTGTGGGTGGTTCCAGATTATTTTAACCTCACCTTATGCTTTTAATTTACCCCCACAATATGTAATTTTAGAAAAAATAGTTGCTTTATTTAAATTAAAAGGGAAGAGTATTAATGATCTTAAAAATAGCAAGAAGCTTTTAATCGACCTAAAAAGAGAGGATGCGGTCAGCAGAATAGACAATTTTAACGAAAAACGCAGTGGTTTTATCTGGAAAATGTCTAACATATTTTATCTCTTTAACACACAGAAGGACCTGGCCTGGAGCTGCATTCATCAATGTCTTCCATGCCGGGCATTCCAATACAGAAGAAGATTCGCGAGGTCTGCCGTCTGCCCGAGGGAAGGCTGCCAGGCTGAGGAGACAGTGCGTCATTTACTTTGGACATGTTACTTTGCACAACATTTTTGGAAAAAGATATTCCCTCTTATGGAAAAGATGGCAGACCTGAAGGACTTATGTTACGATGATATTTTATATGGACAATTTGGATGCCCGACCGCGAATCAGAAGACAATAGCATGGAAGACGATGAATTGCGCTAAAGAAGCTCTTTGGAAGGCCAGGAACATCCTTCTTTTTAAACACGACGTTTTAACAACGGATGATGTTTTAGGTCTTTGTTTTAGTGAGATGTATTTATATTATTTAATTGACAGGAAAGCAAATGCCACCCTTCTAAATAAATGGTTTGTGACTGACTGGAACTCCAATAAATAAAGATTTGCCACCATGTCCCCCTATAAATATTAATGTAATTTGATTTTTACTATTGTAACAATATGAAAATGTTTGATGTAATTGTAGTGTTATCTATTGTAAAATTTTTATTAATAAATCATTGACACCCCCGCGAGGGGGTAGCCAACTGAAAAAAAAATCTGTTCTTATCAGTTTAATATCTGATACGTCCCCTATCTGGGGACCATATATTAAATGGATTTTTAGAACAGGGAGATGGAAATAGAGCTTGCTCTGTCCACTCCACGCATTGACCTGGTATTGCAGTATTTCCAGGACCGGTGCACCCTTTCCTTATGTGTTGACTAAAATCAGATTCCAAAAGTGTTTTTTGTGTTTGCCATTGTTTCTGTCTTTCTGAAGGGATCTCCCCTTTTAATCCCATTATTTCAACACCTGTTGGACAATGCATGAGTGATAATGAGCTAATTGATTAAATGCAATTAATGAATACATTGCCACCTCTTGTTTTGTGTCGTCTGTGTGTCTGTGTTTCCGGCATTTCACATTGGAACAGCTCATTCACCTTCCTTGTCTTCTCTCCGCCCTCCCTTTTAGGTAAGTTAAAGAGCTGCACCTGAGCCAGCCACTGATTGATGCAGCACCACAGTCAAATAGTGGAGTGGAGTAGGGGAACAGCAAACAGCCATTAAAGCCGCCCGCCCGCCCGCCCGCCCGCCCGCCACAATGGACCTACCTGTGTACACTAGATGGATGTGATGGAATGTACTGTCGTCCCTACATTTCAAGAAGGAGTAAGAATTGCAGTTGCAACAAAGCCTTGCTTGCCTACAAAGAGAGCAGCAATTTGGATTTGTTACTATGTTACCTAGAAGAATAACAAACTGTGCAAGGATGGAGGTTGTAGGAGCAAGGAGAAGTTGTCTGTAAAGTTGGTGGATGCTTATTTTCCATTTTGCAGTCCCTTGTCTCCCTCTTGTGGCCTCCTGGAGGCAACTAGCTGTGCAAAAAAAGACAGCCTGGCGGCCGGCTGTTGCAGTGTTGCCCTCTCAGGCAACACTGAGTGACTGACTGAGCCGCACCGTCTTATATAAAGTTCAGACGGAACTTTGCACGTGTCATAGTGGAGCCCTGAGGAGCCAGAGCCAGCTTTCTGACATCATAATGGGGCCTCAGAGATAAAAGCCTGGGCCCAGGCAGTGTTGGTCAGTGCTGCTCAGCAGACAGCACTGGACTGGACTGGATTACAGCTGATACAAGGTGTGAAGGAACAAGGGGTGGCTGTGGGCATGCACTTGCTGCCGCTGCCAGTGTTTATCTGCATGGCAGCAGGGCATTTGGGCGTTGCCAGGAAGGCGTTTTTATGTAGATTCCTCCTCTTTCAGCACTGCATTGTGGTGCAAGCAAAAGAAGCAAATCCTGTCTGGCTTCCTCTCCGGCCTTTATTCACCTCCCGTGTAGCTGTGAGTGTGTGAGCCTGCAGGGCCCCATGGAATTGCCTAGAAGTAGGCTGAATCGCTGCAAGGGCTGAACAGCAGTATCGGGCAGGCTCGGGCAACGCGCGGCCCGTTCGGGTTATCGCTTCTCGGCCTTTTGGCTAAGATCAAGTGTAGTATCTGTTCTTATCAGTTTAATATCTGATACGTCCCCTATCTGGGGACCATATATTAAATGGATTTTTAGAACAGGGAGATGGAAATAGAGCTTGCTCTGTCCACTCCACGCATTGACCTGGTATTGCAGTATTTCCAGGACCGGTGCACCCTTTCCTTATGTGTTGACTACAATCAGATTCCAAAAGTGTTTTTTGTGTTTGCCATTGTTTCTGTCTTTCTGAAGGGATCTCCCCTTTTAATCCCATTATTTCAACACCTGTTGGACAATGCATGAGTGATAATGAGCTAATTGATTAAATGCAATTAATGAATACATTGCCACCTCTTGTTTTGTGTCGTCTGTGTGTCTGTGTTTCCGGCATTTCACATTGGAACAGCTCATTCACCTTCCTTGTCTTCTCTCCGCCCTCCCTTTTAGGTAAGTTAAAGAGCTGCACCTGAGCCAGCCACTGATTGATGCAGCACCACAGTCAAATAGTGGAGTGGAGTAGGGGAACAGCAAACAGCCATTAAAGCCGCCCGCCCGCCCGCCCGCCACAATGGACCTACCTGTGTACACTAGATGGATGTGATGGAATGTACTGTCGTCCCTACATTTCAAGAAGGAGTAAGAATTGCAGTTGCAACAAAGCCTTGCTTGCCTACAAAGAGAGCAGCAATTTGGATTTGTTACTATGTTACCTAGAAGAATAACAAACTGTGCAAGGATGGAGGTTGTAGGAGCAAGGAGAAGTTGTCTGTAAAGTTGGTGGATGCTTATTTTCCATTTTGCAGTCCCTTGTCTCCCTCTTGTGGCCTCCTGGAGGCAACTAGCTGTGCAAAAAAAGACAGCCTGGCGGCCGGCTGTTGCAGTGTTGCCCTCTCAGGCAACACTGAGTGACTGACTGAGCCGCACCGTCTTATATAAAGTTCAGACGGAACTTTGCACGTGTCATAGTGGAGCCCTGAGGAGCCAGAGCCAGCTTTCTGACATCATAATGGGGCCTCAGAGATAAAAGCCTGGGCCCAGGCAGTGTTGGTCAGTGCTGCTCAGCAGGCAGCACTGGACTGGACTGGATTACAGCTGATACAAGGTGTGAAGGAACAAGGGGTGGCTGTGGGCATGCACTTGCTGCCGCTGCCAGTGTTTATCTGCATGGCAGCAGGGCATTTGGGCGTTGCCAGGAAGGCGTTTTTATGTAGATTCCTCCTCTTTCAGCACTGCATTGTGGTGCAAGCAAAAGAAGCAAATCCTGTCTGGCTTCCTCTCCGGCCTTTATTCACCTCCCGTGTAGCTGTGAGTGTGTGAGCCTGCAGGGCCCCATGGAATTGCCTAGAAGTAGGCTGAATCGCTGCAAGGGCTGAACAGCAGTATCGGGCAGGCTCGGGCAACGCGCGGCCCGTTCGGGTTATCGCTTCTCGGCCTTTTGGCTAAGATCAAGTGTAGTATCTGTTCTTATCAGTTTAATATCTGATACGTCCCCTATCTGGGGACCATATATTAAATGGATTTTTAGAACAGGGAGATGGAAATAGAGCTTGCTCTGTCCACTCCACGCATTGACCTGGTATTGCAGTATTTCCAGGACCGGTGCACCCTTTCCTTATGTGTTGACTACAATCAGATTCCAAAAGTGTTTTTTGTGTTTGCCATTGTTTCTGTCTTTCTGAAGGGATCTCCCCTTTTAATCCCATTATTTCAACACCTGTTGGACAATGCATGAGTGATAATGAGCTAATTGATTAAATGCAATTAATGAATACATTGCCACCTCTTGTTTTGTTTCGTCTGTGTGTCTGTGTTTCCGGCATTTCACATTGGAACAGCTCATTCACCTTCCTTGTCTTCTCTCCGCCCTCCCTTTTAGGTAAGTTAAAGAGCTGCACCTGAGCCAGCCACTGATTGATGCAGCACCACAGTCAAATAGTGGAGTGGAGTAGGGGAACAGCAAACAGCCATTAAAGCCGCCCGCCACAATGGACCTACCTGTGTACACTAGATGGATGTGATGGAATGTACTGTCGTCCCTACATTTCAAGAAGGAGTAAGAATTGCAGTTGCAACAAAGCCTTGCTTGCCTACAAAGAGAGCAGCAATTTGGATTTGTTACTATGTTACCTAGAAGAATAACAAACTGTGCAAGGATGGAGGTTGTAGGAGCAAGGAGAAGTTGTCTGTAAAGTTGGTGGATGCTTATTTTCCATTTTGCAGTCCCTTGTCTCCCTCTTGTGGCCTCCTGGAGGCAACTAGCTGTGCAAAAAAAGACAGCCTGGCGGCCGGCTGTTGCAGTGTTGCCCTCTCAGGCAACACTGAGTGACTGACTGAGCCGCACCGTCTTATATAAAGTTCAGACGGAACTTTGCACGTGTCATAGTGGAGCCCTGAGGAGCCAGAGCCAGCTTTCTGACATCATAATGGGGCCTCAGAGATAAAAGCCTGGGCCCAGGCAGTGTTGGTCAGTGCTGCTCAGCAGGCAGCACTGGACTGGACTGGATTACAGCTGATACAAGGTGTGAAGGAACAAGGGGTGGCTGTGGGCATGCACTTGCTGCCGCTGCCAGTGTTTATCTGCATGGCAGCAGGGCATTTGGGCGTTGCCAGGAAGGCGTTTTTATGTAGATTCCTCCTCTTTCAGCACTGCATTGTGGTGCAAGCAAAAGAAGCAAATCCTGTCTGGCTTCCTCTCCGGCCTTTATTCACCTCCCGTGTAGCTGTGAGTGTGTGAGCCTGCAGGGCCCCATGGAATTGCCTAGAAGTAGGCTGAATCGCTGCAAGGGCTGAACAGCAGTATCGGGCAGGCTCGGGCAACGCGCGGCCCGTTCGGGTTATCGCTTCTCGGCCTTTTGGCTAAGATCAAGTGTAGTATCTGTTCTTATCAGTTTAATATCTGATACGTCCCCTATCTGGGGACCATATATTAAATGGATTTTTAGAACAGGGAGATGGAAATAGAGCTTGCTCTGTCCACTCCACGCATTGACCTGGTATTGCAGTATTTCCAGGACCGGTGCACCCTTTCCTTATGTGTTGACTACAATCAGATTCCAAAAGTGTTTTTTGTGTTTGCCATTGTTTCTGTCTTTCTGAAGGGATCTCCCCTTATAATCCCATTATTTCAACACCTGTTGGACAATGCATGAGTGATAATGAGCTAATTGATTAAATGCAATTAATGAATACATTGCCACCTCTTGTTTTGTGTCGTCTGTGTGTCTGTGTTTCCGGCATTTCACATTGGAACAGCTCATTCACCTTCCTTGTCTTCTCTCCGCCCTCCCTTTTAGGTAAGTTAAAGAGCTGCACCTGAGCCAGCCACTGATTGATGCAGCACCACAGTCAAATAGTGGAGTGGAGTAGGGGAACAGCAAACAGCCATTAAAGCCGCCCGCCCGCCCGCCACAATGGACCTACCTGTGTACACTAGATGGATGTGATGGAATGTACTGTCGTCCCTACATTTCAAGAAGGAGTAAGAATTGCAGTTGCAACAAAGCCTTGCTTGCCTACAAAGAGAGCAGCAATTTGGATTTGTTACTATGTTACCTAGAAGAATAACAAACTGTGCAAGGATGGAGGTTGTAGGAGCAAGGAGAAGTTGTCTGTAAAGTTGGTGGATGCTTATTTTCCATTTTGCAGTCCCTTGTCTCCCTCTTGTGGCCTCCTGGAGGCAACTAGCTGTGCAAAAAAAGACAGCCTGGCGGCCGGCTGTTGCAGTGTTGCCCTCTCAGGCAACACTGAGTGACTGACTGAGCCGCACCGTCTTATATAAAGTTTAGACGGAACTTTGCACGTGTCATAGTGGAGCCCTGAGGAGCCAGAGCCAGCTTTCTGACATCATAATGGGGCCTCAGAGATAAAAGCCTGGGCCCAGGCAGTGTTGGTCAGTGCTGCTCAGCAGGCAGCACTGGACTGGACTGGATTACAGCTGATACAAGGTGTGAAGGAACAAGGGGTGGCTGTGGGCATGCACTTGCTGCCGCTGCCAGTGTTTATCTGCATGGCAGCAGGGCATTTGGGCGTTGCCAGGAAGGCATTTTTATGTAGATTCCTCCTCTTTCAGCACTGCATTGTGGTGCAAGCAAAAGAAGCAAATCCTGTCTGGCTTCCTCTCCGGCCTTTATTCACCTCCCGTGTAGCTGTGAGTGTGTGAGCCTGCAGGGCCCCATGGAATTGCCTAGAAGTAGGCTGAATCGCTGCAAGGGCTGAACAGCAGTATCGGGCAGGCTCGGGCAACGCGCGGCCCGTTCGGGTTATCGCTTCTCGGCCTTTTGGCTAAGATCAAGTGTAGTATCTGTTCTTATCAGTTTAATATCTGATACGTCCCCTATCTGGGGACCATATATTAAATGGATTTTTAGAACAGGGAGATGGAAATAGAGCTTGCTCTGTCCACTCCACGCATTGACCTGGTATTGCAGTATTTCCAGAACCGGTGCACCCTTTCCTTATGTGTTGACTAAAATCAGATTCCAAAAGTGTTTTTTGTGTTTGCCATTGTTTCTGTCTTTCTGAAGGGATCTCCCCTTTTAATCCCATTATTTCAACACCTGTTGGACAATGCATGAGTGATAATGAGCTAATTGATTAAATGCAATTAATGAATACATTGCCACCTCTTGTTTTGTGTCGTCTGTGTGTCTGTGTTTCCGGCATTTCACATTGGAACAGCTCATTCACCTTCCTTGTCTTCTCTCCGCCCTCCCTTTTAGGTAAGTTAAAGAGCTGCACCTGAGCCAGCCACTGATTGATGCAGCACCACAGTCAAATAGTGGAGTGGAGTAGGGGAACAGCAAACAGCCATTAAAGCCGCCCGCCCGCCCGCCACAATGGACCTACCTGTGTACACTAGATGGATGTGATGGAATGTACTGTCGTCCCTACATTTCAAGAAGGAGTAAGAATTGCAGTTGCAACAAAGCCTTGCTTGCCTACAAAGAGAGCAGCAATTTGGATTTGTTACTATGTTACCTAGAAGAATAACAAACTGTGCAAGGATGGAGGTTGTAGGAGCAAGGAGAAGTTGTCTGTAAAGTTGGTGGATGCTTATTTTCCATTTTGCAGTCCCTTGTCTCCCTCTTGTGGCCTCCTGGAGGCAACTAGCTGTGCAAAAAAAGACAGCCTGGCGGCCGGCTGTTGCAGTGTTGCCCTCTCAGGCAACACTGAGTGACTGACTGAGCCGCACCGTCTTATATAAAGTTCAGACGGAACTTTGCACGTGTCATAGTGGAGCCCTGAGGAGCCAGAGCCAGCT
Source organism: Rhinoderma darwinii (assembly GCF_050947455.1). Lineage (NCBI taxonomy): Eukaryota > Metazoa > Chordata > Amphibia > Anura > Rhinodermatidae > Rhinoderma > Rhinoderma darwinii. The sequence continues at coordinate 230,931,587 of NC_134691.1, forward strand.
TTCTGACATCATAATGGGGCCTCAGAGATAAAAGCCTGGGCCCAGGCAGTGTTGGTCAGTGCTGCTCAGCAGGCAGCACTGGACTGGACTGAATTACAGCTGATACAAGGTGTGAAGGAACAAGGGGTGGCTGTGGGCATGCACTTGCTGCCGCTGCCAGTGTTTATCTGCATGGCAGCAGGGCATTTGGGCGTTGCCAGGAAGGCGTTTTTATGTAGATTCCTCCTCTTTCAGCACTGCATTGTGGTGCAAGCAAAAGAAGCAAATCCTGTCTGGCTTCCTCTCCGGCCTTTATTCACCTCCCGTGTAGCTGTGAGTGTGTGAGCCTGCAGGGCCCCATGGAATTGCCTAGAAGTAGGCTGAATCGCTGCAAGGGCTGAACAGCAGTATCGGGCAGGCTCGGGCAACGCGCGGCCCGTTCGGGTTATCGCTTCTCGGCCTTTTGGCTAAGATCAAGTGTAGTATCTGTTCTTATCAGTTTAATATCTGATACGTCCCCTATCTGGGGACCATATATTAAATGGATTTTTAGAACAGGGAGATGGAAATAGAGCTTGCTCTGTCCACTCCACGCATTGACCTGGTATTGCAGTATTTCCAGGACCGGTGCACCCTTTCCTTATGTGTTGACTACAATCAGATTCCAAAAGTGTTTTTTGTGTTTGCCATTGTTTCTGTCTTTCTGAAGGGATCTCCCCTTTTAATCCCATTATTTCAACACCTGTTGGACAATGCATGAGTGATAATGAGCTAATTGATTAAATGCAATTAATGAATACATTGCCACCTCTTGTTTTGTGTCGTCTGTGTGTCTGTGTTTCCGGCATTTCACATTGGAACAGCTCATTCACCTTCCTTGTCTTCTCTCCGCCCTCCCTTTTAGGTAAGTTAAAGAGCTGCACCTGAGCCAGCCACTGATTGATGCAGCACCACAGTCAAATAGTGGAGTGGAGTAGGGGAACAGCAAACAGCCATTAAAGCCGCCCGCCCGCCCGCCACAATGGACCTACCTGTGTACACTAGATGGATGTGATGGAATGTACTGTCGTCCCTACATTTCAAGAAGGAGTAAGAATTGCAGTTGCAACAAAGCCTTGCTTGCCTACAAAGAGAGCAGCAATTTGGATTTGTTACTATGTTACCTAGAAGAATAACAAACTGTGCAAGGATGGAGGTTGTAGGAGCAAGGAGAAGTTGTCTGTAAAGTTGGTGGATGCTTATTTTCCATTTTGCAGTCCCTTGTCTCCCTCTTGTGGCCTCCTGGAGGCAACTAGCTGTGCAAAAAAAGACAGCCTGGCGGCCGGCTGTTGCAGTGTTGCCCTCTCAGGCAACACTGAGTGACTGACTGAGCCGCACCGTCTTATATAAAGTTCAGACGGAACTTTGCACGTGTCATAGTGGAGCCCTGAGGAGCCAGAGCCAGCTTTCTGACATCATAATGGGGCCTCAGAGATAAAAGCCTGGGCCCAGGCAGTGTTGGTCAGTGCTGCTCAGCAGGCAGCACTGGACTGGACTGGATTACAGCTGATACAAGGTGTGAAGGAACAAGGGGTGGCTGTGGGCATGCACTTGCTGCCGCTGCCAGTGTTTATCTGCATGGCAGCAGGGCATTTGGGCGTTGCCAGGAAGGCGTTTTTATGTAGATTCCTCCTCTTTCAGCACTGCATTGTGGTGCAAGCAAAAGAAGCAAATCCTGTCTGGCTTCCTCTCCGGCCTTTATTCACCTCCCGTGTAGCTGTGAGTGTGTGAGCCTGCAGGGCCCCATGGAATTGCCTAGAAGTAGGCTGAATCGCTGCAAGGGCTGAACAGCAGTATCGGGCAGGCTCGGGCAACGCGCGGCCCGTTCGGGTTATCGCTTCTCGGCCTTTTGGCTAAGATCAAGTGTAGTATCTGTTCTTATCAGTTTAATATCTGATACGTCCCCTATCTGGGGACCATATATTAAATGGATTTTTAGAACAGGGAGATGGAAATAGAGCTTGCTCTGTCCACTCCACGCATTGACCTGGTATTGCAGTATTTCCAGGACCGGTGCACCCTTTCCTTATGTGTTGACTACAATCAGATTCCAAAAGTGTTTTTTGTGTTTGCCATTGTTTCTGTCTTTCTGAAGGGATCTCCCCTTATAATCCCATTATTTCAACACCTGTTGGACAATGCATGAGTGATAATGAGCTAATTGATTAAATGCAATTAATGAATACATTGCCACCTCTTGTTTTGTGTCGTCTGTGTGTCTGTGTTTCCGGCATTTCACATTGGAACAGCTCATTCACCTTCCTTGTCTTCTCTCCGCCCTCCCTTTTAGGTAAGTTAAAGAGCTGCACCTGAGCCAGCCACTGATTGATGCAGCACCACAGTCAAATAGTGGAGTGGAGTAGGGGAACAGCAAACAGCCATTAAAGCCGCCCGCCCGCCCGCCACAATGGACCTACCTGTGTACACTAGATGGATGTGATGGAATGTACTGTCGTCCCTACATTTCAAGAAGGAGTAAGAATTGCAGTTGCAACAAAGCCTTGCTTGCCTACAAAGAGAGCAGCAATTTGGATTTGTTACTATGTTACCTAGAAGAATAACAAACTGTGCAAGGATGGAGGTTGTAGGAGCAAGGAGAAGTTGTCTGTAAAGTTGGTGGATGCTTATTTTCCATTTTGCAGTCCCTTGTCTCCCTCTTGTGGCCTCCTGGAGGCAACTAGCTGTGCAAAAAAAGACAGCCTGGCGGCCGGCTGTTGCAGTGTTGCCCTCTCAGGCAACACTGAGTGACTGACTGAGCCGCACCGTCTTATATAAAGTTTAGACGGAACTTTGCACGTGTCATAGTGGAGCCCTGAGGAGCCAGAGCCAGCTTTCTGACATCATAATGGGGCCTCAGAGATAAAAGCCTGGGCCCAGGCAGTGTTGGTCAGTGCTGCTCAGCAGACAGCACTGGACTGGACTGGATTACAGCTGATACAAGGTGTGAAGGAACAAGGGGTGGCTGTGGGCATGCACTTGCTGCCGCTGCCAGTGTTTATCTGCATGGCAGCAGGGCATTTGGGCGTTGCCAGGAAGGCATTTTTATGTAGATTCCTCCTCTTTCAGCACTGCATTGTGGTGCAAGCAAAAGAAGCAAATCCTGTCTGGCTTCCTCTCCGGCCTTTATTCACCTCCCGTGTAGCTGTGAGTGTGTGAGCCTGCAGGGCCCCATGGAATTGCCTAGAAGTAGGCTGAATCGCTGCAAGGGCTGAACAGCAGTATCGGGCAGGCTCGGGCAACGCGCGGCCCGTTCGGGTTATCGCTTCTCGGCCTTTTGGCTAAGATCAAGTGTAGTATCTGTTCTTATCAGTTTAATATCTGATACGTCCCCTATCTGGGGACCATATATTAAATGGATTTTTAGAACAGGGAGATGGAAATAGAGCTTGCTCTGTCCACTCCACGCATTGACCTGGTATTGCAGTATTTCCAGGACCGGTGCACCCTTTCCTTATGTGTTGACTACAATCAGATTCCAAAAGTGTTTTTTGTGTTTGCCATTGTTTCTGTCTTTCTGAAGGGATCTCCCCTTTTAATCCCATTATTTCAACACCTGTTGGACAATGCATGAGTGATAATGAGCTAATTGATTAAATGCAATTAATGAATACATTGCCACCTCTTGTTTTGTGTCGTCTGTGTGTCTGTGTTTCCGGCATTTCACATTGGAACAGCTCATTCACCTTCCTTGTCTTCTCTCCGCCCTCCCTTTTAGGTAAGTTAAAGAGCTGCACCTGAGCCAGCCACTGATTGATGCAGCACCACAGTCAAATAGTGGAGTGGAGTAGGGGAACAGCAAACAGCCATTAAAGCCGCCCGCCCGCCCGCCACAATGGACCTACCTGTGTACACTAGATGGATGTGATGGAATGTACTGTCGTCCCTACATTTCAAGAAGGAGTAAGAATTGCAGTTGCAACAAAGCCTTGCTTGCCTACAAAGAGAGCAGCAATTTGGATTTGTTACTATGTTACCTAGAAGAATAACAAACTGTGCAAGGATGGAGGTTGTAGGAGCAAGGAGAAGTTGTCTGTAAAGTTGGTGGATGCTTATTTTCCATTTTGCAGTCCCTTGTCTCCCTCTTGTGGCCTCCTGGAGGCAACTAGCTGTGCAAAAAAAGACAGCCTGGCGGCCGGCTGTTGCAGTGTTGCCCTCTCAGGCAACACTGAGTGACTGACTGAGCCGCACCGTCTTATATAAAGTTCAGACGGAACTTTGCACGTGTCATAGTGGAGCCCTGAGGAGCCAGAGCCAGCTTTCTGACATCATAATGGGGCCTCAGAGATAAAAGCCTGGGCCCAGGCAGTGTTGGTCAGTGCTGCTCAGCAGGCAGCACTGGACTGGACTGGATTACAGCTGATACAAGGTGTGAAGGAACAAGGGGTGGCTGTGGGCATGCACTTGCTGCCGCTGCCAGTGTTTATCTGCATGGCAGCAGGGCATTTGGGCGTTGCCAGGAAGGCGTTTTTATGTAGATTCCTCCTCTTTCAGCACTGCATTGTGGTGCAAGCAAAAGAAGCAAATCCTGTCTGGCTTCCTCTCCGGCCTTTATTCACCTCCCGTGTAGCTGTGAGTGTGTGAGCCTGCAGGGCCCCATGGAATTGCCTAGAAGTAGGCTGAATCGCTGCAAGGGCTGAACAGCAGTATCGGGCAGGCTCGGGCAACGCGCGGCCCGTTCGGGTTATCGCTTCTCGGCCTTTTGGCTAAGATCAAGTGTAGTATCTGTTCTTATCAGTTTAATATCTGATACGTCCCCTATCTGGGGACCATATATTAAATGGATTTTTAGAACAGGGAGATGGAAATAGAGCTTGCTCTGTCCACTCCACGCATTGACCTGGTATTGCAGTATTTCCAGGACCGGTGCACCCTTTCCTTATGTGTTGACTACAATCAGATTCCAAAAGTGTTTTTTGTGTTTGCCATTGTTTCTGTCTTTCTGAAGGGATCTCCCCTTATAATCCCATTATTTCAACACCTGTTGGACAATGCATGAGTGATAATGAGCTAATTGATTAAATGCAATTAATGAATACATTGCCACCTCTTGTTTTGTGTCGTCTGTGTGTCTGTGTTTCCGGCATTTCACATTGGAACAGCTCATTCACCTTCCTTGTCTTCTCTCCGCCCTCCCTTTTAGGTAAGTTAAAGAGCTGCACCTGAGCCAGCCACTGATTGATGCAGCACCACAGTCAAATAGTGGAGTGGAGTAGGGGAACAGCAAACAGCCATTAAAGCCGCCCGCCCGCCCGCCACAATGGACCTACCTGTGTACACTAGATGGATGTGATGGAATGTACTGTCGTCCCTACATTTCAAGAAGGAGTAAGAATTGCAGTTGCAACAAAGCCTTGCTTGCCTACAAAGAGAGCAGCAATTTGGATTTGTTACTATGTTACCTAGAAGAATAACAAACTGTGCAAGGATGGAGGTTGTAGGAGCAAGGAGAAGTTGTCTGTAAAGTTGGTGGATGCTTATTTTCCATTTTGCAGTCCCTTGTCTCCCTCTTGTGGCCTCCTGGAGGCAACTAGCTGTGCAAAAAAAGACAGCCTGGCGGCCGGCTGTTGCAGTGTTGCCCTCTCAGGCAACACTGAGTGACTGACTGAGCCGCACCGTCTTATATAAAGTTTAGACGGAACTTTGCACGTGTCATAGTGGAGCCCTGAGGAGCCAGAGCCAGCTTTCTGACATCATAATGGGGCCTCAGAGATAAAAGCCTGGGCCCAGGCAGTGTTGGTCAGTGCTGCTCAGCAGACAGCACTGGACTGGACTGGATTACAGCTGATACAAGGTGTGAAGGAACAAGGGGTGGCTGTGGGCATGCACTTGCTGCCGCTGCCAGTGTTTATCTGCATGGCAGCAGGGCATTTGGGCGTTGCCAGGAAGGCATTTTTATGTAGATTCCTCCTCTTTCAGCACTGCATTGTGGTGCAAGCAAAAGAAGCAAATCCTGTCTGGCTTCCTCTCCGGCCTTTATTCACCTCCCGTGTAGCTGTGAGTGTGTGAGCCTGCAGGGCCCCATGGAATTGCCTAGAAGTAGGCTGAATCGCTGCAAGGGCTGAACAGCAGTATCGGGCAGGCTCGGGCAACGCGCGGCCCGTTCGGGTTATCGCTTCTCGGCCTTTTGGCTAAGATCAAGTGTAGTATCTGTTCTTATCAGTTTAATATCTGATACGTCCCCTATCTGGGGACCATATATTAAATGGATTTTTAGAACAGGGAGATGGAAATAGAGCTTGCTCTGTCCACTCCACGCATTGACCTGGTATTGCAGTATTTCCAGAACCGGTGCACCCTTTCCTTATGTGTTGACTAAAATCAGATTCCAAAAGTGTTTTTTGTGTTTGCCATTGTTTCTGTCTTTCTGAAGGGATCTCCCCTTTTAATCCCATTATTTCAACACCTGTTGGACAATGCATGAGTGATAATGAGCTAATTGATTAAATGCAATTAATGAATACATTGCCACCTCTTGTTTTGTGTCGTCTGTGTGTCTGTGTTTCCGGCATTTCACATTGGAACAGCTCATTCACCTTCCTTGTCTTCTCTCCGCCCTCCCTTTTAGGTAAGTTAAAGAGCTGCACCTGAGCCAGCCACTGATTGATGCAGCACCACAGTCAAATAGTGGAGTGGAGTAGGGGAACAGCAAACAGCCATTAAAGCCGCCCGCCCGCCCGCCACAATGGACCTACCTGTGTACACTAGATGGATGTGATGGAATGTACTGTCGTCCCTACATTTCAAGAAGGAGTAAGAATTGCAGTTGCAACAAAGCCTTGCTTGCCTACAAAGAGAGCAGCAATTTGGATTTGTTACTATGTTACCTAGAAGAATAACAAACTGTGCAAGGATGGAGGTTGTAGGAGCAAGGAGAAGTTGTCTGTAAAGTTGGTGGATGCTTATTTTCCATTTTGCAGTCCCTTGTCTCCCTCTTGTGGCCTCCTGGAGGCAACTAGCTGTGCAAAAAAAGACAGCCTGGCGGCCGGCTGTTGCAGTGTTGCCCTCTCAGGCAACACTGAGTGACTGACTGAGCCGCACCGTCTTATATAAAGTTCAGACGGAACTTTGCACGTGTCATAGTGGAGCCCTGAGGAGCCAGAGCCAGCTTTCTGACATCATAATGGGGCCTCAGAGATAAAAGCCTGGGCCCAGGCAGTGTTGGTCAGTGCTGCTCAGCAGGCAGCACTGGACTGGACTGGATTACAGCTGATACAAGGTGTGAAGGAACAAGGGGTGGCTGTGGGCATGCACTTGCTGCCGCTGCCAGTGTTTATCTGCATGGCAGCAGGGCATTTGGGCGTTGCCAGGAAGGCGTTTTTATGTAGATTCTTCCTCTTTCAGCACTGCATTGTGGTGCAAGCAAAAGAAGCAAATCCTGTCTGGCTTCCTCTCCGGCCTTTATTCACCTCCCGTGTAGCTGTGAGTGTGTGAGCCTGCAGGGCCCCATGGAATTGCCTAGAAGTAGGCTGAATCGCTGCAAGGGCTGAACAGCAGTATCGGGCAGGCTCGGGCAACGCGCGGCCCGTTCGGGTTATCGCTTCTCGGCCTTTTGGCTAAGATCAAGTGTAGTATCTGTTCTTATCAGTTTAATATCTGATACGTCCCCTATCTGGGGACCATATATTAAATGGATTTTTAGAACAGGGAGATGGAAATAGAGCTTGCTCTGTCCACTCCACGCATTGACCTGGTATTGCAGTATTTCCAGGACCGGTGCACCCTTTCCTTATGTGTTGACTACAATCAGATTCCAAAAGTGTTTTTTGTGTTTGCCATTGTTTCTGTCTTTCTGAAGGGATCTCCCCTTATAATCCCATTATTTCAACACCTGTTGGACAATGCATGAGTGATAATGAGCTAATTGATTAAATGCAATTAATGAATACATTGCCACCTCTTGTTTTGTGTCGTCTGTGTGTCTGTGTTTCCGGCATTTCACATTGGAACAGCTCATTCACCTTCCTTGTCTTCTCTCCGCCCTCCCTTTTAGGTAAGTTAAAGAGCTGCACCTGAGCCAGCCACTGATTGATGCAGCACCACAGTCAAATAGTGGAGTGGAGTAGGGGAACAGCAAACAGCCATTAAAGCCGCCCGCCCGCCCGCCTGCCCGCCCGCCACAATGGACCTACCTGTGTACACTAGATGGATGTGATGGAATGTACTGTCGTCCCTACATTTCAAGAAGGAGTAAGAATTGCAGTTGCAACAAAGCCTTGCTTGCCTGCAAAGAGAGCAGCAATTTGGATTTGTTACTATGTTACCTAGAAGAATAACAAACTGTGCAAGGATGGAGGTTGTAGGAGCAAGGAGAAGTTGTCTGTAAAGTTGGTGGATGCTTATTTTCCATTTTGCAGTCCCTTGTCTCCCTCTTGTGGCCTCCTGGAGGCAACTAGCTGTGCAAAAAAAGACAGCCTGGCGGCCGGCTGTTGCAGTGTTGCCCTCTCAGGCAACACTGAGTGACTGACTGAGCCGCACCGTCTTATATAAAGTTCAGACGGAACTTTGCACGTGTCATAGTGGAGCCCTGAGGAGCCAGAGCCAGCTTTCTGACATCATAATGGGGCCTCAGAGATAAAAGCCTGGGCCCAGGCAGTGTTGGTCAGTGCTGCTCAGCAGGCAGCACTGGACTGGACTGGATTACAGCTGATACAAGGTGTGAAGGAACAAGGGGTGGCTGTGGGCATGCACTTGCTGCCGCTGCCAGTGTTTATCTGCATGGCAGCAGGGCATTTGGGCGTTGCCAGGAAGGCGTTTTTATGTAGATTCCTCCTCTTTCAGCACTGCATTGTGGTGCAAGCAAAAGAAGCAAATCCTGTCTGGCTTCCTCTCCGGCCCTTATTCACCTCCCGTGTAGCTGTGAGTGTGTGAGCCTGCAGGGCCCCATGGAATTGCCTAGAAGTAGGCTGAATCGCTGCAAGGGCTGAACAGCAGTATCGGGCAGGCTCGGGCAACGCGCGGCCCGTTCGGGTTATCGCTTCTCGGCCTTTTGGCTAAGATCAAGTGTAGTATCTGTTCTTATCAGTTTAATATCTGATACGTCCCCTATCTGGGGACCATATATTAAATGGATTTTTAGAACAGGGAGATGGAAATAGAGCTTGCTCTGTCCACTCCACGCATTGACCTGGTATTGCAGTATTTCCAGGACCGGTGCACCCTTTCCTTATGTGTTGACTAAAATCAGATTCCAAAAGTGTTTTTTGTGTTTGCCATTGTTTCTGTCTTTCTGAAGGGATCTCCCCTTTTAATCCCATTATTTCAACACCTGTTGGACAATGCATGAGTGATAATGAGCTAATTGAATAAATGCAATTAATGAATACATTGCCACCTCTTGTTTTGTGTCGTCTGTGTGTCTGTGTTTCCGGCATTTCACATTGGAACAGCTCATTCACCTTCCTTGTCTTCTCTCCGCCCTCCCTTTTAGGTAAGTTAAAGAGCTGCACCTGAGCCAGCCACTGATTGATGCAGCACCACAGTCAAATAGTGGAGTGGAGTAGGGGAACAGCAAACAGCCATTAAAGCCGCCCGCCCGCCCGCCACAATGGACCTACCTGTGTACACTAGATGGATGTGATGGAATGTACTGTCGTCCCTACATTTCAAGAAGGAGTAAGAATTGCAGTTGCAACAAAGCCTTGCTTGCCTGCAAAGAGAGCAGCAATTTGGATTTGTTACTATGTTACCTAGAAGAATAACAAACTGTGCAAGGATGGAGGTTGTAGGAGCAAGGAGAAGTTGTCTGTAAAGTTGGTGGATGCTTATTTTCCATTTTGCAGTCCCTTGTCTCCCTCTTGTGGCCTCCTGGAGGCAACTAGCTGTGCAAAAAAAGACAGCCTGGCGGCCGGCTGTTGCAGTGTTGCCCTCTCAGGCAACACTGAGTGACTGACTGAGCCGCACCGTCTTATATAAAGTTCAGACGGAACTTTGCACGTGTCATAGTGGAGCCCTGAGGAGCCAGAGCCAGCTTTCTGACATCATAATGGGGCCTCAGAGATAAAAGCCTGGGCCCAGGCAGTGTTGGTCAGTGCTGCTCAGCAGGCAGCACTGGACTGGACTGAATTACAGCTGATACAAGGTGTGAAGGAACAAGGGGTGGCTGTGGGCATGCACTTGCTGCCGCTGCCAGTGTTTATCTGCATGGCAGCAGGGCATTTGGGCGTTGCCAGGAAGGCGTTTTTATGTAGATTCCTCCTCTTTCAGCACTGCATTGTGGTGCAAGCAAAAGAAGCAAATCCTGTCTGGCTTCCTCTCCGGCCTTTATTCACCTCCCGTGTAGCTGTGAGTGTGTGAGCCTGCAGGGCCCCATGGAATTGCCTAGAAGTAGGCTGAATCGCTGCAAGGGCTGAACAGCAGTATCGGGCAGGCTCGGGCAACGCGCGGCCCGTTCGGGTTATCGCTTCTCGGCCTTTTGGCTAAGATCAAGTGTAGTATCTGTTCTTATCAGTTTAATATCTGATACGTCCCCTATCTGGGGACCATATATTAAATGGATTTTTAGAACAGGGAGATGGAAATAGAGCTTGCTCTGTCCACTCCACGCATTGACCTGGTATTGCAGTATTTCCAGGACCGGTGCACCCTTTCCTTATGTGTTGACTAAAATCAGATTCCAAAAGTGTTTTTTGTGTTTGCCATTGTTTCTGTCTTTCTGAAGGGATCTCCCCTTTTAATCCCATTATTTCAACACCTGTTGGACAATGCATGAGTGATAATGAGCTAATTGATTAAATGCAATTAATGAATACATTGCCACCTCTTGTTTTGTGTCGTCTGTGTGTCTGTGTTTCCGGCATTTCACATTGGAACAGCTCATTCACCTTCCTTGTCTTCTCTCCGCCCTCCCTTTTAGGTAAGTTAAAGAGCTGCACCTGAGCCAGCCACTGATTGATGCAGCACCACAGTCAAATAGTGGAGTGGAGTAGGGGAACAGCAAACAGCCATTAAAGCCGCCCGCCCGCCCGCCACAATGGACCTACCTGTGTACACTAGATGGATGTGATGGAATGTACTGTCGTCCCTACATTTCAAGAAGGAGTAAGAATTGCAGTTGCAACAAAGCCTTGCTTGCCTACAAAGAGAGCAGCAATTTGGATTTGTTACTATGTTACCTAGAAGAATAACAAACTGTGCAAGGATGGAGGTTGTAGGAGCAAGGAGAAGTTGTCTGTAAAGTTGGTGGATGCTTATTTTCCATTTTGCAGTCCCTTGTCTCCCTCTTGTGGCCTCCTGGAGGCAACTAGCTGTGCAAAAAAAGACAGCCTGGCGGCCGGCTGTTGCAGTGTTGCCCTCTCAGGCAACACTGAGTGATTGACTGAGCCGCACCGTCTTATATAAAGTTCAGACGGAACTTTGCACGTGTCATAGTGGAGCCCTGAGGAGCCAGAGCCAGCTTTCTGACATCATAATGGGGCCTCAGAGATAAAAGCCTGGGCCCAGGCAGTGTTGGTCAGTGCTGCTCAGCAGGCAGCACTGGACTGGACTGGATTACAGCTGATACAAGGTGTGAAGGAACAAGGGGTGGCTGTGGGCATGCACTTGCTGCCGCTGCCAGTGTTTATCTGCATGGCAGCAGGGCATTTGGGCGTTGCCAGGAAGGCGTTTTTATGTAGATTCCTCCTCTTTCAGCACTGCATTGTGGTGCAAGCAAAAGAAGCAAATCCTGTCTGGCTTCCTCTCCGGCCTTTATTCACCTCCCGTGTAGCTGTGAGTGTGTGAGCCTGCAGGGCCCCATGGAATTGCCTAGAAGTAGGCTGAATCGCTGCAAGGGCTGAACAGCAGTATCGGGCAGGCTCGGGCAACGCGCGGCCCGTTCGGGTTATCGCTTCTCGGCCTTTTGGCTAAGATCAAGTGTAGTATCTGTTCTTATCAGTTTAATATCTGATACGTCCCCTATCTGGGGACCATATATTAAATGGATTTTTAGAACAGGGAGATGGAAATAGAGCTTGCTCTGTCCACTCCACGCATTGACCTGGTATTGCAGTATTTCCAGGCCCAGTGCACCCTTTCCTTATGTGTTGACTAAAATCAGATTCCAAAAGTGTTTTTTGTGTTTGCCATTGTTTCTGTCTTTCTGAAGGGATCTCCCCTTTTAATCCCATTATTTCAACACCTGTTGGACAATGCATGAGTGATAATGAGCTAATTGATTAAATGCAATTAATGAATACATTGCCACCTCTTGTTTTGTGTCGTCTGTGTGTCTGTGTTTCCGGCATTTCAGATTGGAACAGCTCATTCACCTTCCTTGTCTTCTCTCCGCCCTCCCTTTTAGGTAAGTTAAAGAGCTGCACCTGAGCCAGCCACTGATTGATGCAGCACCACAGTCAAATAGTGGTGGAGTAGGGGAACAGCAAGCAGCCATTAAAGCCGCCCGCCCGCCCGCCCGCCACAATGGACCTACCTGTGTACACTAGATGGATGTGATGGAATGTACTGTCGTCCCTACATTTCAAGAAGGAGTAAGAATTGCAGTTGCAACAAAGCCTTGCTTGCCTACAAAGAGAGCAGCAATTTGGATTTGTTACTATGTTACCTAGAAGAATAACAAACTGTGCAAGGATGGAGGTTGTAGGAGCAAGGAGAAGTTGTCTGTAAAGTTGGTGGATGCTTATTTTCCATTTTGCAGTCCCTTGTCTCCCTCTTGTGGCCTCCTGGAGGCAACTAGCTGTGCAAAAAAAGACAGCCTGGCGGCCGGCTGTTGCAGTGTTGTCCTCTCAGGCAACACTGAGTGACTGACTGAGCCGCACCGTCTTATATAAAGTTCAGACGGAACTTTGCACGTGTCATAGTGGAGCCCTGAGGAGCCAGAGCCAGCTTTCTGACATCATAATGGGGCCTCAGAGATAAAAGCCTGGGCCCAGGCAGTGTTGGTCAGTGCTGCTCAGCAGGCAGCACTGGACTGGACTGGATTACAGCTGATACAAGGTGTGAAGGAACAAGGGGTGGCTGTGGGCATGCACTTGCTGCCGCTGCCAGTGTTTATCTGCATGGCAGCAGGGCATTTGGGAGTTGCCAGGAAGGCGTTTTTATGTAGATTCCTCCTCTTTCAGCACTGCATTGTGGTGCAAGCAAAAGAAGCAAATCCTGTCTGGCTTCCTCTCCGGCCTTTATTCACCTCCCGTGTAGCTGTGAGTGTGTGAGCCTGCAGGGCCCCATGGAATTGCCTAGAAGTAGGCTGAATCGCTGCAAGGGCTGAACAGCAGTATCGGGCAGGCTCGGGCAACGCGCGGCCCGTTCGGGTTATCGCTTCTCGGCCTTTTGGCTAAGATCAAGTGTAGTATCTGTTCTTATCAGTTTAATATCTGATACGTCCCCTATCTGGGGACCATATATTAAATGGATTTTTAGAACAGGGAGATGGAAATAGAGCTTGCTCTGTCCACTCCATGCATTGACCTGGTATTGCAGTATTTCCAGGACCGGTGCACCCTTTCCTTATGTGTTGACTAAAATCAGATTCCAAAAGTGTTTTTTGTGTTTGCCATTGTTTCTGTCTTTCTGAAGGGATCTCCCCTTTTAATCCCATTATTTCAACACCTGTTGGACAATGCATGAGTGATAATGAGCTAATTGATTAAATGCAATTAATGAATACATTGCCACCTCTTGTTTTGTGTCGTCTGTGTGTCTGTGTTTCCGGCATTTCACATTGGAACAGCTCATTCACCTTCCTTGTCTTCTCTCCGCCCTCCCTTTTAGGTAAGTTAAAGAGCTGCACCTGAGCCAGCCACTGATTGATGCAGCACCACAGTCAAATAGTGGAGTGGAGTAGGGGAACAGCAAGCAGCCATTAAAACCGCCCGCCCGCCCGCCCGCCCGCCCGCCACAATGGACCTACCTGTGTACACTAGATGGATGTGATGGAATGTACTGTCGTCCCTACATTTCAAGAAGGAGTAAGAATTGCAGTTGCAACAAAGCCTTGCTTGCCTACAAAGAGAGCAGAAATTTGGATTTGTTACTATGTTACCTAGAAGAATAACAAACTGTGCAAGGATGGAGGTTGTAGGAGCAAGGAGAAGTTGTCTGTAAAGTTGGTGGATGCTTATTTTCCATTTTGCAGTCCCTTGTCTCCCTCTTGTGGCCTCCTGGAGGCAACTAGCTGTGCAAAAAAAGACAGCCTGGCGGCCGGCTGTTGCAGTGTTGCCCTCTCAGGCAACACTGAGTGACTGACTGAGCCGCACCGTCTTATATAAAGTTCAGACGGAACTTTGCACGTGTCATAGTGGAGCCCTGAGGAGCCAGAGCCAGCTTTCTGACATCATAATGGGGCCTCAGAGATAAAAGCCTGGGCCCAGGCAGTGTTGGTCAGTGCTGCTCAGCAGGCAGCACTGGACTGGACTGGATTACAGCTGATACAAGGTGTGAAGGAACAAGGGGTGGCTGTGGGCATGCACTTGCTGCCGCTGCCAGTGTTTATCTGCATGGCAGCAGGGCATTTGGGAGTTGCCAGGAAGGCGTTTTTATGTAGATTCCTCCTCTTTCAGCACTGCATTGTGGTGCAAGCAAAAGAAGCAAATCCTGTCTGGCTTCCTCTCCGGCCTTTATTCACCTCCCGTGTAGCTGTGAGTGTGTGAGCCTGCAGGGCCCCATGGAATTGCCTAGAAGTAGGCTGAATCGCTGCAAGGGCTGAACAGCAGTATCGGGCAGGCTCGGGCAACGCGCGGCCCGTTCGGGTTATCGCTTCTCGGCCTTTTGGCTAAGATCAAGTGTAGTATCTGTTCTTATCAGTTCAATATCTGATACGTCCCCTATCTGGGGACCATATATTAAATGGATTTTTAGAACAGGGAGATGGAAATAGAGCTTGCTCTGTCCACTCCATGCATTGACCTGGTATTGCAGTATTTCCAGGACCGGTGCACCCTTTCCTTATGTGTTGACTAAAATCAGATTCCAAAAGTGTTTTTTGTGTTTGCCATTGTTTCTGTCTTTCTGAAGGGATCTCCCCTTTTAATCCCATTATTTCAACACCTGTTGGACAATGCATGAGTGATAATGAGCTAATTGATTAAATGCAATTAATGAATACATTGCCACCTCTTGTTTTGTGTCGTCTGTGTGTCTGTGTTTCCGGCATTTCACATTGGAACAGCTCATTCACCTTCCTTGTCTTCTCTCCGCCCTCCCTTTTAGGTAAGTTAAAGAGCTGCACCTGAGCCAGCCACTGATTGATGCAGCACCACAGTCAAATAGTGGAGTGGAGTAGGGGAACAGCAAACAGCCATTAAAGCCGCCCGCCCGCCCGCCCACCACAATGGACCTACCTGTGTACACTAGATGGATGTGATGGAATGTACTGTCGTCCCTACATTTCAAGAAGGAGTAAGAATTGCAGTTGCAACAAAGCCTTGCTTGCCTACAAAGAGAGCAGCAATTTGGATTTGTTACTATGTTACCTAGAAGAATAACAAACTGTGCAAGGATGGAGGTTGTAGGAGCAAGGAGAAGTTGTCTGTAAAGTTGGTGGATGCTTATTTTCCATTTTGCAGTCCCTTGTCTCCCTCTTGTGGCCTCCTGGAGGCAACTAGCTGTGCAAAAAAAGACAGCCTGGCGGCCGGCTGTTGCAGTGTTGCCCTCTCAGGCAACACTGAGTGACTGACTGAGCCGCACCGTCTTATATAAAGTTCAGACGGAACTTTGCACGTGTCATAGTGGAGCCCTGAGGAGCCAGAGCCAGCTTTCTGACATCATAATGGGGCCTCAGAGATAAAAGCCTGGGCCCAGGCAGTGTTGGTCAGTGCTGCTCAGCAGGCAGCACTGGACTGGACTGGATTACAGCTGATACAAGGTGTGAAGGAACAAGGGGTGGCTGTGGGCATGCACTTGCTGCCGCTGCCAGTGTTTATCTGCATGGCAGCAGGGCATTTGGGCGTTGCCAGGAAGGCGTTTTTATGTAGATTCCTCCTCTTTCAGCACTGCATTGTGGTGCAAGCAAAAGAAGCAAATCCTGTCTGGCTTCCTCTCCGGCCTTTATTCACCTCCCGTGTAGCTGTGAGTGTGTGAGCCTGCAGGGCCCCATGGAATTGCCTAGAAGTAGGCTGAATCGCTGCAAGGGCTGAACAGCAGTATCGGGCAGGCTCGGGCAACGCGCGGCCCGTTCGGGTTATCGCTTCTCGGCCTTTTGGCTAAGATCAAGTGTAGTATCTGTTCTTATCAGTTTAATATCTGATACGTCCCCTATCTGGGGACCATATATTAAATGGATTTTTAGAACAGGGAGATGGAAATAGAGCTTGCTCTGTCCACTCCATGCATTGACCTGGTATTGCAGTATTTCCAGGACCGGTGCACCCTTTCCTTATGTGTTGACTAAAAGCAGATTCCAAAAGTGTTTTTTGTGTTTGCCATTGTTTCTGTCTTTCTGAAGGGATCTCCCCTTTTAATCCCATTATTTCAACACCTGTTGGACAATGCATGAGTGATAATGAGCTAATTGATTAAATGCAATTAATGAATACATTGCCACCTCTTGTTTTGTGTCGTCTGTGTGTCTGTGTTTCCGGCATTTCACATTGGAACAGCTCATTCACCTTCTTTGTCTTCTCTCCGCCCTCCCTTTTAGGTAAGTTAAAGAGCTGCACCTGAGCCAGCCACTGATTGATGCAGCACCACAGTCAAATAGTGGAGTGGAGTAGGGGAACAGCAAACAGCCATTAAAGCCGCCCGCCCGCCCGCCACAATGGACCTACATGTGTACACTAGATGGATGTGATGGAATGTACTGTCGTCCCTACATTTCAAGAAGGAGTAAGAATTGCAGTTGCAACAAAGCCTTGCTTGCCTACAAAGAGAGCAGCAATTTGGATTTGTTACTATGTTACCTAGAAGAATAACAAACTGTGCAAGGATGGAGGTTGTAGGAGCAAGGAGAAGTTGTCTGTAAAGTTGGTGGATGCTTATTTTCCATTTTGCAGTCCCTTGTCTCCCTCTTGTGGCCTCCTGGAGGCAACTAGCTGTGCAAAAAAAGACAGCCTGGCGGCCGGCTGTTGCAGTGTTGCCCTCTCAGGCAACACTGAGTGACTGACTGAGCCGCACCGTCTTATATAAAGTTCAGACGGAACTTTGCACGTGTCATAGTGGAGCCCTGAGGAGCCAGAGCCAGCTTTCTGACATCATAATGGGGCCTCAGAGATAAAAGCCTGGGCCCAGGCAGTGTTGGTCAGTGCTGCTCAGCAGGCAGCACTGGACTGGACTGGATTACAGCTGATACAAGGTGTGAAGGAACAAGGGGTGGCTGTGGGCATGCACTTGCTGCCGCTGCCAGTGTTTATCGGCATGGCAGCAGGGCATTTGGGCGTTGCCAGGAAGGCGTTTTTATGTAGATTCCTCCTCTTTCAGCACTGCATTGTGGTGCAAGCAAAAGAAGCAAATCCTGTCTGGCTTCCTCTCCGGCCTTTATTCACCTCCCGTGTAGCTGTGAGTGTGTGAGCCTGCAGGGCCCCATGGAATTGCCTAGAAGTAGGCTGAATCGCTGCAAGGGCTGAACAGCAGTATCGGGCAGGCTCGGGCAACGCGCGGCCCGTTCGGGTTATCGCTTCTCGGCCTTTTGGCTAAGATCAAGTGTAGTATCTGTTCTTATCAGTTTAATATCTGATACGTCCCCTATCTGGGGACCATATATTAAATGGATTTTTAGAACAGGGAGATGGAAATAGAGCTTGCTCTGTCCACTCCACGCATTGACCTGGTATTGCAGTATTTCCAGGACCGGTGCACCCTTTCCTTATGTGTTGACTAAAATCAGATTCCAAAAGTGTTTTTTGTGTTTGCCATTGTTTCTGTCTTTCTGAAGGGATCTCCCCTTTTAATCCCATTATTTCAACACCTGTTGGACAATGCATGAGTGATAATGAGCTAATTGATTAAATGCAATTAATGAATACATTGCCACCTCTTGTATTGTGTCGTCTGTGTGTCTGTGTTTCCGGCATTTCACATTGGAACAGCTCATTCACCTTCCTTGTCTTCTCTCCGCCCTCCCTCCCTTTTAGGTAAGTTAAAGAGCTGCACCTGAGCCAGCCACTGATTGATGCAGCACCACAGTCAAATAGTGGAGTGGAGTAGGGGAACAGCAAACAGCCATTAAAGCCGCCCGCAAGCCCGCCACAATGGACCTACCTGTGTACACTAGATGGATGTGATGGAATGTACTGTCGTCCCTACATTTCAAGAAGGAGTAAGAATTGCAGTTGCAACAAAGCCTTGCTTGCCTACAAAGAGAGCAGCAATTTGGATTTGTTACTATGTTACCTAGAAGAATAACAAACTGTGCAAGGATGGAGGTTGTAGGAGCAAGGAGAAGATGTCTGTAAAGTTGGTGGATGCTTATTTTCCATTTTGCAGTCCCTTGTCTCCCTCTTGTGGCCTCCTGGAGGCAACTAGCTGTGCAAAAAAAGACAGCCTGGCGGCCGGCTGTTGCAGTGTTGCCCTCTCAGGCAACACTGAGTGACTGACTGAGCCGCACCGTCTTATATAAAGTTCAGACGGAACTTTGCACGTGTCATAGTGGAGCCCTCAGGATTCCAGAGCCAGCTTTCTGACATCATAATGGGGCCTCAGAGATAAAAGCCTGGGCCCAGGCAGTGTTGGTCAGTGCTGCTCAGCAGGCAGCACTGGACTGGACTGGATTACAGCTGATACAAGGTGTGAAGGAACAAGGGGTGGCTGTGGGCATGCACTTGCTGCCGCTGCCAGTGTTTATCTGCATGGCAGCAGGGCATTTGGGCGTTGCCAGGAAGGCGTTTTTATGTAGATTCCTCCTCTTTCAGCACTGCATTGTGGTGCAAGCAAAAGAAGCAAATCCTGTCTGGCTTCCTCTCCGGCCTTTATTCACCTCCCGTGTAGCTGTGAGTGTGTGAGCCTGCAGGGCCCCATGGAATTGCCTAGAAGTAGGCTGAATCGCTGCAAGGGCTGAACAGCAGTATCGGGCAGGCTCGGGCAACGCGCGGCCCGTTCGGGTTATCGCTTCTCGGCCTTTTGCCTAAGATCAAGTGTAGTATCTGTTCTTATCAGTTTAATATCTGATACGTCCCCTATCTGGGGACCATATATTAAATGGATTTTTAGAACAGGGAGATGGAAATAGAGCTTGCTCTGTCCACTCCACGCATTGACCTGGTATTGCAGTATTTCCAGGACCGGTGCACCCTTTCCTTATGTGTTGACTAAAATCAGATTCCAAAAGTGTTTTTTGTGTTTGCCATTGTTTCTGTCTTTCTGAAGGGATCTCCCCTTTTAATCCCATTATTTCAACTCCTGTTGGACAATGCATGAGTGATAATGAGCTAATTGATTAAATGCAATTAATGAATACATTGCCACCTCTTGTTTTGTGTCGTCTGTGTGTCTGTGTTTCCGGCATTTCACATTGGAACAGCTCATTCACCTTCCTTGTCTTCTCTCCGCCCTCCCTCCCTTTTAGGTAAGTTAAAGAGCTGCACCTGACCAAGCCACTGATTGATGCAGCACCACAGTCAAATAGTGGAGTGGAGTAGGGGAACAGCAAACAGCCATTAAAGCCGCCCGCCCGCCCGCCACAATGGACCTACCTGTGTACACTAGATGGATGTGATGGAATGTACTGTCGTCCCTACATTTCAAGAAGGAGTAAGAATTGCAGTTGCAACAAAGCCTTGCTTGCCTACAAAGAGAGCAGCAATTTGGATTTGTTACTATGTTACCTAGAAGAATAACAAACTGTGCAAGGATGGAGGTTGTAGGAGCAAGGAGAAGATGTCTGTAAAGTTGGTGGATGCTTATTTTCCATTTTGCAGTCCCTTGTCTCCCTCTTGTGGCCTCCTGGAGGCAACTAGCTGTGCAAAAAAAGACAGCCTGGCGGCCGGCTGTTGCAGTGTTGCCCTCTCAGGCAACACTGAGTGACTGACTGAGCCGCACCGTCTTATATAAAGTTCAGACGGAACTTTGCACGTGTCATAGTGGAGCCCTGAGGAGCCAGAGCCAGCTTTCTGACATCATAATGGGGCCTCAGAGATAAAAGCCTGGGCCCAGGCAGTGTTGGTCAGTGCTGCTCAGCAGGCAGCACTGGACTGGACTGGATTACAGCTGATACAAGGTGTGAAGGAACAAGGGGTGGCTGTGGGCATGCACTTGCTGCCGCTGCCAGTGTTTATCTGCATGGCAGCAGGGCATTTGGGCGTTGCCAGGAAGGCGTTTTTATGTAGATTCCTCCTCTTTCAGCACTGCATTGTGGTGCAAGCAAAAGAAGCAAATCCTGTCTGGCTTCCTCTCCGGCCTTTATTCACCTCCCGTGTAGCTGTGAGTGTGTGAGCCTGCAGGGCCCCATGGAATTGCCTAGAAGTAGGCTGAATCGCTGCAAGGGCTGAACAGCAGTATCGGGCAGGCTCGGGCAACGCGCGGCCCGTTCGGGTTATCGCTTCTCGGCCTTTTGCCTAAGATCAAGTGTAGTATCTGTTCTTATCAGTTTAATATCTGATACGTCCCCTATCTGGGGACCATATATTAAATGGATTTTTAGAACAGGGAGATGGAAATAGAGCTTGCTCTGTCCACTCCACGCATTGACCTGGTATTGCAGTATTTCCAGGACCGGTGCACCCTTTCCTTATGTGTTGACTAAAATCAGATTCCAAAAGTGTTTTTTGTGTTTGCCATTGTTTCTGTCTTTCTGAAGGGATCTCCCCTTTTAATCCCATTATTTCAACTCCTGTTGGACAATGCATGAGTGATAATGAGCTAATTGATTAAATGCAATTAATGAATACATTGCCACCTCTTGTTTTGTGTCGTCTGTGTGTCTGTGTTTCCGGCATTTCACATTGGAACAGCTCATTCACCTTCCTTGTCTTCTCTCCGCCCTCCCTTTTAGGTAAGTTAAAGAGCTGCACCTGAGCCAGCCACTGATTGATGCAGCACCACAGTCAAATAGTGGAGTGGAGTAGGGGAACAGCAAACAGCCATTAAAGCCGCCCGCCCGCCCGCCACAATGGACCTACCTGTGTACACTAGATGGATGTGATGGAATGTACTGTCGTCCCTACATTTCAAGAAGGAGTAAGAGTTGCAGTTGCAACAAAGCCTTGCTTGCCTACAAAGAGAGCAGCAATTTGGATTTGTTACTATGTTACCTAGAAGAATAACAAACTGTGCAAGGATGGAGGTTGTAGGAGCAAGGAGAAGTTGTCTGTAAAGTTGGTGGATGCTTATTTTCCATTTTGCAGTCCCTTGTCTCCCTCTTGTGGCCTCCTGGAGGCAACTAGCTGTGCAAAAAAATGACAGCCTGGCGGCCGGCTGTTGCAGTGTTGCCCTCTCAGGCAACACTGAGTGACTGACTGAGCCGCACCGTCTTATATAAAGTTCAGACGGAACTTTGCACGTGTCATAGTGGAGCCCTGAGGAGCCAGAGCCAGCTTTCTGACATCATAATGGGGCCTCAGAGATAAAAGCCTGGGCCCAGGCAGTGTTGGTCAGTGCTGCTCAGCAGGCAGCACTGGACTGGACTGGATTACAGCTGATACAAGGTGTGAAGGAACAAGGGGTGGCTGTGGGCATGCACTTGCTGCCGCTGCCAGTGTTTATCTGCATGGCAGCAGGGCATTTGGGCGTTGCCAGGAAGGCGTTTTTATGTAGATTCCTCCTCTTTCAGCACTGCATTGTGGTGCAAGCAAAAGAAGCAAATCCTGTCTGGCTTCCTCTCCGGCCTTTATTCACCTCCCGTGTAGCTGTGAGTGTGTGAGCCTGCAGGGCCCCATGGAATTGCCTAGAAGTAGGCTGAATCGCTGCAAGGGCTGAACAGCAGTATCGGGCAGGCTCGGGCAACGCGCGGCCCGTTCGGGTTATCGCTTCTCGGCCTTTTGGCTAAGATCAAGTGTAGTATCTGTTCTTATCAGTTTAATATCTGATACGTCCCCTATCTGGGGACCATATATTAAATGGATTTTTAGAACAGGGAGATGGAAATAGAGCTTGCTCTGTCCACTCCACGCATTGACCTGGTATTGCAGTATTTCCAGGACCGGTGCACCCTTTCCTTATGTGTTGACTAAAATCAGATTCCAAAAGTGTTTTTTGTGTTTGCCATTGTTTCTGTCTTTCTGAAGGGATCTCCCCTTTTAATCCCATTATTTCAACACCTGTTGGACAATGCATGAGTGATAATGAGCTAATTGATTAAATGCAATTAATGAATACATTGCCACCACTTGTTTTGTGTCGTCTGTGTGTCTGTGTTTCCGGCATTTCACATTGGAACAGCTCATTCACCTTCCTTGTCTTCTCTCCGCCCTCCCTTTTAGGTAAGTTAAAGAGCTGCACCTGAGCCAGCCACTGATTGATGCAGCACCACAGTCAAATAGTGGAGTGGAGTAGGGGAACAGCAAACAGCCATTAAAGCCGCCCGCCCGCCCGCCACAAAGGACTTACCTGCGTACACTAGATGGATGTGATGGAATGTACTGTTGTCCCTACATTTCAAGAAGGAGTAAGAATTGCAGTTGCAACAAAGCCTTGCTTGCCTACAAAGAGAGCAGCAATTTGGATTTGTTACTATGTTACCTAGAAGAATAACAAACTGTGCAAGGATGGAGGTTGTAGGAGCAAGGAGAAGTTGTCTGTAAAGTTGGTGGATGCTTATTTTCCATTTTGCAGTCCCTTGTCTCCCTCTTGTGGCCTCCTGGAGGCAACTAGCTGTGCAAAAAAAGACAGCCTGGCGGCCGGCTGTTGCAGTGTTGCCCTCTCAGGCAACACTGAGTGACTGACTGAGCCGCACCGTCTTATATAAAGTTCAGACGGAACTTTGCACGTGTCATAGTGGAGCCCTGAGGAGCCAGAGCCAGCTTTCTGACATCATAATGGGGCCTCAGAGATAAAAGCCTGGGCCCAGGCAGTGTTGGTCAGTGCTGCTCAGCAGGCAGCACTGGACTGGACTGGATTACAGCTGATACAAGGTGTGAAGGAACAAGGGGTGGCTGTGGGCATGCACTTGCTGCCGCTGCCAGTGTTTATCTGCATGGCAGCAGGGCATTTGGGCGTTGCCAGGAAGGCGTTTTTATGTAGATTCCTCCTCTTTCAGCACTGCATTGTGGTGCAAGCAAAAGAAGCAAATCCTGTCTGGCTTCCTCTCCGGCCTTTATTCACCTCCCGTGTAGCTGTGAGTGTGTGAGCCTGCAGGGCCCCATGGAATTGCCTAGAAGTAGGCTGAATCGCTGCAAGGGCTGAACAGCAGTATCGGGCAGGCTCGGGCAACGCGCGGCCCGTTCGGGTTATCGCTTCTCGGCCTTTTGGCTAAGATCAAGTGTAGTATCTGTTCTTATCAGTTTAATATCTGATACGTCCCCTATCTGGGGACCATATATTAAATGGATTTTTAGAACAGGGAGATGGAAATAGAGCTTGCTCTGTCCACTCCACGCATTGACCTGGTATTGCAGTATTTCCAGGACCGGTGCACCCTTTCCTTATGTGTTGACTAAAATCAGATTCCAAAAGTGTTTTTTGTGTTTGCCATTGTTTCTGTCTTTCTGAAGGGATCTCCCCTTTTAATCCCATTATTTCAACACCTGTTGGACAATGCATGAGTGATAATGAGCTAATTGATTAAATGCAATTAATGAATACATTGCCACCTCTTGTTTTGTGTCGTCTGTGTGTCTGTGTTTCCGGCATTTCACATTGGAACAGCTCATTCACCTTCCTTGTCTTCTCTCCGCCCTCCCTTTTAGGTAAGTTAAAGAGCTGCACCTGAGCCAGCCACTGATTGATGCAGCACCACAGTCAAATAGTGGAGTGGAGTAGGGGAACAGCAAACAGCCATTAAAGCCGCCCGCCCGCTCGCCCGCCCGCCCGCCACAATGGACCTACCTGTGTACACTAGATGGATGTGATGGAATGTACTGTCGTCCCTACATTTCAAGAAGGAGTAAGAATTGCAGTTGCAACAAAGCCTTGCTTGCCTACAAAGAGAGCAGCAATTTGGATTTGTTACTATGTTACCTAGAAGAATAACAAACTGTGCAAGGATGGAGGTTGTAGGAGCAAGGAGAAGTTGTCTGTAAAGTTGGTGGATGCTTATTTTCCATTTTGCAGTCCCTTGTCTCCCTCTTGTGGCCTCCTGGAGGCAACTAGCTGTGCAAAAAAAGACAGCCTGACGGCCGGCTGTTGCAGTGTTGCCCTCTCAGGCAACACTGAGTGACTGACTGAGCCGCACCGTCTTATATAAAGTTCAGACGGAACTTTGCACGTGTCATAGTGGAGCCCTGAGGAGCCAGAGCCAGCTTTCTGACATCATAATGGGGCCTCAGAGATAAAAGCCTGGGCCCAGGCAGTGTTGGTCAGTGCTGCTCAGCAGGCAGCACTGGACTGGACTGGATTACAGCTGATACAATGTGTGAAGGAACAAGGGGTGGCTGTGGGCATGCACTTGCTGCCGCTGCCAGTGTTTATCTGCATGGCAGCAGGGCATTTGGGCGTTGCCAGGAAGGCGTTTTTATGTAGATTCCTCCTCTTTCAGCACTGCATTGTGGTGCAAGCAAAAGAAGCAAATCCTGTCTGGCTTTCTCTCCGGCCTTTATTCACCTCCCGTGTAGCTGTGAGTGTGTGAGCCTGCAGGGCCCCATGGAATTGCCTAGAAGTAGGCTGAATCGCTGCAAGGGCTGAACAGCAGTATCGGGCAGGCTCGGGCAACGCGCGGCCCGTTCGGGTTATCGCTTCTCGGCCTTTTGGCTAAGATCAAGTGTAGTATCTGTTCTTATCAGTTTAATATCTGATACGTCCCCTATCTGGGGACCATATATTAAATGGATTTTTAGAACAGGGAGATGGAAATAGAGCTTGCTCTGTCCACTCCACGCATTGACCTGGTATTGCAGTATTTCCAGGACCGGTGCACCCTTTCCTTATGTGTTGACTAAAATCAGATTCCAAAAGTGTTTTTTGTGTTTGCCATTGTTTCTGTCTTTCTGAAGGGATCTCCCCTTTTAATCCCATTATTTCAACACCTGTTGGACAATGCATGAGTGATAATGAGCTAATTGATTAAATGCAATTAATGAATACATTGCCACCACTTGTTTTGTGTCGTCTGTGTGTCTGTGTTTCCGGCATTTCACATTGGAACAGCTCATTCACCTTCCTTGTCTTCTCTCCGCCCTCCCTTTTAGGTAAGTTAAAGAGCTGCACCTGAGCCAGCCACTGATTGATGCAGCACCACAGTCAAATAGTGGAGTGGAGTAGGGGAACAGCAAACAGCCATTAAAGCCGCCCGCCCGCCCGCCACAAAGGACTTACCTGCGTACACTAGATGGATGTGATGGAATGTACTGTTGTCCCTACATTTCAAGAAGGAGTAAGAATTGCAGTTGCAACAAAGCCTTGCTTGCCTACAAAGAGAGCAGCAATTTGGATTTGTTACTATGTTACCTAGAAGAATAACAAACTGTGCAAGGATGGAGGTTGTAGGAGCAAGGAGAAGTTGTCTGTAAAGTTGGTGGATGCTTATTTTCCATTTTGCAGTCCCTTGTCTCCCTCTTGTGGCCTCCTGGAGGCAACTAGCTGTGCAAAAAAAGACAGCCTGGCGGCCGGCTGTTGCAGTGTTGCCCTCTCAGGCAACACTGAGTGACTGACTGAGCCGCACCGTCTTATATAAAGTTCAGACGGAACTTTGCACGTGTCATAGTGGAGCCCTGAGGAGCCAGAGCCAGCTTTCTGACATCATAATGGGGCCTCAGAGATAAAAGCCTGGGCCCAGGCAGTGTTGGTCAGTGCTGCTCAGCAGGCAGCACTGGACTGGACTGGATTACAGCTGATACAAGGTGTGAAGGAACAAGGGGTGGCTGTGGGCATGCACTTGCTGCCGCTGCCAGTGTTTATCTGCATGGCAGCAGGGCATTTGGGCGTTGCCAGGAAGGCGTTTTTATGTAGATTCCTCCTCTTTCAGCACTGCATTGTGGTGCAAGCAAAAGAAGCAAATCCTGTCTGGCTTCCTCTCCGGCCTTTATTCACCTCCCGTGTAGCTGTGAGTGTGTGAGCCTGCAGGGCCCCATGGAATTGCCTAGAAGTAGGCTGAATCGCTGCAAGGGCTGAACAGCAGTATCGGGCAGGCTCGGGCAACGCGCGGCCCGTTCGGGTTATCGCTTCTCGGCCTTTTGGCTAAGATCAAGTGTAGTATCTGTTCTTATCAGTTTAATATCTGATACGTCCCCTATCTGGGGACCATATATTAAATGGATTTTTAGAACAGGGAGATGGAAATAGAGCTTGCTCTGTCCACTCCACGCATTGACCTGGTATTGCAGTATTTCCAGGACCGGTGCACCCTTTCCTTATGTGTTGACTAAAATCAGATTCCAAAAGTGTTTTTTGTGTTTGCCATTGTTTCTGTCTTTCTGAAGGGATCTCCCCTTTTAATCCCATTATTTCAACACCTGTTGGACAATGCATGAGTGATAATGAGCTAATTGATTAAATGCAATTAATGAATACATTGCCACCTCTTGTTTTGTGTCGTCTGTGTGTCTGTGTTTCCGGCATTTCACATTGGAACAGCTCATTCACCTTCCTTGTCTTCTCTCCGCCCTCCCTTTTAGGTAAGTTAAAGAGCTGCACCTGAGCCAGCCACTGATTGATGCAGCACCACAGTCAAATAGTGGAGTGGAGTAGGGGAACAGCAAACAGCCATTAAAGCCGCCCGCCCGCCCGCCCGCCACAATGGACCTACCTGTGTACACTAGATGGATGTGATGGAATGTACTGTCGTCCCTACATTTCAAGAAGGAGTAAGAATTGCAGTTGCAACAAAGCCTTGCTTGCCTACAAAGAGAGCAGCAATTTGGATTTGTTACTATGTTACCTAGAAGAATAACAAACTGTGCAAGGATGGAGGTTGTAGGAGCAAGGAGAAGTTGTCTGTAAAGTTGGTGGATGCTTATTTTCCATTTTGCAGTCCCTTGTCTCCCTCTTGTGGCCTCCTGGAGGCAACTAGCTGTGCAAAAAAAGACAGCCTGACGGCCGGCTGTTGCAGTGTTGCCCTCTCAGGCAACACTGAGTGACTGACTGAGCCGCACCGTCTTATATAAAGTTCAGACGGAACTTTGCACGTGTCATAGTGGAGCCCTGAGGAGCCAGAGCCAGCTTTCTGACATCATAATGGGGCCTCAGAGATAAAAGCCTGGGCCCAGGCAGTGTTGGTCAGTGCTGCTCAGCAGGCAGCACTGGACTGGACTGGATTACAGCTGATACAAGGTGTGAAGGAACAAGGGGTGGCTGTGGGCATGCACTTGCTGCCGCTGCCAGTGTTTATCTGCATGGCAGCAGGGCATTTGGGCGTTGCCAGGAAGGCGTTTTTATGTAGATTCCTCCTCTTTCAGCACTGCATTGTGGTGCAAGCAAAAGAAGCAAATCCTGTCTGGCTTCCTCTCCGGCCTTTATTCACCTCCCGTGTAGCTGTGAGTGTGTGAGCCTGCAGGGCCCCATGGAATTGCCTAGAAGTAGGCTGAATCGCTGCAAGGGCTGAACAGCAGTATCGGGCAGGCTCGGGCAACGCGCGGCCCGTTCGGGTTATCGCTTCTCGGCCTTTTGGCTAAGATCAAGTGTAGTATCTGTTCTTATCAGTTTAATATCTGATACGTCCCCTATCTGGGGACCATATATTAAATGGATTTTTAGAACAGGGAGATGGAAATAGAGCTTGCTCTGTCCACTCCACGCATTGACCTGGTATTGCAGTATTTCCAGGACCGGTGCACCCTTTCCTTATGTGTTGACTAAAATCAGATTCCAAAAGTGTTTTTTGTGTTTGCCATTGTTTCTGTCTTTCTGAAGGGATCTCCCCTTTTAATCCCATTATTTCAACACCTGTTGGACAATGCATGAGTGATAATGAGCTAATTGATTAAATGCAATTAATGAACACATTGCCACCTCTTGTTTTGTGTCGTCTGTGTGTCTGTGTTTCCGGCATTTCACATTGGAACAGCTCATTCACCTTCCTTGTCTTCTCTCCGCCCTCCCTTTTAGGTAAGTTAAAGAGCTGCACCTGAGCCAGCCACTGATTGATGCAGCACCACAGTCAAATAGTGGAGTGGAGTAGGGGAACAGCAAACAGCCATTAAAGCCGCCCGCCCGCCCGCCCGCCACAATGGACCTACCTGTGTACACTAGATGGATGTGATGGAATGTACTGTCGTCCCTACATTTCAAGAAGGAGTAAGAATTGCAGTTGCAACAAAGCCTTGCTTGCCTACAAAGAGAGCAGCAATTTGGATTTGTTACTATGTTACCTAGAAGAATAACAAACTGTGCAAGGATGGAGGTTGTAGGAGCAAGGAGAAGTTGTCTGTAAAGTTGGTGGATGCTTATTTTCCATTTTGCAGTCCCTTGTCTCCCTCTTGTGGCCTCCTGGAGGCAACTAGCTGTGCAAAAAAAGACAGCCTGGCGGCCGGCTGTTGCAGTGTTGCCCTCTCAGGCAACACTGAGTGACTGACTGAGCCGCACCGTCTTATATAAAGTTCAGACGGAACTTTGCACGTGTCATAGTGGAGCCCTGAGGAGCCAGAGCCAGCTTTCTGACATCATAATGGGGCCTCAGAGATAAAAGCCTGGGCCCAGGCAGTGTTGGTCAGTGCTGCTCAGCAGGCAGCACTGGACTGGACTGGATTACAGCTGATACAAGGTGTGAAGGAACAAGGGGTGGCTGTGGGCATGCACTTGCTGTCGCTGCCAGTGTTTATCTGCATGGCAGCAGGGCATTTGGGCGTTGCCAGGAAGGCGTTTTTATGTAGATTCCTCCTCTTTCAGCACTGCATTGTGGTGCAAGCAAAAGAAGCAAATCCTGTCTGGCTTCCTCTCCGGTCTTTATTCACCTCCCGTGTAGCTGTGAGTGTGTGAGCCTGCAGGGCCCCATGGAATTGCATAGAAGTAGGCTGAATCGCTGCAAGGGCTGAACAGCAGTATCGGGCAGGCTCGGGCAACGCGCGGCCCGTTCGGGTTATCGCTTCTCGGCCTTTTGGCTAAGATCAAGTGTAGTATCTGTTCTTATCAGTTTAATATCTGATACGTCCCCTATCTGGGGACCATATATTAAATGGATTTTTAGAACAGGGAGATGGAAATAGAGCTTGCTCTGTCCACTCCACGCATTGACCTGGTATTGCAGTATTTCCAGGACCGGTGCACCCTTTCCTTATGTGTTGACTAAAATCAGATTCCAAAAGTGTTTTTTGTGTTTGCCATTGTTTCTGTCTTTCTGAAGGGATCTCCCCTTTTAATCCCATTATTTCAACACCTGTTGGACAATGCATGAGTGATAATGAGCTAATTGATTAAATGCAATTAATGAATACATTGCCACCTCTTGTTTTGTGTCGTCTGTGTGTCTGTGTTTCCGGCATTTCACATTGGAACAGCTCATTCACCTTCCTTGTCTTCTCTCCGCCCTCCCTTTTAGGTAAGTTAAAGAGCTGCACCTGAGCCAGCCACTGATTGATGCAGCACCACAGTCAAATAGTGGAGTGGAGTAGGGGAACAGCAAACAGCCATTAAAGCCGCCCGCCCGCCCGCCCGCCCGCCACAATGGACCTACCTGTGTACACTAGATGGATGTGATGGAATGTACTGTCGTCCCTACATTTCAAGAAGGAGTAAGAATTGCAGTTGCAACAAAGCCTTGCTTGCCTACAAAGAGAGCAGCAATTTGGATTTGTTACTATGTTACCTAGAAGAATAACAAACTGTGCAAGGATGGAGGTTGTAGGAGCAAGGAGAAGTTGTCTGTAAAGTTGGTGGATGCTTATTTTCCATTTTGCAGTCCCTTGTCTCCTGGAGGCAACTAGCTGTGCAAAAAAAGACAGCCTGGCGGCCGGCTGTTGCAGTGTTGCCCTCTCAGGCAACACTGAGTGACTGACTGAGCCGCACCGTCTTATATAAAGTTCAGACGGAACTTTGCACGTGTCATAGTGGAGCCCTGAGGAGCCAGAGCCAGCTTTCTGACATCATAATGGGGCCTCAGAGATAAAAGCCTGGGCCCAGGCAGTGTTGGTCAGTGCTGCTCAGCAGGCAGCACTGGACTGGACTGGATTACAGCTGATACAAGGTGTGAAGGAACAAGGGGTGGCTGTGGGCATGCACTTGCTGCCGCTGCCAGTGTTTATCTGCATGGCAGCAGGGCATTTGGGCGTTGCCAGGAAGGCGTTTTTATGTAGATTCCTCCTCTTTCAGCACTGCATTGTGGTGCAAGCAAAAGAAGCAAATCCTGTCTGGCTTCCTCTCCGGCCTTTATTCACCTCCCGTGTAGCTGTGAGTGTGTGAGCCTGCAGGGCCCCATGGAATTGCCTAGAAGTAGGCTGAATCGCTGCAAGGGCTGAACAGCAGTATCGGGCAGGCTCGGGCAACGCGCGGCCCGTTCGGGTTATCGCTTCTCGGCCTTTTGGCTAAGATCAAGTGTAGTATCTGTTCTTATCAGTTTAATATCTGATACGTCCCCTATCTGGGGACCATATATTAAATGGATTTTTAGAACAGGGAGATGGAAATAGAGCTTGCTCTGTCCACTCCACGCATTGACCTGGTATTGCAGCATTTCCAGGACCGGTGCACCCTTTCCTTATGTGTTGACTAAAATCAGATTCCAAAAGTGTTTTTTGTGTTTGCCATTGTTTCTGTCTTTCTGAATGGATCTCCCCTTTTAATCCCATTATTTCAACACCTGTTGGACAATGCATGAGTGATAATGAGCTAATTGATTAAATGCAATTAATGAATACATTGCCACCTCTTGTTTTGTGTCGTCTGTGTGTCTGTGTTTCCGGCATTTCACATTGGAACAGCTCATTCACCTTCCTTGTCTTCTCTCCGCCCTCCCTTTTAGGTAAGTTAAAGAGCTGCACCTGAGCCAGCCACTGATTGATGCAGCACCACAGTCAAATAGTGGAGTGGAGTAGGGGAACAGCAAACAGCCATTAAAGCCGCCCGCCCGCCCGCCACAATGGACCTACCTGTGTACACTAGATGGATGTGATGGAATGTACTGTCGTCCCTACATTTCAAGAAGGAGTAAGAATTGCAGTTGCAACAAAGCCTTGCTTGCCTACAAAGAGAGCAGCAATTTGGATATGTTACCTAGAAGAATAACAAACTGTGCAAGGATGGAGGTTGTAGGAGCAAGGAGAAGTTGTCTGTAAAGTTGGTGGATGCTTATTTTCCATTTTGCAGTCCCTTGTCTCCCTCTTGTGGCCTCCTGGAGGCAACTAGCTGTGCAAAAAAAGACAGCCTGGCGGCCGGCTGTTGCAGTGTTGCCCTCTCAGGCAACACTGAGTGACTGACTGAGCCGCACCGTCTTATATAAAGTTCAGACGGAACTTTGCACGTGTCATAGTGGAGCCCTGAGGAGCCAGAGCCAGCTTTCTGACATCATAATGGGGCCTCAGAGATAAAAGCCTGGGCCCAGGCAGTGTTGGTCAGTGCTGCTCAGCAGGCAGCACTGGACTGGACTGGATTACAGCTGATACAAGGTGTGAAGGAACAAGGGGTGGCTGTGGGCATGCACTTGCTGCCGCTGCCAGTGTTTATCTGCATGGCAGCAGGGCATTTGGGCGTTGCCAGGAAGGCGTTTTTATGTAGATTCCTCCTCTTTCAGCACTGCATTGTGGTGCAAGCAAAAGAAGCAAATCCTGTCTGGCTTCCTCTCCGGCCTTTATTCACCTCCCGTGTAGCTGTGAGTGTGTGAGCCTGCAGGGCCCCATGGAATTGCCTAGAAGTAGGCTGAATCGCTGCAAGGGCTGAACAGCAGTATCGGGCAGGCTCGAGCAACGCCCGGCCCGTTCGGGTTATCGCTTCTCGGCCTTTTGGCTAAGATCAAGTGTAGTATCTGTTCTTATCAGTTTAATATCTGATACGTCCC
Organism: Rhinoderma darwinii; assembly: GCF_050947455.1. NCBI lineage: Eukaryota > Metazoa > Chordata > Amphibia > Anura > Rhinodermatidae > Rhinoderma > Rhinoderma darwinii. The sequence continues at coordinate 230,963,481 of NC_134691.1, forward strand.
CTATCTGGGGACCATATATTAAATGGATTTTTAGAACAGGGAGATGGAAATAGAGCTTGCTCTGTCCACTCCACGCATTGACCTGGTATTGCAGTATTTCCAGGACCGGTGCACCCTTTCCTTATGTGTTGACTAAAATCAGATTCCAAAAGTGTTTTTTGTGTTTGCCATTGTTTCTGTCTTTCTGAAGGGATCTCCCCTTTTAATCCCATTATTTCAACACCTGTTGGACAATGCATGAGTGATAATGAGCTAATTGATTAAATGCAATTAATGAATACATTGCCACCTCTTGTTTTGTGTCGTCTGTGTGTCTGTGTTTCCGGCATTTCACATTGGAACAGCTCATTCACCTTCCTTGTCTTCTCTCCGCCCTCCCTTTTAGGTAAGTTAAAGAGCTGCACCTGAGCCAGCCACTGATTGATGCAGCACCACAGTCAAATAGTGGAGTGGAGTAGGGGAACAGCAAACAGCCATTAAAGCCGCCCGCCCGCCCGCCACAATGGACCTACCTGTGTACACTAGATGGATGTGATGGAATGTACTGTCGTCCCTACATTTCAAGAAGGAGTAAGAATTGCAGTTGCAACAAAGCCTTGCTTGCCTACAAAGAGAGCAGCAATTTGGATTTGTTACTATGTTACCTAGAAGAATAACAAACTGTGCAAGGATGGAGGTTGTAGGAGCAAGGAGAAGTTGTCTGTAAAGTTGGTGGATGCTTATTTTCCATTTTGCAGTCCCTTGTCTCCCTCTTGTGGCCTCCTGGAGGCAACTAGCTGTGCAAAAAAAGACAGCCTGGCGGCCGGCTGTTGCAGTGTTGCCCTCTCAGGCAACACTGAGTGACTGACTGAGCCGCACCGTCTTATATAAAGTTCAGACAGAACTTTGCACGTGTCATAGTGGAGCCCTGAGGAGCCAGAGCCAGCTTTCTGACATCATAATGGGGCCTCAGAGATAAAAGCCTGGGCCCAGGCAGTGTTGGTCAGTGCTGCTCAGCAGGCAGCACTGGACTGGACTGGATTACAGCTGATACAAGGTGTGAAGGAACAAGGGGTGGCTGTGGGCATGCACTTGCTGCCGCTGCCAGTGTTTATCTGCATGGCAGCAGGGCATTTGGGCGTTGCCAGGAAGGCGTTTTTATGTAGATTCCTCCTCTTTCAGCACTGCATTGTGGTGCAAGCAAAAGAAGCAAATCCTGTCTGGCTTCCTCTCCGGCCTTTATTCACCTCCCGTGTAGCTGTGAGTGTGTGAGCCTGCAGGGCCCCATGGAATTGCCTAGAAGTAGGCTGAATCGCTGCAAGGGCTGAACAGCAGTATCGGGCAGGCTCGGGCAACGCGCGGCCCGTTCGGGTTATCGCTTCTCGGCCTTTTGGCTAAGATCAAGTGTAGTATCTGTTCTTATCAGTTTAATATCTGATACGTCCCCTATCTGGGGACCATATATTAAATGGATTTTTAGAACAGGGAGATGGAAATAGAGCTTGCTCTGTCCACTCCACGCATTGACCTGGTATTGCAGTATTTCCAGGACCGGTGCACCCTTTCCTTATGTGTTGACTAAAATCAGATTCCAAAAGTGTTTTTTGTGTTTGCCATTGTTTCTGTCTTTCTGAAGGGATCTCCCCTTTTAATCCCATTATTTCAACACCTGTTGGACAATGCATGAGTGATAATGAGCTAATTGATTAAATGCAATTAATGAATACATTGCCACCTCTTGTTTTGTGTCGTCTGTGTGTCTGTGTTTCCGGCATTTCACATTGGAACAGCTCATTCACCTTCCTTGTCTTCTCTCCGCCCTCCCTTTTAGGTAAGTTAAAGAGCTGCACCTGAGCCAGCCACTGATTGATGCAGCACCACAGTCAAATAGTGGAGTGGAGTAGGGGAACAGCAAACAGCCATTAAAGCCGCCCGCCCGCCACAATGGACCTACCTGTGTACACTAGATGGATGTGATGGAATGTACTGTCGTCCCTACATTTCAAGAAGGAGTAAGAATTGCAGTTGCAACAAAGCCTTGCTTGCCTACAAAGAGAGCAGCAATTTGGATTTGTTACTATGTTACCTAGAAGAATAACAAACTGTGCAAGGATGGAGGTTGTAGGAGCAAGGAGAAGTTGTCTGTAAAGTTGGTGGATGCTTATTTTCCATTTTGCAGTCCCTTGTCTCCCTCTTGTGGCCTCCTGGAGGCAACTAGCTGTGCAAAAAAAGACAGCCTGGCGGCCGGCTGTTGCAGTGTTGCCCTCTCAGGCAACACTGAGTGACTGACTGAGCCGCACCGTCTTATATAAAGTTCAGACGGAACTTTGCACGTGTCATAGTGGAGCCCTGAGGAGCCAGAGCCAGCTTTCTGACATCATAATGGGGCCTCAGAGATAAAAGCCTGGGCCCAGGCAGTGTTGGTCAGTGCTGCTCAGCAGGCAGCACTGGACTGGACTGGATTACAGCTGATACAAGGTGTGAAGGAACAAGGGGTGGCTGTGGGCATGCACTTGCTGCCGCTGCCAGTGTTTATCTGCATGGCAGCAGGGCATTTGGGCGTTGCCAGGAAGGCGTTTTTATGTAGATTCCTCCTCTTTCAGCACTGCATTGTGGTGCAAGCAAAAGAAGCAAATCCTGTCTGGCTTCCTCTCCGGCCTTTATTCACCTCCCGTGTAGCTGTGAGTGTGTGAGCCTGCAGGGCCCCATGGAATTGCCTAGAAGTAGGCTGAATCGCTGCAAGGGCTGAACAGCAGTATCGGGCAGGCTCGGGCAACGCGCGGCCCGTTCGGGTTATCGCTTCTCGGCCTTTTGGCTAAGATCAAGTGTAGTATCTGTTCTTATCAGTTTAATATCTGATACGTCCCCTATCTGGGGACCATATATTAAATGGATTTTTAGAACAGGGAGATGGAAATAGAGCTTGCTCTGTCCACTCCACGCATTGACCTGGTATTGCAGTATTTCCAGGACCGGTGCACCCTTTCCTTATGTGTTGACTAAAATCAGATTCCAAAAGTGTTTTTTGTGTTTGCCATTGTTTCTGTCTTTCTGAAGGGATCTCCCCTTTTAATCCCATTATTTCAACACCTGTTGGACAATGCATGAGTGATAATGAGCTAATTGATTAAATGCAATTAATGAATACATTGCCACCTCTTGTTTTGTGTCGTCTGTGTGTCTGTGTTTCCGGCATTTCACATTGGAACAGCTCATTCACCTTCCTTGTCTTCTCTCCGCCCTCCCTTTTAGGTAAGTTAAAGAGCTGCACCTGAGCCAGCCACTGATTGATGCAGCACCACAGTCAAATAGTGGAGTGGAGTAGGGGAACAGCAAACAGCCATTAAAGCCGCCCGCCCGCCCGCCACAATGGACCTACCTGTGTACACTAGATGGATGTGATGGAATGTACTGTCGTCCCTACATTTCAAGAAGGAGTAAGAATTGCAGTTGCAACAAAGCCTTGCTTGCCTACAAAGAGAGCAGCAATTTGGATTTGTTACTATGTTACCTAGAAGAATAACAAACTGTGCAAGGATGGAGGTTGTAGGAGCAAGGAGAAGTTGTCTGTAAAGTTGGTGGATGCTTATTTTCCATTTTGCAGTCCCTTGTCTCCCTCTTGTGGCCTCCTGGAGGCAACTAGCTGTGCAAAAAAAGACAGCCTGGCGGCCGGCTGTTGCAGTGTTGCCCTCTCAGGCAACACTGAGTGACTGACTGAGCCGCACCGTCTTATATAAAGTTCAGACGGAACTTTGCACGTGTCATAGTGGAGCCCTGAGGAGCCAGAGCCAGCTTTCTGACATCATAATGGGGCCTCAGAGATAAAAGCCTGGGCCCAGGCAGTGTTGGTCAGTGCTGCTCAGCAGGCAGCACTGGACTGGACTGGATTACAGCTGATACAAGGTGTGAAGGAACAAGGGGTGGCTGTGGGCATGCACTTGCTGCCGCTGCCAGTGTTTATCTGCATGGCAGCAGGGCATTTGGGCGTTGCCAGGAAGGCGTTTTTATGTAGATTCCTCCTCTTTCAGCACTGCATTGTGGTGCAAGCAAAAGAAGCAAATCCTGTCTGGCTTCCTCTCCGGCCTTTATTCACCTCCCGTGTAGCTGTGAGTGTGTGAGCCTGCAGGGCCCCATGGAATTGCCTAGAAGTAGGCTGAATCGCTGCAAGGGCTGAACAGCAGTATCGGGCAGGCTCGGGCAACGCGCGGCCCGTTCGGGTTATCGCTTCTCGGCCTTTTGGCTAAGATCAAGTGTAGTATCTGTTCTTATCAGTTTAATATCTGATACGTCCCCTATCTGGGGACCATATATTAAATGGATTTTTAGAACAGGGAGATGGAAATAGAGCTTGCTCTGTCCACTCCACGCATTGACCTGGTATTGCAGTATTTCCAGGACCGGTGCACCCTTTCCTTATGTGTTGACTAAAATCAGATTCCAAAAGTGTTTTTTGTGTTTGCCATTGTTTCTGTCTTTCTGAAGGGATCTCCCCTTTTAATCCCATTATTTCAACACCTGTTGGACAATGCATGAGTGATAATGAGCTAATTGATTAAATGCAATTAATGAATACATTGCCACCTCTTGTTTTGTGTCGTCTGTGTGTCTGTGTTTCCGGCATTTCACATTGGAACAGCTCATTCACCTTCCTTGTCTTCTCTCCGCCCTCCCTTTTAGGTAAGTTAAAGAGCTGCACCTGAGCCAGCCACTGATTGATGCAGCACCACAGTCAAATAGTGGAGTGGAGTAGGGGAACAGCAAACAGCCATTAAAGCCGCCCGCCCGCCCGCCACAATGGACCTACCTGTGTACACTAGATGGATGTGATGGAATGTACTGTCGTCCCTACATTTCAAGAAGGAGTAAGAATTGCAGTTGCAACAAAGCCTTGCTTGCCTACAAAGAGAGCAGCAATTTGGATTTGTTACTATGTTACCTAGAAGAATAACAAACTGTGCAAGGATGGAGGTTGTAGGAGCAAGGAGAAGTTGTCTGTAAAGTTGGTGGATGCTTATTTTCCATTTTGCAGTCCCTTGTCTCCCTCTTGTGGCCTCCTGGAGGCAACTAGCTGTGCAAAAAAAGACAGCCTGGCGGCCGGCTGTTGCAGTGTTGCCCTCTCAGGCAACACTGAGTGACTGACTGAGCCGCACCGTCTTATATAAAGTTCAGACAGAACTTTGCACGTGTCATAGTGGAGCCCTGAGGAGCCAGAGCCAGCTTTCTGACATCATAATGGGGCCTCAGAGATAAAAGCCTGGGCCCAGGCAGTGTTGGTCAGTGCTGCTCAGCAGGCAGCACTGGACTGGACTGGATTACAGCTGATACAAGGTGTGAAGGAACAAGGGGTGGCTGTGGGCATGCACTTGCTGCCGCTGCCAGTGTTTATCTGCATGGCAGCAGGGCATTTGGGCGTTGCCAGGAAGGCGTTTTTATGTAGATTCCTCCTCTTTCAGCACTGCATTGTGGTGCAAGCAAAAGAAGCAAATCCTGTCTGGCTTCCTCTCCGGCCTTTATTCACCTCCCGTGTAGCTGTGAGTGTGTGAGCCTGCAGGGCCCCATGGAATTGCCTAGAAGTAGGCTGAATCGCTGCAAGGGCTGAACAGCAGTATCGGGCAGGCTCGGGCAACGCGCGGTCCGTTCGGGTTATCGCTTCTCGGCCTTTTGGCTAAGATCAAGTGTAGTATCTGTTCTTATCAGTTTAATATCTGATACGTCCCCTATCTGGGGACCATATATTAAATGGATTTTTAGAACAGGGAGATGGAAATAGAGCTTGCTCTGTCCACTCCACGCATTGACCTGGTATTGCAGTATTTCCAGGACCGGTGCACCCTTTCCTTATGTGTTGACTAAAATCAGATTCCAAAAGTGTTTTTTGTGTTTGCCATTGTTTCTGTCTTTCTGAAGGGATCTCCCCTTTTAATCCCATTATTTCAACACCTGTTGGACAATGCATGAGTGATAATGAGCTAATTGATTAAATGCAATTAATGAATACATTGCCACCTCTTGTTTTGTGTCGTCTGTGTGTCTGTGTTTCCGGCATTTCACATTGGAACAGCTCATTCACCTTCCTTGTCTTCTCTCCGCCCTCCCTTTTAGGTAAGTTAAAGAGCTGCATCTGAGCCAGCCACTGATTGATGCAGCACCACAGTCAAATAGTGGAGTGGAGTAGGGGAACAGCAAACAGCCATTAAAGCCGCCCGCCCGCCCGCCCGCCACAATGGACCTACCTGTGTACACTAGATGGATGTGATGGAATGTACTGTCGTCCCTACATTTCAAGAAGGAGTAAGAATTGCAGTTGCAACAAAGCCTTGCTTGCCTACAAAGAGAGCAGCAATTTGGATTTGTTACTATGTTACCTAGAAGAATAACAAACTGTGCAAGGATGGAGGTTGTAGGAGCAAGGAGAAGTTGTCTGTAAAGTTGGTGGATGCTTATTTTCCATTTTGCAGTCCCTTGTCTCCCTCTTGTGGCCTCCTGGAGGCAACTAGCTGTGCAAAAAAAGACAGCCTGGCGGCCGGCTGTTGCAGTGTTGCCCTCTCAGGCAACACTGAGTGACTGACTGAGCCGCACCGTCTTATATAAAGTTCAGACGGAACTTTGCACGTGTCATAGTGGAGCCCTGAGGAGCCAGAGCCAGCTTTCTGACATCATAATGGGGCCTCAGAGATAAAAGCCTGGGCCCAGGCAGTGTTGGTCAGTGCTGCTCAGCAGGCAGCACTGGACTGGACTGGATTACAGCTGATACAAGGTGTGAAGGAACAAGGGGTGGCTGTGGGCATGCACTTGCTGCCGCTGCCAGTGTTTATCTGCATGGCAGCAGGGCATTTGGGCGTTGCCAGGTATGCGTTTTTATGTAGATTCCTCCTCTTTCAGCACTGCATTGTGGTGCAAGCAAAAGAAGCAAATCCTGTCTGGCTTCCTCTCCGGCCTTTATTCACCTCCCGTGTAGCTGTGAGTGTGTGAGCCTGCAGGGCCCCATGGAATTGCCTAGAAGTAGGCTGAATCGCTGCAAGGGCTGAACAGCAGTATCGGGCGGGCTCGGGCAACGCGCGGCCCGTTCGGGTTATCGCTTCTCGGCCTTTTGGCTAAGATCAAGTGTAGTATCTGTTCTTATCAGTTTAATATCTGATACGTCCCCTATCTGGGGACCATATATTAAATGGATTTTTAGAACAGGGAGATGGAAATAGAGCTTGCTCTGTCCACTCCACGCATTGACCTGGTATTGCAGTATTTCCAGGACCGGTGCACCCTTTCCTTATGTGTTGACTAAAATCAGATTCCAAAAGTGTTTTTTGTGTTTGCCATTGTTTCTGTCTTTCTGAAGGGATCTCCCCTTTTAATCCCATTATTTCAACACCTGTTGGACAATGCATGAGTGATAATGAGCTAATTGATTAAATGCAATTAATGAATACATTGCCACCTCTTGTTTTGTGTCGTCTGTGTGTCTGTGTTTCCGGCATTTCACATTGGAACAGCTCATTCACCTTCCTTGTCTTCTCTCCGCCCTCCCTTTTAGGTAAGTTAAAGAGCTGCACCTGAGCCAGCCACTGATTGATGCAGCACCACAGTCAAATAGTGGAGTGGAGTAGGGGAACAGCAAACAGCCATTAAAGCCGCCCGCCCGCCCGCCCGCCACAATGGACCTACCTGTGTACACTAGATGGATGTGATGGAATGTACTGTCGTCCCTACATTTCAAGAAGGAGTAAGAATTGCAGTTGCAACAAAGCCTTGCTTGCCTGCAAAGAGAGCAGCAATTTGGATTTGTTACTATGTTACCTAGAAGAATAACAAACTGTGCAAGGATGGAGGTTGTAGGAGCAAGGAGAAGTTGTCTGTAAAGTTGGTGGATGCTTATTTTCCATTTTGCAGTCCCTTGTCTCCCTCTTGTGGCCTCCTGGAGGCAACTAGCTGTGCAAAAAAAGACAGCCTGGCGGCCGGCTGTTGCAGTGTTGCCCTCTCAGGCAACACTGAGTGACTGACTGAGCCGCACCGTCTTATATAAAGTTCAGACGGAACTTTGCACGTGTCATAGTGGAGCCCTGAGGAGCCAGAGCCAGCTTTCTGACATCATAATGGGGCCTCAGAGATAAAAGCCTGGGCCCAGGCAGTGTTGGTCAGTGCTGCTCAGCAGGCAGCACTGGACTGGACTGGATTACAGCTGATACAAGGTGTGAAGGAACAAGGGGTGGCTGTGGGCATGCACTTGCTGCCGCTGCCAGTGTTTATCTGCATGGCAGCAGGGCATTTGGGCGTTGCCAGGAAGGCGTTTTTATGTAGATTCCTCCTCTTTCAGCACTGCATTGTGGTGCAAACAAAAGAAGCAAATCCTGTCTGGCTTCCTCTCCGGCCTTTATTCACCTCCCGTGTAGCTGTGAGTGTGTGAGCCTGCAGGGCCCCATGGAATTGCCTAGAAGTAGGCTGAATCGCTGCAAGGGCTGAACAGCAGTATCGGGCAGGCTCGGGCAACGCGCGGCCCGTTCGGGTTATCGCTTCTCGGCCTTTTGGCTAAGATCAAGTGTAGTATCTGTTCTTATCAGTTTAATATCTGATACGTCCCCTATCTGGGGACCATATATTAAATGGATTTTTAGAACAGGGAGATGGAAATAGAGCTTGCTCTGTCCACTCCACGCATTGACCTGGTATTGCAGTATTTCCAGGACCGGTGCACCCTTTCCTTATGTGTTGACTAAAATCAGATTCCAAAAGTGTTTTTTGTGTTTGCCATTGTTTCTGTCTTTCTGAAGGGATCTCCCCTTTTAATCCCATTATTTCAACACCTGTTGGACAATGCATGAGTGATAATGAGCTAATTGATTAAATGCAATTAATGAATACATTGCCACCTCTTGTTTTGTGTCGTCTGTGTGTCTGTGTTTCCGGCATTTCACATTGGAACAGCTCATTCACCTTCCTTGTCTTCTCTCCGCCCTCCCTTTTAGGTAAGTTAAAGAGCTGCACCTGAGCCAGCCACTGATTGATGCAGCACCACAGTCAAATAGTGGAGTGGAGTAGGGGAACAGCAAACAGCCATTAAAGCCGCCCGCCCGCCCGCTCGCCCGCCACAATGGACCTACCTGTGTACACTAGATGGATGTGATGGAATGTACTGTCGTCCCTACATTTCAAGAAGGAGTAAGAATTGCAGTTGCAACAAAGCCTTGCTTGCCTACAAAGAGAGCAGCAATTTGGATTTGTTACTATGTTACCTAGAAGAATAACAAACTGTGCAAGGATGGAGGTTGTAGGAGCAAGGAGAAGTTGTCTGTAAAGTTGGTGGATGCTTATTTTCCATTTTGCAGTCCCTTGTCTCCCTCTTGTGGCCTCCTGGAGGCAACTAGCTGTGCAAAAAAAGACAGCCTGGCGGCCGGCTGTTGCAGTGTTGCCCTCTCAGGCAACACTGAGTGACTGACTGAGCCGCACGGTCTTATATAAAGTTCAGACGGAACTTTGCACGTGTCATAGTGGAGCCCTGAGGAGCCAGAGCCAGCTTTCTGACATCATAATGGGGCCTCAGAGATAAAAGCCTGGGCCCAGGCAGTGTTGGTCAGTGCTGCTCAGCAGGCAGCACTGGACTGGACTGGATTACAGCTGATACAAGGTGTGAAGGAACAAGGGGTGGCTGTGGGCATGCACTTGCTGCCACTGCCAGTGTTTATCTGCGTGGCAGCAGGGCATTTGGGCGTTGCCAGGAAGGCGTTTTTATGTAGATTCCTCCTCTTTCAGCACTGCATTGTGGTGCAAGCAAAAGAAGCAAATCCTGTCTGGCTTCCTCTCCGGCCTTTATTCACCTCCCGTGAAGCTGTGAGTGTGTGAGCCTGCAGGGCCCCATGGAATTGCCTAGAAGTAGGCTGAATCGCTGCAAGGGCTGAACAGCAGTATCGGGCAGGCTCGGGCAACGCGCGGCCCGTTCGGGTTATCGCTTCTCGGCCTTTTGGCTAAGATCAAGTGTAGTATCTGTTCTTATCAGTTTAATATCTGATACGTCCCCTATCTGGGGACCATATATTAAATGGATTTTTAGAACAGGGAGATGGAAATAGAGCTTGCTCTGTCCACTCCACGCATTGACCTGGTATTGCAGTATTTCCAGGACCGGTGCACCCTTTCCTTATGTGTTGACTAAAATCAGATTCCAAAAGTGTTTTTTGTGTTTGCCATTGTTTCTGTCTTTCTGAAGGGATCTCCCCTTTTAATCCCATTATTTCAACACCTGTTGGACAATGCATGAGTGATAATGAGCTAATTGATTAAATGCAATTAATGAATACATTGCCACCTCTTGTTTTGTGTCGTCTGTGTGTCTGTGTTTCCGGCATTTCACATTGGAACAGCTCATTCACCTTCCTTGTCTTCTCTCCGCCCTCCCTTTTAGCTAAGTTAAAGAGCTGCACCTGAGCCAGCCACTGATTGATGCAGCACCACAGTCAAATAGTGGAGTGGAGTAGGGGAACAGCAAACAGCCATTAAAGCCGCCCGCCCGCCCGCCCGCCACAATGGACCTACCTGTGTACACTAGATGGATGTGATGGAATGTACTGTCGTCCCTACATTTCAAGAAGGAGTAAGAATTGCAGTTGCAACAAAGCCTTGCTTGCCTACAAAGAGAGCAGCAATTTGGATTTGTTACTATGTTACCTAGAAGAATAACAAACTGTGCAAGGATGGAGGTTGTAGGAGCAAGGAGAAGTTGTCTGTAAAGTTGGTGGATGCTTATTTTCCATTTTGCAGTCCCTTGTCTCCCTCTTGTGGCCTCCTGGAGGCAACTAGCTGTGCAAAAAAAGACAGCCTGGCGGCCGGCTGTTGCAGTGTTGCCCTCTCAGGCAACACTGAGTGACTGACTGAGCCGCACCGTCTTATATAAAGTTCAGACGGAACTTTGCACGTGTCATAGTGGAGCCCTGAGGAGCCAGAGCCAGCTTTCTGACATCATAATGGGGCCTCAGAGATAAAAGCCTGGGCACAGGCAGTGTTGGTCAGTGCTGCTCAGCAGGCAGCACTGGACTGGACTGGATTACAGCTGATACAAGGTGTGAAGGAACAAGGGGTGGCTGTGGGCATGCACTTGCTGCCGCTGCCAGTGTTTATCTGCATGGCAGCAGGGCATTTGGGCGTTGCCAGGAAGGCGTTTTTATGTAGATTCCTCCTCTTTCAGCACTGCATTGTGGTGCAAGCAAAAGAAGCAAATCCTGTCTGGCTTCCTCTCCGGCCTTTATTCACCTCCCGTGTAGCTGTGAGTGTGTGAGCCTGCAGGGCCCCATGGAATTGCCTAGAAGTAGGCTGAATCGCTGCAAGGGCTGAACAGCAGTATCGGGCAGGCTTGGGCAACGCGCGGCCCGTTCGGGTTATCGCTTCTCGGCCTTTTGGCAAGATCAGGTGTAGTATTTCTGCATCTGGTTTTGTTGGGAGGTGTCCGGGGTACCCTGCTCCTTGGCCTTGGGGGATCGTCTCTTTTCACAGAGAGACTTCACCCCCTTGCTGCTATTTGGGGAGTGGGCTTAGCCCCCGGACAACGAGTTGCGATCGCGCCTTACCCAAGAGGTCAACCGGCCTTGAGGCGTTTTTCTAAGAGCGTTCCGAGGGCGTTTATCGGGCTTCGTAGGTGTCTGGGGTACCCTAATCCTTGGCCTTGGGGGAGGGTTCCACTTAATTGTGGAATCTGAGCCCTTGCTGCTATAAGGGACAGGCTTAGCCCCCAGGCACTGAAAATGCCATTTACATTTGGATTTGCATCCGGGGACACCCGGTTGCGCCAGTCCGTCCGCATCGAGGTGGAAGAAGGCCATCGCCAGCGGAAGAACCTTCGCTTCATTGTGGAGGTGATTCTGCTGGACTTCCTGGGGCTCAAGCGGGCGGACATCCTGTGTCTCAACGACCAGGAAAGCCGCGGTCGGTACACCGTATCCTTTACGGCCGCGGCATGTTGCGACAACATGCACAAAAGATTGTCTGATGCGGACCAGAGTGAGGAGCGGCTAAATGGACTGAACTTTTTATTCCTCTACGGGGAGGAAGAAGTCCCGCTCGTGATGTGCATGTTCAGTCCATTTGTCACAGAGCGTGACATTGAAACCTTCCTCAGTCGTTACTGCAGGGAGGTCCGCTTCTCACATAAAATCTTGAACACCCAGAGCTTCTGGAATGGCAAAAGGAAATATTGGGTGAAGTTCCGCCAGGATCCCAATGGCATTGGAGGCTTACATCACCCACCCCAGAACTTTGCCATTGGGAAGAATCGAGGATTCCTATTTTACCCCCAGATGCCAATAGCCTGCCGGAACTGCTTGAGATATGGCCACACCAGAGAACATTGTGACCGGCCCCATATGGTGCAGTGTAACAGGTGTGGCCAGGTTGGACACGTAGCGGCAAAATGCAGTTCCGAGGTGTTGTGCAATCTGTGCGGCATGACTGGGCATGCTTTTAAAGATTGCCCCCGCAGAGCGAAATCTGGGCCACCCAGACCAGGGCCAGAGCGGCAGTTTGCAACATGTGCAGACGCCGCTGGTAATGCCCCAAAACGAGCATTGACGACTGAGGGGTCCAGGCCAAAGTCCTTCACAGCTCCATCGGGGGGCCCACCGATGTCAGCCTCGAGGGACGGCCATAGGGATTCCACCGGGTCCAGGCAGAGCAGGAGGAATTCTGACTCTGCTGGACATAAGTTGACCGGCACCTCTGCAAACAGGTCCTCTGCTCCGCCTGCAGTGGACCCTGTTGAGGCAGTGGTTAGCGACAGGCGTCGTGGCTCCGTAGGTTCTGCAGTAGGACCTGACGCCTGTCCCAAGAGTGTGGGCATGGAGCGGAGACACTCTGTGTCAGACGAGGGCTCCATTAAGAAAACCCTAAAATATGCTGGATTGGAGCCTCGTTTTGACCATTACCGGTCAACGGGGGGGTCGGAGCAAAGTTCCTCCACTGCGGTTGTGGAGGGGCTTGCGATGAAGGCTCCCCGTAAGCAGGCAAAGGTTGCCAAGAGTGATGGGACCTCACTGGCCCCTGTGCAGCTGCCCAGTAAGGACATCAGCGATATCTTCAGCCAGGGGCCAGAGATGGGTGAGAGCGACTTCGAGGAGATGGATAGGAGCCATTCTGCAAAGAGACAGCGAGAGGAAGAGGAGTCCGGAGTTCGGAGGAAAGCTGCCTATCGGAGTTCGGATGACAGCAGTGTGGGGGTTGGAGCCGCCCACGTATCTGGCTCTGACCCTACCAACATCCAAGATTTATTGACCCCTCAAAAAGGGGGTCCAGACTCGCAGCTGATCTCCGAGTACGACTCTTCTGGTTCGGACTCTGACCTCAACTAAGACTATGTTGGTTCCTATCAAAGTCGCCTCACTAAATGTGAGGTCCCTAAAGAGCCCTGTCCGCAGGACTGCTTTATTTTCATTTTTAGAGACTGTGGACTTTGACCTTTGCCTGCTTCAAGAATGTGGAATCCCTAATGACTTGGAATATCAAGATTTAAAGATGGACTGGAAACTAGGCCCCTCAGTCTGGTCTGGTGGAAATGACTGTCGCTCTGCGGGGGTTGGATTGCTCTGCCGAGGTTGTTTTATCTCCATCCAAACAGTGACTGAAATCATGCCCGGCAGAGCTATTTTAATACATTTGCTTTTTAATGGAATTTTAATTCGTGTTTTAAACGTTTATGCCCCTCCTACCAAACAGGAGAGGGCAGAACTATTAGAGATTTTACCATTGTTTTGTGTTGGGTCTACCCCCCTGCTGGTGGGTGGTGATTTTAACTGTGTACGAGATGGAGAACACCGGCAGGGTGGGGATTTTAATCGAAAAATTGACCGTACTTCTTACCTGCTCAAGAATTTTATTGGTGATTTTAAATTGAAAGATTGCTGGAGGGAACTCTTGCCTGCGGACCCAGGCCCCACCTGGTCCAATGGAAGAGTGAGCTCCAGAATTGATTTTATTTTCACTTCTAATAGTTTTATTCCCAAAAAATGTTTGCTTTTAACAAATATTTTATCTGATCACAAGCTCCTTTCGGTGCACCTGGAGCTAGAGGGAGAGCAAAAAGCTTGTAGGGGTCCCTGGAGACTAAACACCACACTCCTGGAGGACCCCATCATTAAAGAGGAGTTTGTGCGGACCTACCAGTGTTGGCAGTCCCATAGAGCGCCCAGTCAGCCTATGCTACACTGGTGGGAGGGCATTAAACCCAAAATCAGAGCTTTTTTTATTCGAGCAGGTAAGAAGAAAGCCAAAGAGAAAAAACAATGGTTTTATGTTCTTAATAAACGTTTACATGTACTTTTTAAATTGAAGGAGATTGGTATGGATGTTGATGATGATATCTTAAATCTTAAAGCTGAAATAAAACATGCCATAGAAGAGAAAGGGAAACAAACAATTTTTAATTCACATGTAAAGCACCTCGAGGATGGCGAGAAGTGTTCCCGGTTCTTCTTCAAAAAGGTAATGGATAAACGAGATGTCATTTTAAACCTTGAAGGAGAAACCACTATGGTCGGCATTTTAAATTCTGCTTTTAATTTCTACCAATCTCTTTTTAACAAGAAAAATATTGATCCTTCCTTTTTAGAACATGTTCTTAATTCCCTTGATGCCAAGCTAGATATTTTAGACCAGGAAGTTTTATCCCGTAATATTACCTTGGAGGAACTTTTATTTGCTTTTAAAAGTTTTTCTAATGGGAAAGCTCCTGGGGAAGATGGTCTGCCCATCGAATTTTATCATGCTTTTTGGGAAATTTTAAAGAATGACATGTTTTTATTGTATAAGGAAGTTTTTATTACTGAAGAGCTGCCCCCTTCCTGGAGGAGGGGGATTGTGTCCTTAATTTTTAAAAAAGGTGAGAAGGACCAGTTAAAAAACTGGCGCCCTATTACTCTTTTAAACGTTGATTGTAAAATTTTAGCTAAACTAATAACAATCCGTTTTAAACCTTTTATTCATAAATTAATCCATCCAAACCAGGTATGTGGGGTACCTGGGAGGTCAATTACTGAGTCCCTGAATATTTTACGTGACATCATTTGGTATTTTAAAGAAAGGGGTCAAAGCCTTGCTATTTTATCCTTAGATTTCGAGAAGGCTTTTGACCGGGTCTCCCATGAATATCTTTTTATGGTTCTTAAAAAGATGGCTGTTCCTGAAATTATTTTAACACGTATTAAGCTTTTATATCGATCCTGTTTTAGCCAAATTTCTATCAACGGATTTTTAACTAAAGGTGTTCCTCTTTTATCAGGGGTGAAACAGGGGTGCCCGTTGTCTCCGCTCCTTTTTATTTGTGCCATAGAACCTCTGTTCACCCTAATAAGAGATGATAAAGTCATCAGAGGCGTGCCCATACCTGGAGGAAGGGGGAACCAGGTAAAAATCCTAGGCTATATGGATGACGCCACCATCCTATGCCCAGACGCCGCTTCTATGAGAAGGGCATTGAGGAACACCGGCTTTTTTTGTGAAGCCTCTGGTTTTAAATTAAACGTTGATAAATGTGACTGTTTTTATACTGGTGTATGGGATTCCTCTGTGACACCAGGAGTTAACATGCAGCAGGATCAGATAAAAATTTTAGGAATTGTTTTTAATCAAGAAAACGATGGGAGACCCAATTGGGATTCAGTAATTGCCAAAATGGAAAAAAAGGTTTTAATGTGGAATTTGAGAAATCTCACCATGGAGGGAAAAGTTTTAATAATTAAATCTGTTTTATTACCCATAATGCTTTATGTAGCTATGGTTTTCCCTCCAACAATTTTATATATTAAAAAAGTGACCAGGATCTGTTTTATGTTTTTATGGGGTTCCAAAATGGAAAAACTAAAACGTGATTTTATGTACAGATGTAAGGACAATGGCGGGAGAGATGTTCCTAACCTTTTTAACTTCTTTTACATTAAATACTTTTGCTTCTGTTTTAAAATGTATAATTCTGATGGTATTTTTAGCTACTTTTTAAAGTACGCTACGGGCATGATTTTTAAACGATGGTTTCGTGTCCCTTTGAATTCTCCTGTGCTTCTGTGTCCCCCAAAACAATATGCGGTGCTCGAAAAAACTGTCAGGCTCCTAGGTCTCCAAGAATTGGAGCCTGACATATTGGGGGACCAGAAAAAAGTGTCACTCTCCTGTAGGCGGCAGGAGGATACACTGGCAGTTTCAAATTTCTCACAGGCAAGGTCCAAGGTGGTGTGGCGGAACGTTTTCGGGAAATTTATGGCAAATGTGCACAAGGACCTTGCCTGGGCAATCGTTCACCAGTGCCTCCCTACTCGTGAATTCCAGCATAGGCGAGGACTGGTGGCGAGAGCCAAGTGCCCGAGAGACAGGTGTGGTGACGACGAGACGGTAATGCACCTGTTTTGGAACTGCCCATATGCACAGGAGGTTTGGAGGAAGGCAGGCCCATTGCTGAAATGGGCCTGCGGTCTTAAAGATCTTAAATTTGAATACGTGTTTTATGGTCTTTTTAACTGCCCAAGTTTTAAACAGCAAATGGTCTGTTGGATCATTTTAAACTGTTTTAAGAATGCCATCTGGAAGGTTAGGAACATTCTGCTTTTTAAACATGATTTTATTGACGTTAAAAATTGTGTGAAATATGCCCTAAGTGAAATGTATATTTATTATCTTAGGGACAAAAAGCAGCTAGGGGTAAAAGAAGCAACATCCATGTGGTGTTTGCAAATGTGGAATACTATAACATTGTAAATAAAAATGGTTTTATTCTTTTATGTCTTTTATGCCCTGTATAAATTTTATCCTGCTATTGTTCTGTACTTTTATTATAACATCTGTATTACTGGTCTTATTATTATTACTTTTGTATTCATTTAAATGTATGAATATTCATGTATTATGCCATTGATTTTATCTTGTGGTTTCAATTTAAAAAAAAAAAAGTCTGTAAAATATATTATTTTTGCCAATAAAAAACTTTGTTGAAACCTTATCTGTTCTTATCAGTTTAATATCTGATACGTCCCCTATCTGGGGACCATATATTAAATGGATTTTTAGAACAGGGAGATGGAAATAGAGCTTGCTCTGTCCACTCCACGCATTGACCTGGTATTGCAGTATTTCCAGGACCGGTGCACCCTTTCCTTATGTGTTGACTAAAATCAGATTCCAAAAGTGTTTTTTGTGTTTGCCATTGTTTCTGTCTTTCTGAAGGGATCTCCCCTTTTAATCCCATTATTTCAACACCTGTTGGACAATGCATGAGTGATAATGAGCTAATTGATTAAATGCAATTAATGAATACATTGCCACCTCTTGTTTTGTGTCGTCTGTGTGTCTGTGTTTCCGGCATTTCACATTGGAACAGCTCATTCACCTTCCTTGTCTTCTCTCCGCCCTCCCTTTTAGGTAAGTTAAAGAGCTGCACCTGAGCCAGCCACTGATTGATGCAGCACCACAGTCAAATAGTGGAGTGGAGTAGGGGAACAGCAAACAGCCATTAAAGCCGCCCGCCCGCCACAATGGACCTACCTGTGTACACTAGATGGATGTGATGGAATGTACTGTCGTCCCTACATTTCAAGAAGGAGTAAGAATTGCAGTTGCAACAAAGCCTTGCTTGCCTACAAAGAGAGCAGCAATTTGGATTTGTTACTATGTTACCTAGAAGAATAACAAACTGTGCAAGGATGGAGGTTGTAGGAGCAAGGAGAAGTTGTCTGTAAAGTTGGTGGATGCTTATTTTCCATTTTGCAGTCCCTTGTCTCCCTCTTGTGGCCTCCTGGAGGCAACTAGCTGTGCAAAAAAAGACAGCCTGGCGGCCGGCTGTTGCAGTGTTGCCCTCTCAGGCAACACTGAGTGACTGACTGAGCCGCACCGTCTTATATAAAGTTCAGACGGAACTTTGCACGTGTCATAGTGGAGCCCTGAGGAGCCAGAGCCAGCTTTCTGACATCATAATGGGGCCTCAGAGATAAAAGCCTGGGCCCAGGCAGTGTTGGTCAGTGCTGCTCAGCAGGCAGCACTGGACTGGACTGGATTACAGCTGATACAAGGTGTGAAGGAACAAGGGGTGGCTGTGGGCATGCACTTGCTGCCGCTGCCAGTGTTTATCTGCATGGCAGCAGGGCATTTGGGCGTTGCCAGGAAGGCGTTTTTATGTAGATTCCTCCTCTTTCAGCACTGCATTGTGGTGCAAGCAAAAGAAGCAAATCCTGTCTGGCTTCCTCTCCGGCCTTTATTCACCTCCCGTGTAGCTGTGAGTGTGTGAGCCTGCAGGGCCCCATGGAATTGCCTAGAAGTAGGCTGAATCGCTGCAAGGGCTGAACAGCAGTATCGGGCAGGCTCGGGCAACGCGCGGCCCGTTCGGGTTATCGCTTCTCGGCCTTTTGGCTAAGATCAAGTGTAGTATCTGTTCTTATCAGTTTAATATCTGATACGTCCCCTATCTGGGGACCATATATTAAATGGATTTTTAGAACAGGGAGATGGAAATAGAGCTTGCTCTGTCCACTCCACGCATTGACCTGGTATTGCAGTATTTCCAGGACCGGTGCACCCTTTCCTTATGTGTTGACTAAAATCAGATTCCAAAAGTGTTTTTTGTGTTTGCCATTGTTTCTGTCTTTCTGAAGGGATCTCCCCTTTTAATCCCATTATTTCAACACCTGTTGGACAATGCATGAGTGATAATGAGCTAATTGATTAAATGCAATTAATGAATACATTGCCACCTCTTGTTTTGTGTCGTCTGTGTGTCTGTGTTTCCGGCATTTCACATTGGAACAGCTCATTCACCTTCCTTGTCTTCTCTCCGCCCTCCCTTTTAGGTAAGTTAAAGAGCTGCACCTGAGCCAGCCACTGATTGATGCAGCACCACAGTCAAATAGTGGAGTGGAGTAGGGGAACAGCAAACAGCCATTAAAGCCGCCCGCCCGCCCGCTCGCCCGCCACAATGGACCTACCTGTGTACACTAGATGGATGTGATGGAATGTACTGTCGTCCCTACATTTCAAGAAGGAGTAAGAATTGCAGTTGCAACAAAGCCTTGCTTGCCTACAAAGAGAGCAGCAATTTGGATTTGTTACTATGTTACCTAGAAGAATAACAAACTGTGCAAGGATGGAGGTTGTAGGAGCAAGGAGAAGTTGTCTGTAAAGTTGGTGGATGCTTATTTTCCATTTTGCAGTCCCTTGTCTCCCTCTTGTGGCCTCCTGGAGGCAACTAGCTGTGCAAAAAAAGACAGCCTGGCGGCCGGCTGTTGCAGTGTTGCCCTCTCAGGCAACACTGAGTGACTGACTGAGCCGCACGGTCTTATATAAAGTTCAGACGGAACTTTGCACGTGTCATAGTGGAGCCCTGAGGAGCCAGAGCCAGCTTTCTGACATCATAATGGGGCCTCAGAGATAAAAGCCTGGGCCCAGGCAGTGTTGGTCAGTGCTGCTCAGCAGGCAGCACTGGACTGGACTGGATTACAGCTGATACAAGGTGTGAAGGAACAAGGGGTGGCTGTGGGCATGCACTTGCTGCCACTGCCAGTGTTTATCTGCGTGGCAGCAGGGCATTTGGGCGTTGCCAGGAAGGCGTTTTTATGTAGATTCCTCCTCTTTCAGCACTGCATTGTGGTGCAAGCAAAAGAAGCAAATCCTGTCTGGCTTCCTCTCCGGCCTTTATTCACCTCCCGTGAAGCTGTGAGTGTGTGAGCCTGCAGGGCCCCATGGAATTGCCTAGAAGTAGGCTGAATCGCTGCAAGGGCTGAACAGCAGTATCGGGCAGGCTCGGGCAACGCGCGGCCCGTTCGGGTTATCGCTTCTCGGCCTTTTGGCTAAGATCAAGTGTAGTATCTGTTCTTATCAGTTTAATATCTGATACGTCCCCTATCTGGGGACCATATATTAAATGGATTTTTAGAACAGGGAGATGGAAATAGAGCTTGCTCTGTCCACTCCACGCATTGACCTGGTATTGCAGTATTTCCAGGACCGGTGCACCCTTTCCTTATGTGTTGACTAAAATCAGATTCCAAAAGTGTTTTTTGTGTTTGCCATTGTTTCTGTCTTTCTGAAGGGATCTCCCCTTTTAATCCCATTATTTCAACACCTGTTGGACAATGCATGAGTGATAATGAGCTAATTGATTAAATGCAATTAATGAATACATTGCCACCTCTTGTTTTGTGTCGTCTGTGTGTCTGTGTTTCCGGCATTTCACATTGGAACAGCTCATTCACCTTCCTTGTCTTCTCTCCGCCCTCCCTTTTAGGTAAGTTAAAGAGCTGCACCTGAGCCAGCCACTGATTGATGCAGCACCACAGTCAAATAGTGGAGTGGAGTAGGGGAACAGCAAACAGCCATTAAAGCCGCCCGCCCGCCCGCCACAATGGACCTACCTGTGTACACTAGATGGATGTGATGGAATGTACTGTCGTCCCTACATTTCAAGAAGGAGTAAGAATTGCAGTTGCAACAAAGCCTTGCTTGCCTACAAAGAGAGCAGCAATTTGGATTTGTTACTATGTTACCTAGAAGAATAACAAACTGTGCAAGGATGGAGGTTGTAGGAGCAAGGAGAAGTTGTCTGTAAAGTTGGTGGATGCTTATTTTCCATTTTGCAGTCCCTTGTCTCCCTCTTGTGGCCTCCTGGAGGCAACTAGCTGTGCAAAAAAAGACAGCCTGGCGGCCGGCTGTTGCAGTGTTGCCCTCTCAGGCAACACTGAGTGACTGACTGAGCCGCACCGTCTTATATAAAGTTCAGACAGAACTTTGCACGTGTCATAGTGGAGCCCTGAGGAGCCAGAGCCAGCTTTCTGACATCATAATGGGGCCTCAGAGATAAAAGCCTGGGCCCAGGCAGTGTTGGTCAGTGCTGCTCAGCAGGCAGCACTGGACTGGACTGGATTACAGCTGATACAAGGTGTGAAGGAACAAGGGGTGGCTGTGGGCATGCACTTGCTGCCGCTGCCAGTGTTTATCTGCATGGCAGCAGGGCATTTGGGCGTTGCCAGGAAGGCGTTTTTATGTAGATTCCTCCTCTTTCAGCACTGCATTGTGGTGCAAGCAAAAGAAGCAAATCCTGTCTGGCTTCCTCTCCGGCCTTTATTCACCTCCCGTGTAGCTGTGAGTGTGTGAGCCTGCAGGGCCCCATGGAATTGCCTAGAAGTAGGCTGAATCGCTGCAAGGGCTGAACAGCAGTATCGGGCAGGCTCGGGCAACGCGCGGTCCGTTCGGGTTATCGCTTCTCGGCCTTTTGGCTAAGATCAAGTGTAGTATCTGTTCTTATCAGTTTAATATCTGATACGTCCCCTATCTGGGGACCATATATTAAATGGATTTTTAGAACAGGGAGATGGAAATAGAGCTTGCTCTGTCCACTCCACGCATTGACCTGGTATTGCAGTATTTCCAGGACCGGTGCACCCTTTCCTTATGTGTTGACTAAAATCAGATTCCAAAAGTGTTTTTTGTGTTTGCCATTGTTTCTGTCTTTCTGAAGGGATCTCCCCTTTTAATCCCATTATTTCAACACCTGTTGGACAATGCATGAGTGATAATGAGCTAATTGATTAAATGCAATTAATGAATACATTGCCACCTCTTGTTTTGTGTCGTCTGTGTGTCTGTGTTTCCGGCATTTCACATTGGAACAGCTCATTCACCTTCCTTGTCTTCTCTCCGCCCTCCCTTTTAGGTAAGTTAAAGAGCTGCATCTGAGCCAGCCACTGATTGATGCAGCACCACAGTCAAATAGTGGAGTGGAGTAGGGGAACAGCAAACAGCCATTAAAGCCGCCCGCCCGCCCGCCCGCCACAATGGACCTACCTGTGTACACTAGATGGATGTGATGGAATGTACTGTCGTCCCTACATTTCAAGAAGGAGTAAGAATTGCAGTTGCAACAAAGCCTTGCTTGCCTACAAAGAGAGCAGCAATTTGGATTTGTTACTATGTTACCTAGAAGAATAACAAACTGTGCAAGGATGGAGGTTGTAGGAGCAAGGAGAAGTTGTCTGTAAAGTTGGTGGATGCTTATTTTCCATTTTGCAGTCCCTTGTCTCCCTCTTGTGGCCTCCTGGAGGCAACTAGCTGTGCAAAAAAAGACAGCCTGGCGGCCGGCTGTTGCAGTGTTGCCCTCTCAGGCAACACTGAGTGACTGACTGAGCCGCACCGTCTTATATAAAGTTCAGACGGAACTTTGCACGTGTCATAGTGGAGCCCTGAGGAGCCAGAGCCAGCTTTCTGACATCATAATGGGGCCTCAGAGATAAAAGCCTGGGCCCAGGCAGTGTTGGTCAGTGCTGCTCAGCAGGCAGCACTGGACTGGACTGGATTACAGCTGATACAAGGTGTGAAGGAACAAGGGGTGGCTGTGGGCATGCACTTGCTGCCGCTGCCAGTGTTTATCTGCATGGCAGCAGGGCATTTGGGCGTTGCCAGGTATGCGTTTTTATGTAGATTCCTCCTCTTTCAGCACTGCATTGTGGTGCAAGCAAAAGAAGCAAATCCTGTCTGGCTTCCTCTCCGGCCTTTATTCACCTCCCGTGTAGCTGTGAGTGTGTGAGCCTGCAGGGCCCCATGGAATTGCCTAGAAGTAGGCTGAATCGCTGCAAGGGCTGAACAGCAGTATCGGGCGGGCTCGGGCAACGCGCGGCCCGTTCGGGTTATCGCTTCTCGGCCTTTTGGCTAAGATCAAGTGTAGTATCTGTTCTTATCAGTTTAATATCTGATACGTCCCCTATCTGGGGACCATATATTAAATGGATTTTTAGAACAGGGAGATGGAAATAGAGCTTGCTCTGTCCACTCCACGCATTGACCTGGTATTGCAGTATTTCCAGGACCGGTGCACCCTTTCCTTATGTGTTGACTAAAATCAGATTCCAAAAGTGTTTTTTGTGTTTGCCATTGTTTCTGTCTTTCTGAAGGGATCTCCCCTTTTAATCCCATTATTTCAACACCTGTTGGACAATGCATGAGTGATAATGAGCTAATTGATTAAATGCAATTAATGAATACATTGCCACCTCTTGTTTTGTGTCGTCTGTGTGTCTGTGTTTCCGGCATTTCACATTGGAACAGCTCATTCACCTTCCTTGTCTTCTCTCCGCCCTCCCTTTTAGGTAAGTTAAAGAGCTGCACCTGAGCCAGCCACTGATTGATGCAGCACCACAGTCAAATAGTGGAGTGGAGTAGGGGAACAGCAAACAGCCATTAAAGCCGCCCGCCCGCCCGCCCGCCACAATGGACCTACCTGTGTACACTAGATGGATGTGATGGAATGTACTGTCGTCCCTACATTTCAAGAAGGAGTAAGAATTGCAGTTGCAACAAAGCCTTGCTTGCCTGCAAAGAGAGCAGCAATTTGGATTTGTTACTATGTTACCTAGAAGAATAACAAACTGTGCAAGGATGGAGGTTGTAGGAGCAAGGAGAAGTTGTCTGTAAAGTTGGTGGATGCTTATTTTCCATTTTGCAGTCCCTTGTCTCCCTCTTGTGGCCTCCTGGAGGCAACTAGCTGTGCAAAAAAAGACAGCCTGGCGGCCGGCTGTTGCAGTGTTGCCCTCTCAGGCAACACTGAGTGACTGACTGAGCCGCACCGTCTTATATAAAGTTCAGACGGAACTTTGCACGTGTCATAGTGGAGCCCTGAGGAGCCAGAGCCAGCTTTCTGACATCATAATGGGGCCTCAGAGATAAAAGCCTGGGCCCAGGCAGTGTTGGTCAGTGCTGCTCAGCAGGCAGCACTGGACTGGACTGGATTACAGCTGATACAAGGTGTGAAGGAACAAGGGGTGGCTGTGGGCATGCACTTGCTGCCGCTGCCAGTGTTTATCTGCATGGCAGCAGGGCATTTGGGCGTTGCCAGGAAGGCGTTTTTATGTAGATTCCTCCTCTTTCAGCACTGCATTGTGGTGCAAACAAAAGAAGCAAATCCTGTCTGGCTTCCTCTCCGGCCTTTATTCACCTCCCGTGTAGCTGTGAGTGTGTGAGCCTGCAGGGCCCCATGGAATTGCCTAGAAGTAGGCTGAATCGCTGCAAGGGCTGAACAGCAGTATCGGGCAGGCTCGGGCAACGCGCGGCCCGTTCGGGTTATCGCTTCTCGGCCTTTTGGCTAAGATCAAGTGTAGTATCTGTTCTTATCAGTTTAATATCTGATACGTCCCCTATCTGGGGACCATATATTAAATGGATTTTTAGAACAGGGAGATGGAAATAGAGCTTGCTCTGTCCACTCCACGCATTGACCTGGTATTGCAGTATTTCCAGGACCGGTGCACCCTTTCCTTATGTGTTGACTAAAATCAGATTCCAAAAGTGTTTTTTGTGTTTGCCATTGTTTCTGTCTTTCTGAAGGGATCTCCCCTTTTAATCCCATTATTTCAACACCTGTTGGACAATGCATGAGTGATAATGAGCTAATTGATTAAATGCAATTAATGAATACATTGCCACCTCTTGTTTTGTGTCGTCTGTGTGTCTGTGTTTCCGGCATTTCACATTGGAACAGCTCATTCACCTTCCTTGTCTTCTCTCCGCCCTCCCTTTTAGGTAAGTTAAAGAGCTGCACCTGAGCCAGCCACTGATTGATGCAGCACCACAGTCAAATAGTGGAGTGGAGTAGGGGAACAGCAAACAGCCGTTAAAGCCGCCCGCCCGCCCGCCCGCCCGCCACAATGGACCTACCTGTGTACACTAGATGGATGTGATGGAATGTACTGTCGTCCCTACATTTCAAGAAGGAGTAAGAATTGCAGTTGCAACAAAGCCTTGCTTGCCTACAAAGAGAGCAGCAATTTGGATTTGTTACTATGTTACCTAGAAGAATAACAAACTGTGCAAGGATGGAGGTTGTAGGAGCAAGGAGAAGTTGTCTGTAAAGTTGGTGGATGCTTATTTTCCATTTTGCCGTCCCTTGTCTCCCTCTTGTGGCCTCCTGGAGGCAACTAGCTGTGCAAAAAAAGACAGCCTGGCGGCCGGCTGTTGCAGTGTTGCCCTCTCAGGCAACACTGAGTGACTGACTGAGCCGCACCGTCTTATATAAAGTTCAGACGGAACTTTGCACGTGTCATAGTGGAGCCCTGAGGAGCCAGAGCCAGCTTTCTGACATCATAATGGGGCCTCAGAGATAAAAGCCTGGGCCCAGGCAGTGTTGGTCAGTGCTGCTCAGCAGGCAGCACTGGACTGGACTGGATTACAGCTGATACAAGGTGTGAAGGAACAAGGGGTGGCTGTGGGCATGCACTTGCTGCCGCTGCCAGTGTTTATCTGCATGGCAGCAGGGCATTTGGGCGTTGCCAGGAAGGCGTTTTTATGTAGATTCCTCCTCTTTCAGCACTGCATTGTGGTGCAAGCAAAAGAAGCAAATCCTGTCTGGCTTCCTCTCTGGCCTTTATTCACCTCCCGTGTAGCTGTGAGTGTGTGAGCCTGCAGGGCCCCATGGAATTGCCTAGAAGTAGGCTGAATCGCTGCAAGGGCTGAACAGCAGTATCGGGCAGGCTCGGGCAACGCGCGGCCCGTTCGGGTTATCGCTTCTCGGCCTTTTGGCTAAGATCAAGTGTAGTATCTGTTCTTATCAGTTTAATATCTGATACGTCCCCTATCTGGGGACCATATATTAAATGGATTTTTAGAACAGGGAGATGGAAATAGAGCTTGCTCTGTCCATTCCACGCATTGACCTGGTATTGCAGTATTTCCAGGACCGGTGCACCCTTTCCTTATGTGTTGACTAAAATCAGATTCCAAAAGTGTTTTTTGTGTTTGCCATTGTTTCTGTCTTTCTGAAGGGATCTCCCCTTTTAATCCCATTATTTCAACACCTGTTGGACAATGCATGAGTGATAATGAGCTAATTGATTAAATGCAATTAATGAATACATTGCCACCTCTTGTTTTGTGTCGTCTGTGTGTCTGTGTTTCCGGCATTTCACATTGGAACAGCTCATTCACCTTCCTTGTCTTCTCTCCGCCCTCCCTTTTAGGTAAGTTAAAGAGCTGCACCTGAGCCAGCCACTGATTGATGCAGCACCACAGTCAAATAGTGGAGTGGAGTAGGGGAACAGCAAACAGCCATTAAAGCCGCCCGCCCGCCCGCCACAATGGACCTACCTGTGTACACTAGATGGATGTGATGGAATGTACTGTCGTCCCTACATTTCAAGAAGGAGTAAGAATTGCAGTTGCAACAAAGCCTTGCTTGCCTACAAAGAGAGCAGCAATTTGGATTTGTTACTATGTTACCTAGAAGAATAACAAACTGTGCAAGGATGGAGGTTGTAGGAGCAAGGAGAAGTTGTCTGTAAAGTTGGTGGATGCTTATTTTCCATTTTGCAGTCCCTTGTCTCCCTCTTGTGGCCTCCTGGAGGCAACTAGCTGTGCAAAAAAAGACAGCCTGGCGGCCGGCTGTTGCAGTGTTGCCCTCTCAGGCAACACTGAGTGACTAACTGAGCCGCACCGTCTTATATAAAGTTCAGACGGAACTTTGCACGTGTCATAGTGGAGCCCTGAGGAGCCAGAGCCAGCTTTCTGACATCATAATGGGGCCTCAGAGATAAAAGCCTGGGCCCAGGCAGTGTTGGTCAGTGCTGCTCAGCAGGCAGCACTGGACTGGACTGGATTACAGCTGATACAAGGTGTGAAGGAACAAGGGGTGGCTGTGGGCATGCACTTGCTGCCACTGCCAGTGTTTATCTGCATGGCAGCAGGGCATTTGGGCGTTGCCAGGAAGGCGTTTTTATGTAGATTCCTCCTCTTTCAGCACTGCATTGTGGTGCAAGCAAAAGAAGCAAATCCTGTCTGGCTTCCTCTCCGGCCTTTATTCACCTCCCGTGTAGCTGTGAGTGTGTGAGCCTGCAGGGCCCCATGGAATTGCCTAGAAGTAGGCTGAATCGCTGCAAGGGCTGAACAGCAGTATCGGGCAGGCTCGGGCAACGCGCGGCCCGTTCGGGTTATCGCTTCTCGGCCTTTTGGCTAAGATCAAGTGTAGTATCTGTTCTTATCAGTTTAATATCTGATACGTCCCCTATCTGGGGACCATATATTAAATTGATTTTTAGAACAGGGAGATGGAAATAGAGCTTGCTCTGTCCACTCCACGCATTGACCTGGTATTGCAGTATTTCCAGGACCGGTGCACCCTTTCCTTATGTGTTGACTAAAATCAGATTCCAAAAGTGTTTTTTGTGTTTGCCATTGTTTCTGTCTTTCTGAAGGGATCTCCCCTTTTAATCCCATTATTTCAACACCTGTTGGACAATACATGAGTGATAATGAGCTAATTGATTAAATGCAATTAATGAATACATTGCCACCTCTTGTTTTGTGTCGTCTGTGTGTCTGTGTTTCCGGCATTTCACATTGGAACAGCTCATTCACCTTCCTTGTCTTCTCTCCGCCCTCCCTTTTAGGTAAGTTAAAGAGCTGCACCTGAGCCAGCCACTGATTGATGCAGCACCACAGTCAAATAGTGGAGTGGAGTAGGGGAACAGCAAACAGCCATTAAAGCCGCCCGCCCGCCCGCCCGCCACAATGGACCTACCTGTGTACACTAGATGGATGTGATGGAATGTACTGTCGTCCCTACATTTCAAGAAGGAGTAAGAATTGCAGTTGCAACAAAGCCTTGCTTGCCTACAAAGAGAGCAGCAATTTGGATTTGTTACTATGTTACCTAGAAGAATAACAAACTGTGCAAGGATGGAGGTTGTAGGAGCAAGGAGAAGTTGTCTGTAAAGTTGGTGGATGCTTATTTTCCATTTTGCAGTCCCTTGTCTCCCTCTTGTGGCCTCCTGGAGGCAACTAGCTGTGCAAAAAAAGACAGCCTGGCGGCCGGCTGTTGCAGTGTTGCCCTCTCAGGCAACACTGAGTGACTGACTGAGCCGCACCGTCTTATATAAAGTTCAGACGGAACTTTGCACGTGTCATAGTGGAGCCCTGAGGAGCCAGAGCCAGCTTTCTGACATCATAATGGGGCCTCAGAGATAAAAGCCTGGGCCCAGGCAGTGTTGGTCAGTGCTGCTCAGCAGGCAGCACTGGACTGGACTGGATTACAGCTGATACAAGGTGTGAAGGAACAAGGGGTGGCTGTGGGCATGCACTTGCTGCCGCTGCCAGTGTTTATCTGCATGGCAGCAGGGCATTTGGGCGTCGCCAGGAAGGCGTTTTTATGTAGATTCCTCCTCTTTCAGCACTGCATTGTGGTGCAAGCAAAAGAAGCAAATCCTGTCTGGCTTCCTCTCCGGCCTTTATTCACCTCCCGTGTAGCTGTGAGTGTGTGAGCCTGCAGGGCCCCATGGAATTGCCTAGAAGTAGGCTGAATCGCTGCAAGGGCTGAACAGCAGTATCGGGCAGGCTCGGGCAACGCGCGGCCCGTTCGGGTTATCGCTTCTCGGCCTTTTGGCTAAGATCAAGTGTAGTATCTGTTCTTATCAGTTTAATATCTGATACGTCCCCTATCTGGGGACCATATATTAAATGGATTTTTAGAACAGGGAGATGGAAATAGAGCTTGCTCTGTCCACTCCACGCATTGACCTGGTATTGCAGTATTTCCAGGACCGGTGCACCCTTTCCTTATGTGTTGACTAAAATCAGATTCCAAAAGTGTTTTTTGTGTTTGCCATTGTTTCTGTCTTTCTGAAGGGATCTCCCCTTTTAATCCCATTATTTCAACACCTGTTGGACAATGCATGAGTGATAATGAGCTAATTGATTAAATGCAATTAATGAATACATTGCCACCTCTTGTTTTGTGTCGTCTGTGTGTCTGTGTTTCCGGCATTTCACATTGGAACAGCTCATTCACCTTCCTTGTCTTCTCTCCGCCCTCCCTTTTAGGTAAGTTAAAGAGCTGCACCTGAGCCAGCCACTGATTGATGCAGCACCACAGTCAAATAGTGGAGTGGAGTAGGGGAACAGAAAACAGCCATTAAAGCCGCCCGCCCGCCCGCCCGCCACAATGGACCTACCTGTGTACACTAGATGGATGTGATGGAATGTACTGTCGTCCCTACATTTCAAGAAGGAGTAAGAATTACAGTTGCAACAAAGCCTTGCTTGCCTACAAAGAGAGCAGCAATTTGGATTTGTTACTATGTTACCTAGAAGAATAACAAACTGTGCAAGGATGGAGGTTGTAGGAGCAAGGAGAAGTTGTCTGTAAAGTTGGTGGATGCTTATTTTCCATTTTGCAGTCCCTTGTCTCCCTCTTGTGGCCTCCTGGAGGCAACTAGCTGTGCAAAAAAAGACAGCCTGGCGGCCGGCTGTTGCAGTGTTGCCCTCTCAGGCAACACTGAGTGACTGACTGAGCCGCACCGTCTTATATAAAGTTCAGACGGAACTTTGCACGTGTCATAGTGGAGCCCTGAGGAGCCAGAGCCAGCTTTCTGACATCATAATGGGGCCTCAGAGATAAAAGCCTGGGCCCAGGCAGTGTTGGTCAGTGCTGCTCAGCAGGCAGCACTGGACTGGACTGGATTACAGCTGATACAAGGTGTGAAGGAACAAGGGGTGGCTGTGGGCATGCACTTGCTGCCGCTGCCAGTGTTTATCTGCATGGCAGCAGGGCATTTGGGCGTTGCCAGGAAGGCGTTTTTATGTAGATTCCTCCTCTTTCAGCACTGCATTGTGGTGCAAGCAAAAGAAGCAAATCCTGTCTGGCTTCCTCTCCGGCCTTTATTCACCTCCCGTGTAGCTGTGAGTGTGTGAGCCTGCAGGGCCCCATGGAATTGCCTAGAAGTAGGCTGAATCGCTGCAAGGGCTGAACAGCAGTATCGGGCAGGCTCGGGCAACGAGCGGCCCGTTCGGGTTATCGCTTCTCGGCCTTTTGGCTAAGATCAAGTGTAGTATCTGTTCTTATCAGTTTAATATCTGATACGTCCCCTATCTGGGGACCATATATTAAATGGATTTTTAGAACAGGGAGATGGAAATAGAGCTTGCTCTGTCCACTCCACGCATTGACCTGGTATTGCAGTATTTCCAGGACCGGTGCACCCTTTCCTTATGTGTTGACTAAAATCAGATTCCAAAAGTGTTTTTTGTGTTTGCCATTGTTTCTGTCTTTCTGAAGGGATCTCCCCTTTTAATCCCATTATTTCAACACCTGTTGGACAATGCATGAGTGATAATGAGCTAATTGATTAAATGCAATTAATGAATACATTGCCACCTCTTGTTTTGTGTCGTCTGTGTGTCTGTGTTTCCGGCATTTCACATTGGAACAGCTCATTCACCTTCCTTGTCTTCTCTCCGCCCTCCCTTTTAGGTAAGTTAAAGAGCTGCACCTGAGCCAGCCACTGATTGATGCAGCACCACAGTCAAATAGTGGAGTGGAGTAGGGGAACAGCAAACAGCCGTTAAAGCCGCCCGCCCGCCCGCCCGCCCGCCCGCCACAATGGACCTACCTGTGTACACTAGATGGATGTGATGGAATGTACTGTCGTCCCTACATTTCAAGAAGGAGTAAGAATTGCAGTTGCAACAAAGCCTTGCTTGCCTACAAAGAGAGCAGCAATTTGGATTTGTTACTATGTTACCTAGAAGAATAACAAACTGTGCAAGGATGGAGGTTGTAGGAGCAAGGAGAAGTTGTCTGTAAAGTTGGTGGATGCTTATTTTCCATTTTGCCGTCCCTTGTCTCCCTCTTGTGGCCTCCTGGAGGCAACTAGCTGTGCAAAAAAAGACAGCCTGGCGGCCGGCTGTTGCAGTGTTGCCCTCTCAGGCAACACTGAGTGACTGACTGAGCCGCACCGTCTTATATAAAGTTCAGACGGAACTTTGCACGTGTCATAGTGGAGCCCTGAGGAGCCAGAGCCAGCTTTCTGACATCATAATGGGGCCTCAGAGATAAAAGCCTGGGCCCAGGCAGTGTTGGTCAGTGCTGCTCAGCAGGCAGCACTGGACTGGACTGGATTACAGCTGATACAAGGTGTGAAGGAACAAGGGGTGGCTGTGGGCATGCACTTGCTGCCGCTGCCAGTGTTTATCTGCATGGCAGCAGGGCATTTGGGCGTTGCCAGGAAGGCGTTTTTATGTAGATTCCTCCTCTTTCAGCACTGCATTGTGGTGCAAGCAAAAGAAGCAAATCCTGTCTGGCTTCCTCTCCGGCCTTTATTCACCTCCCGTGTAGCTGTGAGTGTGTGAGCCTGCAGGGCCCCATGGAATTGCCTAGAAGTAGGCTGAATCGCTGCAAGGGCTGAACAGCAGTATCGGGCAGGCTCGGGCAACGCGCGGCCCGTTCGGGTTATCGCTTCTCGGCCTTTTGGCAAGATCAGGTGTAGTATTTCTGCATCTGGTTTTGTTGGGAGGTGTCCGGGGTACCCTGCTCCTTGGCCTTGGGGGATCGTCTCTTTTCACAGAGAGACTTCACCCCCTTGCTGCTATTTGGGGAGTGGGCTTAGCCCCCGGACAACGAGTTGCGATCGCGCCTTACCCAAGAGGTCAACCGGCCTTGAGGCGTTTTTCTAAGAGCGTTCCGAGGGCGTTTATCGGGCTTCGTAGGTGTCTGGGGTACCCTAATCCTTGGCCTTGGGGGAGGGTTCCACTTAATTGTGGAATCTGAGCCCTTGCTGCTATAAGGGACAGGCTTAGTCCCCAGGCACTGAAAATGCCATTTACATTTGGATTTGCATCCGGGGACACCCGGTTGCGCCAGTCCGTCCGCATCGAGGTGGAAGAAGGCCATCGCCAGCGGAAGAACCTTCGCTTCATTGTGGAGGTGATTCTGCTGGACTTCCTGGGGCTCAAGCGGGCGGACATCCTGTGTCTCAACGACCAGGAAAGCCGCGGTCGGTACACCGTATCCTTTACGGCCGCGGCATGTTGCGACAACATGCACAAAAGATTGTCTGATGCGGACCAGAGTGAGGAGCGGCTAAATGGACTGAAC
This sequence comes from Rhinoderma darwinii, assembly GCF_050947455.1. Classification (NCBI taxonomy): domain Eukaryota; kingdom Metazoa; phylum Chordata; class Amphibia; order Anura; family Rhinodermatidae; genus Rhinoderma; species Rhinoderma darwinii. The sequence goes on from NC_134691.1 coordinate 230,995,315, forward strand.
TTTTTATTCCTCTACGGGGAGGAAGAAGTCCCGCTCGTGATGTGCATGTTCAGTCCATTTGTCTCAGAGTGTGACATTGAAACCTTCCTCAGTCGTTACTGCAGGGAGGTCCGCTTCTCACATAAAATCTTGAACACCCAGAGCTTCTGGAATGGCAAAAGAAAATATTGGGTGAAGTTCCGCCAGGATCCCAATGGCATTGGAGGCTTACATCACCCACCCCAGAACTTTGCCATTGGGAAGAATCGAGGATTCCTATTTTACCCCCAGATGCCAATAGCCTGCCGGAACTGCTTGAGATATGGCCACACCAGAGAACATTGTGACCGGCCCCATGTGGTGCAGTGTAACAGGTGTGGCCAGGTTGGACACGTAGCGGCAAAATGCAGTTCCGAGGTGTTGTGCAATCTGTGCGGCATGACTGGGCATGCTTTTAAAGATTGCCCCCGCAGAGCGAAATCTGGGCCACCCAGACCAGGGCCAGAGCGGCAGTTTGCAACATGTGCAGACGCCGCTGGTAATGCCCCAAAACGAGCATTGACGACTGAGGGGTCCAGGCCAAAGTCCTTCACAGCTCCATCGGGGGGCCCACCGATGTCAGCCTCGAGGGACGGCCATAGGGATTCCACCGGGTCCAGGCAGAGCAGGAGGAATTCTGACTCTGCTGGACATAAGTTGACCGGCACCTCTGCAAACAGGTCCTCTGCTCCGCCTGCAGTGGACCCTGTTGAGGCAGTGGTTAGCGACAGGCGTCGTGGCTCCGTAGGTTCTGCAGTAGGACCTGACGCCTGTCCCAAGAGTGTGGGCATGGAGCGGAGACACTCTGTGTCAGACGAGGGCTCCATTAAGAAAACCCTAAAATATGTTGGATTGGAGCCTCGTTTTGACCATTTCCGGTCAACGGGGGGGTCGGAGCAAAGTTCCTCCACTGCGGTTGTGGAGGGGCTTGCGATGAAGGCTCCCCGTAAGCAGGCAAAGGTTGCCAAGAGTGATGGGACCTCACAGGCCCCTGTGCAGCTGCCCAGGAAGGACATCAGCGATATCTTCAGCCAGGGGCCAGAGATGGGTGAGAGCGACTTCGAGGAGATGGATAGGAGCCATTCCGCAAAGAGACAGCGAGAGGAAGAGGAGTCCGGAGTTCGGAGGAAAGCTGCCTATCGGAGTTCGGATGAGAGCAGTGTGGGGGTTGGAGCCGCCCACGTATCTGGCTCTGACCCTACCAACATCCAAGATTTATTGACCCCTCAAAAAGGGGGTCCAGACTCGCAGCTGATCTCCGAGTACGACTCTTCTGGTTCGGACCCTGACCTCAACTAAGACTATGTTGGTTCCTATCAAAGTCGCCTCACTAAATGTGAGGTCCCTAAAGAGCCCTGTCCGCAGGACTGCTTTATTTTCATTTTTAGAGACTGTGGACTTTGACCTTTGCCTGCTTCAAGAATGTGGAATCCCTAATGACTTGGAATATCAAGATTTAAAGATGGACTGGAAACTAGGCCCCTCAGTCTGGTCTGGTGGAAATGACTGTCGCTCTGCGGGGGTTGGATTGCTCTGCCGAGGTCGTTTTATCTCCATCCAAACAGTGACTGAAATCATGCCCGGCAGAGCTAATTTAATACATTTGCTTTTTAATGGAATTTTAATTCGTGTTTTAAACGTTTATGCCCCTCCTACCAAACAGGAGAGGGCAGAACTACTAGAGATTTTACCATTGTTTTGTGTTGGGTCTACCCCCCTGCTGGTGGGTGGTGATTTTAACTGTGTGCGAGATGGAGAACACCGGCAGGGTGGGGATTTTAATCGAAAAATTGACCGTACTTCTTACCTGCTCAAGAATTTTATTGGTGATTTTAAATTGAAAGATTGCTGGAGGGAACTCTTGCCTGCGGACCCAGGCCCCACCTGGTCCAATGGAAGAGTGAGCTCCAGAATTGATTTTATTTTCACTTCCAATAGTTTTATTCCCAAAAAATGTTTGCTTTTAACAAATATTTTATCTGATCACAAGCTCCTTTCAGTGCACCTGGAGCTAGAGGGAGAGCAAAAAGCTTGTAGGGGTCCCTGGAGACTAAACACCACACTCCTGGAGGACCCCATCATTAAAGAGGAGTTTGTGCGGACCTACCAGTGTTGGCAGTCCCATAGAGCGCCCAGTCAGCCTATGCTACACTGGTGGGAGGGCATTAAACCCAAAATCAGAGCTTTTTTTATTCGAGCAGGTAAGAAGAAAGCAAAAGAGAAAAAACAATGGTTTTATGTTCTTAATAAACGTTTACATGTACTTTTTAAATTGAAGGAGATTGGTATGGATGTTGATGATGATATCTTAAATCTTAAAGCTGAAATAAAACATGCCATAGAAGAGAAAGGGAAACAAATAATTTTTAATTCACATGTAAAGCACCTCGAGGATGGCGAGAAGTGTTCCCGGTTCTTCTTCAAAAAGGTAATGGATAAACGAGATGTCATTTTAAACCTTGAAGGAGAAACCACTATGGTCGGCATTTTAAATTCTGCTTTTAATTTCTACCAATCTCTTTTTAACAAGAAAAATATTGATCCTTCCTTTTTAGAACATGTTCTTAATTCCCTTGATGCCAAGCTAGATATTTTAGACCAGGAAGTTTTATCCCGTAATATTACCTTGGAGGAACTTTTATTTGCTTTTAAAAGTTTTTCTAATGGGAAAGCTCCTGGGGAAGATGGTCTGCCCATCGAATTTTATCATGCTTTTTGGGAAATTTTAAAGAATGACATGTTTTTATTGTATAAGGAAGTTTTTATTACTGAAGAGCTGCCCCCTTCCTGGAGGAGGGGGATTGTGTCCTTAATTTTTAAAAAAGGTGAGAGGGACCAGTTAAAAAACTGGCGCCCTATTACTCTTTTAAACGTTGATTGTAAAATTTTAGCTAAACTAATAACAATCCGTTTTAAACCTTTTATTCATAAATTAATCCATCCAAACCAGGTATGTGGGGTACCTGGGAGGTCAATTACTGAGTCCCTGAATATTTTACGTGACATCATTTGGTATTTTAAAGAAAGGGGTCAAAGCCTTGCTATTTTATCCTTAGATTTCGAGAAGGCTTTTGACCGGGTCTCCCATGAATATCTTTTTATGGTTCTTAAAAAGATGGCTGTTCCTGAAATTATTTTAACACGTATTAAGCTTTTATATCGATCCTGTTTTAGCCAAATTTCTATCAACGGATTTTTAAGTAAAGGTGTTCCTCTTTTATCAGGGGTGAAACAGGGGTGCCCGTTGTCTCCGCTCCTTTTTATTTGTGCCATAGAACCTCTGTTCACCCTAATAAGAGATGATAAAGTCATCAGAGGCGTGCCCATACCTGGAGGAAGGGGGAACCAGGTAAAAATCCTAGGCTATATGGATGACGCCACCATCCTATGCCCAGACGCCGCTTCTATGAGACGGGCATTGAGGAACACCGGCTTTTTTTGTGAAGCCTCTGGTTTTAAATTAAACGTTGATAAGTGTGACTGTTTTTATACTGGTGTATGGGATTCCTCTGTGACACCAGGAGTTAACATGCAGCAGGATCAGATAAAAATTTTAGGAATTGTTTTTAATCAAGAAAACGATGGGAGACCCAATTGGGATTCAGTAATTGCCAAAATGGAAAAAAAGGTTTTAATGTGGAATTTGAGAAATCTCACCATGGAGGGAAAAGTTTTAATAATTAAATCTGTTTTATTACCCATAATGCTTTATGTAGCTATGGTTTTCCCTCCAACAATTTTATATATTAAAAAAGTGACCAGGATCTGTTTTATGTTTTTATGGGGTTCCAAAATGGAAAAACTAAAACGTGATTTTATGTACAGATGTAAGGACAATGGCGGGAGAGATGTTCCTAACCTTTTTAACTTCTTTTACATTAAATACTTTTGCTTCTGTTTTAAAATGTATAATTCTGATGGTATTTTTAGCTACTTTTTAAAGTACGCTACGGGCATGATTTTTAAACGATGGTTTCGTGTCCCTTTGAATTCTCCTGTGCTTCTGTGTCCCCCAAAACAATATGCGGTGCTCGAAAAAACTGTCAGGCTCCTAGGTCTCCAAGAATTGGAGCCTGACATATTGGGGGACCAGAAAAAAGTGTCACTCTCCTGTAGGCGGCAGGAGGATACACTGGCAGTTTCAAATTTCTCACAGGCAAGGTCCAAGGTGGTGTGGCGGAACGTTTTCGGGAAATTTATGGCAAATGTGCACAAGGACCTTGCCTGGGCAATCGTTCACCAGTGCCTCCCTACTCGTGAATTCCAGCATAGGCGAGGACTGGTGGCGAGAGCCAAGTGCCCGAGAGACAGGTGTGGTGACGACGAGACGGTAATGCACCTGTTTTGGAACTGCCCATATGCACAGGAGGTTTGGAGGAAGGTAGGCCCATTGCTGAAATGGGCCTGCGGTCTTAAAGATCTTAAATTTGAATACGTGTTTTATGGTCTTTTTAACTGCCCAAGTTTTAAACAGCAAATGGTCTGTTGGATCATTTTAAACTGTTTTAAGAATGCCATCTGGAAGGTTAGGAACATTCTGCTTTTTAAACATGATTTTATTGACGTTAAAAATTGTGTGAAATATGCCCTAAGTGAAATGTATATTTATTATCTTAGGGACAAAAAGCAGCTAGGGGTAAAAGAAGCAACATCCATGTGGTGTTTGCAAATGTGGAATACCATAACATTGTAAATAAAAATGGTTTTATTCTTTTATGTCTTTTATGCCCTGTATAAATTTTATCCTGCTATTGTTCTGTACTTTTATTATAACATCTGTATTACTGGTCTTATTATTATTACTTTTGTATTCATTTAAATGTATGAATATTCATGTATTATGCTGTTGATTTTATCTTGTGGTTTCAATTTTAAAAAAAGTCTGTAAAATATATTATTTTTGCCAATAAAAAACTTTGTTGAAACCTTATCTGTTCTTATCAGTTTAATATCTGATACGTCCCCTATCTGGGGACCATATATTAAATGGATTTTTAGAACAGGGAGATGGAAATAGAGCTTGCTCTGTCCACTCCACGCATTGACCTGGTATTGCAGTATTTCCAGGACCGGTGCACCCTTTCCTTATGTGTTGACTAAAATCAGATTCCAAAAGTGTTTTTTGTGTTTGCCATTGTTTCTGTCTTTCTGAAGGGATCTCCCCTTTTAATCCCATTATTTCAACACCTGTTGGACAATGCATGAGTGATAATGAGCTAATTGATTAAATGCAATTAATGAATACATTGCCACCTCTTGTTTTGTGTCGTCTGTGTGTCTGTGTTTCCGGCATTTCACATTGGAACAGCTCATTCACCTTCCTTGTCTTCTCTCCGCCCTCCCTTTTAGGTAAGTTAAAGAGCTGCACCTGAGCCAGCCACTGATTGATGCAGCACCACAGTCAAATAGTGGAGTGGAGTAGGGGAACAGCAAACAGCCGTTAAAGCCGCCCGCCCGCCCGCCCGCCCGCCACAATGGACCTACCTGTGTACACTAGATGGATGTGATGGAATGTACTGTCGTCCCTACATTTCAAGAAGGAGTAAGAATTGCAGTTGCAACAAAGCCTTGCTTGCCTACAAAGAGAGCAGCAATTTGGATTTGTTACTATGTTACCTAGAAGAATAACAAACTGTGCAAGGATGGAGGTTGTAGGAGCAAGGAGAAGTTGTCTGTAAAGTTGGTGGATGCTTATTTTCCATTTTGCCGTCCCTTGTCTCCCTCTTGTGGCCTCCTGGAGGCAACTAGCTGTGCAAAAAAAGACAGCCTGGCGGCCGGCTGTTGCAGTGTTGCCCTCTCAGGCAACACTGAGTGACTGACTGAGCCGCACCGTCTTATATAAAGTTCAGACGGAACTTTGCACGTGTCATAGTGGAGCCCTGAGGAGCCAGAGCCAGCTTTCTGACATCATAATGGGGCCTCAGAGATAAAAGCCTGGGCCCAGGCAGTGTTGGTCAGTGCTGCTCAGCAGGCAGCACTGGACTGGACTGGATTACAGCTGATACAAGGTGTGAAGGAACAAGGGGTGGCTGTGGGCATGCACTTGCTGCCGCTGCCAGTGTTTATCTGCATGGCAGCAGGGCATTTGGGCGTTGCCAGGAAGGTGTTTTTATGTAGATTCCTCCTCTTTCAGCACTGCATTGTGGTGCAAGCAAAAGAAGCAAATCCTGTCTGGCTTCCTCTCCGGCCTTTATTCACCTCCCGTGTAGCTGTGAGTGTGTGAGCCTGCAGGGCCCCATGGAATTGCCTAGAAGTAGGCTGAATCGCTGCAAGGGCTGAACAGCAGTATCGGGCAGGCTCGGGCAACGCGCGGCCCGTTCGGGTTATCGCTTCTCGGCCTTTTGGCTAAGATCAAGTGTAGTACTTTAGGGTATTGCCTTGTTTCTTGGTCAGGAGGTGCCCTGGTACCCTTTTCCTTGGCCTGGGGGGATCGTCTCTTTTACAAGAGACTTAACCCCTCTGCTGCTATTGGGGGAGAGGATTAGTCCAGGGCAACGGGGAGCGATCACTTGCCTGGCATTTAGGTGCTGAAGGTATTATCGTTGGAGTTCGTTGGATTTCGTTGGATATCGTTGGTTTTTTTGCGGCAGGATGGAGGAAATCCCTGACTACATGCGGACTCGGAATGCTGTTCGTTTTACGATGGAGGAATCTGGAGGACAAAGCAGGGACTTGGAGTTCCTAACAAAGGTACTCTTGCTTGGTCTTTTCCAGTTGGAGAGACAATGGATATTGTCTGTAATGGACTATCCAAGAAGAGGATGCTTCGATGTCACCTTTTGTACGGAGGAAATTTATCTGGACTTTCTGGACACTTTGAAGGAGAAGAAGCAGGATCCAAGACTGGTTGGTGTGATTGTAACACCACACTTTGCTCCTAGCAAAAAGTTGGTGATTGTTAAAATGTTTTCCCCCTATGTGTGTAAAGACGATATTATATGTTTTCTCACTAAGTTCTGTGAGGAGGTGGTGGAGAAGGGTAAGGTCTTTAATCCCTTTGGATTTTGGACAGGCAAATGGAAATTCCTGTGTAAAATTAAGGCAGTTGGAGAGGCTGGAAACTTATTGCTTCCTCCAGCACGCTTTAAAATTGGCAGTGCAAGTGGGAATCTCTATTTTTTTGGAATGGGGATTTTTTGCCATAATTGCAAAGAGTATGGACATGTGAAGGAAAATTGTGGGAAAATATTCTGTACAAAATGTTTCCAAGAAGGTCATATGTACAATGATTGTGAGAAGGGTAAAGTGTGTAACATGTGTAGAGAAGAAGGGCATGTGTTTAAAAATTGTTTAAAGAAAAGCAAAAGTGAAGTAAAGGAGGAGAGTAAGAAGACCGTTAAAAGAAAGGAACAGATAGTTAAAAGAAAGGAAGAGAAAGTTACCTCAGGAAAAGAGGATAAGCCACAGGAAGTGGGAGGAGGATGGAAAAGCGTTGAGGTTAAAAGGAGTGATGAAACAAAAAGGAGAAAAATTGTGGAAAAAAATGTTGTTTCAGATGAAAATAGAGCAGAAAGAGATAAATTAGTAAAAGACATAGAGGAATTAAGAGAGAAAATTAATTTTGAGAAGGTTCGGAGGCGGGTACGAACTTGTCTAAGAGGAGATATATCCGATTTTCTTGAAAGATATAAAGTGCCAACCTGGTTGGCGTGTATTGTAAATTTGGAGTGGGATGGTCAAGATCTTCGAGAACATCTTGTGGATATGGTAGGTGTAATCGCTGTAAGAAATGGTTTGTTTTATTAATTTTACTTACAAAAAAAAGAGAAATAAAAATTATATTTTGGTTTTTCATAATGATGATCAAGTCTTTAAATTTGAAGTTTAAAATTTAACTCGAGACGGATCTGAGTGGAAACCTGATCTGTTCTTATCAGTTTAATATCTGATACGTCCCCTATCTGGGGACCATATATTAAATGGATTTTTAGAACAGGGAGATGGAAATAGAGCTTGCTCTGTCCACTCCACGCATTGACCTGGTATTGCAGTATTTCCAGGACCGGTGCACCCTTTCCTTATGTGTTGACTAAAATCAGATTCCAAAAGTGTTTTTTGTGTTTGCCATTGTTTCTGTCTTTCTGAAGGGATCTCCCCTTTTAATCCCATTATTTCAACACCTGTTGGACAATGCATGAGTGATAATGAGCTAATTGATTAAATGCAATTAATGAATACATTGCCACCTCTTGTTTTGTGTCGTCTGTGTGTCTGTGTTTCCGGCATTTCACATTGGAACAGCTCATTCACCTTCCTTGTCTTCTCTCCGCCCTCCCTTTTAGGTAAGTTAAAGAGCTGCACCTGAGCCAGCCACTGATTGATGCAGCACCACAGTCAAATAGTGGAGTGGAGTAGGGGAACAGCAAACAGCCATTAAAGCCGCCCGCCCGCCCGCCCGCCCGCCACAATGGACCTACCTGTGTACACTAGATGGATGTGATGGAATGTACTGTCGTCCCTACATTTCAAGAAGGAGTAAGAATTGCAGTTGCAACAAAGCCTTGCTTGCCTACAAAGAGAGCAGCAATTTGGATTTGTTACTATGTTACCTAGAAGAATAACAAACTGTGCAAGGATGGAGGTTGTAGGAGCAAGGAGAAGTTGTCTGTAAAGTTGGTGGATGCTTATTTTCCATTTTGCAGTCCCTTGTCTCCCTCTTGTGGCCTCCTGGAGGCAACTAGCTGTGCAAAAAAAGACAGCCTGGCGGCCGGCTGTTGCAGTGTTGCCCTCTCAGGCAACACTGAGTGACTGACTGAGCCGCACCGTCTTATATAAAGTTCAGACGGAACTTTGCACGTGTCATAGTGGAGCCCTGAGGAGCCAGAGCCAGCTTTCTGACATCATAATGGGGCCTCAGAGATAAAAGCCTGGGCCCAGGCAGTGTTGGTCAGTGCTGCTCAGCAGGCAGCACTGGACTGGACTGGATTACAGCTGATACAAGGTGTGAAGGAACAAGGGGTGGCTGTGGGCATGCACTTGCTGCCGCTGCCAGTGTTTATCTGCATGGCAGCAGGGCATTTGGACGTTGCCAGGAAGGCGTTTTTATGTAGATTCCTCCTCTTTCAGCACTGCATTGTGGTGCAAGCAAAAGAAGCAAATCCTGTCTGGCTTCCTCTCCGGCCTTTATTCACCTCCCGTGTAGCTGTGAGTGTGTGAGCCTGCAGGGCCCCATGGAATTGCCTAGAAGTAGGCTGAATCGCTGCAAGGGCTGAACAGCAGTATCGGGCAGGCTCGGGCAACGCGCGGCCCGTTCGGGTTATCGCTTCTCGGCCTTTTGGCTAAGATCAAGTGTAGTATCTGTTCTTATCAGTTTAATATCTGATACGTCCCCTATCTGGGGACCATATATTAAATGGATTTTTAGAACAGGGAGATGGAAATAGAGCTTGCTCTGTCCACTCCACGCATTGACCTGGTATTGCAGTATTTCCAGGACCGGTGCACCCTTTCCTTATGTGTTGACTAAAATCAGATTCCAAAAGTGTTTTTTGTGTTTGCCATTGTTTCTGTCTTTCTGAAGGGATCTCCCCTTTTAATCCCATTATTTCAACACCTGTTGGACAATGCATGAGTGATAATGAGCTAATTGATTAAATGCAATTAATGAATACATTGCCACCTCTTGTTTTGTGTCGTCTGTGTGTCTGTGTTTCCGGCATTTCACATTGGAACAGCTCATTCACCTTCCTTGTCTTCTCTCCGCCCTCCCTTTTAGGTAAGTTAAAGAGCTGCACCTGAGCCAGCCACTGATTGATGCAGCACCACAGTCAAATAGTGGAGTGGAGTAGGGGAACAGCAAACAGCCATTAAAGCCGCCCGCCCGCCCGCCCGCCCGCCACAATGGACCTACCTGTGTACACTAGATGGATGTGATGGAATGTACTGTCGTCCCTACATTTCAAGAAGGAGTAAGAATTGCAGTTGCAACAAAGCCTTGCTTGCCTACAAAGAGAGCAGCAATTTGGATTTGTTACTATGTTACCTAGAAGAATAACAAACTGTGCAAGGATGGAGGTTGTAGGAGCAAGGAGAAGTTGTCTGTAAAGTTGGTGGATGCTTATTTTCCATTTTGCAGTCCCTTGTCTCCCTCTTGTGGCCTCCTGGAGGCAACTAGCTGTGCAAAAAAAGACAGCCTGGCGGCCGGCTGTTGCAGTGTTGCCCTCTCAGGCAACACTGAGTGACTGACTGAGCCGCACCGTCTTATATAAAGTTCAGACGGAACTTTGCACGTGTCATAGTGGAGCCCTGAGGAGCCAGAGCCAGCTTTCTGACATCATAATGGGGCCTCAGAGATAAAAGCCTGGGCCCAGGCAGTGTTGGTCAGTGCTGCTCAGCAGGCAGCACTGGACTGGACTGGATTACAGCTGATACAAGGTGTGAAGGAACAAGGGGTGGCTGTGGGCATGCACTTGCTGCCGCTGCCAGTGTTTATCTGCATGGCAGCAGGGCATTTGGGCGTTGCCAGGAAGGCGTTTTTATGTAGATTCCTCCTCTTTCAGCACTGCATTGTGGTGCAAGCAAAAGAAGCAAATCCTGTCTGGCTTCCTCTCCGGCCTTTATTCACCTCCCGTGTAGCTGTGAGTGTGTGAGCCTGCAGGGCCCCATGGAATTGCCTAGAAGTAGGCTGAATCGCTGCAAGGGCTGAACAGCAGTATCGGGCAGGCTCGGGCAACGCGCGGCCCGTTCGGGTTATCGCTTCTCTGCCTTTTGGCTAAGATCAAGTGTAGTATCTGTTCTTATCAGTTTAATATCTGATACGTCCCCTATCTGGGGACCATATATTAAATGGATTTTTAGAACAGGGAGATGGAAATAGAGCTTGCTCTGTCCACTCCACGCATTGACCTGGTATTGCAGTATTTCCAGGACCGGTGCACCCTTTCCTTATGTGTTGACTAAAATCAGATTCCAAAAGTGTTTTTTGTGTTTGCCATTGTTTCTGTCTTTCTGAAGGGATCTCCCCTTTTAATCCCATTATTTCAACACCTGTTGGACAATGCATGAGTGATAATGAGCTAATTGATTAAATGCAATTAATGAATACATTGCCACCTCTTGTTTTGTGTCGTCTGTGTGTCTGTGTTTCCGGCATTTCACATTGGAACAGCTCATTCACCTTCCTTGTCTTCTCTCCGCCCTCCCTTTTAGGTAAGTTAAAGAGCTGCACCTGAGCCAGCCACTGATTGATGCAGCACCACAGTCAAATAGTGGAGTGGAGTAGGGGAACAGCAAACAGCCGTTAAAGCCGCCCGCCCGCCCGCCACAATGGACCTACCTGTGTACACTAGATGGATGTGATGGAATGTACTGTCGTCCCTACATTTCAAGAAGGAGTAAGAATTGCAGTTGCAACAAAGCCTTGCTTGCCTACAAAGAGAGCAGCAATTTGGATTTGTTACTATGTTACCTAGAAGAATAACAAACTGTGCAAGGATGGAGGTTGTAGGAGCAAGGAGAAGTTGTCTGTAAAGTTGGTGGATGCTTATTTTCCATTTTGCCGTCCCTTGTCTCCCTCTTGTGGCCTCCTGGAGGCAACTAGCTGTGCAAAAAAAGACAGCCTGGCGGCCGGCTGTTGCAGTGTTGCCCTCTCAGGCAACACTGAGTGACTGACTGAGCCGCACCGTCTTATATAAAGTTCAGACGGAACTTTGCACGTGTCATAGTGGAGCCCTGAGGAGCCAGAGCCAGCTTTCTGACATCATAATGGGGCCTCAGAGATAAAAGCCTGGGCCCAGGCAGTGTTGGTCAGTGCTGCTCAGCAGGCAGCACTGGACTGGACTGGATTACAGCTGATACAAGGTGTGAAGGAACAAGGGGTGGCTGTGGGCATGCACTTGCTGCCGCTGCCAGTGTTTATCTGCATGGCAGCAGGGCATTTGGGCGTTGCCAGGAAGGCGTTTTTATGTAGATTCCTCCTCTTTCAGCACTGCATTGTGGTGCAAGCAAAAGAAGCAAATCCTGTCTGGCTTCCTCTCCGGCCTTTATTCACCTCCCGTGTAGCTGTGAGTGTGTGAGCCTGCAGGGCCCCATGGAATTGCCTAGAAGTAGGCTGAATCGCTGCAAGGGCTGAACAGCAGTATCGGGCAGGCTCGGGCAACGCGCGGCCCGTTCGGGTTATCGCTTCTCGGCCTTTTGGCTAAGATCAAGTGTAGTATCTGTTCTTATCAGTTTAATATCTGATACGTCCCCTATCTGGGGACCATATATTAAATGGATTTTTAGAACAGGGAGATGGAAATAGAGCTTGCTCTGTCCACTCCACGCATTGACCTGGTATTGCAGTATTTCCAGGACCGGTGCACCCTTTCCTTATGTGTTGACTAAAATCAGATTCCAAAAGTGTTTTTTGTGTTTGCCATTGTTTCTGTCTTTCTGAAGGGATCTCCCCTTTTAATCCCATTATTTCAACACCTGTTGGACAATGCATGAGTGATAATGAGCTAATTGATTAAATGCAATTAATGAATACATTGCCACCTCTTGTTTTGTGTCGTCTGTGTGTCTGTGTTTCCGGCATTTCACATTGGAACAGCTCATTCACCTTCCTTGTCTTCTCTCCGCCCTCCCTTTTAGGTAAGTTAAAGAGCTGCACCTGAGCCAGCCACTGATTGATGCAGCACCACAGTCAAATAGTGGAGTGGAGTAGGGGAACAGCAAACAGCCGTTAAAGCCGCCCGCCCGCCCGCCCGCCCGCCACAATGGACCTACCTGTGTACACTAGATGGATGTGATGGAATGTACTGTCGTCCCTACATTTCAAGAAGGAGTAAGAATTGCAGTTGCAACAAAGCCTTGCTTGCCTACAAAGAGAGCAGCAATTTGGATTTGTTACTATGTTACCTAGAAGAATAACAAACTGTGCAAGGATGGAGGTTGTAGGAGCAAGGAGAAGTTGTCTGTAAAGTTGGTGGATGCTTATTTTCCATTTTGCCGTCCCTTGTCTCCCTCTTGTGGCCTCCTGGAGGCAACTAGCTGTGCAAAAAAAGACAGCCTGGCGGCCGGCTGTTGCAGTGTTGCCCTCTCAGGCAACACTGAGTGACTGACTGAGCCGCACCGTCTTATATAAAGTTCAGACGGAACTTTGCACGTGTCATAGTGGAGCCCTGAGGAGCCAGAGCCAGCTTTCTGACATCATAATGGGGCCTCAGAGATAAAAGCCTGGGCCCAGGCAGTGTTGGTCAGTGCTGCTCAGCAGGCAGCACTGGACTGGACTGGATTACAGCTGATACAAGGTGTGAAGGAACAAGGGGTGGCTGTGGGCATGCACTTGCTGCCGCTGCCAGTGTTTATCTGCATGGCAGCAGGGCATTTGGGCGTTGCCAGGAAGGCGTTTTTATGTAGATTCCTCCTCTTTCAGCACTGCATTGTGGTGCAAGCAAAAGAAGCAAATCCTGTCTGGCTTCCTCTCCGGCCTTTATTCACCTCCCGTGTAGCTGTGAGTGTGTGAGCCTGCAGGGCCCCATGGAATTGCCTAGAAGTAGGCTGAATCGCTGCAAGGGCTGAACAGCAGTATCGGGCAGGCTCGGGCAACGCGCGGCCCGTTCGGGTTATCGCTTCTCGGCCTTTTGGCTAAGATCAAGTGTAGTATCTGTTCTTATCAGTTTAATATCTGATACGTCCCCTATCTGGGGACCATATATTAAATGGATTTTTAGAACAGGGAGATGGAAATAGAGCTTGCTCTGTCCACTCCACGCATTGACCTGGTATTGCAGTATTTCCAGGACCGGTGCACCCTTTCCTTATGTGTTGACTAAAATCAGATTCCAAAAGTGTTTTTTGTGTTTGCCATTGTTTCTGTCTTTCTGAAGGGATCTCCCCTTTTAATCCCATTATTTCAACACCTGTTGGACAATGCATGAGTGATAATGAGCTAATTGATTAAATGCAATTAATGAATACATTGCCACCTCTTGTTTTGTGTCGTCTGTGTGTCTGTGTTTCCGGCATTTCACATTGGAACAGCTCATTCACCTTCCTTGTCTTCTCTCCGCCCTCCCTTTTAGGTAAGTTAAAGAGCTGCACCTGAGCCAGCCACTGATTGATGCAGCACCACAGTCAAATAGTGGAGTGGAGTAGGGGAACAGCAAACAGCCATTAAAGCCGCCCGCCCGCCCGCCCGCCACAATGGACCTACCTGTGTACACTAGATGGATGTGATGGAATGTACTGTCGTCCCTACATTTCAAGAAGGAGTAAGAATTGCAGTTGCAACAAAGCCTTGCTTGCCTACAAAGAGAGCAGCAATTTGGATTTGTTACTATGTTACCTAGAAGAATAACAAACTGTGCAAGGATGGAGGTTGTAGGAGCAAGGAGAAGTTGTCTGTAAAGTTGGTGGATGCTTATTTTCCATTTTGCAGTCCCTTGTCTCCCTCTTGTGGCCTCCTGGAGGCAACTAGCTGTGCAAAAAAAGACAGCCTGGCGGCCGGCTGTTGCAGTGTTGCCCTCTCAGGCAACACTGAGTGACTGACTGAGCCGCACCGTCTTATATAAAGTTCAGACGGAACTTTGCACGTGTCATAGTGGAGCCCTGAGGAGCCAGAGCCAGCTTTCTGACATCATAATGGGGCCTCAGAGATAAAAGCCTGGGCCCAGGCAGTGTTGGTCAGTGCTGCTCAGCAGGCAGCACTGGACTGGACTGGATTACAGCTGATACAAGGTGTGAAGGAACAAGGGGTGGCTGTGGGCATGCACTTGCTGCCGCTGCCAGTGTTTATCTGCATGGCAGCAGGGCATTTGGACGTTGCCAGGAAGGCGTTTTTATGTAGATTCCTCCTCTTTCAGCACTGCATTGTGGTGCAAGCAAAAGAAGCAAATCCTGTCTGGCTTCCTCTCCGGCCTTTATTCACCTCCCGTGTAGCTGTGAGTGTGTGAGCCTGCAGGGCCCCATGGAATTGCCTAGAAGTAGGCTGAATCGCTGCAAGGGCTGAACAGCAGTATCGGGCAGGCTCGGGCAACGCGCGGCCCGTTCGGGTTATCGCTTCTCGGCCTTTTGGCTAAGATCAAGTGTAGTATCTGTTCTTATCAGTTTAATATCTGATACGTCCCCTATCTGGGGACCATATATTAAATGGATTTTTAGAACAGGGAGATGGAAATAGAGCTTGCTCTGTCCACTCCACGCATTGACCTGGTATTGCAGTATTTCCAGGACCGGTGCACCCTTTCCTTATGTGTTGACTAAAATCAGATTCCAAAAGTGTTTTTTGTGTTTGCCATTGTTTCTGTCTTTCTGAAGGGATCTCCCCTTTTAATCCCATTATTTCAACACCTGTTGGACAATGCATGAGTGATAATGAGCTAATTGATTAAATGCAATTAATGAATACATTGCCACCTCTTGTTTTGTGTCGTCTGTGTGTCTGTGTTTCCGGCATTTCACATTGGAACAGCTCATTCACCTTCCTTGTCTTCTCTCCGCCCTCCCTTTTAGGTAAGTTAAAGAGCTGCACCTGAGCCAGCCACTGATTGATGCAGCACCACAGTCAAATAGTGGAGTGGAGTAGGGGAACAGCAAACAGCCATTAAAGCCGCCCGCCCGCCCGCCCGCCCGCCCGCCCGCCACAATGGACCTACCTGTGTACACTAGATGGATGTGATGGAATGTACTGTCGTCCCTACATTTCAAGAAGGAGTAAGAATTGCAGTTGCAACAAAGCCTTGCTTGCCTACAAAGAGAGCAGCAATTTGGATTTGTTACTATGTTACCTAGAAGAATAACAAACTGTGCAAGGATGGAGGTTGTAGGAGCAAGGAGAAGTTGTCTGTAAAGTTGGTGGATGCTTATTTTCCATTTTGCAGTCCCTTGTCTCCCTCTTGTGGCCTCCTGGAGGCAACTAGCTGTGCAAAAAAAGACAGCCTGGCGGCCGGCTGTTGCAGTGTTGCCCTCTCAGGCAACACTGAGTGACTGACTGAGCCGCACCGTCTTATATAAAGTTCAGACGGAACTTTGCACGTGTCATAGTGGAGCCCTGAGGAGCCAGAGCCAGCTTTCTGACATCATAATGGGGCCTCAGAGATAAAAGCCTGGGCCCAGGCAGTGTTGGTCAGTGCTGCTCAGCAGGCAGCACTGGACTGGACTGGATTACAGCTGATACAAGGTGTGAAGGAACAAGGGGTGGCTGTGGGCATGCACTTGCTGCCGCTGCCAGTGTTTATCTGCATGGCAGCAGGGCATTTGGGCGTTGCCAGGAAGGCGTTTTTATGTAGATTCCTCCTCTTTCAGCACTGCATTGTGGTGCAAGCAAAAGAAGCAAATCCTGTCTGGCTTCCTCTCCGGCCTTTATTCACCTCCCGTGTAGCTGTGAGTGTGTGAGCCTGCAGGGCCCCATGGAATTGCCTAGAAGTAGGCTGAATCGCTGCAAGGGCTGAACAGCAGTATCGGGCAGGCTCGGGCAACGCGCGGCCCGTTCGGGTTATCGCTTCTCTGCCTTTTGGCTAAGATCAAGTGTAGTATCTGTTCTTATCAGTTTAATATCTGATACGTCCCCTATCTGGGGACCATATATTAAATGGATTTTTAGAACAGGGAGATGGAAATAGAGCTTGCTCTGTCCACTCCACGCATTGACCTGGTATTGCAGTATTTCCAGGACCGGTGCACCCTTTCCTTATGTGTTGACTAAAATCAGATTCCAAAAGTGTTTTTTTGTGTTTGCCATTGTTTCTGTCTTTCTGAAGGGATCTCCCCTTTTAATCCCATTATTTCAACACCTGTTGGACAATGCATGAGTGATAATGAGCTAATTGATTAAATGCAATTAATGAATACATTGCCACCTCTTGTTTTGTGTCGTCTGTGTGTCTGTGTTTCCGGCATTTCACATTGGAACAGCTCATTCACCTTCCTTGTCTTCTCTCCGCCCTCCCTTTTAGGTAAGTTAAAGAGCTGCACCTGAGCCAGCCACTGATTGATGCAGCATCACAGTCAAATAGTGGAGTGGAGTAGGGGAACAGCAAACAGCCATTAAAGCCGCCCGCCCGCCACAATGGACCTACCTGTGTACACTAGATGGATGTGATGGAATGTACTGTCGTCCCTACATTTCAAGAAGGAGTAAGAATTGCAGTTGCAACAAAGCCTTGCTTGCCTACAAAGAGAGCAGCAATTTGGATTTGTTACTATGTTACCTAGAAGAATAACAAACTGTGCAAGGATGGAGGTTGTAGGAGCAAGGAGAAGTTGTCTGTAAAGTTGGTGGATGCTTATTTTCCATTTTGCAGTCCCTTGTCTCCCTCTTGTGGCCTCCTGGAGGCAACTAGCTGTGCAAAAAAAGACAGCCTGGCGGCCGGCTGTTGCAGTGTTGCCCTCTCAGGCAACACTGAGTGACTGACTGAGCCGCACCGTCTTATATAAAGTTCAGACGGAACTTTGCACGTGTCATAGTGGAGCCCTGAGGAGCCAGAGCCAGCTTTCTGACATCATAATGGGGCCTGAGAGATAAAAGCCTGGGCCCAGGCAGTGTTGGTCAGTGCTGCTCAGCAGGCAGCACTGGACTGGACTGGATTACAGCTGATACAAGGTGTGAAGGAACAAGGGGTGGCTGTGGGCATGCACTTGCTGCCGTTGCCAGTGTTTATCTGCATGGCAGCAGGGCATTTGGGCGTTGCCAGGAAGGCGTTTTTATGTAGATTCCTCCTCTTTCAGCACTGCATTGTGGTGCAAGCAAAAGAAGCAAATCCTGTCTGGCTTCCTCTCCGGCCTTTATTCACCTCCCGTGTAGCTGTGAGTGTGTGAGCCTGCAGGGCCCCATGGAATTGCCTAGAAGTAGGCTGAATCGCTGCAAGGGCTGAACAGCAGTATCGGGCAGGCTCGGGCAACGCGCGGCCCGTTCGGGTTATCGCTTCTCGGCCTTTTGGCTAAGATCAAGTGTAGTATCTGTTCTTATCAGTTTAATATCTGATACGTCCCCTATCTGGGGACCATATATTAAATGGATTTTTAGAACAGGGAGATGGAAATAGAGCTTGCTCTGTCCACTCCACGCATTGACCTGGTATTGCAGTATTTCCAGGACCGGTGCACCCTTTCCTTATGTGTTGACTAAAATCAGATTCCAAAAGTGTTTTTTGTGTTTGCCATTGTTTCTGTCTTTCTGAAGGGATCTCCCCTTTTAATCCCATTATTTCAACACCTGTTGGACAATGCATGAGTGATAATGAGCTAATTGATTAAATGCAATTAATGAATACATTGCCACCTCTTGTTTTGTGTCGTCTGTGTGTCTGTGTTTCCGGCATTTCACATTGGAACAGCTCATTCACCTTCCTTGTCTTCTCTCCGCCCTCCCTTTTAGGTAAGTTAAAGAGCTGCACCTGAGCCAGCCACTGATTGATGCAGCACCACAGTCAAATAGTGGAGTGGAGTAGGGGAACAGCAAACAGCCATTAAAGCCGCCCGCCCGCCCGCCCGCCCGCCACAATGGACCTACCTGTGTACACTAGATGGATGTGATGGAATGTACTGTCGTCCCTACATTTCAAGAAGGAGTAAGAATTGCAGTTGCAACAAAGCCTTGCTTGCCTACAAAGAGAGCAGCAATTTGGATTTGTTACTATGTTACCTAGAAGAATAACAAACTGTGCAAGGATGGAGGTTGTAGGAGCAAGGAGAAGTTGTCTGTAAAGTTGGTGGATGCTTATTTTCCATTTTGCAGTCCCTTGTCTCCCTCTTGTGGCCTCCTGGAGGCAACTAGCTGTGCAAAAAAAGACAGCCTGGCGGCCGGCTGTTGCAGTGTTGCCCTCTCAGGCAACACTGAGTGACTGACTGAGCCGCACCGTCTTATATAAAGTTCAGACGGAACTTTGCACGTGTCATAGTGGAGCCCTGAGGAGCCAGAGCCAGCTTTCTGACATCATAATGGGGCCTCAGAGATAAAAGCCTGGGCCCAGGCAGTGTTGGTCAGTGCTGCTCAGCAGGCAGCACTGGACTGGACTGGATTACAGCTGATACAAGGTGTGAAGGAACAAGGGGTGGCTGTGGGCATGCACTTGCTGCCGCTGCCAGTGTTTATCTGCATGGCAGCAGGGCATTTGGGCGTTGCCAGGAAGGCGTTTTTATGTAGATTCCTCCTCTTTCAGCACTGCATTGTGGTGCAAGCAAAAGAAGCAAATCCTGTCTGGCTTCCTCTCCGGCCTTTATTCACCTCCCGTGTAGCTGTGAGTGTGTGAGCCTGCAGGGCCCCATGGAATTGCCTAGAAGTAGGCTGAATCGCTGCAAGGGCTGAACAGCAGTATCGGGCAGGCTCGGGCAACGCGCGGCCCGTTCGGGTTATCGCTTCTCGGCCTTTTGGCTAAGATCAAGTGTAGTATCTGTTCTTATCAGTTTAATATCTGATACGTCCCCTATCTGGGGACCATATATTAAATGGATTTTTAGAACAGGGAGATAGAAATAGAGCTTGCTCTGTCCACTCCACACATTGACCTGGTATTGCAGTATTTCCAGGACCGGTGCACCCTTTCCTTATGTGTTGACTAAAATCAGATTCCAAAAGTGTTTTTTGTGTTTGCCATTGTTTCTGTCTTTCTGAAGGGATCTCCCCTTTTAATCCCATTATTTCAACACCTGTTGGACAATGCATGAGTGATAATGAGCTAATTGATTAAATGCAATTAATGAATACATTGCCACCTCTTGTTTTGTGTCGTCTGTGTGTCTGTGTTTCCGGCATTTCACATTGGAACAGCTCATTCACCTTCCTTGTCTTCTCTCCGCCCTCCCTTTTAGGTAAGTTAAAGAGCTGCACCTGAGCCAGCCACTGATTGATGCAGCACCACAGTCAAATAATGGAGTGGAGTAGGGGAACAGCAAACAGCCATTAAAGCCGCCCGCCCGCCCGCCCGCCCGCCACAATGTACCTACCTGTGTACACTAGATGGATGTGATGGAATGTACTGTCGTCCCTACATTTCAAGAAGGAGTAAGAATTGCAGTTGCAACAAAGCCTTGCTTGCCTACAAAGAGAGCAGCAATTTGGATTTGTTACTATGTTACCTAGAAGAATAACAAACTGTGCAAGGATGGAGGTTGTAGGAGCAAGGAGAAGTTGTCTGTAAAGTTGGTGGATGCTTATTTTCCATTTTGCAGTCCCTTGTCTCCCTCTTGTGGCCTCCTGGAGGCAACTAGCTGTGCAAAAAAAGACAGCCTGGCGGCCGGCTGTTGCAGTGTTGCCCTCTCAGGCAACACTGAGTGACTGACTGAGCCGCACCGTCTTATATAAAGTTCAGACGGAACTTTGCACGTGTCATAGTGGAGCCCTGAGGAGCCAGAGCCAGCTTTCTGACATCATAATGGGGCCTCAGAGATAAAAGCCTGGGCCCAGGCAGTGTTGGTCAGTGCTGCTCAGCAGGCAGCACCGGACTGGACTGGATTACAGCTGATACAAGGTGTGAAGGAACAAGGGGTGGCTGTGGGCATGCACTTGCTGCCGCTGCCAGTGTTTATCTGCATGGCAGCAGGGTATTTGGGCGTTGCCAGGAAGGCGTTTTTATGTAGATTCCTCCTCTTTCAGCACTGCATTGTGGTGCAAGCAAAAGAAGCAAATCCTGTCTGGCTTCCTCTCCGGCCTTTATTCACCTCCCGTGTAGCTGTGAGTGTGTGAGCCTGCAGGGCACCATGGAATTGCCTAGAAGTAGGCTGAATCGCTGCAAGGGCTGAACAGCAGTATCGGGCAGGCTCGGGCAACGCGCGGCCCGTTCGGGTTATCGCTTCTCGGCCTTTTGGCTAAGATCAAGTGTAGTATCTGTTCTTATCAGTTTAATATCTGATACGTCCCCTATCTGGGGACCATATATTAAATGGATTTTTAGAACAGGGAGATGGAAATAGAGCTTGCTCTGTCCACTCCACGCATTGACCTGGTATTGCAGTATTTCCAGGACCGGTGCACCCTTTCCTTATGTGTTGACTAAAATCAGATTCCAAAAGTGTTTTTTTGTGTTTGCCATTGTTTCTGTCTTTCTGAAGGGATCTCCCCTTTTAATCCCATTATTTCAACACCTGTTGGACAATGCATGAGTGATAATGAGCTAATTGATTAAATGCAATTAATGAATACATTGCCACCTCTTGTTTTGTGTCGTCTGTGTGTCTGTGTTTCCGGCATTTCACATTGGAACAGCTCATTCACCTTCCTTGTCTTCTCTCCGCCCTCCCTTTTAGGTAAGTTAAAGAGCTGCACCTGAGCCAGCCACTGATTGATGCAGCACCACAGTCAAATAGTGGAGTGGAGTAGGGGAACAGCAAACAGCCATTAAAGCCGCCCGCCCGCCCGCCACAATGGACCTACCTGTGTACACTAGATGGATGTGATGGAATGTACTGTCGTCCCTACATTTCAAGAAGGAGTAAGAATTGCAGTTGCAACAAAGCCTTGCTTGCCTACAAAGAGAGCAGCAATTTGGATTTGTTACTATGTTACCTAGAAGAATAACAAACTGTGCAAGGATGGAGGTTGTAGGAGCAAGGAGAAGTTGTCTGTAAAGTTGGTGGATGCTTATTTTCCATTTTGCAGTCCCTTGTCTCCCTCTTGTGGCCTCCTGGAGGCAACTAGCTGTGCAAAAAAAGACAGCCTGGCGGCCGGCTGTTGCAGTGTTGCCCTCTCAGGCAACACTGAGTGACTGACTGAGCCGCACCGTCTTATATAAAGTTCAGACGGAACTTTGCACGTGTCATAGTGGAGCCCTGAGGAGCCAGAGCCAGCTTTCTGACATCATAATGGGGCCTCAGAGATAAAAGCCTGGGCCCAGGCAGTGTTGGTCAGTGCTGCTCAGCAGGCAGCACTGGACTGGACTGGATTACAGCTGATACAAGGTGTGAAGGAACGAGGGGTGGCTGTGGGCATGCACTTGCTGCCGCTGCCAGTGTTTATCTGCATGGCAGCAGGGCATTTGGGCGTTGCCAGGAAGGCGTTTTTATGTAGATTCCTCCTCTTTCAGCACTGCATTGTGGTGCAAGCAAAAGAAGCAAATCCTGTCCGGCTTCCTCTCCGGCCTTTATTCACCTCCCGTGTAGCTGTGAGTGTGTGAGCCTGCAGGGCCCCATGGAATTGCCTAGAAGTAGGCTGAATCGCTGCAAGGGCTGAACAGCAGTATCGGGCAGGCTCGGGCAACGCGCGGCCCGTTCGGGTTATCGCTTCTCGGCCTTTTGGCTAAGATCAAGTGTAGTATCTGTTCTTATCAGTTTAATATCTGATACGTCCCCTATCTGGGGACCATATATTAAATGGATTTTTAGAACAGGGAGATGGAAATAGAGCTTGCTCTGTCCACTCCACGCATTGACCTGGTATTGCAGTATTTCCAGGACCGGTGCACCCTTTCCTTATGTGTTGACTAAAATCAGATTCCAAAAGCGTTTTTTGTGTTTGCCATTGTTTCTGTCTTTCTGAAGGGATCTCCCCTTTTAATCCCATTATTTCAACACCTGTTGGACAATGCATGAATGATAATGAGCTAATTGATTAAATGCAATTAATGAATACATTGCCACCTCTTGTTTTGTGTCGTCTGTGTGTCTGTGTTTCCTGCATTTCACATTGGAACAGCTCATTCACCTTCCTTGTCTTCTCTCCGCCCTCCCTTTTAGGTAAGTTAAAGAGCTGCACCTGAGCCAGCCACTGATTGATGCAGCACCACAGTCAAATAGTGGAGTGGAGTAGGGGAACAGCAAACAGCCATTAAAGCCGCCCGCCCGCCCGCCCGCCACAATGGACCTACCTGTGTACACTAGATGGATGTGATGGAATGTACTGTCGTCCCTACATTTCAAGAAGGAGTAAGAATTGCAGTTGCAACAAAGCCTTGCTTGCCTACAAAGAGAGCAGCAATTTGGATTTGTTACTATGTTACCTAGAAGAATAACAAACTGTGCAAGGATGGAGGTTGTAGGAGCAAGGAGAAGTTGTCTGTAAAGTTGGTGGATGCTTATTTTCCATTTTGCAGTCCCTTGTCTCCCTCTTGTGGCCTCCTGGAGGCAACTAGCTGTGCAAAAAAAGACAGCCTGGCGGCCGGCTGTTGCAGTGTTGCCCTCTCAGGCAACACTGAGTGACTGACTGAGCCGCACCGTCTTATATAAAGTTCAGACGGAACTTTGCACGTGTCATAGTGGAGCCCTGAGGAGCCAGAGCCAGCTTTCTGACATCATAATGGGGCCTCAGAGATAAAAGCCTGGGCCCAGGCAGTGTTGGTCAGTGCTGCTCAGCAGGCAGCACTGGACTGGACTGGATTACAGCTGATACAAGGTGTGAAGGAACAAGAGGTGGCTGTGGGCATGCACTTGCTGCCGCTGCCAGTGTTTATCTGCATGGCAGCAGGGCATTTGGGCGTTGCCAGGAAGGCGTTTTTATGTAGATTCCTCCTCTTTCAGCACTGCATTGTGGTGCAAGCAAAAGAAGCAAATCCTGTCTGGCTTCCTCTCCGGCCTTTATTCACCTCCCGTGTAGCTGTGAGTGTGTGAGCCTGCAGGGCCCCATGGAATTGCCTAGAAGTAGGCTGAATCGCTGCAAGGGCTGAACAGCAGTATTGGGCAGGCTCGGGCAACGCGCGGCCCGTTCGGGTTATCGCTTCTCGGCCTTTTGGCTAAGATCAAGTGTAGTATCTGTTCTTATCAGTTATCTGGGGACCATATATTAAATGGATTTTTAGAACAGGGAGATGGAAATAGAGCTTGCTCTGTCCACTCCACGCATTGACCTGGTATTGCAGTATTTCCAGGACCGGTGCACCCTTTCCTTATGTGTTGACTAAAATCAGATTCCAAAAGTGTTTTTTGTGTTTGCCATTGTTTCTGTCTTTCTGAAGGGATCTCCCCTTTTAATCCCATTATTTCAACACCTGTTGGACAATGCATGAGTGATAATGAGCTAATTGATTAAATGCAATTAATGAATACATTGCCACCTCTTGTTTTGTGTCGTCTGTGTGTCTGTGTTTCCGGCATTTCACATTGGAACAGCTCATTCACCTTCCTTGTCTTCTCTCCGCCCTCCCTTTTAGGTAAGTTAAAGAGCTGCACCTGAGCCAGCCACTGATTGATGCAGCACCACAGTCAAATAGTGGAGTGGAGTAGGGGAACAGCAAACAGCCATTAAAGCCGCCCGCCCGCCCGCCCGCCACAATGGACCTACCTGTGTACACTAGATGGATGTGATGGAATGTACTGTCGTCCCTACATTTCAAGAAGGAGTAAGAATTGCAGTTGCAACAAAGCCTTGCTTGCCTACAAAGAGAGCAGCAATTTGGATTTGTTACTATGTTACCTAGAAGAATAACAAACTGTGCAAGGATGGAGGTTGTAGGAGCAAGGAGAAGTTGTCTGTAAAGTTGGTGGATGCTTATTTTCCATTTTGCAGTCCCTTGTCTCCCTCTTGTGGCCTCCTGGAGGCAACTAGCTGTGCAAAAAAAGACAGCCTGGCGGCCGGCTGTTGCAGTGTTGCCCTCTCAGGCAACACTGAGTGACTGACTGAGCCGCACCGTCTTATATAAAGTTCAGACGGAACTTTGCACGTGTCATAGTGGAGCCCTGAGGAGCCAGAGCCAGCTTTCTGACATCATAATGGGGCCTCAGAGATAAAAGCCTGGGCCCAGGCAGTGTTGGTCAGTGCTGCTCAGCAGGCAGCACTGGACTGGACTGGATTACAGCTGATACAAGGTGTGAAGGAACAAGGGGTGGCTGTGGGCATGCACTTGCTGCCGCTGCCAGTGTTTATCTGCATGGCAGCAGGGCATTTGGGCGTTGCCAGGAAGGCGTTTTTATGTAGATTCCTCCTCTTTCAGCACTGCATTGTGGTGCAAGCAAAAGAAGCAAATCCTGTCTGGCTTCCTCTCCGGCCTTTATTCACCTCCCGTGTAGCTGTGAGTGTGTGAGCCTGCAGGGCCCCATGGAATTGCCTAGAAGTAGGCTGAATCGCTGCAAGGGCTGAACAGCAGTATCGGGCAGGCTCGGGCAACGCGCGGCCCGTTCGGGTTATCGCTTCTCGGCCTTTTGGCTAAGATCAAGTGTATTATCTGTTCTTATCAGTTTAATATCTGATACGTCCCCTATCTGGGGACCATATATTAAATGGATTTTTAGAACAGGGAGATGGAAATAGAGCTTGCTCTGTCCACTCCACGCATTGACCTGGTATTGCAGTATTTCCAGGACCGGTGCACCCTTTCCTTATGTGTTGACTAAAATCAGATTCCAAAAGTGTTTTTTGTGTTTGCCATTGTTTCTGTCTTTCTGAAGGGATCTCCCCTTTTAATCCCATTATTTCAACACCTGTTGGACAATGCATGAGTGATAATGAGCTAATTGATTAAATGCAATTAATGAATACATTGCCACCTCTTGTTTTGTGTCGTCTGTGTGTCTGTGTTTCCGGCATTTCACATTGGAACAGCTCATTCACCTTCCTTGTCTTCTCTCCGCCCTCCCTTTTAGGTAAGTTAAAGAGCTGCACCTGAGCCAGCCACTGATTGATGCAGCACCACAGTCAAATAGTGGAGTGGAGTAGGGGAACAGCAAACAGCCATTAAAGCCGCCCGCCCGCCACAATGGACCTACCTGTGTACACTAGATGGATGTGATGGAATGTACTGTCGTCCCTACATTTCAAGAAGGAGTAAGAATTGCAGTTGCAACAAAGCCTTGCTTGCCTACAAAGAGAGCAGCAATTTGGATTTGTTACTATGTTACCTAGAAGAATAACAAACTGTGCAAGGATGGAGGTTGTAGGAGCAAGGAGAAGTTGTCTGTAAAGTTGGTGGATGCTTATTTTCCATTTTGCAGTCCCTTGTCTCCCTCTTGTGGCCTCCTGGAGGCAACTAGCTGTGCAAAAAAAGACAGCCTGGCGGCCGGCTGTTGCAGTGTTGCCCTCTCAGGCAACACTGAGTGACTGACTGAGCCGCACCGTCTTATATAAAGTTCAGACGGAACTTTGCACGTGTCATAGTGGAGCCCTGAGGAGCCAGAGCCAGCTTTCTGACATCATAATGGGGCCTCAGAGATAAAAGCCTGGGCCCAGGCAGTGTTGGTCAGTGCTGCTCAGCAGGCAGCACTGGACTGGACTGGATTACAGCTGATACAAGGTGTGAAGGAACAAGGGGTGGCTGTGGGCATGCACTTGCTGCCGCTGCCAGTGTTTATCTGCATGGCAGCAGGGCATTTGGGCGTTGCCAGGAAGGCGTTTTTATGTAGATTCCTCCTCTTTCAGCACTGCATTGTGGTGCAAGCAAAAGAAGCAAATCCTGTCTGGCTTCCTCTCCGGCCTTTATTCACCTCCCGTGTAGCTGTGAGTGTGTGAGCCTGCAGGGCCCCATGGAATTGCTTAGAAGTAGGCTGAATCGCTGCAAGGGCTGAACAGCAGTATCGGGCAGGCTCGGGCAACGCGCGGCCCGTTCGGGTTATCGCTTCTCGGCCTTCTGGCTGAGATCAAGTGTAGTTCTGATTACTTGTAGTCAGTGCTGCCTGGTCTTGGTTAGGAGGTGCTCAGGTACCCTCTCTCTCGGCCTCGGGGGATCGTCCAGGTTCGCCTGGACTTCACCCCCGTGCTGCTATTTGGGAGAGAGGCTTAGTCCTGAGCAACGAGTTGCGATCCACATATCCCCCGTGTAGGCTTCGGCCGAAAAGGGGAAAGCTGCGTAGACGTTACGTCACCAACGGGTGGCGTAACTTTCCGTGAAAACCCCTCACCATGGACGAAAGTCCTGGTGAGATACCGGCGTATGCCCGGATAAAGAATACAATCCGTGTTATTGTATCAGAAGAGAAGGCGACGACCTGCGGCCTGAAGTTCTTGGTGGAGACCGTGCTTGTTGGCATTTTCAACATTCAGAAGCGGGAGATATTGGCGGTACAAGACTATCCTAGGAGAAGAACATACGACATAACTTTTGTACAGAATGGAGTGTTCCAAGATCTGCTGGCGGCATACATGGTAAAAAACGATCCGAGACTGGACGGTATTGAATTTTACGAACATGTGTTGGACATCACTAAGATGATTGTGATAAAAATGTACTGCCCGTTTGCTGATTTAAAAGATGTGATGTCCTTTTTATCCCCCTATTTCAAAAGTGTAAAATGTATTGGCAAAATAATGAACGAAGTTGGAGTTTGGACGTCAAAGTGGAGATTTTTAGTAACTTGTTATAGAGATGCCAATACAGCAGGGGGGATAATGTTGCCGCCAGCACGCTTTAAATTAGGAGATATGGCAGGAGATCTTTTTTATACAGGAATGCCTCCATTCTGTAGAAAATGTCAAAAGTACGGTCACACCAAAGAGTTCTGCGAAAGCACCTGTAGGAACTGTGGCAGCTCTGAGCACGAGGCCAAATCTTGCCCTCTGGGGAAAAGGTGTCGTTTTTGCAGCCGAGTTGGTCATCTATATGCTACTTGTCCCCACAGATCGGAACAACCCGAGGTCCGGCCGAGGCGTCCAGAGCAGCCAGCAGGCCAGATCGCCCCCGCACAAGGAGAGGAACCAAGAGGTGAAGAGGCAGATGACATGGACACCTCCAGCAGACCCCCCCAAACAGGTGACCCAAAGGAGCAAAGGCGGTTTAAGAGAAGAGCCAGTGATCAGCGGACGAAAAAGCCCCCTCAGGAAACGGAGGAGATGGGTAGTTCGGATGAAGCTGATCCGCCTGGGCCGCAGGAGATGCTGGGTCAGCCTGTACCTGAGGCAGAGGACCCGGGTGGAGCGGCAGCTAGGTCTAAGAGGCGTAGGGCGTACTCAGAGGTGGCAGCGGGGGTGCCGATGGGAGTACCTGCTAGAGCGAAAGCAGGGAAACCAGTTGACGCGCCCCCGGAAGCACCAGCTGAAGGTCTCCCCCCTTCTCGCCAGTTGGGGGAGACAAGCATAGCTGCCTCTGAGGTGACAGAAGTCCCTGAAACGGCCGCGAGTGCGTTTCCTGCCCCTATCGTAGGGGAGGAGGCTGCCATACAAAATGCTCCAGAAACCTTGCCCGTGGAGTCCATCTGGGACCCATTTTCGATAAGTGCCTCAGGTATGGCGGGGGGTCAGCTGTCTGACATGAGTTCCTCTCCAATCTCCTCAAGTTATACAGTCGGTTTGAAGTCGGAGGGCGATGAGAGTTCGAGTGAGGTCTCTGGTAACGCCGAGGACTGCTGAGGCCACCTCGGGTAAGATTACATAAGACTGTCTCTTTTCCCTTTTCCTCATGGCAGAGTTAGGTGGCATTTCCTTAAATGTTAGGAGCGTGCATTCTAAGACGAGAAGAGCTGCCCTGTTTGACTATCTTTCTATTTTTTCCGCCACCGTTTTTTTCCTACAGGAATGCTGTATCCCACATCGCACGAACTACAACAAATATAAGGAAGACTGGAGACTCGGACCTTCAGTGTGGTCCGGGTCTAACGATTCCAGAGCCGCAGGTGTCGCCATTTTATTTAAAGGGAACGTTTTAATTGACAGTTTTAATGAAATTTTACCAGGTAGAATTTTATTGGTCAAAGCTTTTATAGACGGTATTAGATGGCAGTTTTTAAATTTTTATGGGTCCTCGGACAAGAATGAAAGAGCTAGAATGCTAGAGATTTTACCCCTTTTTTTAAACGATTCAGAGCCACTTGTTTTAGCGGGTGATTTTAATTGTATTTTAAAGGGGGAACGCCGGTTCTCTAACTCAGTAAGCAGGAATTATGACAAAACCTCCTCATTATTAAAAGATATAGTTACTGATTTTAAACTTACTGATGTTTTTAAGAAATGTAACAGCAATTTATCTGCAGAGGCCGGCGTCACCTGGAGCAATGTGAACTGTAGCTCCAGGATCGATTTTATATTCTGCTCTTATCAAGTACTGCCTTTTAAATGTGATCTTAATCCCAATGTTTTATCTGATCATAAATTATTGTATTTTAAAGTTAAAAATGATATTGGGAAAAATACTGTCAAAAAAGCCTGGAAAATGAACGTTTCCCTTTTAGATGATCCGCAAATTTTATCTGATTTTATTACCTTTTATAAGGGCTGCAGACGGGTAAGACATCCAAATATGTCCATAGTCTCATGGTGGGAGAAAATAAAAATAAAAATAAGAGACTTTTTCATAAAAATCGGAAGGAGAAAAGCAAAAGAAAAACAGGATTTTTTTGCTAATTTGAATACCCGTCTGCAGACCCAATACAAGTTCAGAGAACAGGGTATGCAGGTGGAGGAGGAGATTATGGAGATTAGGAAGGAGATCTCCCAGTGCCTGGAGCAGAGAGGTAAGGAAATTGTCTTTCGTTCAAAAATGAAACACCTCGAGGAAAATGAGACCTGCTCCAGGTACTTTTTTAAGAAAATTAACGATAAGCATACCCTGTTAGACAATGTTGATGGAGATACAAACACTGACAATATTTTAAAAAAGGTACACAGATTTTATGCGGATCTTTTTAATATAAAGCTTGTTAATGTTGATTTGATGAACGACTCATTGAAGGAGGTTGACGCTGTTTTAAATCCTGTCTCCAAAGATTTTTTATTACAGGATATTACGGAACAGGAGATTTTAGATACCATCAAGAGTTTTAAAACAGGTAAAGTCCCTGGCCCTGATGGTATACCCATAGAGTTTTATGTCACATTTTATGGAGTTTTAAAAGAGGATCTCTATTCCCTTTTTACTCAAGTTTTTAGAACAAAAGCCCTCCCGGGGTCCTGGAAGAAAGGTGAGGTGTCCCTGCTTTATAAAAAGGGGGACAAAACAGATATTAAAAACTGGAGGCCTATCACCTTACTAAACGCAGACTACAAAATAATGGCCAAGATTTGCGCGAATAGGCTAAAGGCTGTTATAGAGAAAATCGTCCACTCCAACCAAGTCTGTGGGATACCTGGGAGGAGCATATGGGACAATTTAAACCTTTTAAAAGATGCTATTGGTGATACGAAGGAGAGAAAAGGCAGATTGGCGGTTTTATCCATAGATTTCGAGAAAGCCTTTGATAGAGTATCACATTTTTATCTTTTTAAGGTTTTAGAAAAGATGGGTATACCAGAAGGCTTTTTACAGTCTCTGAAGGCCTTTTATGAAAATTGTACGAGCAAGATTTTAGTAAAGGGTTTTAAGACACAGGATGTCCTTTTAAACTCCGGAGTGAAGCAGGGGTGTCCCTTGTCCCCACTACTTTTTATATGTGCGATCGAGCCTCTACTCTGCAGATTGAGGAATGACAAGCAGATATGTGGAGTCCCCCTGCCGGGCGGGGGGGGACTAGAGGCAAAAGTAGTGGGGTACATGGATGATGTCGCGGTCCTGTGCAGGGACGCCCCGTCACTGCAAAAAGCATTACAACAGATATACCAATTTTGCTGCTCCTCCGGTTTTAAAGTCAATTTTAATAAAAGTAATATTTTAAATATTGGCAATATGATTTTACAGGACATTCCAGTCCCTGTGTCGGAGTCTGTACAGATTTTAGGGGTCTCCTTCAATGAGTCAAACAATGGTTTTATCAGTTGGGACTTGGTGGCACAAAAAGTTAATAAGAAAATTTGTTTATGGAATCTTAGAAAACTGACAATGGAGGGAAAAATTTTAATCACAAAAATGGTGATTTTACCAATTTTATTATATCTAAGTATGGTTTTCCCTCCCCCTGATATTTTATTAAAAAAGATTACCAAGGCATGTTTTACATTTTTATGGAATTCTAGGATGGAGAAGCTCAGGAGAGAAAAAGTGATGTTACCAAAGCTAATGGGTGGTAAAGATTTTCCAAATATAAAAGCATTTCTTTTAATCCATTTTTTTACACTGTGTCTTAATACTGTTTTTAAGGAACACTACTGGTCTTATTTTATCCGTTTTAACACTGGCTATTTTATGAGGAGGTACGGATGGTTCTCTACGGTTTTAAGCTCGCCATATGCTTTTAACCTGCCAGACCAGTATAAGATTTTAGAAAAAATAGTGAACCTTTTTAACCTAAAAGACAAAAGAATAGAAGATGTAAAAAATAGTAAATATGTTTTAAAGGAAATAAAAGAAAATGTTTTAATAGCCCCCATTAGCAATTTTAATGAAAACAAATGCAAAATTATCTGGAGCATGGTTAATGCTAAATTCATTTTTAATTCACAGAAGGATCTGGCCTGGAGCTGCGCCCACGAGTGTCTTCCATGCCGGGCATTCCAGCATCGAAGGGGACTGACCAACTCGGCTGCGTGTCCAAGGGGAGGATGCCGCGATGACGAGACAGTCTTACATCTCTTTTGGCAATGTTATTTTTCACAACTTATATGGACAAAAATCCTCCCCTTGATGAAGAAGATAACCGGAATAAAGAGAATTACAAGTGAAGGCGTTTTTTACGGATGTCTGGAGTGCCCAACAAGGACTCAGAAAATTATGGCATGGAAGATTACTAACTGCGTTAAAGCAGCTCTGTGGGCGGCCAGGAATATTCTTTTATTCAAACATGAAATTTTATCTGTGAATGATATTTTAGGAATTTGTTTTTATGAAATGCACAAGTATTATCTTTTAGACAAAAAATTCTCTCCTGTTTTAAGTAGAAAATGGTTTTTTAGCGAATGGAATTCTATAATATGATGCCACCAAGTGCCCTTTTATAAATTGTATGATTTTAATCTGACAATTTGTATTTATTTTTTAACCATTGTTGTAAAATTTGAATCCCTGTAAAAATGTTGAAAAATGTTAATTTATTGTAAAACCTGAAAAATTTTAAATAAACGGTTACCCCCAAAGTTGGGGTAGTCAACTTAAAAAAAAATCTGTTCTTATCAGTTTAATATCTGATACGTCCCCTATCTGGGGACCATATATTAAATGGATTTTTAGAACAGGGAGATGGAAATAGAGCTTGCTCTGTCCACTCCACGCATTGACCTGGTATTGCAGTATTTCCAGGACCGGTGCACCCTTTCCTTATGTGTTGACTAAAATCAGATTCCAAAAGTGTTTTTTGTGTTTGCCATTGTTTCTGTCTTTCTGAAGGGATCTCCCCTTTTAATCCCATTATTTCAACACCTGTTGGACAATGCATGAGTGATAATGAGCTAATTGATTAAATGCAATTAATGAATACATTGCCACCTCTTGTTTTGTGTCGTCTGTGTGTCTGTGTTTCCGGCATTTCACATTGGAACAGCTCATTCACCTTCCTTGTCTTCTCTCCGCCCTCCCTTTTAGGTAAGTTAAAGAGCTGCACCTGAGCCAGCCACTGATTGATGCAGCACCACAGTCAAATAGTGGAGTGGAGTAGGGGAACAGCAAACAGCCATTAAAGCCGCCCGCCCGCCCGCCCGCCAGCCACAATGGACCTACCTGTGTACACTAGATGGATGTGATGGAATGTACTGTCGTCCCTACATTTCAAGAAGGAGTAAGAATTGCAGTTGCAACAAAGCCTTGCTTGCCTACAAAGAGAGCAGCAATTTGGATTTGTTACTATGTTACCTAGAAGAATAACAAACTGTGCAAGGATGGAGGTTGTAGGAGCAAGGAGAAGTTGTCTGTAAAGTTGGTGGATGCTTATTTTCCATTTTGCAGTCCCTTGTCTCCCTCTTGTGGCCTCCTGGAGGCAACTAGCTGTGCAAAAAAAGACAGCCTGGCGGCCGGCTGTTGCAGTGTTGCCCTCTCAGGCAACACTGAGTGACTGACTGAGCCGCACCGTCTTATATAAAGTTCAGACGGAACTTTGCACGTGTCATAGTGGAGCCCTGAGGAGCCAGAGCCAGCTTTCTGACATCATAATGGGGCCTCAGAGATAAAAGCCTGGGCCCAGGCAGTGTTGGTCAGTGCTGCTCAGCAGGCAGCACTGGACTGGACTGGATTACAGCTGATACAAGGTGTGAAGGAACAAGGGGTGGCTGTGGGCATGCACTTGCTGCTGCTGCCAGTGTTTATCTGCATGGCAGCAGGGCATTTGGGCGTTGCCAGGAAGGCGTTTTTATGTAGATTCCTCCTCTTTCAGCACTGCATTGTGGTGCAAGCAAAAGAAGCAAATCCTGTCTGGCTTCCTCTCCGGCCTTTATTCACCTCCCGTGTAGCTGTGAGTGTGTGAGCCTGCAGGGCCCCATGGAATTGCCTAGAAGTAGGCTGAATCGCTGCAAGGGCTGAACAGCAGTATCGGGCAGGCTCGGGCAACGCGCGGCCCGTTCGGGTTATCGCTTCTCGGCCTTTTGGCTAAGATCAAGTGTAGTATCTGTTCTTATCAGTCCTTGTAAGGATAGATAGCTCGGAGAACCACTGGGGGCTATAAACACTAGATTAGCGATCCAAGAGCGTTCCAGACGAAGCCGGCGACGAACTGCGGAGAAGAACCAGCGAAGACGACGATCCAGAAGGGAGAAGCCGCCATCGGGGAAGAAGCTCCAGGAGATCGCTGCCGGGAAGAAGAAGGAGAACTTCGGAGAAGAGCCGCTGCTGAAGGGGATCTTCGAAGAAGCTCGGCCGCAGAAGAAGAAGCTCGACGAGGAACCGCTGCGGAAGAAATTTCGTGGAAGAACCTCGGCCAGCAAGGAGAAGATTTGCATAGCTCCGCCCCCTTCGGGAAAGAGCTATCGAAGATCCTCCCCAAGCGACAGGAACAGCTGGAAGAAGCCATGGCCTCAACCAGCAACCCTGCCACCCAGAAGAAGAAGGCTGATGGACCAGGTGAGCCGACCCAGGCCAGGACATCTCCTCCTGAAGCCTCCTCAAGCCAACAGGCCACCAGGAAGCCGAACCAGGCTGCTCCAACCCTGGAGCCCTGGATGAAGCAGACGGTGGCCCTGAAGCTGAAGGAGGTGGACGGGAGAGTGCCGGACATGACGGAAGAAGTGTTCTGCCAGAAGATGCTCCTGGACCAGGGCTTCGCTAAGCCGGAGACCATCAGCATCCAGGCCTTCATGACCGGGATGTTCTTCGTGACCTTCGCTTCGATCAACATCTGCAGAAGGTACTGGGAGATGGTGAAAGCGGCGAGGCCTGAATCCCCTTTCTCTCGCTTTGTGGGCAACTGCCCTGTCCAAAGAGAGGAAAGGCGGGTGACGGTCTCAATGCGGAACCCACACACCCCCGGCAAAGACATCACCACGCTCCTGAAGCGGTTCTGCACAGTGGTGAGGGAACCCACCCACATCCTGAACGGACTCGGCTTCTGGACTGGCAAGTGGTCGGTAATCGTCCGACTGAACAAGGATTCGAGCGCGGAAGACGGCCTCCAGCACCTGCCCCAGTCATTCTCGCTGGGCAACTCCTACGGCCTCATCTACTACCCGGACATGCCGCAGATCTGCAGGAGATGCAGCAAGAAGGGTCATTCGGTGAAGGACTGCAAGGAGGACGCCTGCAAGAACTGCCGGGTAACAGGACACGAGACCAAAGACTGCCCGAAACGGACAATGTGCAACCTCTGCGGACAAGCAGCCCACTCCTACAAGGACTGCCCGAAGAGGGATCGATCCTGGGCAACTGTAGCGGCGAAAGCTCCGGCCAGAGGGAACCCCGCCCCAGCCAGAGCTCGAGCGGCGCAGAAGACCGGGAATAAGAAGGATGGTAAGAAGACGACAGTCCCTCCCCCCCCTCTCCCGGCCCTCCCTCGCCCTACCCTTCCCACCCTCCCTCGCCCGGCCCTCCCCACCCCCCCGTCCCCAACCCCTGTCACCCCCACTGAGGCTCTCACCTTCTCCTACCCACCCATCTCAGTGGTCCTGTCACCTGCACCTCTCCCAACCCAGCCTCCCTTCTACCCAGCTCCAGCAGCACTAACATCTTCCTCTCCAGCTGCTGGAGTCCTCTCCCTGGAGGATTTTCCCCCTCTTGTCTCCTCAGGTGCCATCCAGAGGAAGAGAAAGGTGAGGGACAGCCCAGCGGCTGAGTCCTCAAAGCGACAAGTCGTGGAAATCTGCGAAGATTCCCTTGCGCAGCAGGAGGAAATGGAGCAGATGGTGGAGGAACTCGTGTCTGAACCTGAGGTCATCGACTTCACAACAGACATCCAGGTGGCTACAATCCTGGAACAATTTTTGTCAGAGGGCCTGCTGGATCTTTCGGACCCGCCAGGCGAGGAGGATCCGCCCGACCGGACTGGTAACTAAGGTGTATCGTTTGCACTAACCTTCTTTATTCTCCCCCATGGCTGCTAAACTTAACATCTTTAGCCTCAATGTGAGGAGTGTTAGAGATAGGACTAGATGTCAGATGGTGCTAACTTTTCTTTCCAAGCAGTCGAGTGATATATTTATGCTGCAGGAATGTACTCTCCCCTCTTCCAGGTCATATCATCACCTGGCCAGGCAGTGGACCCATGGCCCGTCCTACTGGTCTGGTGGGGGCGACTGTAAGTCTGCGGGGGTTGCCATCCTGATTAGGGGAGGCGTATTTACTGTTGACTCTGTCCAGGAGCTCGTCTGCGGCCGCTTGTTGGTCGTAGACGGTTCCTGGGCAGGAGAGCCGATTAGGCTCATCAACGTGTACGCCCCCCCTATGAAGGCTGAGCGCCTGGAACTATTCCAGACCCTGCGGACCCAGCTCGCCACCACTAGGGCAGTGGTGATGGCCGGGGACTTCAACTGCCTCATCGAAGAGGATGGACGAAGTTCCGGCACTTCAATCAAGCTGGATGTCAGTTCCAAACTGCTTATCGAGATGGTAACCGAAGCATCCTTGCAGGACGTTGTGGGCTCCATGGGGATCGGCTCTGTGAACTATTCATGGAGCCGACCCGATGGCTCACTTCGTTCTCGGATTGACTTTGTGTTCACCTCCCGGGCAGTCAAGCAGCATGGGCACTCCATGATCCCCTGCTTCTTCTCTGACCACAGGGCCATTCTCTTCCAGGGTGCCATCGGCCACGGTTTTCCTCCCGGCCCTGGCTCCTGGAAGCTGAATTGTGCCCTGCTGGAAAGAGAGGAGGTACTGGCGGAACTTAGAGACGCCTATATTGTTTGGAGGAATGATAAAGTTTTCTTTGACAAAACCTGTGACTGGTGGGAATATGTTAAAGTTGAATTTCGTTGTTTCTTTCAGGCAAAAAGTCGTCAACAGGCGTGTGAGAGGAAGAGAGACTTCAGAGAGATGCAGCGTCAGCTGCGATCCCTGCAAGACCTCCTTCAATGCGGCTGGGACGTCAGGAAGGAGCTGGAGGAAGCCAAAAAGGGCCTGAAAAGGCACTTTGAGGAGGAATCCAAGCGAATTGTCTTTCGTTCCAAGGTGGAGAACCTGGAGAAGGGTGAGAAATGTAACTCGTTCTTTTTCAGGAAACTCCATGCCGGCCACACGCCCCTGAAGGAACTCCGAGATGAGACCGGAAACATGCATTCTGGGAAGAAGGAGGTGATGGGAGTCGTCACAGACTACTACCGAAGCCTCTACTCCCGGAAAACCACTGACCCCGAAGCCGCCGATAAATTCCTGTCAGGTATCACTAATCATCTTGATCCTGCAGGTACGGAGGCTATGGATGTACCCCTGACGGTGGAGGAACTGCTCTCTGCCGCTAAATCCTTCAGACCCGGCAGGACCCCGGGCAGTGATGGTCTCCCAGCAGAGCTCTATGTAGCGCTGGGGGACTTGATCTGTCCGGACCTGCTGGAGCTCTATGAGGAGATGGTGGTGGAGGGTAGAATGCCACCGTCCTTGAGAGAAGGCATGATCACGATCTTGTATAAGCGGAAGGGGGAGAGATGTGACCTGAAAAACTGGCGTCCCATCTCTCTCCTGAACGTGGACTACAAGATCCTCGCCAAAGTATTGACCAACAGACTGAAGGTTGTCATCGGACAGATCATCGGATCGGACCAAACCTGCGGCATTCCTGGCCGTAGGGTGGCCGACAGTCTTGCCCTGGTGAGGGACACGGTGCATTACATGCAAAGCCGCCGTACACA
The DNA here is from genome assembly GCF_050947455.1 of Rhinoderma darwinii. NCBI lineage: Eukaryota > Metazoa > Chordata > Amphibia > Anura > Rhinodermatidae > Rhinoderma > Rhinoderma darwinii. Next base: position 231,032,174 of record NC_134691.1, read on the forward strand.
CGCGGCCCTGGTCAGTCTGGATCAGGAGAAGGCTTTTGACCGGGTCTCTCACGAATTCATGGGTAAGGCTCTGCGTAGGCTGCGGCTTGGCAGGTTGTTCTGTTTGTATGTTAACCTGATGTATTGCGACATTTACAGCTCGGTGCTGGTGAACGGCTGGAAGACTGACCCCTTTCCTGTATCGTCGGGGGTTAGACAAGGCTGTCCTCTTTCACCTCTCCTTTTTGTTTGTGTTATAGAGCTCTTCGCAGAGGCTATCCGGCAGAATGGAGAGATCAGAGGGATCACCGCACCAGGTCCAGGACACTTCGAGGTCAAATGCTCGCTGTACATGGACGACGTGACCGTCTTCTGCGCTGACCAGAGTTCGGTGACTGCACTCGTCCAGACCTGCGAGGAGTTCGGACGCGCTTCAGGGGCAAAAGTCAACTGCGGGAAGTCGGAAGCCATGCTCTTCGGAAAGTGGTACCTGCCTTCTCCTGCCTCCTTCCCGTTTACTATCAAGCCGGACTTCATCAAAATTCTGGGAGTCTGGTTCGGTAAGGAAGGTGCAGCCCTAAAGTCGTGGGAAGAACGCTTGGCCAAAGTCAACCAAAGGATCGGACTGTGGAGCCTCAGACAACTCACTATTGAGGGCAAAGCAATGGTCCTGCGTAACGAAGTCTTGCCTGTGCTACAATACACTGCACAGGCATGGCCCCCTCTTGCCACCGTCTCGAGGGCCATTACCAGGACCGTGTTTCGCTTCATCTGGGGCTCGAAAATGGACAGAGTAAAGCGGACTGTTATGTACAAGGAGCCCCGCAAAGGTGGGAAGGGTATACCCGACATTCCCACTCTGCTGCGGATCGCTTTTGTATGTGACTGTGTTCGTAGGACTCTGAGGACAGCAAACGGCTCTGCGGGCAAGGCCATGTCCCGCTACTTCCTCCTTCCCCTCTGGCGAGGTATTGGCTGGGACAAGTGGGACAGCTCCTTCCCTTACAACTGGCACGCTCCCTGGTTCTACGGAGATGTCGCCCGGTTTGTGAGGGAGCATCAACTGGAGGGTCTTAAGCCCGACTTGTGGAAACCTAAGACGATCCACAAGCACATCAGAGCAAAGGACTCACTGGAGTCTGTTCCAGGGCTTCATGCCGACACGTTGGAGACTGTTTGGACTAACGTGTCATCTGGCAGGTTGACCAACGGGCACAAGGACATTTCATGGATGGCCATCCAGGGAGGACTGCCTCTTAGGTCATTCATGCATGCCCGCAACCTGTGCAAGACCCGGTACTGCCCCAGGTGCCCCTTCACGGAGGAAACATCTTTGCACATTTTCTGGCAGTGCCCCTTTGCACAGGGTCTGTTGAAAGCCTTGGAACATGAACTCAAGGACTCAGTACCCAGGAACAGACTGTCGTACCGCTCGGTACTTTATGGACTATTTCCTGGGAATACCACGGATGGAGCAATCCAGGAAGCCTGGCGCCTTATGAACTGCTTTAAGGACGCTATATGGTTTGCCAGGAACCGTCTGATTTTGCGGAGAGAGAGTGTGTCCGTCCAGGACTGCCGCAGGCTGATCCACAGCCTGCTCAGAGACTATTCCACCTGGGACAGCCCGGACGTCGATGAGGAAGAGGACTGATACTCCCCTTCCCCCCACTCTCCCTTCTTGTGTGTTGTCTTTCAATAAAGCTTCGGGCCTGTGATTTCCCCCTTCCCTATCCCCTCCTACCCACTCCCCTATCCCATCACTTGTCTGTAATGCTTTGTTGTTTGGCGTTAGTGAATGCAAGAATGTTAGTGTAGCATGTGGTGTAATGTATAGCATAGGCTAGCCTGTACTGTGTATTATACTGTCATGTTATGTTTGACGACTGTTATTATTTATTATTTGCTGCTTCATGGCTTGCGCTGCGTCGCAGTAATGTTTGTATGATGACGATTGATTGTCAATAAAGCATTTTTCAATCAAAAAAAATCTGTTCTTATCAGTTTAATATCTGATGCGTCCCCTATCTGGGGACCATATATTAAATGGATTTTTAGAACAGGGAGATGGAAATAGAGCTTGCTCTGTCCACTCCACGCATTGACCTGGTATTGCAGTATTTCCAGGACCGGTGCACCCTTTCCTTATGTGTTGACTAAAATCAGATTCCAAAAGTGTTTTTTGTGTTTGCCATTGTTTCTGTCTTTCTGAAGGGATCTCCCCTTTTAATCCCATTATTTCAACACCTGTTGGACAATGCATGAGTGATAATGAGCTAATTGATTAAATGCAATTAATGAATACATTGCCACCTCTTGTTTTGTGTCGTCTGTGTGTCTGTGTTTCCGGCATTTCACATTGGAACAGCTCATTCACCTTCCTTGTCTTCTCTCCGCCCTCCCTTTTAGGTAAGTTAAAGAGCTGCACCTGAGCCAGCCACTGATTGATGCAGCACCACAGTCAAATAGTGGAGTGGAGTAGGGGAACAGCAAACAGCCATTAAAGCCGCCCGCCCGCCCGCCCGCCACAATGGACCTACCTGTGTACACTAGATGGATGTGATGGAATGTATTGTCGTCCCTACATTTCAAGAAGGAGTAAGAATTGCAGTTGCAACAAAGCCTTGCTTGCCTACAAAGAGAGCAGCAATTTGGATTTGTTACTATGTTACCTAGAAGAATAACAAACTGTGCAAGGATGGAGGTTGTAGGAGCAAGGAGAAGTTGTCTGTAAAGTTGGTGGATGCTTATTTTCCATTTTGCAGTCCCTTGTCTCCCTCTTGTAGCCTCCTGGAGGCAACTAGCTGTGCAAAAAAAGACAGCCTGGCGGCCGGCTGTTGCACTGTTGCCCTCTCAGGCAACACTGAGTGACTGACTGAGCCGCACCGTCTTATATAAAGTTCAGACGGAACTTTGCACGTGTCATAGTGGAGCCCTGAGGAGCCAGAGCCAGCTTTCTGACATCATAATGGGGCCTCAGAGATAAAAGCCTGGGCCCAGGCAGTGTTGGTCAGTGCTGCTCAGCAGGCAGCACTGGACTGGACTGGATTACAGCTGATACAAGGTGTGAAGGAACAAGGGGTGGCTGTGGGCATGCACTTGCTGCCGCTGCCAGTGTTTATCTGCATGGCAGCAGGGCATTTGGGCGTTGCCAGGAAGGCGTTTTTATGTAGATTCCTCCTCTTTCAGCACTGCATTGTGGTGCAAGCAAAAGAAGCAAATCCTGTCTGGCTTCCTCTCCGGCCTTTATTCACCTCCCGTGTAGCTGTGAGTGTGTGAGCCTGCAGGGCCCCATGGAATTGCCTAGAAGTAGGCTGAATCGCTGCAAGGGCTGAACAGCAGTATCGGGCAGGCTCGGGCAACGCGCGGCCCGTTCGGGTTATCGCTTCTCGGCCTTTTGGCTAAGATCAAGTGTAGTATCTGTTCTTATCAGTTTAATATCTGATACGTCCCCTATCTGGGGACCATATATTAAATGGATTTTTAGAACAGGGAGATGGAAATAGAGCTTGCTCTGTCCACTCCACGCATTGACCTGGTATTGCAGTATTTCCAGGACCGGTGCACCCTTTCCTTATGTGTTGACTAAAATCAGATTCCAAAAGTGTTTTTTGTGTTTGCCATTGTTTCTGTCTTTCTGAAGGGATCTCCCCTTTTAATCCCATTATTTCAACACCTGTTGGACAATGCATGAGTGATAATGAGCTAATTGATTAAATGCAATTAATGAATACATTGCCACCTCTTGTTTTGTGTCGTCTGTGTGTCTGTGTTTCCGGCATTTCACATTGGAACAGCTCATTCACCTTCCTTGTCTTCTCTCCGCCCTCCCTTTTAGGTAAGTTAAAGAGCTGCACCTGAGCCAGCCACTGATTGATGCAGCACCACAGTCAAATAGTGGAGTGGAGTAGGGGAACAGCAAACAGCCATTAAAGCCGCCCGCCCGCCCGCCCGCCACAATGGACCTACCTGTGTACACTAGATGGATGTGATGGAATGTACTGTCGTCCCTACATTTCAAGAAGGAGTAAGAATTGCAGTTGCAACAAAGCCTTGCTTGCCTACAAAGAGAGCAGCAATTTGGATTTGTTACTATGTTACCTAGAAGAATAACAAACTGTGCAAGGATGGAGGTTGTAGGAGCAAGGAGAAGTTGTCTGTAAAGTTGGTGGATGCTTATTTTCCATTTTGCAGTCCCTTGTCTCCCTCTTGTGGCCTCCTGGAGGCAACTAGCTGTGCAAAAAAAGACAGCCTGGCGGCCGGCTGTTGCAGTGTTGCCCTCTCAGGCAACACTGAGTGACTGACAGAAGAGGCTGGACGCAGCTGCAGGCTTAAGGGAAGCCGACATGACCGTCCTGGTAGGGAAAGGGTTAATGTTACGAGGTGAGGGAAAGTTGAAGGAGCTGAAGGAGGGACGGGGAGGAGTTAAGGGGGGCGGGGGGGGCCGTTACTGCGCTTCCCGCTGTTTCTCGGCATTGAGCCGGAAGCAGCGGGAGGAGTAACACACAGTAAGGAAAGCTCCCCGTTGCCCGGTTTTTTAGTAATGGCAGAGGCCCTGATCTTAGAGCGGCTGCGCGCCGCTGCTGTGCACCACGGTCCCGGATGGCTGGAGGAGACCGTGGCTGCATTAACGCGGATCCCGGACGCCGTTTCGCCACGTCGGGCACGGCGTTCGGGGTCTGTTGTAAGGGACAGGCTCCCCTCCCCCGGCCCCCCTACGAGCATGGCTATGGCGGCGGGGGGGGAGTCGGCAACAACCGCTCCTGCGCTGGGCAGGCAGAGAGCGGTGGCAGGGGTGACGGCGATGCAGGCTGTGTCGACCCGTCCCTCTCGGCGGTCCCGACCTCCAGAGCGCCTTAGTCCGGAGGTAGTCCCGCGGACACGGCGTCGCAGAGGGAGCCCGATCCCGGACGCTGCAGGCCAGGCAGCTGGGAGGACCGCCCCTTCCCAGGCCCTGCGTCCTGGCAGGAATCCCAGGCCGCGACGGGGTCCGGCGGTAAGCAGGGAGTCGCAGGCTGGGCTCCCTGTCACCCCTCCCCCATCAGATGGAAGATGTCGAGAGCAAGGTACGGCCGCCCCGCATGGTGATGTTCCGGCCAGGGGGCAGGCTTCGTCAGGATCGTCTAGACGGACGACTAGATCTGCAGCGACGTCGAGGCAACAGGTCCGGTCGGAAGTCTGGGTCCCGGCGGTCGGGCGGCAGGTTGCCGGCCCATCGGTCAGCGCGTCCTCATCCCCTTTCCGAAGATGTCGTTGGGAGGGACAGTCGTCGGCGAGAGAAGAACTGGAGGAAGGTGAACTGGACGTCTATCGTCGAGGTCAGGATGGTCCGGCTGACGGGAACACAGCGCCTGTGCAGCCCGGTGAGTGTATAACTCCATTATTGTCTTATCCAGCGATTTTTATGTCGGGTGTCGGCGGGGGGGCTGCTAGCATAGCATCGGGGGCCGGTAGTGGCGCGGGCGGACGCGACGGAGCGGGTTTGGCAGATTTAGTGGGTTGCTTACGGGAGCTGGTGGGGCGCCTGGATAGGGCCGCGGCGCCGGTAGTAACGGAAGTGTCCCCTGCGGTAGTTTGGGAAGGCCCCAGGGACGTGGGATCGTTGCAGGCGCGTCCTGTGGTGGCGGTTAGAGAGGCGGTCGCGGTGTCGGTGCAGACTGAGGCACAGAAGGACGGCGATCGAGTGCGCATGGACGATCGTGCTCGGGGGGAGGTGTATGTTTGTTTTGAGGGTCCGTTGGGGGCGCATTTAAAGCAGGAGGTGCGTGATCGGATCTGGAAAGATGAATATGTTGAAATTTTTTCTTTCTTGCCGCTGGCTAAATTTAATTTGGATAAGAGCAAGCGGGATGAGAGTAAAAAGGACGAGGAGGAACGGCGGCGGTATAGGCTTATCCCGCAGACGTTCGTTAATTGGTCGCAGGCGTTCGCCATATTGGCTAGTGTGATAGGGGAAAAGGCGCCGGAAAATTGTTCGGCGTTATTTTGTTATTTTGATGCTATTGGGGAGGCTCATAGGGCGTATGGGGGTCAGGCGTGGCTGCGATATGATGAGCAATTCCGTCAGCGGAAGGCGGTTCGGCCGGCGATTCGGTGGGACCAGAAGGATATTGCTCTCTGGTTACGGGTTACGGCTCCGGTTAGGCAGCCCTTTCCCGGGAGCGGTGGCCAGGGAGGCCAGTCTAGTCAGAGTGGACCAAGCGGCGGGGGAAAGGCGGGGTTTTGCTGGCAATTCAATGAAGGCCAGTGCAAGTTTGGGGCCACGTGCAAGTTCAAGCACGTGTGCTCCGAGTGTAATGGTGCATCACACGGGGCGGCAAAATGTCTGCGGAAAAAGAGGCCCGGGAACCAGCACGGGGCTGGTCAAGGGGGTGTCGCCGGTGAGGGTGGAAAGGATGGCCCTTTATCTAAATGAGTATCCGGATAGGGCGGCAGCTAAGTTGCTTTATGAAGTGTTTAGTGTTGGTTTTGTTATTCCTCCGCCTCCTTATGAGGTTCCGGTTACGCGGAGAAATTTAAAATCGGCTTACTTGCATGCGGAAGTCGTGTCGGAAAAGTTGTTAAAAGAAGTTTCGTTGGGGCGCATGTCGGGGCCATTTGTGGAGTCGCCGGTGAAAGATTTAGTTGTGTCCCCTTTGGGTATTGTCCCTAAACGCGAGCCCGGAAAGTTTCGTTTGATTCAACATTTATCGTATCCCAAAGGTTCGTCGGTAAATGACGGGATTGATCACGAGTTGTGTTCCGTAGTTTATACCTCATTCGATAAGGCGGTGGGGTTAGTGCGGGCTGCGGGTCCGGGGGCGCTGCTAGCAAAAACCGACATCGAGGCGGCGTTCAGGTTGTTGCCGGTCCATCCAGAAAGCCAACGGCTGTTGGGTTGTTTTTGGAATGGGGCCTTTTACGTGGATCGGTGCCTTCCGATGGGGTGTTCTCTTTCTTGTGCATACTTCGAGGCGTTTAGTAGCTTCGTGGAGTGGGTAACGAGGGGAGTATCCGGGGTCGATTCGTTGATCCATTACTTAGATGATTTTTTGTGCGTTGGCCCGGGGGGTTCGCCGGTTTGCGGTAACTTGCTTCATGCCCTGCAGAAGGTGGCGAGGGATTTTGGGATCCCTTTGGCGCCGGAAAAAACGGAGGGCCCGGTAGCGACGATTTGTTTCTTGGGAATCGAAATTGACTCGGTGGCAATGGAGTGTCGGCTCCCGGCGGATAAGTTGGGTGCTTTGAGGCTGGAGGTGCGACGGGCTTGTAGAAGGAAGAAAATGTCGCTGAGGGAGCTTCAGTCGCTGCTGGGGAAGTTGAATTTCGCCTGCCGGATTATGCCGATGGGGAGGGTGTTTGGTAGGAGGTTGGCGGCGGCAACGGCGGGAGTGCGGGCGCCGCATCATTTTGTGAGGCTCAAGGAGGAGCACCGAGCTGATCTTCAGGTTTGGGATGACTTCTTGGGCCAGTACAATGGTCGCTCGCTATGGATGGCCCCAGCGCAGGATACGAGTGATCTGAATATTTTCACGGATGCGGCTGGGGCGGGTGGCTTTGGAGCTTACGGGGGAGGTCCGTGGTGCGCAGGTCAATGGCCGGCTAGCTGGGTGTCCAGTGGATTGACGCGGAATCTGGCCCTGCTCGAGCTGTTTCCCATCGTGGTGGCGGCTACCATTTGGGGGGACAGGCTCAGGGATAAGAAGGTCCGTTTTTACTGCGACAACATGGGGGTGGTGCTTGCCATTAATAACATCACGGCGTCCTCTCCTCCGGTAGTTCAATTGTTGCGTTATTTAGTGTTGGTGTGTTTGTCGTTGAACGCGTGGGTGGTGGCGGTGCATGTCCCGGGTGTACGGAATTGTGTTGCTGATGCTCTTTCTCGCTCGCAGTGGGACCGGTTTCGGCAATTGGCCCCGGGAGCGGAACGTCTCGGTTTGGCGTGTCCGGATCATCTATGGGATCTGGTATCGGTCCCGTAGAGCAGCTGTTACAAAGGTCTTTGGCGCGCACGACGTGGAGGGCTTATGCTGCTTGTTGGAGGCAGTGGGAGGAGTGGGTAAGAGAGTTGGGTGATGTCAATACGGATAGAGACAGGTTGGTGGCACTTTTGTATTGGTTAGGGGATGCCTGGGAGGGGGGGTTTTCAGTAGCGAAGGTGAACCGGTTTATATCCGCGGTGGCGTTTGGGCTTAAGTTGCGGGGCTTGCGGGATGTATCGAAGGAATTTCTGGTATCGCAGGCTTTGAAGGGGTTGCGCAGAGGTAGGGTGGAGGCGGATAGTAGAAGGCCGGTGTCGTTTGCTTTGCTGGGCTTGTTGGGCGGTTCATTGGCATCGGTATGTCGTTCTTCAGATGAAATGGATTTGTTTCGGTTGGCTTTCTCGTTGGCGTTCTTCGGAGCATTTAGAATAGGTGAGTTGGTGTCGCCAAGTACTAAACAGGCTGGGGGGCTGAGATCTGGGGAGGTGAGCCTTTTTGCAGATCGGTTGGAGGTATGGTTGCGTAGATCAAAAACTGACCAATTAGGGAAGGGAAAACTGATAGTTTTGTTCGCTCTCCCGGGGTCGGTCATGTGCCCAGTAGAGTGCATGCGGGGTTTTACAAAAAACAGGGGGTCTCCAGATTTGCCTTTGTTACGTCATGTGGACGGGTCGTTCTTGTCCAGGTTTCAGTTTGGAGCTGTTTTTAAAAAATGTTTGACGGCGGTTGGGGTTGCGGCAGGCTCATATTCATCTCATTCCTTCCGGATTGGCGCAGCAACGGAAGCAGGGCGCTGGGGGTTGGATGATGAGGGGGTGAGGCGTATTGGTCGTTGGGAGTCTAAAAGGTTTAAGTCCTATGTCCGCCCCCATATGTTGTAATTTTGTTGTTTATGCTTGCAAATGTTATATGGTGGTGCCTAACTGTGTTTTCCGTTTCAGATTCGCCTCCTTGTCTGGTGTGGTTGATGGGTCATTCGTACGTGCACTGGGGGGCTTTGAGGGCGGACGTCCGCCCGGATGGTCGCCAGTTGCGCATTCCGCGACAGGATGCGGTTGTGCATTGGCTGGGGTTTAGAGGTATGTCGTGGAACAGGGTGTTGGCGGAATTCCAGACATATGTGCGGCTTGATAGGGTTCCGGAGGTTTTAGTGTTGCACGTGGGTGGGAATGACTTAGGAGTCCGCCCTTTTCGTGAGTTGGTGCGGGATATCAAACATGATTTGTTGTGTTTGTGGGTATCTTATCCCAAGTTGGTGGTAGTGTGGTCGGACATAGTCCCAAGGAAGCATTGGCGGTTAGCTAGATCGGTGGAGAGAGTCAATAAGGCTCGGATAAAAGTTAACCGGGCGGTGTCCCGTTTTGTGGCGAAGAACGGGGGCATTTGCGTGAGGCATAGGGATTTGGAGTCAGGATTGGGGAATTTCTGGAGGAGTGACGGGGTTCATCTGACCGAGGTTGGCATTGATATTTGGAGCTTGGCTATAGCAGAAGGCATAGAAAGGGCGGTGGTGGTGTGGAGGAACTCACAGGCTTAAGGTGGTCAAGGCCTGTTTCGCGGTGGCGGGGGGAGTCCTTGAGGCCAGTCAGTACAAAATGGTGGGGGGGTCGCATCGGGGGTATGCGTCCCCCAAAAAAGGTACATGGTTGAAGACTTCATCGGGTGTTATCCCTTTGAAGTGGTCTTCTGGTAGAAGGTATGTCACTTGAAGGCTTCATCGGGTGTTATCCCTTTGAAGTGGACTTCTAGTGGTCGGTATATCACTTGAGGGCTTCATCGGGTGTTATCCCCTTGAAGTGGACTTCTAGTGGTTGGAGCCATCTGCAGAGGTGAACGGTGCTTCCGAGCTGGTTTACGGCTGGAGGTAATTAGTGGTTTGCAGATGGCTAATTCGGTGTGTTCTTGAAAGGAACATCTGAAGGGGCTTCAAGGACTTCCTCTGCTCGGGTTAATGTTAACGTTTAATTGTTATTTATGATTCTGACCCATGTTGGGTCATGTGAATTATTAGGAGGAATTCTCTGGTGGATTCCTAACTAGTTATCCGAATGTTTCGGATTTAAATTGTTTTTATAAAACTGTGAAATTAATAAACGGCTGCTGTGGCCATTTCACATCCAACCTCGGTGTCATGTGTCGTTACTAAATGGGGGTGGGGGATAGTATGGTTTAAGGTTAACACACGACTCTACCTAGGCAGGTCAAGAAGAGGCTGGACGCAGCTGCAGGCTTAAGGGAAGCCGACATGACCGTCCTGGTAGGGAAAGGGTTAATGTTACGAGGTGAGGGAAAGTTGAAGGAGCTGAAGGAGGGACGGGGAGGAGTTAAGGGGGGCGGGGGGGGCCGTTACTGCGCTTCCCGCTGTTTCTCGGCATTGAGCCGGAAGCAGCGGGAGGAGTAACACACAGTAAGCAAAGCTCCCACCCTCCCACCCTTGTTTTGTTACTCCTTAGGTCTTATGTACGTCTGTCTATGAGCGTTGTGTTTTATTTTGTGTGCTTATTTAACATGTTTTTCTTTTTTCCGGAGTAGGTTCTGTTGTCATGGCAGCTGGCGGGGGGAGTCCTTGATGCCAGTCAGTACAAAATGGTGGGGGGGTCGCATCGGGGGTATGCGTCCCCCAAAAAAGGTACATGGTTGAAGACTTCATCGGGTGTTATCCCTTTGAAGTGGTCTTCTGGTAGAAGGTATGTCACTTGAAGGCTTCATCGGGTGTTATCCCTTTGAAGTGGACTTCTAGTGGTCGGTATATCACTTGAGGGCTTCATCGGGTGTTATCCCCTTGAAGTGGACTTCTAGTGGTTGGAGCCATCTGCAGAGGTGAACGGTGCTTCCGAGCTGGTTTACGGCTGGAGGTAATTAGTGGTTTGCAGATGGCTAATTCGGTGTGTTCTTGAAAGGAACATCTGAAGGGGCTTCAAGGACTTCCTCTGCTCGGGTTAATGTTAACGTTTAATTGTTATTTATGATTCTGACCCATGTTGGGTCATGTGAATTATTAGGAGGAATTCTCTGGTGGATTCCTAACTAGTTATCCGAATGTTTCGGATTTAAATTGTTTTTATAAAACTGTGAAATTAATAAACGGCTGCTGTGGCCATTTCACATCCAACCTCGGTGTCATGTGTCGTTACTAAATGGGGGTGGGGGATAGTATGGTTTAAGGTTAACACACGACTCTACCTAGGCAGGTCATGAGCCGCACCGTCTTATATAAAGTTCAGACGGAACTTTGCACGTGTCATAGTGGAGCCCTGAGGAGCCAGAGCCAGCTTTCTGACATCATAATGGGGCCTCAGAGATAAAAGCCTGGGCCCAGGCAGTGTTGGTCAGTGCTGCTCAGCAGGCAGCACTGGACTGGACTGGATTACAGCTGATACAAGGTGTGAAGGAACAAGGGGTGGCTGTGGGCATGCACTTGCTGCCGCTGCCAGTGTTTATCTGCATGGCAGCAGGGCATTTGGGCGTTGCCAGGAAGGCGTTTTTATGTAGATTCCTCCTCTTTCAGCACTGCATTGTGGTGCAAGCAAAAGAAGCAAATCCTGTCTGGCTTCCTCTCCGGCCTTTATTCACCTCCCGTGTAGCTGTGAGTGTGTGAGCCTGCAGGGCCCCATGGAATTGCCTAGAAGTAGGCTGAATCGCTGCAAGGGCTGAACAGCAGTATCGGGCAGGCTCGGGCAACGCGCGGCCCGTTCGGGTTATCGCTTCTCGGCCTTTTGGCTAAGATCAAGTGTAGTATCTGTTCTTATCAGTTTAATATCTGATACGTCCCCTATCTGGGGACCATATATTAAATTGATTTTTAGAACAGGGAGATGGAAATAGAGCTTGCTCTGTCCACTCCACGCATTGACCTGGTATTGCAGTATTTCCAGGACCGGTGCACCCTTTCCTTATGTGTTGACTAAAATCAGATTCCAAAAGTTTTTTTTGTGTTTGCCATTGTTTCTGTCTTTCTGAAGGGATCTCCCCTTTTAATCCCATTATTTCAACACCTGTTGGACAATGCATGAGTGATAATGAGCTAATTGATTAAATGCAATTAATGAATACATTGCCACCTCTTGTTTTGTGTCGTCTGTGTGTCTGTGTTTCCGGCATTTCACATTGGAACAGCTCATTCACCTTCCTTGTCTTCTCTCCGCCCTCCCTTTTAGGTAAGTTAAAGAGCTGCACCTGAGCCAGCCACTGATTGATGCAGCACCACAGTCAAATAGTGGAGTGGAGTAGGGGAACAGCAAACAGCCATTAAAGCCGCCCGCCCGCCCGCCCACCCGCCACAATGGACCTACCTGTGTACACTAGATGGATGTGATGGAATGTACTGTCGTCCCTACATTTCAAGAAGGAGTAAGAATTGCAGTTGCAACAAAGCCTTGCTTGCCTACAAAGAGAGCAGCAATTTGGATTTGTTACTATGTTACCTAGAAGAATAACAAACTGTGCAAGGATGGAGGTTGTAGGAGCAAGGAGAAGTTGTCTGTAAAGTTGGTGGATGCTTATTTTCCATTTTGCAGTCCCTTGTCTCCCTCTTGTGGCCTCCTGGAGGCAACTAGCTGTGCAAAAAAAGACAGCCTGGCGGCCGGCTGTTGCAGTGTTGCCCTCTCAGGCAACACTGAGTGACTGACTGAGCCGCACCGTCTTATATAAAGTTCAGACGGAACTTTGCACGTGTCATAGTGGAGCCCTGAGGAGCCAGAGCCAGCTTTCTGACATCATAATGGGGCCTCAGAGATAAAAGCCTGGGCCCAGGCAGTGTTGGTCAGTGCTGCTCAGCAGGCAGCACTGGACTGGACTGGATTACAGCTGATACAAGGTGTGAAGGAACAAGGGGTGGCTGTGGGCATGCACTTGCTGCCGCTGCCAGTGTTTATCTGCATGGCAGCAGGGCATTTGGGCGTTGCCAGGAAGGCGTTTTTATGTAGATTCCTCCTCTTTCAGCACTGCATTGTGGTGCAAGCAAAAGAAGCAAATCCTGTCTGGCTTCCTCTCCGGCCTTTATTCACGTCCCGTGTAGCTGTGAGTGTGTGAGCCTGCAGGGCCCCATGGAATTGCCTAGAAGTAGGCTGAATCGCTGCAAGGGCTGAACAGCAGTATCGGGCAGGCTCGGGCAACGCGCGGCCCGTTCGGGTTATCGCTTCTCGGCCTTTTGGCTAAGATCAAGTGTAGTATCTGTTCTTATCAGTTTAATATCTGATACGTCCCCTATCTGGGGACCATATATTAAATGGATTTTTAGAACAGGGAGATGGAAATAGAGCTTGCTCTGTCCACTCCACGCATTGACCTGGTATTGCAGTATTTCCAGGACCGGTGCACCCTTTCCTTATGTGTTGACTAAAATCAGATTCCAAAAGTGTTTTTTGTGTTTGCCATTGTTTCTGTCTTTCTGAAGGGATCTCCCCTTTTAATCCCATTATTTCAACACCTGTTGGACAATGCATGAGTGATAATGAGCTAATTGATTAAATGCAATTAATGAATACATTGCCACCTCTTGTTTTGTGTCGTCTGTGTGTCTGTGTTTCCGGCATTTCACATTGGAACACCTCATTCACCTTCCTTGTCTTCTCTCCGCCCTCCCTTTTAGGTAAGTTAAAGAGCTGCACCTGAGCCAGCCACTGATTGATGCAGCACCACAGTCAAATAGTGGAGTGGAGTAGGGGAACAGCAAACAGCCATTAAAGCCGCCCGCCCGCCCGCCACAATGGACCTACCTGTGTACACTAGATGGATGTGATGGAATGTACTGTCGTCCCTACATTTCAAGAAGGAGTAAGAATTGCAGTTGCAACAAAGCCTTGCTTGCCTACAAAGAGAGCAGCAATTTGGATTTGTTACTATGTTACCTAGAAGAATAACAAACTGTGCAAGGATGGAGGTTGTAGGAGCAAGGAGAAGTTGTCTGTAAAGTTGGTGGATGCTTATTTTCCATTTTGCAGTCCCTTGTCTCCCTCTTGTGGCCTCCTGGAGGCAACTAGCTGTGCAAAAAAAGACAGCCTGGCGGCCGGCTGTTGCAGTGTTGCCCTCTCAGGCAACACTGAGTGACTGACTGAGCCGCACCGTCTTATATAAAGTTCAGACGGAACTTTGCACGTGTCATAGTGGAGCCCTGAGAAGCCAGAGCCAGCTTTCTGACATCATAATGGGGCCTCAGAGATAAAAGCCTGGGCCCAGGCAGTGTTGGTCAGTGCTGCTCAGCAGGCAGCACTGGACTGGACTGGATTACAGCTGATACAAGGTGTGAAGGAACAAGGGGTGGCTGTGGGCATGCACTTGCTGCCGCTGCCAGTGTTTATCTGCATGGCAGCAGGGCATTTGGGCGTTGCCAGGAAGGCGTTTTTATGTAGATTCCTCCTCTTTCAGCACTGCATTGTGGTGCAAGCAAAAGAAGCAAATCCTGTCTGGCTTCCTCTCCGGCCTTTATTCACCTCCCGTGTAGCTGTGAGTGTGTGAGCCTGCAGGGCCCCATGGAATTGCCTAGAAGTAGGCTGAATCGCTGCAAGGGCTGAACAGCAGTATCGGGCAGGCTCGGGCAACGCGCGGCCCGTTCGGGTTATCGCTTCTCGGCCTTTTGGCTAAGATCAAGTGTAGTATCTGTTCTTATCAGTTTAATATCTGATACGTCCCCTATCTGGGGACCATATATTAAATTGATTTTTAGAACAGGGAGATGGAAATAGAGCTTGCTCTGTCCACTCCACGCATTGACCTGGTATTGCAGTATTTCCAGGACCGGTGCACCCTTTCCTTATGTGTTGACTAAAATCAGATTCCAAAAGTGTTTTTTGTGTTTGCCATTGTTTCTGTCTTTCTGAAGGGATCTCCCCTTTTAATCCCATTATTTCAACACCTGTTGGACAATGCATGAGTGATAATGAGCTAATTGATTAAATGCAATTAATGAATACATTGCCACCTCTTGTTTTGTGTCGTCTGTGTGTCTGTGTTTCCGGCATTTCACATTGGAACAGCTCATTCACCTTCCTTGTCTTCTCTCCGCCCTCCCTTTTAGGTAAGTTAAAGAGCTGCACCTGAGCCAGCCACTGATTGATGCAGCACCACAGTCAAATAGTGGAGTGGAGTAGGGGAACAGCAAACAGCCATTAAAGCCGCCCGCCCGCCCGCCCGCCCGCCCGCCACAATGGACCTACCTGTGTACACTAGATGGATGTGATGGAATGTACTGTCGTCCCTACATTTCAAGAAGGAGTAAGAATTGCAGTTGCAACAAAGCCTTGCTTGCCTACAAAGAGAGCAGCAATTTGGATTTGTTACTATGTTACCTAGAAGAATAACAAACTGTGCAAGGATGGAGGTTGTAGGAGCAAGGAGAAGTTGTCTGTAAAGTTGGTGGATGCTTATTTTCCATTTTGCAGTCCCTTGTCTCCCTCTTGTGGCCTCCTGGAGGCAACTAGCTGTGCAAAAAAAGACAGCCTGGCGGCCGGCTGTTGCAGTGTTGCCCTCTCAGGCAACACTGAGTGACTGACTGAGCCGCACCGTCTTATATAAAGTTCAGACGGAACTTTGCACGTGTCATAGTGGAGCCCTGAGAAGCCAGAGCCAGCTTTCTGACATCATAATGGGGCCTCAGAGATAAAAGCCTGGGCCCAGGCAGTGTTGGTCAGTGCTGCTCAGCAGGCAGCACTGGACTGGACTGGATTACAGCTGATACAAGGTGTGAAGGAACAAGGGGTGGCTGTGGGCATGCACTTGCTGCCGCTGCCAGTGTTTATCTGCATGGCAGCAGGGCATTTGGGCGTTGCCAGGAAGGCGTTTTTATGTAGATTCCTCCTCTTTCAGCACTGCATTGTGGTGCAAGCAAAAGAAGCAAATCCTGTCTGGCTTCCTCTCCGGCCTTTATTCACCTCCCGTGTAGCTGTGAGTGTGTGAGCCTGCAGGGCCCCATGGAATTGCCTAGAAGTAGGCTGAATCGCTGCAAGGGCTGAACAGCAGTATCGGGCAGGCTCGGGCAACGCGCGGCCCGTTCGGGTTATCGCTTCTCGGCCTTTTGGCTAAGATCAAGTGTAGTATCTGTTCTTATCAGTTTAATATCTGATACGTCCCCTATCTGGGGACCATATATTAAATTGATTTTTAGAACAGGGAGATGGAAATAGAGCTTGCTCTGTCCACTCCACGCATTGACCTGGTATTGCAGTATTTCCAGGACCGGTGCACCCTTTCCTTATGTGTTGACTAAAATCAGATTCCAAAAGTGTTTTTTGTGTTTGCCATTGTTTCTGTCTTTCTGAAGGGATCTCCCCTTTTAATCCCATTATTTCAACACCTGTTGGACAATGCATGAGTGATAATGAGCTAATTGATTAAATGCAATTAATGAATACATTGCCACCTCTTGTTTTGTGTCGTCTGTGTGTCTGTGTTTCCGGCATTTCACATTGGAACAGCTCATTCACCTTCCTTGTCTTCTCTCCGCCCTCCCTTTTAGGTAAGTTAAAGAGCTGCACCTGAGCCAGCCACTGATTGATGCAGCACCACAGTCAAATAGTGGAGTGGAGTAGGGGAACAGCAAACAGCCATTAAAGCCGCCCGCCCGCCCGCCCGCCCGCCCGCCACAATGGACCTACCTGTGTACACTAGATGGATGTGATGGAATGTACTGTCGTCCCTACATTTCAAGAAGGAGTAAGAATTGCAGTTGCAACAAAGCCTTGCTTGCCTACAAAGAGAGCAGCAATTTGGATTTGTTACTATGTTACCTAGAAGAATAACAAACTGTGCAAGGATGGAGGTTGTAGGAGCAAGGAGAAGTTGTCTGTAAAGTTGGTGGATGCTTATTTTCCATTTTGCAGTCCCTTGTCTCCCTCTTGTGGCCTCCTGGAGGCAACTAGCTGTGCAAAAAAAGACAGCCTGGCGGCCGGCTGTTGCAGTGTTGCCCTCTCAGGCAACACTGAGTGACTGACTGAGCCGCACCGTCTTATATAAAGTTCAGACGGAACTTTGCACGTGTCATAGTGGAGCCCTGAGAAGCCAGAGCCAGCTTTCTGACATCATAATGGGGCCTCAGAGATAAAAGCCTGGGCCCAGGCAGTGTTGGTCAGTGCTGCTCAGCAGGCAGCACTGGACTGGACTGGATTACAGCTGATACAAGGTGTGAAGGAACAAGGGGTGGCTGTGGGCATGCACTTGCTGCCGCTGCCAGTGTTTATCTGCATGGCAGCAGGGCATTTGGGCGTTGCCAGGAAGGCGTTTTTATGTAGATTCCTCCTCTTTCAGCACTGCATTGTGGTGCAAGCAAAAGAAGCAAATCCTGTCTGGCTTCCTCTCCGGCCTTTATTCACCTCCCGTGTAGCTGTGAGTGTGTGAGCCTGCAGGGCCCCATGGAATTGCCTAGAAGTAGGCTGAATCGCTGCAAGGGCTGAACAGCAGTATCGGGCAGGCTCGGGCAACGCGCGGCCCGTTCGGGTTATCGCTTCTCGGCCTTTTGGCTAAGATCAAGTGTAGTACTTTAGGGTATTGCCTTGTTTCTTGGTCAGGAGGTGCCCTGGTACCCTTTTCCTTGGCCTGGGGGGATCGTTTCTCTTAGGAGAGACTTCACCCCTCTGCTGCTATTGGGGAGGAGGATTAGTCCAGGGCAACGGGGAGCGATCACCTGCCTGGTACTTCGGTACTGAAGGTATTCTTTGGAGATTGCTGGAATTCGTTTGGAGCAGGATGGAGGAAATTCCCGAATATATGCGTACCAGGAATGCTGTCCGGTTTTTCGTGGAGGAATCTGAGCGACAAAGGAAGGATCTGGAGTACATCACAAAGGTTCTTTTGTTGGATTTCTTTCAGCTGGAGAGATCATGCATTTTGGCGGTGATGGACTATCCGAGGAGAGGGTGCTTTGACGTTACCTTCGCCACAGAAGAAATTTATGCTGTCTTTTTAGAACGCTTGAAGGAAGGTAAAAGGGACCCAAGACTTGTGGGTGTGAAGGTAACACCACATTTTGTGCCAAACAAAAAGTTGGTGGTTGTAAAAATGTTTTCGCCTTACGTGGATGAAGAGGACATTAAGTTATTTCTCAATAAGTTTTGTGAGGAGGTGGTGGGAAAGGGGAAAGTGTTTAACCCTTTTGGATTTTGGACTGGGAAGTGGAAATTTCTTTGTAAATTTGTGAGAATTGGTGAATCTAGAAACCTATTGTTTCCTCCAGCGCGGTTCAAGATTGGAAGTGCGTGTGGAAATTTATTTTTTCTTGGAATGGATATGTTTTGTTTGAATTGTAAAGAGTATGGTCATGAGAGAGAAGCCTGTGAGAAAGTAATGTGTACAAAATGTCTGCAAGAGGGACATAAGTATAATGAATGTCAGAAAGGGAAAGTATGTAATATGTGTGGAGAGGAGGGGCACATATTCAAATCGTGCCCAAAGAAAAGCAAACGTGAGGTACAAGAGGAAAATAAGAAGATAGTCAAAAGAAAGGAAGCGGAAGTTAGTTTGGAAGAAGGCAAGCTTCACAAATTGGAAGGAAGTGGGCAAAGTGATGAGAAAAAAAGGAAAAAAGCAGAGAGAAAGAAAAAAAGTGTCATTTCAGAAGAGGAAAGAGCAGAAAGAGACAGGTTATTGGAAGAAGTAGAGCAGTTACGTAGTAAAATTAATTTTGAAAAAATGCGGAGGAGGGTGCGGCTCTGTGTAAGAGAAAATTTACCAGGGTTTCTTGAAAGGTATGGTGTGCCAACGTGGTTAACGTGCATTGTAAACTGTGAGTGGGATGGTAATGATTTGCAGGAACATCTAGTGGATATGTTAGGAACTATTGCTGTTAAAAAAGGAATGTTTTTTTGATTTCTTAAGGAAAAAAAAGGAAAGAGGAAAACAAAAATTAATTGTACGTTTTCAGTTTTCATTGTGATGATCTAAGTCTTTTTTATTTTGAATTTTATGATTTTTAAGACGTGATCTGAATGGAAAAAAAGAAAAATCTGTTCTTATCAGTTTAATATCTGATACGTCCCCTATCTGGGGACCATATATTAAATTGATTTTTAGAACAGGGAGATGGAAATAGAGCTTGCTCTGTCCACTCCACGCATTGACCTGGTATTGCAGTATTTCCAGGACCGGTGCACCCTTTCCTTATGTGTTGACTAAAATCAGATTCCAAAAGTGTTTTTTGTGTTTGCCATTGTTTCTGTCTTTCTGAAGGGATCTCCCCTTTTAATCCCATTATTTCAACACCTGTTGGACAATGCATGAGTGATAATGAGCTAATTGATTAAATGCAATTAATGAATACATTGCCACCTCTTGTTTTGTGTCGTCTGTGTGTCTGTGTTTCCGGCATTTCACATTGGAACAGCTCATTCACCTTCCTTGTCTTCTCTCCGCCCTCCCTTTTAGGTAAGTTAAAGAGCTGCACCTGAGCCAGCCACTGATTGATGCAGCACCACAGTCAAATAGTGGAGTGGAGTAGGGGAACAGCAAACAGCCATTAAAGCCGCCCGCCCGCCCGCCCGCCCGCCCGCCACAATGGACCTACCTGTGTACACTAGATGGATGTGATGGAATGTACTGTCGTCCCTACATTTCAAGAAGGAGTAAGAATTGCAGTTGCAACAAAGCCTTGCTTGCCTACAAAGAGAGCAGCAATTTGGATTTGTTACTATGTTACCTAGAAGAATAACAAACTGTGCAAGGATGGAGGTTGTAGGAGCAAGGAGAAGTTGTCTGTAAAGTTGGTGGATGCTTATTTTCCATTTTGCAGTCCCTTGTCTCCCTCTTGTGGCCTCCTGGAGGCAACTAGCTGTGCAAAAAAAGACAGCCTGGCGGCCGGCTGTTGCAGTGTTGCCCTCTCAGGCAACACTGAGTGACTGACTGAGCCGCACCGTCTTATATAAAGTTCAGACGGAACTTTGCACGTGTCATAGTGGAGCCCTGAGGAGCCAGAGCCAGCTTTCTGACATCATAATGGGGCCTCAGAGATAAAAGCCTGGGCCCAGGCAGTGTTGGTCAGTGCTGCTCAGCAGGCAGCACTGGACTGGACTGGATTACAGCTGATACAAGGTGTGAAGGAACAAGGGGTGGCTGTGGGCATGCACTTGCTGCCGCTGCCAGTGTTTATCTGCATGGCAGCAGGGCATTTGGGCGTTGCCAGGAAGGCGTTTTTATGTAGATTCCTCCTCTTTCAGCACTGCATTGTGGTGCAAGCAAAAGAAGCAAATCCTGTCTGGCTTCCTCTCCGGCCTTTATTCACCTCCCGTGTAGCTGTGAGTGTGTGAGCCTGCAGGGCCCCATGGAATTGCCTAGAAGTAGGCTGAATCGCTGCAAGGGCTGAACAGCAGTATCGGGCAGGCTCGGGCAACGCGCGGCCCGTTCGGGTTATCGCTTCTCGGCCTTTTGGCTAAGATCAAGTGTAGTATCTGTTCTTATCAGTTTAATATCTGATACGTCCCCTATCTGGGGACCATATATTAAATTGATTTTTAGAACAGGGAGATGGAAATAGAGCTTGCTCTGTCCACTCCACGCATTGACCTGGTATTGCAGTATTTCCAGGACCGGTGCACCCTTTCCTTATGTGTTGACTAAAATCAGATTCCAAAAGTGTTTTTTGTGTTTGCCATTGTTTCTGTCTTTCTGAAGGGATCTCCCCTTTTAATCCCATTATTTCAACACCTGTTGGACAATGCATGAGTGATAATGAGCTAATTGATTAAATGCAATTAATGAATACATTGCCACCTCTTGTTTTGTGTCGTCTGTGTGTCTGTGTTTCCGGCATTTCACATTGGAACAGCTCATTCACCTTCCTTGTCTTCTCTCCGCCCTCCCTTTTAGGTAAGTTAAAGAGCTGCACCTGAGCCAGCCACTGATTGATGCAGCACCACAGTCAAATAGTGGAGTGGAGTAGGGGAACAGCAAACAGCCATTAAAGCCGCCCGCCCGCCCGCCCGCCCACCACAATGGACCTACCTGTGTACACTAGATGGATGTGATGGAATGTACTGTCGTCCCTACATTTCAAGAAGGAGTAAGAATTGCAGTTGCAACAAAGCCTTGCTTGCCTACAAAGAGAGCAGCAATTTGGATTTGTTACTATGTTACCTAGAAGAATAACAAACTGTGCAAGGATGGAGGTTGTAGGAGCAAGGAGAAGTTGTCTGTAAAGTTGGTGGATGCTTATTTTCCATTTTGCAGTCCCTTGTCTCCCTCTTGTGGCCTCCTGGAGGCAACTAGCTGTGCAAAAAAAGACAGCCTGGCGGCCGGCTGTTGCAGTGTTGCCCTCTCAGGCAACACTGAGTGACTGACTGAGCCGCACCGTCTTATATAAAGTTCAGACGGAACTTTGCACGTGTCATAGTGGAGCCCTGAGGAGCCAGAGCCAGCTTTCTGACATCATAATGGGGCCTCAGAGATAAAAGCCTGGGCCCAGGCAGTGTTGGTCAGTGCTGCTCAGCAGGCAGCACTGGACTGGACTGGATTACAGCTGATACAAGGTGTGAAGGAACAAGGGGTGGCTGTGGGCATGCACTTGCTGCCACTGCCAGTGTTTATCTGCATGGAAGCAGGGCATTTGGGCGTTGCCAGGAAGGCGTTTTTATGTAGATTCCTCCTCTTTCAGCACTGCATTGTGGTGCAAGCAAAAGAAGCAAATCCTGTCTGGCTTCCTCTCCGGCCTTTATTCACCTCCCGTGTAGCTGTGAGTGTGTGAGCCTGCAGGGCCCCATGGAATTGCCTAGAAGTAGGCTGAATCGCTGCAAGGGCTGAACAGCAGTATCGGGCAGGCTCGGGCAACGCGCGGCCCGTTCGGGTTATCGCTTCTCGGCCTTTTGGCAAGATCAGGTGTAGTATTTCTGCATCTGGTTTTGTTGGGAGGTGTCCGGGGTACCCTGCTCCTTGGCCTTGGGGGATCGTCTCTTTTCACAGAGAGACTTCACCCCCTTGCTGCTATTTGGGGAGTGGGCTTAGCCCCCGGACAACGAGTTGCGATCGCGCCTTACCCAAGAGGTCAACCGGCCTTGAGGCGTTTTTCTAAGAGCGTTCCGAGGGCGTTTATCGGGCTTCGTAGGTGTCTGGGGTACCCTAATCCTTGGCCTTGGGGGAGGGTTCCACTTAATTGTGGAATCTGAGCCCTTGCTGCTATAAGGGACAGGCTTAGCCCCCAGGCACTGAAAATGCCATATACATTTGGATTTGCATCCGGGGACACCCGGTTGCGCCAGTCCGTCCGCATCGAGGTGGAAGAAGGCCATCGCCAGCGGAAGAACCTTCGCTTCATTGTGGAGGTGATTCTGCTGGACTTCCTGGGGCTCAAGCGGGCGGACATCCTGTGTCTCAACGACCAGGAAAGCCGCGGTCGGTACACCGTATCCTTTACGGCCGCGGCATGTTGCGACAACATGCACAAAAGATTGTCTGATGCGGACCAGAGTGAGGAGCGGCTAAATGGACTGAACTTTTTATTCCTCTACGGGGAGGAAGAAGTCCCGCTCGTGATGTGCATGTTCAGTCCATTTGTCTCAGAGTGTGACATTGAAACCTTCCTCAGTCGTTACTGCAGGGAGGTCCGCTTCTCACATAAAATCTTGAACACCCAGAGCTTCTGGAATGGCAAAAGGAAATATTGGGTGAAGTTCCGCCAGGATCCCAATGGCATTGGAGGCTTACATCACCCACCCCAGAACTTTGCCATTGGGAAGAATCGAGGATTCCTATTTTACCCCCAGATGCCAATAGCCTGCCGGAACTGCTTGAGATATGGCCACACCAGAGAACATTGTGACCGGCCCCATGTGGTGCAGTGTAACAGGTGTGGCCAGGTTGGACACGTAGCGGCAAAATGCAGTTCCGAGGTGTTGTGCAATCTGTGCGGCATGACTGGGCATGCTTTTAAAGATTGCCCCCGCAGAGCGAAATCTGGGCCACCCAGACCAGGGCCAGAGCGGCAGTTTACAACATGTGCAGACGCCGCTGGTAATGCCCCAAAACGAGCATTGACGACTGAGGGGTCCAGGCCAAAGTCCTTCACAGCTCCATCGGGGGGCCCACCGATGTCAGCCTCGAGGGACGGCCATAGGGATTCCACCGGGTCCAGGCAGAGCAGGAGGAATTCTGACTCTGCTGGACATAAGTTGACCGGCACCTCTGCAAACAGGTCCTCTGCTCCGCCTGCAGTGGACCCTGTTGAGGCAGTGGTTAGCGACAGGCGTCGTGGCTCCGTAGGTTCTGCAGTAGGACCTGACGCCTGTCCCAAGAGTGTGGGCATGGAGCGGAGACACTCTGTGTCAGACGAGGGCTCCATTAAGAAAACCCTAAAATATGCTGGATTGGAGCCTCGTTTTGACCATTTCCGGTCAACGGGGGGGTCGGAGCAAAGTTCCTCCACTGCGGTTGTGGAGGGGCTTGCGATGAAGGCTCCCCGTAAGCAGGCAAAGGTTGCCAAGAGTGATGGGACCTCACAGGCCCCTGTGCAGCTGCCCAGGAAGGACATCAGCGATATCTTCAGCCAGGGGCCAGAGATGGGTGAGAGCGACTTCGAGGAGATGGATAGGAGCCATTCTGCAAAGAGACAGCGAGAGGAAGAGGAGTCCGGAGTTCGGAGGAAAGCTGCCTATCGGAGTTCGGATGAGAGCAGTGTGGGGGTTGGAGCCGCCCACGTATCTGGCTCTGACCCTACCAACATCCAAGATTTATTGACCCCTCAAAAAGGGGGTCCAGACTCGCAGCTGATCTCCGAGTACGACTCTTCTGGTTCGGACCCTGACCTCAACTAAGACTATGTTGGTTCCTATCAAAGTCGCCTCACTAAATGTGAGGTCCCTAAAGAGCCCTGTCCGCAGGACTGCTTTATTTTCATTTTTAGAGACTGTGGACTTTGACCTTTGCCTGCTTCAAGAATGTGGAATCCCTAATGACTTGGAATATCAAGATTTAAAGATGGACTGGAAACTAGGCCCCTCAGTCTGGTCTGGTGGAAATGACTGTCGCTCTGCGGGGGTTGGATTGCTCTGCCGAGGTCGTTTTATCTCCATCCAAACAGTGACTGAAATCATGCCCGGCAGAGCTATTTTAATACATTTGCTTTTTAATGGAATTTTAATTCGTGTTTTAAACGTTTATGCCCCTCCTACCAAACAGGAGAGGGCAGAACTATTAGAGATTTTACCATTGTTTTGTGTTGGGTCTACCCCCCTGCTGGTGGGTGGTGATTTTAACTGTGTGCGAGATGGAGAACACCGGCAGGGTGGGGATTTTAATCGAAAAATTGACCGTACTTCTTACCTGCTCAAGAATTTTATTGGTGATTTTAAATTGAAAGATTGCTGGAGGGAACTCTTGCCTGCGGACCCAGGCCCCACCTGGTCCAATGGAAGAGTGAGCTCCAGAATTGATTTTATTTTCACTTCTAATAGTTTTATTCCCAAAAAATGTTTGCTTTTAACAAATATTTTATCTGATCACAAGCTCCTTTCAGTGCACCTGGAGCTAGAGGGAGAGCAAAAAGCTTGTAGGGGTCCCTGGAGACTAAACACCACACTCCTGGAGGACCCCATCATTAAAGAGGAGTTTGTGCGGACCTACCAGTGTTGGCAGTCCCATAGAGCGCCCAGTCAGCCTATGCTACACTGGTGGGAGGGCATTAAACCCAAAATCAGAGCTTTTTTTATTCGAGCAGGTAAGAAGAAAGCAAAAGAGAAAAAACAATGGTTTTATGTTCTTAATAAACGTTTACATGTACTTTTTAAATTGAAGGAGATCGGTATGGATGTTGATGATGATATCTTAAATCTTAAAGCTGAAATAAAATATGCCATAGAAGAGAAAGGGAAACAAATAATTTTTAATTCACATGTAAAGCACCTCGAGGATGGCGAGAAGTGTTCCCGGTTCTTCTTCAAAAAGGTAATGGATAAACGAGATGTCATTTTAAACCTTGAAGGAGAAACCACTATGGTCGGCATTTTAAATTCTGCTTTTAATTTCTACCAATCTCTTTTTAACAAGAAAAATATTGATCCTTCCTTTTTAGAACATGTTCTTAATTCCCTTGATGCCAAGCTAGATATTTTAGACCAGGAAGTTTTATCCCGTAATATTACCTTGGAGGAACTTTTATTTGCTTTTAAAAGTTTTTCTAATGGGAAAGCTCCTGGGGAAGATGGTCTGCCCATCGAATTTTATCATGCTTTTTGGGAAATTTTAAAGAATGACATGTTTTTATTGTATAAGGAAGTTTTTATTACTGAAGAGCTGCCCCCTTCCTGGAGGAGGGGGATTGTGTCCTTAATTTTTAAAAAAGGTGAGAGGGACCAGTTAAAAAACTGGCGCCCTATTACTCTTTTAAACGTTGATTGTAAAATTTTAGCTAAACTAATAACAATCCGTTTTAAACCTTTTATTCATAAATTAATCCATCCAAACCAGGTATGTGGGGTACCTGGGAGGTCAATTACTGAGTCCCTGAATATTTTACGTGACATCATTTGGTATTTTAAAGAAAGGGGTCAAAGCCTTGCTATTTTATCCTTAGATTTCGAGAAGGCTTTTGACCGGGTCTCCCATGAATATCTTTTTATGGTTCTTAAAAAGATGGCTGTTCCTGAAATTATTTTAACACGTATTAAGCTTTTATATCGATCCTGTTTTAGCCAAATTTCTATCAACGGATTTTTAACTAAAGGTGTTCCTCTTTTATCAGGGGTGAAACAGGGGTGCCCGTTGTCTCCGCTCCTTTTTATTTGTGCCATAGAACCTCTGTTCACCCTAATAAGAGATGATAAAGTCATCAGAGGCGTGCCCATACCTGGAGGAAGGGGGAACCAGGTAAAAATCCTAGGCTATATGGATGACGCCACCGTCCTATGCCCAGACGCCGCTTCTATGAGACGGGCATTGAGGAACACCGGCTTTTTTTGTGAAGCCTCTGGTTTTAAATTAAACGTTGATAAGTGTGACTGTTTTTATACTGGTGTATGGGATTCCTCTGTGACACCAGGAGTTAACATGCAGCAGGATCAGATAAAAATTTTAGGAATTGTTTTTAATCAAGAAAACGATGGGAGACCCAATTGGGATTCAGTAATTGCCAAAATGGAAAAAAAGGTTTTAATGTGGAATTTGAGAAATCTCACCATGGAGGGAAAAGTTTTAATAATTAAATCTGTTTTATTACCCATAATGCTTTATGTAGCTATGGTTTTCCCTCCAACAATTTTATATATTAAAAAAGTGACCAGGATCTGTTTTATGTTTTTATGGGGTTCCAAAATGGAAAAACTAAAACGTGATTTTATGTACAGATGTAAGGACAATGGCGGGAGAGATGTTCCTAACCTTTTTAACTTCTTTTACATTAAATACTTTTGCTTCTGTTTTAAAATGTATAATTCTGATGGTATTTTTAGCTACTTTTTAAAGTACGCTACGGGCATGATTTTTAAACGATGGTTTCGTGTCCCTTTGAATTCTCCTGTGCTTCTGTGTCCCCCAAAACAATATGCGGTGCTCGAAAAAACTGTCAGGCTCCTAGGTCTCCAAGAATTGGAGCCTGACATATTGGGGGACCAGAAAAAAGTGTCACTCTCCTGTAGGCGGCAGGAGGATACACTGGCAGTTTCAAATTTCTCACAGGCAAGGTCCAAGGTGGTGTGGCGGAACGTTTTCGGGAAATTTATGGCAAATGTGCACAAGGACCTTGCCTGGGCAATCGTTCACCAGTGCCTCCCTACTCGTGAATTCCAGCATAGGCGAGGACTGGTGGCGAGAGCCAAGTGCCCGAGAGACAGGTGTGGTGACGACGAGACGATAATGCACCTGTTTTGGAACTGCCCATATGCACAGGAGGTTTGGAGGAAGGTAGGCCCATTGCTGAAATGGGCCTGCGGTCTTAAAGATCTTAAATTTGAATACGTGTTTTATGGTCTTTTTAACTGCCCAAGTTTTAAACAGCAAATGGTCTGTTGGATCATTTTAAACTGTTTTAAGAATGCCATTTGGAAGGTTAGGAACATTCTGCTTTTTAAACATGATTTTATTGACGTTAAAAATTGTGTGAAATATGCCCTAAGTGAAATGTATATTTATTATCTTAGGGACAAAAAGCAGCTAGGGGTAAAAGAAGCAACATCCATGTGGTGTTTGCAAATGTGGAATACCATAACATTGTAAATAAAAATGGTTTTATTCTTTTATGTCTTTTATGCCCTGTATAAATTTTATCCTGCTATTGTTCTGTACTTTTATTATAACATCTGTATTAATGGTCTTATTATTATTACTTTTGTATTCATTTAAATGTATGAATATTCATGTATTATGCTGTTGATTTTATCTTGTGGTTTCAATTTTAAAAAAAAAGTCTGTAAAATATATTATTTTTGCCAATAAAAAACTTTGTTGAAACCTTATCTGTTCTTATCAGTTTAATATCTGATACGTCCCCTATCTGGGGACCATATATTAAATTGATTTTTAGAACAGGGAGATGGAAATAGAGCTTGCTCTGTCCACTCCACGCATTGACCTGGTATTGCAGTATTTCCAGGACCGGTGCACCCTTTCCTTATGTGTTGACTAAAATCAGATTCAAAAAGTGTTTTTTGTGTTTGCCATTGTTTCTGTCTTTCTGAAGGGATCTCCCCTTTTAATCCCATTATTTCAACACCTGTTGGACAATGCATGAGTGATAATGAGCTAATTGATTAAATGCAATTAATGAATACATTGCCACCTCTTGTTTTGTGTCGTCTGTGTGTCTGTGTTTCCGGCATTTCACATTGGAACAGCTCATTCACCTTCCTTGTCTTCTCTCCGCCCTCCCTTTTAGGTAAGTTAAAGAGCTGCACCTGAGCCAGCCACTGATTGATGCAGCACCACAGTCAAATAGTGGAGTGGAGTAGGGGAACAGCAAACAGCCATTAAAGCAGCCCGCCCGCCCGCCCGCCCGCCACAATGGACCTACCTGTGTACACTAGATGGATGTGATGGAATGTACTATTGTCCCTACATTTCAAGAAGGAGTAAGAATTGCAGTTGCAACAAAGCCTTGCTTGCCTACAAAGAGAGCAGCAATTTGGATTTGTTACTATGTTACCTAGAAGAATAACAAACTGTGCAAGGATGGAGGTTGTAGGAGCAAGGAGAAGTTGTCTGTAAAGTTGGTGGATGCTTATTTTCCATTTTGCAGTCCCTTGTCTCCCTCTTGTGGCCTCCTGGAGGCAACTAGCTGTGCAAAAAAAGACAGCCTGGCGGCCGGCTGTTGCAGTGTTGCCCTCTCAGGCAACACTGAGTGACTGACTGAGCCGCACCGTCTTATATAAAGTTCAGACGGAACTTTGCACGTGTCATAGTGGAGCCCTCAGGATTCCAGAGCCAGCTTTCTGACATCATAATGGGGCCTCAGAGATAAAAGCCTGGGCCCAGGCAGTGTTGGTCAGTGCTGCTCAGCAGGCAGCACTGGACTGGACTGGATTACAGCTGATACAAGGTGTGAAGGAACAAGGGGTGGCTGTGGGCATGCACTTGCTGCCGCTGCCAGTGTTTATCTGCATGGCAGCAGGGCATTTGGGCGTTGCCAGGAAGGCGTTTTTATGTAGATTCCTCCTCTTTCAGCACTGCATTGTGGTGCAAGCAAAAGAAGCAAATCCTGTCTGGCTTCCTCTCCGGCCTTTATTCACCTCCCGTGTAGCTGTGAGTGTGTGAGCCTGCAGGGCCCCATGGAATTGCCTAGAAGTAGGCTGAATCGCTGCAAGGGCTGAACAGCAGTATCGGGCAGGCTCGGGCAACGCGCGGCCCGTTCGGGTTATCGCTTCTCGGCCTTTTGGCTAAGATCAAGTGTAGTATCTGTTCTTATCAGTTTAATATCTGATACGTCCCCTATCTGGGGACCATATATTAAATGGATTTTTAGAACAGGGAGATGGAAATAGAGCTTGCTCTGTCCACTCCACGCATTGACCTGGTATTGCAGTATTTCCAGGACCGGTGCACCCTTTCCTTATGTGTTGACTAAAATCAGATTCCAAAAGTGTTTTTTGTGTTTGCCATTGTTTCTGTCTTTCTGAAGGGATCTCCCCTTTTAATCCCATTATTTCAACACCTGTTGGACAATGCATGAGTGATAATGAGCTAATTGATTAAATGCAATTAATGAATACATTGCCACCTCTTGTTTTGTGTCGTCTGTGTGTCTGTGTTTCCGGCATTTCACATTGGAACAGCTCATTCACCTTCCTTGTCTTCTCTCCGCCCTCCCTTTTAGGTAAGTTAAAGAGCTGCACCTGAGCCAGCCACTGATTGATGCAGCACCACAGTCAAATAGTGGAGTGGAGTAGGGGAACAGCAAACAGCCATTAAAGCCGCCCGCCCGCCCGCCCGCCACAATGGACCTACCTGTGTACACTAGATGGATGTGATGGAATGTACTGTCGTCCCTACATTTCAAGAAGGAGTAAGAATTGCAGTTGCAACAAAGCCTTGCTTGCCTACAAAGAGAGCAGCAATTTGGATTTGTTACTATGTTACCTAGAAGAATAACAAACTGTGCAAGGATGGAGGTTGTAGGAGCAAGGAGAAGTTGTCTGTAAAGTTGGTGGATGCTTATTTTCCATTTTGCAGTCCCTTGTCTCCCTCTTGTGGCCTCCTGGAGGCAACTAGCTGTGCAAAAAAAGACAGCCTGGCGGCCGGCTGTTGCAGTGTTGCCCTCTCAGGCAACACTGAGTGACTGACTGAGCCGCACCGTCTTATATAAAGTTCAGACGGAACTTTGCACGTGTCATAGTGGAGCCCTGAGGAGCCAGAGCCAGCTTTCTGACATCATAATGGGGCCTCAGAGATAAAAGCCTGGGCCCAGGCAGTGTTGGTCAGTGCTGCTCAGCAGGCAGCACTGGACTGGACTGGATTACAGCTGATACAAGGTGTGAAGGAACAAGGGGTGGCTGTGGGCATGCACTTGCTGCCGCTGCCAGTGTTTATCTGCATGGCAGCAGGGCATTTGGGCGTTGCCAGGAAGGCGTTTTTATGTAGATTCCTCCTCTTTCAGCACTGCATTGTGGTGCAAGCAAAAGAAGCAAATCCTGTCTGGCTTCCTCTCCGGCCTTTATTCACCTCCCGTGTAGCTGTGAGTGTGTGAGCCTGCAGGGCCCCATGGAATTGCCTAGAAGTAGGCTGAATCGCTGCAAGGGCTGAACAGCAGTATCGGGCAGGCTCGGGCAACGCGCGGCCCGTTCGGGTTATCGCTTCTCGGCCTTTTGGCTAAGATCAAGTGTAGTATCTGTTCTTATCAGTTTAATATCTGATACGTCCCCTATCTGGGGACCATATATTAAATGGATTTTTAGAACAGGGAGATGGAAATAGAGCTTGCTCTGTCCACTCCACGCATTGACCTGGTATTGCAGTATTTCCAGGACCGGTGCACCCTTTCCTTATGTGTTGACTAAAATCAGATTCCAAAAGTGTTTTTTGTGTTTGCCATTGTTTCTGTCTTTCTGAAGGGATCTCCCCTTTTAATCCCATTATTTCAACACCTGTTGGACAATGCATGAGTGATAATGAGCTAATTGATTAAATGCAATTCATGAATACATTGCCACCTCTTGTTTTGTGTCGTCTGTGTGTCTGTGTTTCCGGCATTTCACATTGGAACAGCTCATTCACCTTCCTTGTCTTCTCTCCGCCCTCCCTTTTAGGTAAGTTAAAGAGCTGCACCTGAGCCAGCCACTGATTGATGCAGCACCACAGTCAAATAGTGGAGTGGAGTAGGGGAACAGCAAACAGCCATTAAAGCCGCCCGCCCGCCCGCCCGCCACAATGGACCTACCTGTGTACACTAGATGGATGTGATGGAATGTACTGTCGTCCCTACATTTCAAGAAGGAGTAAGAATTGCAGTTGCAACAAAGCCTTGCTTGCCTACAAAGAGAGCAGCAATTTGGATT
Source organism: Rhinoderma darwinii (assembly GCF_050947455.1). NCBI lineage: Eukaryota > Metazoa > Chordata > Amphibia > Anura > Rhinodermatidae > Rhinoderma > Rhinoderma darwinii. Next base: position 231,063,003 of record NC_134691.1, read on the forward strand.
TGTTACTATGTTACCTAGAAGAATAACAAACTGTGCAAGGATGGAGGTTGTAGGAGCAAGGAGAAGTTGTCTGTAAAGTTGGTGGATGCTTATTTTCCATTTTGCAGTCCCTTGTCTCCCTCTTGTGGCCTCCTGGAGGCAACTAGCTGTGCAAAAAAAGACAGCCTGGCGGCCGGCTGTTGCAGTGTTGCCCTCTCAGGCAACACTGAGTGACTGACTGAGCCGCACCGTCTTATATAAAGTTCAGACGGAACTTTGCACGTGTCATAGTGGAGCCCTGAGGAGCCAGAGCCAGCTTTCTGACATCATAATGGGGCCTCAGAGATAAAAGCCTGGGCCCAGGCAGTGTTGGTCAGTGCTGCTCAGCAGGCAGCACTGGACTGGACTGGATTACAGCTGATACAAGGTGTGAAGGAACAAGGGGTGGCTGTGGGCATGCACTTGCTGCCGCTGCCAGTGTTTATCTGCATGGCAGCAGGGCATTTGGGCGTTGCCAGGAAGGCGTTTTTATGTAGATTCCTCCTCTTTCAGCACTACATTGTGGTGCAAGCAAAAGAAGCAAATCCTGTCTGGCTTCCTCTCCGGCCTTTATTCACCTCCCGTGTAGCTGTGAGTGTGTGAGCCTGCAGGGCCCCATGGAATTGCCTAGAAGTAGGCTGAATCGCTGCAAGGGCTGAACAGCAGTATCGGGCAGGCTCGGGCAACGCGCGGCCCGTTCGGGTTATCGCTTCTCGGCCTTTTGGCTAAGATCAAGTGTAGTATCTGTTCTTATCAGTTTAATATCTGATACGTCCCCTATCTGGGGACCATATATTAAATGGATTTTTAGAACAGGGAGATGGAAATAGAGCTTGCTCTGTCCACTCCACGCATTGACCTGGTATTGCAGTATTTCCAGGACCGGTGCACCCTTTCCTTATGTGTTGACTAAAATCAGATTCCAAAAGTGTTTTTTGTGTTTGCCATTGTTTCTGTCTTTCTGAAGGGATCTCCCCTTTTAATCCCATTATTTCAACACCTGTTGGACAATGCATGAGTGACAATGAGCTAATTGATTAAATGCAATTAATGAATACATTGCCACCTCTTGTTTTGTGTCGTCTGTGTGTCTGTGTTTCCGGCATTTCACATTGGAACAGCTCATTCACCTTCCTTGTCTTCTCTCCGCCCTCCCTTTTAGGTAAGTTAAAGAGCTGCACCTGAGCCAGCCACTGATTGATGCAGCACCACAGTCAAATAGTGGAGTGGAGTAGGGGAACAGCAAACAGCCATTAAAGCCGCCCGCCCGCCCGCCACAATGGACCTACCTGTGTACACTAGATGGATGTGATGGAATGTACTGTCGTCCCTACATTTCAAGAAGGAGTAAGAATTGCAGTTGCAACAAAGCCTTGCTTGCCTACAAAGAGAGCAGCAATTTGGATTTGTTACTATGTTACCTAGAAGAATAACAAACTGTGCAAGGATGGAGGTTGTAGGAGCAAGGAGAAGTTGTCTGTAAAGTTGGTGGATGCTTATTTTCCATTTTGCAGTCCCTTGTCTCCCTCTTGTGGCCTCCTGGAGGCAACTAGCTGTGCAAAAAAAGACAGCCTGGCGGCCGGCTGTTGCAGTGTTGCCCTCTCAGGCAACACTGAGTGACTGACTGAGCCGCACCGTCTTATATAAAGTTCAGACGGAACTTTGCACGTGTCATAGTGGAGCCCTGAGGAGCCAGAGCCAGCTTTCTGACATCATAATGGGGCCTCAGAGATAAAAGCCTGGGCCCAGGCAGTGTTGGTCAGTGCTGCTCAGCAGGCAGCACTGGACTGGACTGGATTACAGCTGATACAAGGTGTGAAGGAACAAGGGGTGGCTGTGGGCATGCACTTGCTGCCGCTGCCAGTGTTTATCTGCATGGCAGCAGGGCATTTGGGCGTTGCCAGGAAGGCGTTTTTATGTAGATTCCTCCTCTTTCAGCACTGCATTGTGGTGCAAGCAAAAGAAGCAAATCCTGTCTGGCTTCCTCTCCGGCCTTTATTCACCTCCCGTGTAGCTGTGAGTGTGTGAGCCTGCAGGGCCCCATGGAATTGCCTAGAAGTAGGCTGAATCGCTGCAAGGGCTGAACAGCAGTATCGGGCAGGCTCGGGCAACGCGCGGCCCGTTCGGGTTATCGCTTCTCGGCCTTTTGGCTAAGACCAAGTGTATTTATACAGGAGGTTTTTGGTCAGAAGGTGCTCAGGTACCCTCTCTCTCGGCCTCGGGGGATCGTCCAGGTTCGCCTGGACTTCACCCCCGTGCTGCTATTTGGGAGAGAGGCTTAGTCCTGAGCAACGAGTTGCGATCCCCCCCAGCCCCTTGGTCTCCGTAAGACAAGGGGCGCAGCGAAAGCTGTGCGGTTCGACCTGGCCACGCTAATGGCAGGCGAACCCGATGCGGTGCCGGTGTACGCCCGGCTTAAGAATTCTGCACGATTTATCGTGGCAGAGGGTGGAGGCGGTCCCCGTGGTATTAAATTTTTAGTCCACGCCATTTTGGAAGATCTGCTGGCGGTCCACAAGAACGAGCTCTTGGCTATCCAGGACTACCCGAAGCGAGGAATCTACGATGTCACCTTCATGGGAGAAGGAATACTCCGTGATGCTTTGGACCGAGCTGAGAGGAAACAAGGTGAACTCGTAGCAGCGGGAGTCAAGGTAGTAGAGCATGAATTTGAAATAACCAAACTCGTGGTGATTAAAATGTATTCCCCATATGTGAGAGATATGGAAGTGGCAGCATTTCTAGCTGCCTACTTCAAAAATGTCAAACTCCTGGGGAAAGTGATGAACGAGTGTGGAGTGTGGACCGCCAAATGGAAGTTTTTAGTTACGCTGATTAAGGACCCCTCCACCCAAGAAACGAGATTACCACCGGCTCGTTTTAAAATTGGAAATGTGAATGGCGACCTCTACTTCTCAGGGATGCCAAACTTCTGCAGGGCTTGTGGTACCTATGGACATACCAGTTTTAACTGCGATGTCACCTGCAGAAACTGTGGAAGCAAAGAGCACAATATAAGGGAGTGCACAGAAGAAAAAAAATGCAACTTTTGTCAAAAAACTGGTCACTTGTATTTTTCTTGTCCTCATAGGTACCGAAGCGGAGAAGAAGAGCAACCCGGGGCGCCCCCACGTGCTCCACCAGCGGACCAGCCCCGCCCTCAGGGAGAGGAACAAGCCAGTGCTGCAAAGGAGCAGCGGGGTACCTGGGCTTCAAGGGTACGGTCTGTTGGAGCCAAAGCAGGTACCTCACAGCTAACAGCCTCAGAGGAGAGAAGGGAGTCCAGTGCGAAGGAAAAACGCCAAGCCAAACGTAAGGCTGAGAAGGGGCAGGCCAGTGAGATAACTGAGGCATCCCAGAGTGCTGGTTGCTCAGTGGATGCCGGGCCTGCTCCCAATCCTGGGTCTCTAGATACGGAGTCTGAAGAGGAAGGTTGGCTGAAAGTGGGTCCCCGTAAAAAGGGTAAACAGGAGCGTGCCGGTAGGGGGGTGACAGGGGAGGAGCAAATGGATACGTCCGTAAAGCAAAGTGAGGCTCCTCCTAGGACCGCCCCCTCGTCGTTACTGGTGAGGAGGGTGGGCACTGTTCCCCCCGAGCCAACCGACACCCCGCCATGTGCGCAACCTCCCCCTCTAGAACGGCCTGCACGGCCTGCACGGCCTCAGAGGGGAGCGGCGGGGCCCTTGGGGGACCCACCCGATACAGACCTATATGGTCAGCCGTTAGAGACCCAGGTAAGGCTGTGTGAATCTGGACTCCCTGTATACGAGATGAGGGCTGTTGGCTCGACGCTCACGGAAGGTAGTTCCTCTCCTGAATCATCCCCTTTCTCGCTAGAGTCAGACGAGGGCGGGGAGATGAGTTCAAGCGAGATTTCTGGTATTGCTGGTGGAGGCCAAGTCTGATTTTAAGTAACACGATTATTTATTTTTTAAAATCAAGACTAACACAATTAAAACTCCACGATGTCTGAAATAAAGGGGATCTCCCTCAACGTGAGGGGCGCCAAGTCCAAAGTCAGAAGGGTTGCTCTCTTCAGTTTTTTATCTGGCCTGGCAGCCTCTGTTTTTTTCCTGCAGGAGTGCGGCATTCCCCATGCAATGAAGTACCATAAATACAAAGAGGATTGGAAGTATGGTCCATCAGTCTGGTCTGGATCTAACGAGTCCAGATCAGCAGGGGTCGCCATTCTTTTTAAGGGAAACGTTTTTATTGATTTTATTCAAGAGATTCTTCCAGGACGTATTTTATTGGTTAAAGCTTTTATTGACGGCGTAAAATGGCAGTTTTTAAATTTTTACGGCTCACCTGACAAAAATGAGAGAGCAGAGATGCTAGAAATGTTACCTCTTTTTATTAATACAACTGAGCCTTTTATCCTCGCAGGTGATTTTAACTGTATCCTGAGGGGGGAACGCCGGCTTACCAGTACTACAAGTAGGAATTACGATAAGACCTCTGGACTGCTCAAAGATATTGTAAATGATTTTAAATTAACTGATTTGTACAAAGAATGTAATAGGAGCAGCCCAGAGGAAGCCGGCGTTACCTGGAGCAACGCCACCTGTAGCTCCAGGATAGATTTTATTTTTTGTAATGAGAATGTACTGCCTTTTAATTGTGAAGTTTTAACTAATGTTTTCTCAGATCACAAGCTTTTATCATTTTATGTAAAGCGTGATTTTAATAAACCGGTGTGTAAGAAGTCCTGGAAGTTAAATGTTTCCCTTTTAGATGATCCACAGGTTTTTACTGATTTTATTGAATTTTACCAAAAATGCAGGCGGGGGAGAGACATGCGTACTCCCATCAGTGCATGGTGGGAGAAAATGAAAAAAAGAATAAAGGAATTTTTTATTTAAAAGAGCGTGGCGAAAGCCAGAGAAAAACATGCTTTTTTTAAAATTCTCAGCACCCGTCTGCAGACCCTGTACAAGATGAGAGATAATGAAATTGACGTTAAAACTGACATCACTAATTTAAAAAAAGAAATAGCTCAGTGCCTGGAGCAGAAAGGCAAAGAAATCATTTTTCGTTCCAAAATTCAGCATGTGGAGGAGAATGAGACCTGCTCCAGGTACTTTTTAAAAAAAATTAACAATAAAAAGGCTATTATTAAAAATATTGAAGGTGTGTCAGATGTACAGGGTATTTTAAGTAAAGTTCATGAGTTTTATGCTGACCTTTTTAGTGTTAAAACTGTGGATCATAATTTTATGCGTGACTCACTGAAGGAGATTACTACTGTTTTAGACCCTGTCTCCCAGAATTTTTTATTACAGGAGCTGACGGAGCAGGAGGTTTTAGAAACGGTAAAGAGTTTTAAAGCCGGAAAAGTTCCCGGACCGGACGGTATACCCAGTGAGTTTTATGTCAAATTTTATGACATTTTAAAAGAGGATCTTTTTAGCCTTTTTTATGAAGTTTTTAATTCCAAGATGCTGCCTAAGTCCTGGCGGAAGGGTGAGGTCTCCCTGCTACATAAGAAAGGTGACATCGCAGTTTTGAAGAACTGGAGACCAATAACCCTTCTGAATAGCGACTATAAAATAATGGCAAAAGTGTGCGCAAATAGATTAAAAGCCATAATACCCCACATTGTACACTCTAACCAGGTGTGTGGGGTGCCAGGCCGCAGCATCTGGGATAATCTTAACCTGGTAAAAGATGTGATTGAGGACACGAGGTCTAGAAGAGGTAAATTAGCCATTTTATCTATAGACTTCGAGAAGGCGTTCGACCGTGTCTCTCATTTTTATCTTTTTAAGGTTTTAGAGCGTATGGGTATACCTGAAGGATTTTTATTATCACTTAAAGCCTTTTATAAAGATTGCACAAGCAAAATTTTAGTGAATGGTTTTAAGACACAGGACGTGATTTTAAACTCAGGGGTGAAGCAGGGGTGTCCCTTGTCCCCACTGCTTTTTATTTGCGCATTAGAGCCTCTACTGTGTACAATTCGCCGCGATAAGTTAATACGTGGAGTCCCCCTGCCCGGGGGTGGCGGCGTAGAGGCTAAAGCAGTGGGGTACATGGACGATGTAGCGGTTTTTTGCAGGGACACCCTGTCGCTTCAGAGAACCCTCAGACAAATTGAGTTTTATTGCTGTGCTTCCGGTTTTAAGGTGAACTTCGACAAAAGTAATATTTTAAATATAGGAAGCATGGCTTTTAGAGACATACCCGTCCCTGTGTCAGATAATATTACGATTTTAGGTGTCTCCTTCAGTGAGTGCGATAATGGTTTTATCAGTTGGGACATGGTGGCGCAGAAGGTAAATCAAAAAATATGTATGTGGAACATGAGAAAACTTACCATGGAGGGAAAAGTTTTAATTATTAAAATGGTCATTTTACCCCTGCTTTTATATCTCAGTATGGTTTTCCCTCCCCCCACGGTTTTATTGCAAAAAATTACTAAAGCATGTTTTACCTTCTTTTGGAGTTCCAGAATGGAGAAACTTAAAAGAGAGATTGTGATGAAATCCAAACCGAAGGGTGGCAAAGATTTTCCGAATTTTAACAGGTTTCTTTTAATCAAGTTCTTCAGTTTCTGTTTTAATTCCCTTTTTAAAGAACATTATTGGTCCTATTTTTTACGTTTTAATACAGGGTTTTTAATGCGAAGGTTTGGGTGGTTCAACTTTGTTTTATCCTCACCTTACGCTTTTAAACTCTCAATAAACTATGTGATTTTAGAAAAGATAGTGACCTTATTCAACCTGAAGGGAAAAAATGTAAATGAGCTGAAAAATAGTAAAAAATTAATTAAAGACCTAAGAGAAAGTGAGACGGTCAGCAGGATTGAGAATTTTAATGAGGAACGAAGTGCTTTTATCTTCAAAATTATTAATGTGTTTTATCTTTTTAATACACAGATGGACCTGGCCTGGAGCTGCATTCATCAATGTCTTCCATGCCGGGCATTCCAATACAGAAGGAGGCTCGCGAGGTCTGCCGTCTGCCCGAGGGAAGGCTGCCAGGCCGAGGAAACGATTCGACACATTTTTTGGACGTGTGATTTTGCGAAGGAATTTTGGAAAAAAATATTCCCTCTTTTGGTAAAGATGGCAGACCTGAAAGACTTGAATTATGAAGATATTTTATATGGACTATTTGGATGCCCAACCGCGAGCCAAAAGATAATAGCGTGGAAGACGATGAATTGCGCCAAAGAAGCTCTATGGAAGGCCAGGAACATCCTGATTTTTAAGCACGATGTTTTATCTACTGATGATGTTTTAGGTCTTTGTTTTAGCGAAATGTACATTTATTATTTATTAGACAAAAAAAGAAATGCCACCCTTCTTAATAAATGGTTTGTGAAAGAATGGAACTCCAACATATAAAGATTTGCCACCATGTCCCTTTTATGTAATGTAATGCAATGAAATATTGATTTTATTGTTATTCATTTGTACAAAAGTTGGTTTTATTGTAAACTGTATTTTTTATCATGAAATAAATCATTGACACCCCTGAAAAGGGGTAGCCAACTTAAAAAAAAAAATCTGTTCTTATCAGTTTAATATCTGATACGTCCCCTATCTGGGGACCATATATTAAATGGATTTTTAGAACAGGGAGATGGAAATAGAGCTTGCTCTGTCCACTCCACGCATTGACCTGGTATTGCAGTATTTCCAGGACCGGTGCACCCTTTCCTTATGTGTTGACTAAAATCAGATTCCAAAAGTGTTTTTTGTGTTTGCCATTGTTTCTGTCTTTCTGAAGGGATCTCCCCTTTTAATCCCATTATTTCAACACCTGTTGGACAATGCATGAGTGATAATGAGCTAATTGATTAAATGCAATTAATGAATACATTGCCACCTCTTGTTTTGTGTCGTCTGTGTGTCTGTGTTTCCGGCATTTCACATTGGAACAGCTCATTCACCTTCCTTGTCTTCTCTCCGCCCTCCCTTTTAGGTAAGTTAAAGAGCTGCACCTGAGCCAGCCACTGATTGATGCAGCACCACAGTCAAATAGTGGAGTGGAGTAGGGGAACAGCAAACAGCCATTAAAGCCGCCCGCCCGCCACAATGGACCTACCTGTGTACACTAGATGGATGTGATGGAATGTACTGTCGTCCCTACATTTCAAGAAGGAGTAAGAATTGCAGTTGCAACAAAGCCTTGCTTGCCTACAAAGAGAGCAGCAATTTGGATTTGTTACTATGTTACCTAGAAGAATAACAAACTGTGCAAGGATGGAGGTTGTAGGAGCAAGGAGAAGTTGTCTGTAAAGTTGGTGGATGCTTATTTTCCATTTTGCAGTCCCTTGTCTCCCTCTTGTGGCCTCCTGGAGGCAACTAGCTGTGCAAAAAAAGACAGCCTGGCGGCCGGCTGTTGCAGTGTTGCCCTCTCAGGCAACACTGAGTGACTGACTGAGCCGCACCGTCTTATATAAAGTTCAGACGGAACTTTGCACGTGTCATAGTGGAGCCCTGAGGAGCCAGAGCCAGCTTTCTGACATCATAATGGGGCCTCAGAGATAAAAGCCTGGGCCCAGGCAGTGTTGGTCAGTGCTGCTCAGCAGGCAGCACTGGACTGGACTGGATTACAGCTGATACAAGGTGTGAAGGAACAAGGGGTGGCTGTGGGCATGCACTTGCTGCCGCTGCCAGTGTTTATCTGCATGGCAGCAGGGCATTTGGGCGTTGCCAGGAAGGCGTTTTTATGTAGATTCCTCCTCTTTCAGCACTGCATTGTGGTGCAAGCAAAAGAAGCAAATCCTGTCTGGCTTCCTCTCCGGCCTTTATTCACCTCCCGTGTAGCTGTGAGTGTGTGAGCCTGCAGGGCCCCATGGAATTGCCTAGAAGTAGGCTGAATCGCTGCAAGGGCTGAACAGCAGTATCGGGCAGGCTCGGGCAACGCGCGGCCCGTTCGGGTTATCGCTTCTCGGCCTTCTGGCTAAGATCAATTGGATTTATCCAGGAGACTTGTCAGGAGGTGCTTCCGGTACCCTTTCTCTCGGCCTGGGGGGATCGTCTGGGTTCATAGCCCAGACTTCACCCCCCTGTCGCTATTGGGAGAAAGGCCTAGTCCGGGAGCAACGGGAAGGGATCCCCAGGCAATCGGCCTGTTTCCTGCCAGACGGGAGAGATGCCAGCCAGGATTTCGTACGCATCGGGTGAGGCCCGGATGAAGAATACTATTCGTATTGAAGTGGAGGAAAGACACAGACCAAAGAAGAACTTGGAATTTATCGCCAGAGAAGTGCTTTTGGGTTCGCTTGGACTACATCACAGGGATATTTTTTGCTTCCAGGACAACGAAGCCAAAGGAACCCACACCATCACCTTCCAGGATCTCGGGTGCTGCCAGAACGTCGTAAAGAAGGTAAACGAACTAATGTATGATGAAAAGTTTGATGGACTAGAGTTCGTATTACTTTTTGCCTATGATGAGATCCCTCTGGTAGTCTATCTCTACAATCCCCATGTAGAGACTGATGATATAACCACTTACCTTCAGAGATATTGTGATGACGTAAAATTTATGAACAAAATTAATAATGCTGTTGGATTTTGGGGAGGCAAGCGAAAATTTTTGGTCCGCTTAAAAAAAGACCCAGAGGGAATCGGAGGCATGCAGCACCCACCCTCTACCGTAGTTATTGGGAAAAGCAGAGGTTATATATTTTACCCGGGTATGCCCACATATTGCCGGCAGTGTGGACGCTTTGGACATACCCAGGTTTCCTGCAAAGATGAGAAGTTGGATAGGTGCAATAATTGTGGCCAATACGGACATCAAATGAAGAGTTGCCCCAAAGAGAGACTGTGCAATTTATGTGGGGGCAAGGGCCACATGTTCAGGGATTGCCCCAGCAGAGCCAGGAATCGTACCTACGCTGACACGGTGAAGAGTTTTGTGAAATCCACACCTGGGTCAGAGCCAAAGCGATCTTCAGTAGCGTCTGCTGAGGATCGGGTGATGATGACCCAGGGCGCCAGACAAGAGACTGTGATTTCAAGACCGGAGCCAATGTCTGCTGAATCTCTATCAGTAGACAAGGCGATGAAGGTCAAGGGCGCCTCCTGTAGCAGGAGTGCGGTTGGGACAGAGCAGGAGCCTGACACAGTTCCTGGTCAGGCCTCTGCTTGTAAGTCCCGTGGTGTTGCCATCAGTGGGTCAGAGCAGAGGGTCTCCATAACTTCAGTGGAGAGCCCTGCAATGACGACCCCAAATACCAGCCGCAAGTCCGAGCAGAAATCCCTTTCAACACCAGAGGGAGGAGCTATGCAAATGACCTCAAAGTCCCAACGGGAGAAGAGCCAGCCTAGGAAGGAGACTTCGCTGAAGACCCTTGACGACCGCTCTGAGGACCACCAAAACATCGTGGAGGAGATGGAGTCAAGCATTCCAGAGGGTGAGAAGAGAGCAGCCTCCAGTGAGCGGGGAGGAGATGACAGCGATGAGAGGGAGAATGAACCAGTAAGGAAGTGGCGGAGGGGAGTGGAACTTGACTCCCCGGATATCTGCTTGGCCGATGACGATTTGTGGTTGGGGCCGGTGACCTATCAGTTGTCTGCTTCCAACCCCCAGAACATCCAGTCGCCTGGGTCTCCTGAGCAGGAGATCTTTGGTGGGCTAGACATCCAGGAGTTTAGTTGTGGCTCGAGCATGGACGATCCGCCACCATAATATGTGTAATGCCTCTCGTCAATGTCGTCTCACTGAACGTGAGACTATTAAAGAGCCCCGCTCGTAGGGCTGCTTTGTTTTCCTTCCTAGAGACTGAGGACTTTGATTTCTGCTTGTTACAGGAGTGTGGATTTCAACACGCAATAGACTATTCGGACATTAAAAAAGATTGGAAGCTGGGTCCTTCCGTGTGGTCCGGCTCCAATGAAAATAGATCTGCTGGGGTAGGACTGCTCTGCCGTGGCTTTTCTACTATTATACATTCTGTGACTGAGATTTTACCTGGCAGAGCAATAGTAGTCCACCTGAATTTTAATGGTTTTATGTTTCGTATTTTAAATGTATATGCCTCTCCTGATAAGCAGGAGAGGGCGGAGTTAATGCAAATTTTACCATTGTTTTGTGTTGGGTCATCCCCCTTATTAGTAGGAGGAGATTTCAATTGTATATGTGAAGGAGAATGCCGGCAGGGGGGTGACCCTCTCCGCAAACTAGATAAGACCTCTTACCTGCTTAAGAATTTTTTATGCGATTTTAAGCTGAGGGATGCCTGGAAGTTGCTCTTGCCGGCAGACCTAGGCCACACATGGTCCAATGGGAGAGTGGCTTCTAGGATCGATTTTATATTTTTATCAGAGGATTTTAACCCAGTGAAATTTGTTTTAATATCTAATATATTTTCTGACCACAAACTCTTGCAGGCTAAGATAGAGTTTAGTGGTGAACTGAAGGTAAATAAGGGCCTCTGGAGGTTGAGCACGCACCTGCTGGAGGATCCTCTGACTCAGCTGGAATTTGGCCAATCCTACCAGTGTTGGCAGCAGCAGAAAAACCCCGACATACCAATGCTGACCTGGTGGGAAGAAATAAAAACAAAAATTAAGTTATTTTTTATTAAAGCAGGTAAGAGGAAAGCAAAAGAAAAGAAGCAATGGTTTTATAATTTTAACACAAGGTTGCAAACACTTTTTAAATTCAAGGAGCTGGGGATAGATGTGAAAGAAGATATTGAAAGTATGAAAGCAGAAATTAAGAAATGTTTAGAGCAAAGAGGTAAACAAATTATTTTCAGATCCCGAGTTCAACATCTGGAGGAAGGAGAAAAATGTTCCAGATTTTTCTTCAAAAAAGTTATGGATAAAAGAGATGTGATTTTAAACTTGGAGGGTCAAACCTCTAGGGAAGGTATTTTAAAGTCTGCTCATGATTTTTACCAGCTCCTTTTTAATGAAAAGTGTATTGATATGTCCTTTTTAACAGATGCTCTTAATGTCCTTGATCTTAAGTTAGATGTTTTAGACCAGGAGGTTTTATCACGTGATATCAACTTAGAAGAACTTTTTACTGTTTTTAAAAGTTTTTCTTATGGGAAAGCTCCTGGTTCAGATGGACTTCCCATCGAATTTTATCTAACGTTTTGGGACATTTTAAAGGACGACCTTTTTGTGTTATTTAAAGATGCTTTTACTGTAAATATGTTGCCGGTTTCATGGAGGAGGGGGGTAGTGTCTTTGATTTTTAAAAAAGGAGATCGGACTCTGCTGGGGAACTGGAGACCTATCACCCTCCTAAATATGGAATACAAAGTAATGGCCAAGATAATTGCAAACCGGTTAAAAATAGTGATCAGCAAAATTATACATCCGGACCAGGTTTGTGGGGTTCCTGGGAGAAGTATTACTGAGACTTTAAATATAATCCGTGATGTCATATGGTATTCAAGAGACCGGAGTCAAGGTTTAGCCCTCCTAGCGCTAGATTTTGAGAAGGCTTTTGACAGAGTTTCACATTTGTACCTTTTTAATGTTTTAAAGAAAATGTCAATCCCTGAGATGATTTTAAGTCGTATTAAGGTTCTATATAAGTCTTGTTTTAGCCAAATTTCTATTAATGGGTTTTTAACTGAAAATGTGGTTTTAAAATCTGGAGTGAAGCAGGGGTGTCCGCTCTCCCCGATTTTATTTATATGTGCAATGGAGCCCCTATTGTGTCAGATACGCAAGGACAAAGTCATCAGAGGGGTTCCTATCCCTGGAGGAGGTGGCAACCAGGTAAAAGTGTTGAGCTATATGGATGATGTGACAGTAGCATGTATAGACCCTGCTTCGCTCAAAAGAACCTTAAGGTGCACAGAGTTTTTTAGCCAGGCTTCAGGTTTTAAATTAAACGTTGCAAAAAGTGAATGTCTGAGCGTTGGAGCTTGGGACGCCTCCCAGACTCCGGAAATTAGCATAAAACAAGATAAAATAAAAATTCTTGGTATCATTTTCAAAGAAACAAATGATGGGATTGACAATTGGGATGAGATTTTATGCAAAATGGAAAAAAAGATCTCTTTCTGGAACCTTAGAGAATTGACGATGGAGGGCAAGGTACTAATAATAAAAATGATCTTACTGCCGCTAATGTTATATGTGGGAATGGTTTTCCCTCCATCGGATGTTTTGATAAAAAAACTAACCAGAATTATATTTATGTTTTTATGGGGTTCAAAGATGGAAAGATTAAAAAGAGATCATATGTACAAAAGCAAGTTGAATGGTGGAAAAGATGTCCCTAATTTGCATATTTTCTTTTATGTAAAATTTTTCTGCTTCTGTTTTAAATGTTTTAATTCCAATGGCGTTTTTAGTTGTTTTTTAAAGTACGCTGCCGGTATGGTTTTTAAAAAATGGTGTATGCCTCCGTTGAATTCCCCTGTTCTTTTATGCCCCCCAAAGCATTATGTGATTTTAGAAAAGACTATACGAACATTTCATTTAAAGGACCAAGAAAGCGACGTTTTAAAGGACCAGAGGAAACTGTCTGCAATTCTAAGGGGGAATGAGGAGGTTATCCCTGTGGCAAACTATTCCCAGACGAGGTCTAGACAAGTATGGCGGAACGTCTTTGGGAAATTTCTCGCAAATGGACATATAGACCTTGCCTGGATGATGGTCCACCAGTGCCTCCCAACAAGAGACTTTCAGCACAGGAGAGGCCTGGTGGCAAGGGCAAAATGCCCAAGAGACTCTTGTGTGAATGATGAATCTGTGCTACATTTATTTTGGAACTGTCCTTACGCACAAGAAGTCTGGAGGAAAGTCGGCGTGCTTTTAAAATGGACTTGTGGATTAAAAGATCTAACATACGAATATATAATTTACGGACTATTTAATTGCCCAACTTTTAAACAGTACATGGTTTGTTGGAGTATGATAAATTGTCTTAAAAACGCCATTTGGAAAGTCAGAAATATTTTACTTTTTAAACGTGATTTTATTTCTGTGGACGAATGTATTAAACTTGCTTTTAGTGAAATGTACATATATTTTTTAAGGGACAGGAAAAACTATGGTACAAGAGATGCAAATAGTGCTTGGAATGTACAATTATGGAAAACAGTTTTATATTAATGTACATATTGTATTTTATTGTATGACGAACTTGTGAATCAATAAAATCTTTGTTGAAACCTTATCTGTTCTTATCAGTTTAATATCTGATACGTCCCCTATCTGGGGACCATATATTAAATGGATTTTTAGAACAGGGAGATGGAAATAGAGCTTGCTCTGTCCACTCCACGCATTGACCTGGTATTGCAGTATTTCCAGGACCGGTGCACCCTTTCCTTATGTGTTGACTAAAATCAGATTCCAAAAGTGTTTTTTGTGTTTGCCATTGTTTCTGTCTTTCTGAAGGGATCTCCCCTTTTAATCCCATTATTTCAACACCTGTTGGACAATGCATGAGTGATAATGAGCTAATTGATTAAATGCAATTAATGAATACATTGCCACCTCTTGTTTTGTGTCGTCTGTGTGTCTGTGTTTCCGGCATTTCACATTGGAACAGCTCATTCACCTTCCTTGTCTTCTCTCCGCCCTCCCTTTTAGGTAAGTTAAAGAGCTGCACCTGAGCCAGCCACTGATTGATGCAGCACCACAGTCAAATAGTGGAGTGGAGTAGGGGAACAGCAAACAGCCATTAAAGCCGCCCGCCCGCCCGCCCGCCCGCCACAATGGACCTACCTGTGTACACTAGATGGATGTGATGGAATGTACTGTCGTCCCTACATTTCAAGAAGGAGTAAGAATTGCAGTTGCAACAAAGCCTTGCTTGCCTACAAAGAGAGCAGCAATTTGGATTTGTTACTATGTTACCTAGAAGAATAACAAACTGTGCAAGGATGGAGGTTGTAGGAGCAAGGAGAAGTTGTCTGTAAAGTTGGTGGATGCTTATTTTCCATTTTGCAGTCCCTTGTCTCCCTCTTGTGGCCTCCTGGAGGCAACTAGCTGTGCAAAAAAAGACAGCCTGGCGGCCGGCTGTTGCAGTGTTGCCCTCTCAGGCAACACTGAGTGACTGACTGAGCCGCACCGTCTTATATAAAGTTCAGACGGAACTTTGCACGTGTCATAGTGGAGCCCTGAAGAGCCAGAGCCAGCTTTCTGACATCATAATGGGGCCTCAGAGATAAAAGCCTGGGCCCAGGCAGTGTTGGTCAGTGCTGCTCAGCAGGCAGCACTGGACTGGACTGGATTACAGCTGATACAAGGTGTGAAGGAACAAGGGGTGGCTGTGGGCATGCACTTGCTGCCGCTGCCAGTGTTTATCTGCATGGCAGCAGGGCATTTGGGCGCTGCCAGGAAGGCGTTTTTATGTAGATTCCTCCTCTTTCAGCACTGCATTGTGGTGCAAGCAAAAGAAGCAAATCCTGTCTGGCTTCCTCTCCGGCCTTTATTCACCTCCCGTGTAGCTGTGAGTGTGTGAGCCTGCAGGGCCCCATGGAATTGCCTAGAAGTAGGCTGAATCGCTGCAAGGGCTGAACAGCAGTATCGGGCAGGCTCGGGCAACGCGCGGCCCGTTCGGGTTATCGCTTCTCGGCCTTTTGGCTAAGATCAAGTGTAGTATCTGTTCTTATCAGTTTAATATCTGATACGTCCCCTATCTGGGGACCATATATTAAATGGATTTTTAGAACAGGGAGATGGAAATAGAGCTTGCTCTGTCCACTCCACGCATTGACCTGGTATTGCAGTATTTCCAGGACCGGTGCACCCTTTCCTTATGTGTTGACTAAAATCAGATTCCAAAAGTGTTTTTTGTGTTTGCCATTGTTTCTGTCTTTCTGAAGGGATCTCCCCTTTTAATCCCATTATTTCAACACCTGTTGGACAATGCATGAGTGATAATGAGCTAATTGATTAAATGCAATTAATGAATACATTACCACCTCTTGTTTTGTGTCGTCTGTGTGTCTGTGTTTCCGGCATTTCACATTGGAACAGCTCATTCACCTTCCTTGTCTTCTCTCCGCCCTCCCTTTTAGGTAAGTTAAAGAGCTGCACCTGAGCCAGCCACTGATTGATGCAGCACCACAGTCAAATAGTGGAGTGGAGTAGGGGAACAGCAAACAGCCATTAAAGCCGCCCGCCCGCCACAATGGACCTACCTGTGTACACTAGATGGATGTGATGGAATGTACTGTCGTCCCTACATTTCAAGAAGGAGTAAGAATTGCAGTTGCAACAAAGCCTTGCTTGCCTACAAAGAGAGCAGCAATTTGGATTTGTTACTATGTTACCTAGAAGAATAACAAACTGTGCAAGGATGGAGGTTGTAGGAGCAAGGAGAAGTTGTCTGTAAAGTTGGTGGATGCTTATTTTCCATTTTGCAGTCCCTTGTCTCCCTCTTGTGGCCTCCTGGAGGCAACTAGCTGTGCAAAAAAAGACAGCCTGGCGGCCGGCTGTTGCAGTGTTGCCCTCTCAGGCAACACTGAGTGACTGACTGAGCCGCACCGTCTTATATAAAGTTCAGACGGAACTTTGCACGTGTCATAGTCGAGCCCTGAGGAGCCAGAGCCAGCTTTCTGACATCATAATGGGGCCTCAGAGATAAAAGCCTGGGCCCAGGCAGTGTTGGTCAGTGCTGCTCAGCAGGCAGCACTGGACTGGATTACAGCTGATACAAGGTGTGAAGGAACAAGGGGTGGCTGTGGGCATGCACTTGCTGCCGCTGCCAGTGTTTATCTGCATGGCAGCAGGGCATTTGGGCGTTGCCAGGAAGGCGTTTTTATGTAGATTCCTCCTCTTTCAGCACTGCATTGTGGTGCAAGCAAAAGAAGCAAATCCTGTCTGGCTTCCTCTCCGGCCTTTATTCACCTCCCGTGTAGCTGTGAGTGTGTGAGCCTGCAGGGCCCCATGGAATTGCCTAGAAGTAGGCTGAATCGCTGCAAGGGCTGAACAGCAGTATCGGGCAGGCTCGGGCAACGCGCGGCCCGTTCGGGTTATCGCTTCTCGGCCTTTTGGCTAAGATCAAGTGTAGTATCTGTTCTTATCAGTCCTTGTAAGGATAGATAGCTCGGAGAACCACTGGGGGCTATAAACACTAGCTTAGCGATCCAAGAGCGTTCCAGACGAAGCCGGCGACGAACTGCGGAGAAGAACCAGCGAAGACGACGATCCAGAAGGGAGAAGCCGCCATCGGGGAAGAAGCTCCGGGAGATCGCTGCCGGGAAGAAGAAGGAGAACTGCGACAGAGACCTTCGGAGAAGAGCCGCTGCTGAAGGGGATCTTTGAAGAAGCTCGGCCGCAGAAGAAGCTCGACGAGGAACCGCTGCGGAAGAAATTTCGTGGAAGAACCTCGGCCAGCAAGGAGAAGATTTGCATAGCTCCGCCCCCTTCGGGAAAGAGCTATCGAAGATCCTCCCCAAGCGACAGGAACAGCTGGAAGAAGCCATGGCCTCAACCAGCAACCCTGCCACCCAGAAGGAGAAGGCTGATGGACCAGGTGAGCCGGCCCAGGCCAGGACATCTCCTCCTGAAGCCTCCTCAAGCCAACAGGCCACCAGGAAGCCGAACCAGGCTGCTCCAACCCTGGAGCCCTGGATGAAGCAGACGGTGGCCCTGAAGCTGAAGGAGGTGGATGGGAGAGTGCCGGACATGACGGAAGAAGTGTTCTGCCAGAAGATGCTCCTGGACCAGGGCTTCGCTAAGCCGGAGACCATCAGCATCCAGGCCTTCATGACCGGGATGTTCTTTGTGACCTTCGCTTCGATCAACATCTGCAGAAGGTACTGGGAGATGGTGAAAGCGGCGAGGCCTGAATCCCCTTTCTCTCGCTTTGTGGGCAACTGCCCTGTCCAAAGAGAGGAAAGGCGGGTGACGGTCTCAATGCGGAACCCACACACCCCCGGCAAAGACATCACCACGCTCCTGAAGCGGTTCTGCACAGTGGTGAGGGAACCCAGCCACATCCTGAACGGACTCGGCTTCTGGACTGGCAAGTGGTCGGTAATCGTCCGACTCAACAAGGATTCAAGCGCGGAAGACGGCCTCCAGCACCTGCCCCAGTCATTCTCGCTGGGCAACTCCTACGGCCTCATCTACTACCCGGACATGCCGCAGATCTGCAGGAGATGCAGCAAGAAGGGTCATTCGATGAAGGACTGCAAGGAGGACGCCTGCAAGAACTGCCGGGTAACAGGACACGAGACCAAAGACTGCCCGAAACGGACAATGTGCAACCTCTGCGGACAAGCAGCCCACTCTTACAAGGACTGCCCGAAGAGGGATCGATCCTGGGCAACTGTAGCAGCGAAAGCTCCAGCCAGAGGGAACCCCGCCCCAGCCAGAGCTCCAGCGGCACAGAAGACCGGGAAAAAGAAGGATGGTAAGAAGACGACAGTCCCTCCCCCCCCTCTCCCGGCCCTCCCTCGCCCTACCCTTCCCACCCTCCCTCGCCCGGCCCTCCCCACCCCCCCGTCCCCAACCCCTGTCACCCCCACTGAGGCTCTCACCTTCTCCTACCCACCCATCTCAGTGGTCCTGTCACCTGCACCTCTCCCAACCCAGCCTCCCTTCTCCCCAGCTCCAGCAGCACTAACATCTTCCTCTCCAGCTGCTGGAGTCCTCTCCCTGGAGGATTTTCCCCCTCTTGTCTCCTCAGGTGCCATCCAGAGGAAGAGAAAGGTGAGGGACAGCCCAGCGGCTGAGTCCTCAAAGCGACAAGTCGTGGAAATCTGCGAAGATTCCCTTGCGCGGCAGGAGGAAATGGAGCAGATGGTGGAGGAACTCGTGTCTGAACCTGAGGTCATCGACTTCACAACAGACATCCAGGTGGCTACAATCCTGGAACAATTTTTGTCAGAGGGCCTGCTGGATCTTTCGGACCCGCCAGGCGAGGAGGATCCGCCCGACCGGACTGGTAACTAAGGTGTATCGTTTGCACTAACCTTCTTTATTCTCCCCCATGGCTGCTAAACTTAACATCTTTGGCCTCAATGTGAGGAGTGTTAGAGATAGGACTAGATGTCAGATGGTGCTAACTTTTCTTTCCAAGCAGTCGAGTGATATATTTATGCTGCAGGAATGTACTCTCCCCTCTTCCAGGTCATATCATCACCTGGCCAGGCAGTGGACCCATGGCCCGTCCTACTGGTCTGGTGGGGGCGACTGTAAGTCTGCGGGGGTTGCCATCCTGATTAGGGGAGGCGTATTTACTGTTGACTCTGTCCAGGAGCTCGTCTGCGGCCGCTTGTTGGTCGTAGACGGTTCCTGGGCAGGAGAGCCGATTAGGCTCATCAACGTGTATGCCCCCCCTATGAAGGCTGAGCGCCTGGAACTATTCCAGACCCTGCGGACCCAGCTCGCCACCACTAGGGCAGTGGTGATGGCCGGGGACTTCAACTGCCTCATCGAAGAGGATGGACGAAGTTCCGGCACTTCAATCAAGCTGGATGTCAGTTCCAAACTGCTTATCGAGATGGTAACCGAAGCATCCTTGCAGGACGTTGTGGGCTCCATGGGGATCGGCTCTGTGAACTATTCATGGAGCCGACCCGATGGCTCACTTCGTTCTCGGATTGACTTTGTGTTCACCTCCCGGGCAGTCAAGCAGCATGGGCACTCCATGGTCCCCTGCTTCTTCTCTGACCACAGGGCCATTCTCTTCCAGGGTGCCATCGGCCACGGTTTTCCTCCCGGCCCTGGCTCCTGGAAGCTGAATTGTGCCCTGCTGGAAAGAGAGGAGGTACTGGCGGAACTTAGAGACGCCTATATTGTTTGGAGGAATGATAAAGTTTTCTTTGACAAAACCTGTGACTGGTGGGAATATGTTAAAGTTGAATTTCGTTGTTTCTTTCAGGCAAAAAGTCGTCAACAGGCGTGTGAGAGGAAGAGAGACTTCAGAGAGATGCAGCGTCAGCTGCGATCCCTGCAAGACCTTCTTCAATGCGGCTGGGACGTCAGGAAGGAGCTGGAGGAAGCCAAAAAGGGCCTGAAAAGGCACTTTGAGGAGGAATCCAAGCGAATTGTCTTTCGTTCCAAGGTGGAGAACCTGGAGAAGGGTGAGAAATGTAACTCGTTCTTTTTCAGGAAACTCCATGCCGGCCACACGCCTCTGAGGGAACTCCGAGATGAGACCGGAAACATGCATTCTGGGAAGAAGGAGGTGATGGGAGTCGTCACAGACTACTACCGAAGCCTCTACTCCCGGAAAACCACTGACCCCGAAGCCGCCGATAAATTCCTGTCAGGTATCACTAATCATCTTGATCCTGCAGGTACGGAGGCTATGGATGTACCCCTGACGGTGGAGGAGCTGCTCTCTGCCGCTAAATCCTTCAGACCCGGTAGGACCCCGGGCAGTGATGGTCTCCCAGCAGAGCTCTATGTAGCGCTGGGGGACTTGATCTGTCCGGACCTGCTGGAGCTCTATGAGGAGATGGTGGTGGAGGGTAGAATGCCACCGTCCTTGAGAGAAGGCATGATCACGATCTTGTATAAGCGGAAGGGGGAGAGATGTGACCTGAAAAACTGGCGTCCCATCTCTCTCCTGAACGTGGACTACAAGATCCTCGCCAAAGTATTGACCAACAGACTGAAGGTTGTCATCGGACAGATCATCGGATCGGACCAAACCTGCGGCATTCCTGGCCGTAGGGTGGCCGACAGTCTTGCCCTGGTGAGGGACACGGTGCATTACATGCAAAGCCGCCGTACACACGCGGCCCTGGTCAGTCTGGATCAGGAGAAGGCTTTTGACCGGGTCTCTCACGAATTCATGGGTAAGGCTCTGCGTAGGCTGCGGCTTGGCAGGTTGTTCTGTTTGTATGTTAACCTGATGTATTGCGACATTTACAGCTCGGTGCTGGTGAACGGCTGGAAGACTGACCCCTTTCCTGTATCGTCGGGGGTTAGACAAGGCTGTCCTCTTTCACCTCTCCTTTTTGTTTGTGTTATAGAGCTCTTCGCAGAGGCTACCCGGCAGAATGGAGAGATCAGAGGGATCACCGCACCAGGTCCAGGACACTTCGAGGTCAAATGCTCGCTGTACATGGACGACGTGACCGTCTTCTGCGCTGACCAGAGTTCGGTGACTGCACTCGTCCAGACCTGTGAGGAGTTCGGACACGCTTCAGGGGCAAAAGTCAACTGCGGGAAGTCGGAAGCCATGCTCTTCGGAAAGTGGTACCTGCCTTCTCCTGCCTCCTTCCCGTTTACTATCAAGCCGGACTTCATCAAAATTCTGGGAGTCTGGTTCGGTAAGGAAGGTGCAGCCCTAAAGTCGTGGGAAGAACGCTTGGCCAAAGTCAACCAAAGGATCGGACTGTGGAGCCTCAGACAACTCACTATTGAGGGCAAAGCAATGGTCCTGCGTAACGAAGTCTTGCCTGTGCTACAATACACTGCACAGGCATGGCCCCCTCTTGCCACCGTCTCGAGGGCCATTACCAGGACTGTGTTTCGCTTCATCTGGGGCTCGAAAATGGACAGAGTAAAGCGGACTGTTATGTACAAGGAGCCCCGCAAAGGTGGGAAGGGTATACCCGACATTCCCACTCTGCTGCGGATCGCTTTTGTATGTGACTGTGTTCGTAGGACTCTGAGGACAGCAAACGGCTCTGCGGGCAAGGCCATGTCCCGCTACTTCCTCCTTCCCCTCTGGCGAGGTTTTGGCTGGGACAAGTGGGACAGCTCCTTCCCTTACAACTGGCACGCTCCCTGGTTCTACGGAGATGTTGTCCGGTTTGTGAGGGAGCATCAACTGGAGGGTCTTAAGCCCGACTTGTGGAAACCTAAGACGATCCACAAGCACATCAGAGCAAAGGACTCACTGGAGTCTGTTCCAGGGCTTCATGCCGACACGTTGGAGACTGTTTGGACTAACGTGTCATCTGGCAGGTTGACCAACGGGCACAAGGACATTTCATGGATGGCCATCCAGGGAGGACTGCCTCTTAGGTCATTCATGCATGCCCGCAACCTGTGCAAGACCCGGTACTGCCCCAGGTGCCCCTTCACGGAGGAAACATCTTTGCACATTTTCTGGCAGTGCCCCTTTGCACAGGATCTGTTGAAAGCCTTGGAACATGAACTCAAGGACTCAGTACCCAGGAACAGACTGTCGTACCGCTCGGTACTTTATGGACTATTTCCTGGGAATACCACGGATGGAGCAATCCAGGAAGCCTGGCGCCTTATGAACTGCTTTAAGGACGCTATATGGTTTGCCAGGAACCGTCTGATTTTGCGGAGAGAGAGTGTGTCCGTCCAGGACTGCCGCAGGCTGATCCACAGCCTGCTCAGAGACTATTCCACCTGGGACAGCCCGGACGTCGATGAGGAAGAGGACTGATACTCCCCTTCCCCCCACTCTCCCTTCTTGTGTGTTGTCTTTCAATAAAGCTTCGGGCCTGTGATTTCCCCCTTCCCTATCCCCTCCTACCCACTCCCCTATCCCATCACTTGTCTGTAATGCTTTGTTGTTTGGCTTTAGTGAATGCAAGAATGTTAGTGTAGCATGTGGTGTAATGTATAGCATAGGCTAGCCTGTACTGTGTATTATACTGTCATGTTATGTTTGACGACTGTTATTATTTATTATTTGCTGCTTCATGGCTTGCGCTGCGTCGCAGTAATGTTTGTATGATGACGATTGATTGTCAATAAAGCATTTTTCAATCAAAAATCTGTTCTTATCAGTTTAATATCTGATACGTCCCCTATCTGGGGACCATATATTAAATGGATTTTTAGAACAGGGAGATGGAAATAGAGCTTGCTCTGTCCACTCCACGCATTGACCTGGTATTGCAGTATTTCCAGGACCGGTGCACCCTTTCCTTATGTGTTGACTAAAATCAGATTCCAAAAGTGTTTTTTGTGTTTGCCATTGTTTCTGTCTTTCTGAAGGGATCTCCCCTTTTAATCCCATTATTTCAACACCTGTTGGACAATGCATGAGTGATAATGAGCTAATTGATTAAATGCAATTAATGAATACATTGCCACCTCTTGTTTTGTGTCGTCTGTGTGTCTGTGTTTCCGGCATTTCACATTGGAACAGCTCATTCACCTTCCTTGTCTTCTCTCCGCCCTCCCTTTTAGGTAAGTTAAAGAGCTGCAGCTGAGCCAGCCACTGATTGATGCAGCACCACAGTCAAATAGTGGAGTGGAGTAGGGGAACAGCAAACAGCCATTAAAGCCGCCCGCCCGCCACAATGGACCTACCTGTGTACACTAGATGGATGTGATGGAATGTACTGTCGTCCCTACATTTCAAGAAGGAGTAAGAATTGCAGTTGCAACAAAGCCTTGCTTGCCTACAAAGAGAGCAGCAATTTGGATTTGTTACTATGTTACCTAGAAGAATAACAAACTGTGCAAGGATGGAGGTTGTAGGAGCAAGGAGAAGTTGTCTGTAAAGTTGGTGGATGCTTATTTTCCATTTTGCAGTCCCTTGTCTCCCTCTTGTAGCCTCCTGGAGGCAACTAGATGTGCAAAAAAAGACAGCCTGGCGGCCGGCTGTTGCAGTGTTGCCCTCTCAGGCAACACTGAGTGACTGACTGAGCCGCACCGTCTTATATAAAGTTCAGACGGAACTTTGCACGTGTCATAGTGGAGCCCTGAGGAGCCAGAGCCAGCTTTCTGACATCATAATGGGGCCTCAGAGATAAAAGCCTGGGCCCAGGCAGTGTTGGTCAGTGCTGCTCAGCAGGCAGCACTGGACTGGACTGGATTACAGCTGATACAAGGTGTGAAGGAACAAGGGGTGGCTGTGGGCATGCACTTGCTGCCGCTGCCAGTGTTTATCTGCATGGCAGCAGGGCATTTGGGCGTTGCCAGGAAGGCGTTTTTATGTAGATTCCTCCTCTTTCAGCACTGCATTGTGGTGCAAGCAAAAGAAGCAAATCCTGTCTGGCTTCCTCTCCGGCCTTTATTCACCTCCCGTGTAGCTGTGAGTGTGTGAGCCTGCAGGGCCCCATGGAATTGCCTAGAAGTAGGCTGAATCGCTGCAAGGGCTGAACAGCAGTATCGGGCAGGCTCGGGCAACGCGCGGCCCGTTCGGGTTATCGCTTCTCGGCCTTTTGGCTAAGATCAAGTGTAGTATCTGTTCTTATCAGTTTAATATCTGATACGTCCCCTATCTGGGGACCATATATTAAATGGATTTTTAGAACAGGGAGATGGAAATAGAGCTTGCTCTGTCCACTCCACGCATTGACCTGGTATTGCAGTATTTCCAGGACCGGTGCACCCTTTCCTTATGTGTTGACTAAAATCAGATTCCAAAAGTGTTTTTTGTGTTTGCCATTGTTTCTGTCTTTCTGAAGGGATCTCCCCTTTTAATCCCATTATTTCAACACCTGTTGGACAATGCATGAGTGATAATGAGCTAATTGATTAAATGCAATTAATGAATACATTGCCACCTCTTGTTTTGTGTCGTCTGTGTGTCTGTGTTTCCGGCATTTCACATTGGAACAGCTCATTCACCTTCCTTGTCTTCTCTCCGCCCTCCCTTTTAGGTAAGTTAAAGAGCTGCACCTGAGCCAGCCACTGATTGATGCAGCACCACAGTCAAATAGTGGAGTGGAGTAGGGGAACAGCAAACAGCCATTAAAGCCGCCCGCCCGCCCGCCACAATGGACCTACCTGTGTACACTAGATGGATGTGATGGAATGTACTGTCGTCCCTACATTTCAAGAAGGAGTAAGAATTGCAGTTGCAACAAAGCCTTGCTTGCCTACAAAGAGAGCAGCAATTTGGATTTGTTACTATGTTACCTAGAAGAATAACAAACTGTGCAAGGATGGAGGTTGTAGGAGCAAGGAGAAGTTGTCTGTAAAGTTGGTGGATGCTTATTTTCCATTTTGCAGTCCCTTGTCTCCCTCTTGTGGCCTCCTGGAGGCAACTAGCTGTGCAAAAAAAGACAGCCTGGCGGCCGGCTGTTGCAGTGTTGCCCTCTCAGGCAACACTGAGTGACTGACTGAGCCGCACCGTCTTATATAAAGTTCAGACGGAACTTTGCACGTGTCATAGTGGAGCCCTGAGGAGCCAGAGCCAGCTTTCTGACATCATAATGGGGCCTCAGAGATAAAAGCCTGGGCCCAGGCAGTGTTGGTCAGTGCTGCTCAGCAGGCAGCACTGGACTGGACTGGATTACAGCTGATACAAGGTGTGAAGGAACAAGGGGTGGCTGTGGGCATGCACTTGCTGCCGCTGCCAGTGTTTATCTGCATGGCAGCAGGGCATTTGGGCGTTGCCAGGAAGGCGTTTTTATGTAGATTCCTCCTCTTTCAGCACTGCATTGTGGTGCAAGCAAAAGAAGCAAATCCTGTCTGGCTTCCTCTCCGGCCTTTATTCACCTCCCGTGTAGCTGTGAGTGTGTGAGCCTGCAGGGCCCCATGGAATTGCCTAGAAGTAGGCTGAATCGCTGCAAGGGCTGAACAGCAGTATCGGGCAGGCTCGGGCAACGCGCGGCCCGTTCGGGTTATCGCTTCTCGGCCTTTTGGCTAAGATCAAGTGTAGTATCTGTTCTTATCAGTTTAATATCTGATACGTCCCCTATCTGGGGACCATATATTAAATGGATTTTTAGAACAGGGAGATGGAAATAGAGCTTGCTCTGTC
Organism: Rhinoderma darwinii; assembly: GCF_050947455.1. Lineage (NCBI taxonomy): Eukaryota > Metazoa > Chordata > Amphibia > Anura > Rhinodermatidae > Rhinoderma > Rhinoderma darwinii. Next base: position 231,088,569 of record NC_134691.1, read on the forward strand.
CACTCCACGCATTGACCTGGTATTGCAGTATTTCCAGGACCGGTGCACCCTTTCCTTATGTGTTGACTAAAATCAGATTCCAAAAGTGTTTTTTGTGTTTGCCATTGTTTCTGTCTTTCTGAAGGGATCTCCCCTTTTAATCCCATTATTTCAACACCTGTTGGACAATGCATGAGTGATAATGAGCTAATTGATTAAATGCAATTAATGAATACATTGCCACCTCTTGTTTTGTGTCGTCTGTGTGTCTGTGTTTCCGGCATTTCACATTGGAACAGCTCATTCACCTTCCTTGTCTTCTCTCCGCCCTCCCTTTTAGGTAAGTTAAAGAGCTGCACCTGAGCCAGCCACTGATTGATGCAGCACCACAGTCAAATAGTGGAGTGGAGTAGGGGAACAGCAAACAGCCATTAAAGCCGCCCGCCCGCCCGCCACAATGGACCTACCTGTGTACACTAGATGGATGTGATGGAATGTACTGTCGTCCCTACATTTCAAGAAGGAGTAAGAATTGCAGTTGCAACAAAGCCTTGCTTGCCTACAAAGAGAGCAGCAATTTGGATTTGTTACTATGTTACCTAGAAGAATAACAAACTGTGCAAGGATGGAGGTTGTAGGAGCAAGGAGAAGTTGTCTGTAAAGTTGGTGGATGCTTATTTTCCATTTTGCAGTCCCTTGTCTCCCTCTTGTAGCCTCCTGGAGGCAACTAGCTGTGCAAAAAAAGACAGCCTGGCGGCCGCCTGTTGCAGTGTTGCCCTCTCAGGCAACACTGAGTGACTGACTGAGCCGCACCGTCTTATATAAAGTTCAGACGGAACTTTGCACGTGTCATAGTGGAGCCCTGAGGAGCCAGAGCCAGCTTTCTGACATCATAATGGGGCCTCAGAGATAAAAGCCTGGGCCCAGGCAGTGTTGGTCAGTGCTGCTCAGCAGGCAGCACTGGACTGGACTGGATTACAGCTGATACAAGGTGTGAAGGAACAAGGGGTGGCTGTGGGCATGCACTTGCTGCCACTGCCAGTGTTTATCTGCATGGCAGCAGGGCATTTGGGCGTTGCCAGGAAGGCGTTTTTATGTAGATTCCTCCTCTTTCAGCACTGCATTGTGGTGCAAGCAAAAGAAGCAAATCCTGTCTGGCTTCCTCTCCGGCCTTTATTCACCTCCCGTGTAGCTGTGAGTGTGTGAGCCTGCAGGGCCCCATGGAATTGCCTAGAAGTAGGCTGAATCGCTGCAAGGGCTGAACAGCAGTATCGGGCAGGCTCGGGCAACGCGCGGCCCGTTCGGGTTATCGCTTCTCGGCCTTTTGGCTAAGATCAAGTGTAGTATCTGTTCTTATCAGTTTAATATCTGATATGTCCCCTATCTGGGGACCATATATTAAATGGATTTTTAGAACATGGAGATGGAAATAGAGCTTGCTCTGTCCACTCCACGCATTGACCTGGTATTGCAGTATTTCCAGGACCGGTGCACCCTTTCCTTATGTGTTGACTAAAATCAGATTCCAAAAGTGTTTTTTGTGTTTGCCATTGTTTCTGTCTTTCTGAAGGGATCTCCCCTTTTAATCCCATTATTTCAACACCTGTTGGACAATGCATGAGTGATAATGAGCTAATTGATTAAATGCAATTAATGAATACATTGCCACCTCTTGTTTTGTGTCGTCTGTGTGTCTGTGTTTCCGGCATTTCACAATGGAACAGCTCATTCACCTTCCTTGTCTTCTCTCCGCCCTCCCTTTTAGGTAAGTTAAAGAGCTGCACCTGAGCCAGCCACTGATTGATGCAGCACCACAGTCAAATAGTGGAGTGGAGTAGGGGAACAGCAAACAGCCATTAAAGCCGTCCGCCCGCCCGCCCGCCACAATGGACCTACCTGTGTACACTAGATGGATGTGATGGAATGTACTGTCGTCCCTACATTTCAAGAAGGAGTAAGAATTGCAGTTGCAACAAAGCCTTGCTTGCCTACAAAGAGAGCAGCAATTTGGATTTGTTACTATGTTACCTAGAAGAATAACAAACTGTGCAAGGATGGAGGTTGTAGGAGCAAGGAGAAGTTGTCTGTAAAGTTGGTGGATGCTTATTTTCCATTTTGCAGTCCCTTGTCTCCCTCTTGTAGCCTCCTGGAGGCAACTAGATGTGCAAAAAAAGACAGCCTGGCGGCCGGCTGTTGCAGTGTTGCCCTCTCAGGCAACACTGAGTGACTGACTGAGCCGCACCGTCTTATATAAAGTTCAGACGGAACTTTGCACGTGTCATAGTGGAGCCCTGACGAGCCAGAGCCAGCTTTCTGACATCATAATGGGGCCTCAGAGATAAAAGCCTGGGCCCAGGCAGTGTTGGTCAGTGCTGCTCAGCAGGCAGCACTGGACTGGACTGGATTACAGCTGATACAAGGTGTGAAGGAACAAGGGGTGGCTGTGGGCATGCACTTGCTGCCGCTGCCAGTGTTTATCTGCATGGCAGCAGGGCATTTGGGCGTTGCCAGGAAGGCGTTTTTATGTAGATTCCTCCTCTTTCAGCACTGCATTGTGGTGCAAGCAAAAGAAGCAAATCCTGTCTGGCTTCCTCTCCGGCCTTTATTCACCTCCCGTGTAGCTGTGAGTGTGTGAGCCTGCAGGGCCCCATGGAATTGCCTAGAAGTAGGCTGAATCGCTGCAAGGGCTGAACAGCAGTATCGGGCAGGCTCGGGCAACGCGCGGCCCGTTCGGGTTATCGCTTCTCGGCCTTTTGGCTAAGATCAAGTGTAGTATCTGTTCTTATCAGTTTAATATCTGATACGTCCCCTATCTGGGGACCATATATTAAATGGATTTTTAGAACAGGGAGATGGAAATAGAGCTTGCTCTGTCCACTCCACGCATTGACCTGGTATTGCAGTATTTCCAGGACCGGTGCACCCTTTCCTTATGTGTTGACTAAAATCAGATTCCAAAAGTGTTTTTTGTGTTTGCCATTGTTTCTGTCTTTCTGAAGGGATCTCCCCTTTTAATCCCATTATTTCAACACCTGTTGGACAATGCATGAGTGATAATGAGCTAATTGATTAAATGCAATTAATGAATACATTGCCACCTCTTGTTTTGTGTCGTCTGTGTGTCTGTGTTTCCGGCATTTCACATTGGAACAGCTCATTCACCTTCCTTGTCTTCTCTCCGCCCTCCCTTTTAGGTAAGTTAAAGAGCTGCACCTGAGCCAGCCACTGATTGATGCAGCACCACAGTCAAATAGTGGAGTGGAGTAGGGGAACAGCAAACAGCCATTAAAGCCGCCCGCCCGCCCGCCACAATGGACCTACCTGTGTACACTAGATGGATGTGATGGAATGTACTGTCGTCCCTACATTTCAAGAAGGAGTAAGAATTGCAGTTGCAACAAAGCCTTGCTTGCCTACAAAGAGAGCAGCAATTTGGATTTGTTACTATGTTACCTAGAAGAATAACAAACTGTGCAAGGATGGAGGTTGTAGGAGCAAGGAGAAGTTGTCTGTAAAGTTGGTGGATGCTTATTTTCCATTTTGCAGTCCCTTGTCTCCCTCTTGTAGCCTCCTGGAGGCAACTAGCTGTGCAAAAAAAGACAGCCTGGCGGCCGGCTGTTGCAGTGTTGCCCTCTCAGGCAACACTGAGTGACTGACTGAGCCGCACCGTCTTATATAAAGTTCAGACGGAACTTTGCACGTGTCATAGTGGAGCCCTGAGGAGCCAGAGCCAGCTTTCTGACATCATAATGGGGCCTCAGAGATAAAAGCCTGGGCCCAGGCAGTGTTGGTCAGTGCTGCTCAGCAGGCAGCACTGGACTGGACTGGATTACAGCTGATACAAGGTGTGAAGGAACAAGGGGTGGCTGTGGGCATGCACTTGCTGCCACTGCCAGTGTTTATCTGCATGGCAGCAGGGCATTTGGGCGTTGCCAGGAAGGCGTTTTTATGTAGATTCCTCCTCTTTCAGCACTGCATTGTGGTGCAAGCAAAAGAAGCAAATCCTGTCTGGCTTCCTCTCCGGCCTTTATTCACCTCCCGTGTAGCTGTGAGTGTGTGAGCCTGCAGGGCCCCATGGAATTGCCTAGAAGTAGGCTGAATCGCTGCAAGGGCTGAACAGCAGTATCGGGCAGGCTCGGGCAACGCGCGGCCCGTTCGGGTTATCGCTTCTCGGCCTTTTGGCTAAGATCAAGTGTAGTATCTGTTCTTATCAGTTTAATATCTGATACGTCCCCTATCTGGGGACCATATATTAAATGGATTTTTAGAACATGGAGATGGAAATAGAGCTTGCTCTGTCCACTCCACGCATTGACCTGGTATTGCAGTATTTCCAGGACCGGTGCACCCTTTCCTTATGTGTTGACTAAAATCAGATTCCAAAAGTGTTTTTTGTGTTTGCCATTGTTTCTGTCTTTCTGAAGGGATCTCCCCTTTTAATCCCATTATTTCAACACCTGTTGGACAATGCATGAGTGATAATGAGCTAATTGATTAAATGCAATTAATGAATACATTGCCACCTCTTGTTTTGTGTCGTCTGTGTGTCTGTGTTTCCGGCATTTCACATTGGAACAGCTCATTCACCTTCCTTGTCTTCTCTCCGCCCTCCCTTTTAGGTAAGTTAAAGAGCTGCACCTGAGCCAGCCACTGATTGATGCAGCACCACAGTCAAATAGTGGAGTGGAGTAGGGGAACAGCAAACAGCCATTAAAGCCGCCCGACCGCCCGCCACAATGGACCTACCTGTGTACACTAGATGGATGTGATGGAATGTACTGTCGTCCCTACATTTCAAGAAGGAGTAAGAATTGCAGTTGCAACAAAGCCTTGCTTGCCTACAAAGAGAGCAGCAATTTGGATTTGTTACTATGTTACCTAGAAGAATAACAAACTGTTCAAGGATGGAGGTTGTAGGAGCAAGGAGAAGTTGTCTGTAAAGTTGGTGGATGCTTATTTTCCATTTTGCAGTCCCTTGTCTCCCTCTTGTGGCCTCCTGGAGGCAACTAGCTGTGCAAAAAAAGACAGCCTGGCGGCCGGCTGTTGCAGTGTTGCCCTCTCAGGCAACACTGAGTGACTGACTGAGCCGCACCGTCTTATATAAAGTTCAGACGGAACTTTGCACGTGTCATAGTGGAGCCCTGAGGAGCCAGAGCCAGCTTTCTGACATCATAATGGGGCCTCAGAGATAAAAGCCTGGGCCCAGGCAGTGTTGGTCAGTGCTGCTCAGCAGGCAGCACTGGACTGGACTGGATTACAGCTGATACAAGGTGTGAAGGAACAAGGGGTGGCTGTGGGCATGCACTTGCTGCCGCTGCCAGTGTTTATCTGCATGGCAGCAGGGCATTTGGGCGTTGCCAGGAAGGCGTTTTTATGTAGATTCCTCCTCTTTCAGCACTGCATTGTGGTGCAAGCAAAAGAAGCAAATCCTGTCTGGCTTCCTCTCCGGCCTTTATTCACCTCCCGTGTAGCTGTGAGTGTGTGAGCCTGCAGGGCCCCATGGAATTGCCTAGAAGTAGGCTGAATCGCTGCAAGGGCTGAACAGCAGTATCGGGCAGGCTCGGGCAACGCGCGGCCCGTTCGGGTTATCGCTTCTCGGCCTTTTGGCTAAGATCAAGTGTAGTATCTGTTCTTATCAGTTTAATATCTGATACGTCCCCTATCTGGGGACCATATATTAAATGGATTTTTAGAACAGGGAGATGGAAATAGAGCTTGCTCTGTCCACTCCACGCATTGACCTGGTATTGCAGTATTTCCAGGACCGGTGCACCCTTTCCTTATGTGTTGACTAAAATCAGATTCCAAAAGTGTTTTTTGTGTTTGCCATTGTTTCTGTCTTTCTGAAGGGATCTCCCCTTTTAATCCCATTATTTCAACACCTGTTGGACAATGCATGAGTGATAATGAGCTAATTGATTAAATGCAATTAATGAATACATTGCCACCTCTTGTTTTGTGTCGTCTGTGTGTCTGTGTTTCCGGCATTTCACATTGGAACAGCTCATTCACCTTCCTTGTCTTCTCTCCGCCCTCCCTTTTAGGTAAGTTAAAGAGCTGCACCTGAGCCAGCCACTGATTGATGCAGCACCACAGTCAAATAGTGGAGTGGAGTAGGGGAACAGCAAACAGCCATTAAAGCCGCCCGCCCGCCCGCCACAATGGACCTACCTGTGTACACTAGATGGATGTGATGGAATGTACTGTCGTCCCTACATTTCAAGAAGGAGTAAGAATTGCAGTTGCAACAAAGCCTTGCTTGCCTACAAAGAGAGCAGCAATTTGGATTTGTTACTATGTTACCTAGAAGAATAACAAACTGTGCAAGGATGGAGGTTGTAGGAGCAAGGAGAAGTTGTCTGTAAAGTTGGTGGATGCTTATTTTCCATTTTGCAGTCCCTTGTCTCCCTCTTGTAGCCTCCTGGAGGCAACTAGCTGTGCAAAAAAAGACAGCCTGGCGGCCGGCTGTTGCAGTGTTGCCCTCTCAGGCAACACTGAGTGACTGACTGAGCCGCACCGTCTTATATAAAGTTCAGACGGAACTTTGCACGTGTCATAGTGGAGCCCTGAGGAGCCAGAGCCAGCTTTCTGACATCATAATGGGGCCTCAGAGATAAAAGCCTGGGCCCAGGCAGTGTTGGTCAGTGCTGCTCAGCAGGCAGCACTGGACTGGACTGGATTACAGCTGATACAAGGTGTGAAGGAACAAGGGGTGGCTGTGGGCATGCACTTGCTGCCGCTGCCAGTGTTTATCTGCATGGCATCAGGGCATTTGGGCGTTGCCAGGAAGGCGTTTTTATGTAGATTCCTCCTCTTTCAGCACTGCATTGTGGTGCAAGCAAAAGAAGCAAATCCTGTCTGGCTTCCTCTCCGGCCTTTATTCACCTCCCGTGTAGCTGTGAGTGTGTGAGCCTGCAGGGCCCCATGGAATTGCCTAGAAGTAGGCTGAATCGCTGCAAGGGCTGAACAGCAGTATCGGGCAGGCTCGGGCAACGCGCGGCCCGTTCGGGTTATCGCTTCTCGGCCTTCTGGCTGAGATCAAGTGTAGTTCTGATTACTTGTAGTCAGTGCTGCCTGGTCTTGGTTAGGAGGTGCTCAGGTACCCTCTCTCTCGGCCTCGGGGGATCGTCCAGGTTCGCCTGGACTTCACCCCCGTGCTGCTATTTGGGAGAGAGGCTTAGTCCTGAGCAACGGGTTGCGATCCACATACCCCCGTGTAGGCTTCTGCCGAAAAGGGGAGTTGCGCCCAAAGTTGCGCCTACTAAGGAGTAGCGTAACAATTTCAAAAAAACCTTACTCACCATGGACGAGGATCCATGTGAGATACCGGCTTATGCCCGGATTAAAAACACAATTCGTGTAGTGCTATCGGAGGAGAAGGCGACGACCTGCGGCTTAAAATTCGTGGTGGAGACCGTACTTGTTGGTATCTTCAACATCCAGAAGAGAGAAATTTTGGCGGTGCAGGATTACCCAAGAAGGAGGACATACGACGTTACTTTCATACAGAATGGAGTATTCCGAGATCTGCTGGCGGCTTATACGGTAAAAAATGACCCGAGACTGGACGGTGTTGATTTTTATGAGCACGTTATGGACATCACTAAAATGATAGTTATAAAGATGTACTGCCCTTTTGCCGACTTAAAAGAAGTGATGTCCTTTTTATTCCCTTATTTTAAAACTGTGAAATGTATTGGCAAAGTAATGAACGAGGTTGGTGTATGGACCTCAAAGTGGAGATTCAATGTAACGTGTTATAAAGATGCCAATTTTACAGGAGGGATAATGTTGCCGCCAGCACGTTTTAAAATAGGTGATATGGCCGGAGACTTTTATTTTTCAGGGATGCCTCCATTCTGTAGGAAGTGCCAAAAGTACGGTCACACCAAGGAGTCTTGTGACAGCACCTGTAGGAACTGCGGCAGCTCTGAGCACGAGACCAAAACTTGCCCTCTGGGGAAAAGGTGCCGTTTTTGCAGCCGAGTTGGTCACCTGTATGCTACTTGTCCCCACAGATCTAAAGAGTCGGAACAACCCGAGGACCGGCCAAGGCGTCCCGAGCGGCCCGCAGGCCAGATCACCCCTGTACAAGGAGAGGAACCCCAAGGAGGCGAGCAAGATGATATGGATACCTCCAGCAGACCCCCCCAAACAGGTGACCCTAAAGAGCAGAGGCGACAAAAACGCAGAGCCAGTGATCAGCGGACGAAAGAGCCCCCCCAGGAGACTGGGGCACAGGGTAGTTCGGATGAAGCTGATCCTACTGGCCTGCAAGAGATGCTGGGTTAGCCTGTACCTGAGGCAGAGGTCCCGGGCGGAGCGGCAGCTCTCACTAAGAGACGTAGGGCGTACTCGGAGGTGGCAGCGGGGGTGCCGATGGGAGTACCTGCCAGGTTGAAGGCAGGGAAACCAGCTGACGTGCCCCCGGAAGCGACAGCTAAAGGTCCCCCCCCTTCCAGACAGTTGGGGGATATAGGGACAGCTGCCTCCGAGGTAAGCGTGGTCCCTGAGACGTCAAGAAGCGCGATTCCTGCCCCTATAGAAGGGGAGGACGCTGCCAGAGATTGCCGAATTTTACCCGTTGAGTCCGTCTGGGACCCATTTTCAAGAAGTGCCTTAGGTGAGGGGGGTCAGCTGAGTGACGGGACTTCCTCTCAAACCTCATCGATGCGCACATTTGACTCGAGGAAAGATGATGATGAGAGCTCGAGTGGGGTGTCTGGCGACGCGGAGGACTGCTGAGGCCTCCTCGGGTAAGATAAAAATAGACTGTCTCTCTCCCTTTTCCTCATGGCTGAGTTATGTGGTCTTTCCTTTAATGTAAGAAGCGTGCACTCACAGACAAGAAGAGCTGCCCTTTTTAACTACCTTTCTGTTTTTACCGCCTCAGTGTTTTTCCTACAGGAATGCTGCATACCTCACCGCATGAATTATAAAAAATATGAGGAAGACTGGAGACTCGGACCTTCAGTGTGGTCCGGGTCTAATGAATCAAAAGCCGCAGGTGTCGCCATTTTATTCAAAGGGAACGTTTTAATTGATAGTTTTTATGAAATTTTACCAGGCAGAATTTTAATGGTCAAAGCTTTTATAAACGGTGTTAGATGGCAGTTTTTAAACTTTTATGGTTCTACAGACAAGAAGGAAAGAGCAAAAATGCTAGAAATTTTACCCCTTTTTATCAATGATTCAGAACCACTTATTATAGCTGGTGATTTTAATTGTATTTTAAAGGGGGAACGCCGGTTCTCTAATTCAGTAAGTCGAAATTATGATAAAACCCCGTCTATTTTAAAAGATATTACAGTGGATTTTAAACTTACTGATGTTTTTAAAAAATGCAATAGGGATCTACCTGAAGAGGACGGCGTCACCTGGAGCAATGTAAACTGCAGCTCCAGGATTGATTTTATTTTTTGCTCTTATCAAATACTGCCTTTTAAATGTGATCTTAATTCTAACGTGTTTTCTGACCATAAACTTTTATATTTTAAAGTTAATTTGAACGATCAAAGGAGAACTCCGAAGAAAGCCTGGAAATTAAACGTATCCCTTTTAGAGGATCCGCAAATTTTATCCGATTTTATCACCTTTTATAAGGGCTGCAGACGGGTAAGACATCCCAATATGCTAATTGTTTCCTGGTGGGAAAAAATGAAAATAAAGATAAGAGATTTTTTTATTAAAGCTGGGATGAAGAAAGCAAAAGAAAAATTTGAATTTTATGCTAATTTAAATACCCGTCTGCAGACCCAATACAAGTTCAGAGAACAGGGTATGCATGTGGAGAAAGAGATCACCGAAATTAAAAAAGAAATCTCCCAGTGCCTGGAGCAGAGGGGAAAGGAGATAATCTTTCGCTCTAAGGTAAAACATCTTGAAGAAAATGAGACCTGCTCCAGGTACTTCTTCAAGAAAATAAATGATAAGCATACCCTGTTAAATGAGATAGATGGGGAAACAAATACCCAAAACATTTTAAAAAAGGTGCACGGTTTTTATGCGGATCTTTTTAATACAAAACATGTTGATGTTGATTTTATGAACGACTCATTGAAGGAGGTGGATGCTGTTTTAGATCCTGCTTCCCAAGTGTTTTTATTACAGGATATTACGGAACAGGAGATTTTAGAAACTACAAAGAGTTTTAAAACAGGTAAAGTCCCTGGCCCTGACGGTATACCTATAGAATTCTATGTTATATTTTATGGTATTTTAAAAGAGGATCTCCACCCCCTTTTTACCCAAGTTTTTAGAATAAAAGCCCTCCCGGGGTCCTGGAAGAAAGGCGAGGTGTCCCTGCTTTACAAAAAGGGGGACAAAACAGACATTAAAAATTGGAGGCCTATCACTTTGCTAAACTCTGACTACAAAGTAATGGCGAAGATATGTGCGAACAGATTAAAAGCAGTGATAGGCCAGATCATACACTCCAATCAGGTCTGTGGGATACCCGGGAGGAGTATATGGGATAATTTAAACCTTTTAAAAGATGTGATCAGTGACACGAAAGAGAGAGGAGGTAAAATGGCAATTTTATCTATAGATTTCGAGAAAGCCTTCGATAGAGTGTCACATTTTTATCTTTTTAAGGTTTTAGAAAAAATGGGTATACCGGAAGGTTTTTTACAGTCTCTGAAGGCCTTTTATGAAAATTGTACTAGCAAAATTTTAGTAAAGGGTTTTAAGACACAGGATGTCCTTTTAAATTCCGGAGTGAAGCAGGGGTGTCCCTTGTCCCCACTACTTTTTATTTGTGCGATCGAGCCTCTACTCTGCAGGTTAAGAAAGGATAAGCAGATAAGCGGAGTCCCCCTGCCGGGCGGGGGGGGACTAGAGGCTAAAGTGGTGGGGTACATGGACGATGTCGCGGTCCTTTGCAGGGACACCCTGTCATTACAGAAATCTTTTAAACAGATTTACCAATTCTGTTGCTCCTCCGGTTTTTTAGTCAATTTTAATAAAAGTAACATCTTAAATATCGGCAAAATGGTTTTAATGGACATTCCAGTCCCTGTGTCAGAGTCTGTACAAATTTTAGGAGTCTCCTTCAATGAGTCAAATAATGGTTTTACCAGTTGGGACTTGGTGGCACAAAAAGTCAATCAGAAAATTTGCATGTGGAACATGAGAAAGTTAACAATGGAGGGAAAGGTTTTAATTACAAAAATGGTGATTTTACCTATTTTATTATATTTAAGTATGGTATTCCCTCCCCCTGAGATTTTATTGAAAAAAATAATTAAAGCATGTTTCACATTTTTATGGAACTCCAGGATGGAAAAGCTCAGGAGAGAGAAGGTAATATTACCCAAACCAATGGGGGGGAAAGATTTCCCCGATATAAAAGCATTCCTTTTAATAAAATTTTTTACTTTATGTCTTAATGCAGTTTTTAAGGAACATTACTGGTCATATTTTATACGTTTTAACACAGGTTATTTTATGAGGAGGAACGGTTGGTTCTCCACGGTTTTAAGCTCCCCATATGCTTTTAACCTTTCTGGCCAGTATAAAATTTTAGAAAAAATTGTAAACCTTTTTAACTTAAAAGACAAAAATATTAACGAAGTAAAAAATAGTAAAGGAATTTTAAAAAAGATAAAAGAAAATGTTTTAGTAGCTCCCATCAGTAATTTTAATGAACAAAAATGTAAAGAAATATGGAAGATGGTGAGCGCTAAATATCTTTTTAACCCACAGAAAGATCTGGCCTGGAGCTGTGCCCACGAGTGTCTTCCATGCCGGGCATTCCAGCATCGAAGGGGACTGACCAACTCGGCTGCGTGTCCAAGGGGAGGATGTAGAGATGACGAGACAGTCTACCACCTATTCTGGGAATGTTTTTACGCGAAATTGATATGGACAAGAATCCTCCCCTTGGTACAGAAGATTACAGGACTTCGGAGATACACAAGTGATGGCGTTTTATATGGATGCCTGGAATGCCCAACACAGACTCGAAAAATGATGGCATGGAAGATCACCAACTGCGTAAAAGCAGCTCTGTGGGCGGCCAGAAACATTTTATTATTTAAGTGTGAAGTTTTAGCTGTGGAAGATGTTTTAGCCATTTGTCTTAATGAAATGTACAAATATTTTCTTTTAGATAAAAAACTCTCTCCTGTTTTATGTAGAAAATGGTTTTTAAGTGAATGGAGTTCCATAATATGATGCCACCAAGTGCCCTTTTATAAATTGTTTTTATTTGACAATTTGTATTTATCTGTATTAAAAAACCATGATTGTAAATTTATGTAAATTTTTGTTGAAATGTATTGATTTATTGTAAATTTGTTCAAAATTTTAAATAAACGGTTACCTCCTTTGTTGGGGTAGTCAACTCAAAAATCTGTTCTTATCAGTTTAATATCTGATACGTCCCCTATCTGGGGACCATATATTAAATGGATTTTTAGAACAGGGAGATGGAAATAGAGCTTGCTCTGTCCACTCCACGCATTGACCTGGTATTGCAGTATTTCCAGGACCTGTGCACCCTTTCCTTATGTGTTGACTAAAATCAGATTCCAAAAGTGTTTTTTGTGTTTGCCATTGTTTCTGTCTTTCTGAAGGGATCTCCCCTTTTAATCCCATTATTTCAACACCTGTTGGACAATGCATGAGTGATAATGAGCTAATTGATTAAATGCAATTAATGAATACATTGCCACCTCTTGTTTTGTGTCGTCTGTGTGTCTGTGTTTCCGGCATTTCACATTGGAACAGCTCATTCACCTTCCTTGTCTTCTCTCCGCCCTCCCTTTTAGGTAAGTTAAAGAGCTGCACCTGAGCCAGCCACTGATTGATGCAGCACCACAGTCAAATAGTGGAGTGGAGTAGGGGAACAGCAAACAGCCATTAAAGCCGCCCGCCCGCCCGCCCGCCCGCCCGCCACAATGGACCTACCTGTGTACACTAGATGGATGTGATGGAATGTACTGTCGTCCCTACATTTCAAGAAGGAGTAAGAATTGCAGTTGCAACAAAGCCTTGCTTGCCTACAAAGAGAGCAGCAATTTGGATTTGTTACTATGTTACCTAGAAGAATAACAAACTGTGCAAGGATGGAGGTTGTAGGAGCAAGGAGAAGTTGTCTGTAAAGTTGGTGGATGCTTATTTTCCATTTTGCAGTCCCTTGTCTCCCTCTTGTGGCCTCCTGGAGGCAACTAGCTGTGCAAAAAAAGACAGCCTGGCGGCCGGCTGTTGCAGTGTTGCCCTTTCAGGCAACACTGAGTGACTGACTGAGCCGCACCGTCTTATATAAAGTTCAGACGGAACTTTGCACGTGTCATAGTGGAGCCCTGAGGAGCCAGAGCCAGCTTTCTGACATCATAATGGGGCCTCAGAGATAAAAGCCTGGGCCCAGGCAGTGTTGGTCAGTGCTGCTCAGCAGGCAGCACTGGACTGGACTGGATTACAGCTGATACAAGGTGTGAAGGAACAAGGGGTGGCTGTGGGCATGCACTTGCTGCCGCTGCCAGTGTTTATCTGCATGGCAGCAGGGCATTTGGGCGTTGCCAGGAAGGCGTTTTTATGTAGATTCCTCCTCTTTCAGCACTGCATTGTGGTGCAAGCAAAAGAAGCAAATCCTGTCTGGCTTCCTCTCCGGCCTTTATTCACCTCCCGTGTAGCTGTGAGTGTGTGAGCCTGCAGGGCCCCATGGAATTGCCTAGAAGTAGGCTGAATCGCTGCAAGGGCTGAACAGCAGTATCGGGCAGGCTCGGGCAACACGCGGCCCGTTCGGGTTATCGCTTCTCGGCCTTTTGGCTCAGATCAGAGTTTATTGCTCTGGTCTGGGTTGGGGGTGCGAGTGTTCCTGTGGTAGCAGGAGACCTTTTGAGTGGCGATCCTCCTATGGTCCTGGACCGATAGGCTGAAAGATGGCAGGTATGGAATTTTCCTCAGGTATCCAGAAGACAGTCCGGCTGAAGGTGGAGATCTCAGACAGCGTGAAGAACAGCATCTCATATGTTGGACACGAAATTGTGGAGAAGATGGCTGGTATTTCCCTGGAAGATGATGTTTTTTGTATTCAAGAATCAAAGAAACAAGGTATCTATGACATTTCCTTTTATGTGGATGGGACCTGCCTGCTTTTCTATGAATGCCTGAAGACTAATGCAGCAAACCAGGTACTGAGGAATGTCACATTTGTTCCGTTGTTTGAACTAGAGGAAAAAACTGTCTTTATCCATGTGTTTAACCCTTTCACGGATGTTAATATCCTAAAGAACTTTCTTGGACAATATTGTTTGAGTGTGAAAGGAGGGGTAAGGCAGAAAAGTATCCTTAACATATTTAATGGAACATACAAATTCTGGGTAAAGCTAAGACCTGATGAAGGCTGTATTGGGGGAGTGAGACACCCACCTGCCAATTTTTCTGTGGCTGGAAACAGAGGCTACCTGTATTACCAAGGACAGCCATCCTTTTGCAGGAACTGTTTTAAATTTGGCCATTTAAAGGAGGATTGCCCAGGGGTTAAACTGTGCAGGAACTGTAAAAATCCTGGACATGAGGCTGGGGCGTGTCCACAGCCTAGAGCCTGTGATTTATGTGGATTGACTGGACATATGTACAGAGACTGTCCTGAAGTGGTAAAGAGGAGGGAAGAAAGGAAGAAGCAGGAGGAGGCTAGGAAGCAAAGGAATCAAATGGATCTTGATAGGAAGAGGGAGGAAGGAGCAAGAATCTTGAGGATGTCTGAGGAGGCTGAAAAAAGACAAAATGAAGCTGTGCAAGACCAGCAGCAGGTGGAGATGGGGGAGGGGTTGATTAGCCCAGCTGTGGAATCTCCCATGAGCATTCTGATGGATGAGTCAGCAAGAATAGACTGGTCTCTCTCTGAGGAAGATGAACCTCCTGGGGGGGAAGTGACTGTCACAGGTGCAGAATGTTTTCGTCCCCCCAGGAAAACGGCAAAAAAGCCACGTTTTGAGAAGGTGGAAGAAGAGGCGATTTCGTTGGAGAACCCATTCGAATCTTTATTTGAGGCCCATATGGATACAGGCTCTGGCGGAGAAAGTTCTTCCAAAGTACTCCAGAGGAAAATCTTAAAATAATGGCGTTGCTAAATTTTCTTCCTTTGGGTTGTTTTAGATTATGTCTTTGAAGTTTTTGTCATCCAATGTGCGTATGTTTAGGAGTAGAGCCAGAAGAGCTCTTATACTAGACATATTAGCAAATCAAAATGTTGATGTCATTTGTGTTCAAGAGTGTGGATTGGATTTTGTGGTGGGGCAGGAGGAGTGGGTGCACGGGCCTGCAATATGGTCAGTGTCAAACAAAAATAGAAATGATGGTGTGGGGATTTTATTCAAAAACAAAAAAATAGAAATTTGCAGTCATACTGTTATTGAGGAGGGAAGGTGTGTGATGGTGGTGGTGAGATTTAATAGAGTGAATGTTCGTATAATTAATATATATGCTCCAGTTAATAAGAATGAAAGAGTGGAACTGTTTGAAAAAGTGAAAATGTTTTTGCCTGGGAAGGATCCGGTTGTGTGGATAGGGGACTTTAATTGTGAGATTGATGGAAAAAATGTGGATGTGTCTGGTAATGTGGTTAAAAATATATTGTTTGATTTTCAGTTGAAGGATGTGATAAAATTATGTGGGGTAGACCCCCAAGATACATATTTTTCAGACAGGGGTATTTATAGTTCAAGACTAGATATGTGTTTTGTGTCGAAAGGTGTGATGGGTAAAAACTATATGCAAATGAGGGTAATATATTCAGATCATGAGTGTGTGATGTGTGAACTGGTTTTGGATGTGGAATGTATAAGTGGGAGGGGTTTATGGAAATTAAATGTTAATTTGTTAGAAGATGAGGAGGTGTATGGGAAATATGTTAATTTGTATGGGAGTTGGTGTAGAAGGAAGAATGAGTTTGTAGATGTGTTAGAGTGGTGGGATTGGGTGAAGGAAAAGACAAAAGTATATTTTAAGAAAGCTGGTTATAGAAGAGCGGCTGGTAGAAGGAGAAAGTATGAGTGCTTGTATAAAAGATTGGGGTTTTTGAGAAGTTTGAAGAAGAATGGTTGGGAGGTGGATGAGAAGATTGAGGAAGTTAAGAAGAATATGAAAGAATGGATGGTGAAAAAGGGTAAGGAAATTATGTATCAAGCAAGATTGGATAAGTTAGAAAAGAATGAGAAATGTTCGAGATATTTTTTTAAAAAAGTGATTGGGAAGAAAGAGGATTTGGTATGTGTGTATGATAAGGATGGGAATCTGGTAAAAGGGAAAGTGGTGTTAGGAGTGGTTGAAGAGTTTTACAGAGAATTGTATGCAGTAAAGGAGTGTGATAGAGATTTGGAGTCTGAGGTGGTGGCTGTGATTGAGAAGCAGGTGGAGAGAATGGAGTGTGATAGGCTGATGAGAGGAGTTGGGGAGGAAGAGGTTAAATCAGCTATTGAAAGCATGTCAGTGAATAGAACACCGGGAGAGGATGGGTTGCCAGTGGAGTTTTATAAGAGAATGTGGGATGTGATTAAGCTGGATATGATTGAGATATATGTTTTTATGCGGGAAAAGTGTAGATTGGCGGAGAGTATGAAGAGTGGAGTGGTTGTGCTGATTTATAAGAAAGGGGATGAGAAGGATGTAAGGAATTGGAGACCTATAACTTTGTTGAATGTGGATTATAAGATTTTTGCTAAAATGATTGCCAATAGAATGAGAGATGTGATAGATCAGGTGATTGGGGAGGATCAAGTGTGTGGAATTCCTGGGAGAAGGATTGGGGAGAATCTTTGTTTGTTGAGAGATGTGTTGTGGGATGTAAGGGAGAGAAAGCAAGAGGTTAGTGTGTTGTCTATTGATTTTGAAAAAGCATTTGATAGGTTGTCGCATGATTTTCTGTTTAAAGTGTTGGTGAGGATGGGGTTTCCTGGAGAGTTTGTGAATATAGTGAGGATGTTGTATAAGGGTGTGGGCAGTAAGGTTTTGATAAACGGATGGGTGAGCGAAGAAGTGAAGGTGTGTTCGGGTGTAAGACAGGGATGCCCTTTGTCCCCTATAGTCTTTGTGTGTGCTTTAGAACCATTATTAGAGATGATTAGGAAGGATAAGTGTATGAGAGGGGTGCAGATTCCAGGGAGTGGTGGGAAAGAGCTGAAAGTGTTGGCGTATATGGACGATGTGTGTGTGCTGTGTGATTCTTTTGCAGTTTTGAGGAGGGCGAAATTATTGGTGTCTTTGTTTTGTGGTGCGTCAGCTTTTAGGGTAAATTGGAAGAAAAGTGAGTATAAGAGGTTTGGAAGTTCAGGTATGAATGAGGACTTGGGTGTGAAAAGAGTGGACGGAGCGATTCAAATTTTGGGGGTTAAAATGGATGAAAAATTGGATGGAAGTGAGAGTTGGGTAGATGTGGAGAAAAGAGTGAGTAGGAAGTTGAGATTTTGGAGTTTGAGAGAGTTGACGTTTGAAGGAAAGATAATGGTGATAAAAAGTGTGATTTTGCCGATTTTTCTGTATCTTGCTGTGGTGTTTCCTCCGGGGTATATGGTTGTAAGGAAATTGAATAGAATTGTGTTTGTGTTTTTTTGGGGAACGACAATGGAGAGAGTGAAAAGAGAGACTGTGTTGAAGGACTGGGTGAATGGGGGTATGAATTTTCCTAATATTGAAGTGTATTTAGGGGTGAATGTGATGTTTGCAGTGAAGAGGATGCTGGGAGGTGATTGGAAATTTGCATGCATGGTGAGATTTTTGGGTGGGAAGGTGTTGGGAAAAATAGGATGGATGAAAAGAGATTTAAGGAAGCCGTATGCGTTTGTGAGTCCTAAATGGTATGAGTTTATTGAGAATTTTATGAGGAAGTTTGGATTGACAGCGGTGAAGAAAGAATGTTTGAAAGATAAGAAGAGTGTGTTTAAGTGTATAAAAGATATGGAAGTCCAATGTAATATAAATATGGTAAGAGGTCAGTGTGTTGGTAAGGTGTGGAAGGGGTTGAGGACAGATGGTATTACAAATAGACAGAGAGAGATTGTATGGCAGAGTTTGCATGGTGGGTTGTCAGTTAGAGAGTTTCAGAAAAATCGTGGAGTTGTGAGGAGTGATTTGTGTCCGAGAGAGAATTGTGGTGGGAGTGAAAGTATAGTTCATCTGTTTTGGAATTGTGGGGTGGCACAGGGAGTTTGGAGGGGTATGGGTCCGTTACTTAAGGAGTTGGTTGGGATTAATAGGTTATGTATGGAAATAGTTTTGTTTGGGCTTGCGAGTGTAAGTCAGAAAAATCAAAGGGTATTATTTGTCATGTTAGCAATTATAAAAGAGGTTTTGTGGGATGTTAGGAACCTGTATGTGTTTAGAAAGAAAGATGTAACTGTGGAAGGATGTTTGAGAATGGTATTGGATAGGATGTATACAGTGTATTTGGTAGATAAGGAAAGGTTGGGGGAGGTGGATGCAGAAGGGATTTGGAAGGTTTTGAAGTGGAGGTATATGGTGAGAGTGTAGTGGAGGGGTGGAATTTTTGATATTGTTTCTGTATTTGCTTTGTGTTATATGAAAATTTAAAAAACTAAAATGAAAAAGCCTGATGATGATTGGATGGAATCGTTGAGAATGTCTTGGATACTGATAGTAAGTATCGACAGGATATGAACGAGTGTTTTTAAAAATAATCAATCCAAACCTGAAGGTTTTAAAAAAAAAAAAAAAAAAAAAAAAAAAAAAAAAATCTGTTCTTATCAGTTTAATATCTGATACGTCCCCTATCTGGGGACCATATATTAAATGGATTTTTAGAACAGGGAGATGGAAATAGAGCTTGTTCTGTCCACTCCACGCATTGACCTGGTATTGCAGTATTTCCAGGACCGGTGCACCCTTTCCTTATGTGTTGACTAAAATCAGATTCCAAAAGTGTTTTTTGTGTTTGCCATTGTTTCTGTCTTTCTGAAGGGATCTCCCCTTTTAATCCCATTATTTCAACACCTGTTGGACAATGCATGAGTGATAATGAGCTAATTGATTAAATGCAATTAATGAATACATTGCCACCTCTTGTTTTGTGTCGTCTGTGTGTCTGTGTTTCCGGCATTTCACATTGGAACAGCTCATTCACCTTCCTTGTCTTCTCTCCGCCCTCCCTTTTAGGTAAGTTAAAGAGCTGCACCTGAGCCAGCCACTGATTGATGCAGCACCACAGTCAAATAGTGGAGTGGAGTAGGGGGAACAGCAAACAGCCATTAAAGCCGCCCGCCCGCCCGCCACAATGGACCTACCTGTGTACACTAGATGGATGTGATGGAATGTACTGTCGTCCCTACATTTCAAGAAGGAGTAAGAATTGCAGTTGCAACAAAGCCTTGCTTGCCTACAAAGAGAGCAGCAATTTGGATTTGTTACTATGTTACCTAGAAGAATAACAAACTGGGCAAGGATGGAGGCTGTAGGAGCAAGGAGAAGTTGTCTGTAAAGTTGGTGGATGCTTATTTTCCATTTTGCAGTCCCTTGTCTCCCTCTTGTGGCCTCCTGGAGGCAACTAGCTGTGCAAAAAAAGACAGCCTGGCGGCCGGCTGTTGCACTGTTGCCCTCTCAGGCAACACTGAGTGACTGACTGAGCCGCACCGTCTTATATAAAGTTCAGACGGAACTTTGCACGTGTCATAGTGGAGCCCTGAGGAGCCAGAGCCAGCTTTCTGACATCATAATGGGGCCTCAGAGATAAAAGCCTGGGCCCAGGCAGTGTTGGTCAGTGCTGCTCAGCAGGCAGCACTGGACTGGACTGGATTACAGCTGATACAAGGTGTGAAGGAACAAGGGGTGGCTGTGGGCATGCACTTGCTGCCGCTGCCTGTGTTTATCTGCATGGCAGCAGGGCATTTGGGCGTTGCCAGGAAGGCGTTTTTATGTAGATTCCTCAAATTTCAGCACTGCATTGTGGTGCAAGCAAAAGAAGCAAATCCTGTCTGGCTTCCTCTCCGGCCTTTATTCACCTCCCGTGTAGCTGTGAGTGTGTGAGCCTGCAGGGCCCCATGGAATTGCCTAGAAGTAGGCTGAATCGCTGCAAGGGCTGAACAGCAGTATCGGGCAGGCTCGGGCAACGCGCGACCCGTTCGGGTTATCGCTTCTCGGCCTTTTGGCTCAGATCAGGGTTTATTGCTCTGGTCTGGGTCGGGGGTGCGAGTGTTCCTGTGGTAGCAGGAGACCTTTTGAGTGGCGATCCTCCTATGGTCCTGGACCGATAGGCTGAAAGATGGCAGGTATGGAATTTTCCTCAGGTATCCAGAAGACAGTCCGGCTGAAGGTGGAGATCTCAGACAGCGTGAAGAACAGCATCTCATATGTTGGACACGAAATTGTGGAAAAGATGGCGGGTATTTCCCTTGAAGATGATGTTTTTTGTATTCAGGAATCAAAGAAACAAGGTATCTATGACATTTCCTTTTATGTGGATGGAACCTGCCTGCTTTTCTATGAATGTCTGAAGACCAATGCATCTAACCAGGTACTGAGGAATGTCACATTTGTTCCACTGTTTGAACTAGAGGAAAAAACTGTCTTTATCCATGTATTTAACCCTTTCACGGATGTTAATATCCTAAAGAACTTTCTTGGACAGTACTGTTTAAGTGTGAAAGGAGGGGTAAGGCAGAAAAGTATCCTTAACATATTTAATGGAACATATAAATTCTGGGTAAAGCTAAGACCTGATGAAAGCTGTATTGGGGGAGTGAGACACCCACCTGCCAATTTTTCGGTGGCTGGAAACAGAGGCTACCTGTATTACCAAGGGCAGCCATCCTTTTGCAGGAACTGCTTTAAATTTGGCCATTTAAAGGAGGATTGCCCAGGGGTTAAACTGTGCAGAAACTGTAAAAATCCTGGACATGAGGCTGGGGCGTGTCCACAGCCTAGAGCCTGTGATTTATGTGGATTGACTGGGCATATGTACAGAGACTGTCCTGAGGTTGTCAAGAGGAGGGAAGAAAGGAAGAAGCAGGAGGAGGCTAGAAAGCAAAGGAACCAAATGGATCTTAATAGGAAGAGGGAGGAAGGAGCAAGAATCTTGAGGATGTCTGAGGAGGCGGAAAAAAGACAAAATGAAGCTGTGCAAGACCAGCAGCAGGTGGAGATGGGGGAGGGTTTGATTAGCCCAGCTGTGGAATCTCCCATGAGCATCTTGATCGATGAGTCAGCAAGAATAGACTGGTCTCTCTCCGAGGAAGATGAACCTCCTGGGGGGGAAGTGACTGTCACAGGTGCAGAATGTTTTCGTTCCCCCAGGAAAACGGCAAAAAAGCCACGTTTTGAGAAGGTGGAAGAAGAGGCGATTTCGTTGGAGAACCCATTCGAATCTTTATTTGAGGCCCATATGGATACAGGCTCTGGCGGAGAAGGTTCTTCCAAAGTACTCCAGAGGAAAATCTTAAAATAATGTCATTGCTAAATTTTCTTCCTTTGGGTTGTTTTAGATTATGTCTTTGAAGTTTTTGTCATCCAATGTGCGTATGTTTAGGAGTAGAGCCAGAAGAGCTCTTATACTAGATATATTAGCAAATCAAAATGTGGATGTAATTTGTGTTCAAGAGTGTGGATTGGATTTTGTGGTGGGGCAGGAGGAGTGGGTGCACGGGCCTGCAATATGGTCAGTGTCAAACAAAAATAGAAATGATGGTGTGGGGATTTTATTCAAAAACAAAAAAATAGAAATTTGCAGTCATACTGTTATTGAGGAGGGAAGGTGTGTGATGGTGGTGGTGAGATTTAATAGAGTGAATGTTCGTATAATTAATATATATGCTCCAACTAATAAGAATGAAAGAGTGGAATTGTTTGAAAAAGTGAAAATGTTTTTGCCTGGGAAGGATCCGGTTGTGTGGATAGGGGACTTTAATTGTGAGATTGATGGAAAAAATGTGGATGTGTCTGGTAATATGGTTAAAAATATATTGTTTGATTTTCAGTTGAAGGATGTGATAAAATTATGTGGGGTAGACCCCCAAGATACATATTTTTCAGACAGGGGTATTTATAGTTCAAGACTAGATATGTGTTTTGTGTCGAAATGTATTATGGGTAAAAAATATATGCAAATGAGGGTAATATATTCGGATCATGAGTGTGTGATGTGTGAACTGGTTTTGGATGTGGAATGTATAAGTGGGAGGGGTTTATGGAAATTAAATGTTAATTTGTTAGAAGATGAGGAGGTGTATGGGAAATATGTTAATTTGTATGGGAGTTGGTGTAGAAGGAAGAATGAGTTTGTAGATGTGTTGGAGTGGTGGGATTGGGTGAAGGAAAAGACAAAAGTATATTTTAAGAAAGTTGGTTATAGAAGAGCGGCTGGTAGAAGGAGAAAGTATGAGTGCTTGTATAAAAGATTGGGGTTTTTGAGAAGTTTGAAGAAGAATGGTTGGGAGGTGGATGAGAAGATTGAGGAAGTTAAGAAGAATATGAAAGAATGGATGGTGAAAAAGGGTAAGGAAATTATGTATCAAGCAAGATTGGATAAGTTAGAAAAGAATGAGAAATGTTCGAGATATTTTTTTAAAAAAGTGATTGGGAAGAAAGAGGATTTGGTATGTGTGTATGATAAGGATGGGAAGGTGGTAAAAGGGAAAGTGGTGTTAGGAGTGGTTGAAGAGTTTTACAGAGAATTGTATGCAGTAAAGGAGTGTGATAGAGATTTGGAGTCTGAAGTGGTGGCTGTGATTGAGAAGCAGGTGGAGAGAATGGAGTATGATAGGCTGATGAGAGGAGTTGGGGAGGAAGAGGTTAAATCAGCTATTGAAAGCATGTCAGTGAATAGAACACCGGGAGAGGATGGGTTGCCAGTGGAGTTTTATAAGCGAATGTGGGATGTGATTAAGTTAGATATGATTGAGATGTATGTTTTTATGCGGGACAAGTGTAGATTGGCGGAGAGTATGAAGAGTGGAGTGGTTGTACTGATTTATAAGAAAGGGGATGAGAAGGATGTAAGGAATTGGAGACCTATAACTTTGTTGAATGTGGATTACAAGATTTTTGCTAAAATGATTGCCAATAGAATGAGAGATGTGATCGATCAGGTGATTGGGGAGGATCAAGTGTGTGGAATTCCTGGGAGAAGGATTGGGGAGAATCTTTGTTTGTTGAGAGATGTGTTGTGGGATGCAAGGGAGAGAAAGCAAGAGCTTAGTGTGTTATCTATTGATTTTGAAAAAGCGTTTGATAGGTTGTCGCATGATTTTTTGTTTAAAGTGTTGGTGAGGATGGGGTTTCCTGGAGAGTTTGTGAATATGGTGAGGATGTTGTATAAAGGTGTGGGCAGTAAGATTTTGATAAACGGATGGGTGAGTGAAGAAGTGAAGGTGTGTTCGGGTGTAAGACAGGGATGCCCTTTGTCCCCTATAGTCTTTGTGTGTGCTTTAGAACCATTATTAGAGATGATTAGGAAGGATAAGTGTATGAGAGGAGTACAGATTCCAGGGAGTGGTGGGAAAGAGCTGAAAGTGTTGGCATATATGGACGATGTGTGTGTGTTGTGTGATTCTTTTGCAGTTTTGAGGAGGGCAAAATTATTGGTGTCTTTGTTTTGTGGTGCGTCAGCTTTTAGGGTAAATTGGAAGAAAAGTGAGTATAAGAGGTTTGGAAGTTCAGGTATGAATGAGGACTTGGGTGTGAAAAGAGTGGACGGAGCGATTCAAATTTTGGGGGTTAAAATGGATGAAAAATTGGATGGAAGTGAGAGTTGGGTAGATGTGGAGAAAAGAGTGAGTAGGAAGTTGAGATTTTGGAGTTTGAGAGAGTTGACGTTTGAAGGAAAGATAATGGTGATAAAAAGTGTGATTTTGCCGATTTTTCTGTATCTTGCTGTGGTGTTTCCTCCGGGGTATATGGTTGTAAGGAAATTGAATAGAATTGTGTTTGTGTTTTTTTGGGGAACGACAATGGAGAGAGTGAAAAGAGAGACTGTGCTGAAGGACTGGGTGAATGGGGGTATGAATTTTCCTAATATTGAAGTGTATTTAGGGGTGAATGTGATGTTTGCAGTGAAGAGGATGCTGGGAGGTGATTGGAAATTTGCATGCATGGTGAGATTTTTGGGTGGGAAGGTGTTAGGGAAAATAGGATGGATGAAAAGAGATTTAAGGAAGCCGTATGCGTTTGTGAGTCCTAAATGGTATGAGTTTATTGAGAATTTTATGAGGAAATTTGGATTGACAGCGGTGAAGAAAGAATGTTTGAAAGATAAGAAGAGTGTGTTTAAGTGTATAAAAGATGTGGAAGTCCAATGTAATATAAATATGGTGAGAGGTCAGTGTGTTGGTAAGGTGTGGAAGGGGTTGAGGACAGATGGTATTACAAATAGACAGAGAGAGATTGTATGGCAGAGTTTGCATGGTGGGTTGTCAGTTAGAGAGTTTCAGAAAAATCGTGGAGTTGTGAGGAGTGATTTGTGTCCGAGAGAGAATTGTGGTGGGAGTGAAAGTATAGTGCATCTGTTTTGGAATTGTGGGGTGGCACAGGGAGTTTGGAGGGGTATGGGTCCGTTACTTAAGGAGTTGGTTGGGATTAATAGGTTATGTATGGAAATAGTTTTGTTTGGGCTTGCGAGTGTAAGCCAGAAAAATCAAAGGGTATTATTTGTCATGTTAGCAATTATAAAAGAGGTTTTGTGGGATGTTAGGAACCTGTATGTGTTTAGAAAGAAAGATGTAACTGTGGAAGGATGTTTGAGAATGGTATTGGATAGGATGTATACAGTGTATTTGGTAGATAAGGAAAGGTTGGGGGAGGTGGATGCAGAAGGGATTTGGAAGGTTTTGAAGTGGAGGTATATGGTGAGAGTGTAGTGGAGGGGTGGAATTTTTTTGATATGATTTCTGTATTTGCTTTTTGTTATATGAAAATTTAAAAAAAAAAATCTAAATGAAAAAGCCTGATGATGATTGGATGGAACCGTTCAGAATGTCTAGGATACTGATAGTAAGTATCGACAGGATATGAACGAGTGCTTTTAAACAAAATTAATCCAAACCTGAAGGTTTTAAAAAAAAAAAAAAAAAAAAAAAAAATCTGTTCTTATCAGTTTAATATCTGATACGTCCCCTATCTGGGGACCATATATTAAATGGATTTTTAGAACAGGGAGATGGAAATAGAGCTTGCTCTGTCCACTCCACGCATTGACCTGGTATTGCAGTATTTCCAGGACCGGTGCACCCTTTCCTTATGTGTTGACTAAAATCAGATTCCAAAAGTGTTTTTTGTGTTTGCCATTGTTTCTGTCTTTCTGAAGGGATCTCCCCTTTTAATCCCATTATTTCAACACCTGTTGGACAATGCATGAGTGATAATGAGCTAATTGATTAAATGAAATTAATGAATACATTGCCACCTCTTGTTTTGTGTCGTCTGTGTGTCTGTGTTTCCGGCATTTCACATTGGAACAGCTCATTCACCTTCCTTGTCTTCTCTCCGCCCTCCCTTTTAGGTAAGTTAAAGAGCTGCACCTGAGCCAGCCACTGATTGATGCAGCACCACAGTCAAATAGTGGAGTGGAGTAGGGGAACAGCAAACAGCCATTAAAGCCGCCCGCCCGCCCGCCCGCCACAATGGACCTACCTGTGTACACTAGATGGATGTGATGGAATGTACTGTCGTCCCTACATTTCAAGAAGGAGTAAGAATTGCAGTTGCAACAAAGCCTTGCTTGCCTACAAAGAGAGCAGCAATTTGGATTTGTTACTATGTTACCTAGAAGAATAACAAACTGTGCAAGGATGGAGGTTGTAGGAGCAAGGAGAAGTTGTCTGTAAAGTTGGTGGATGCTTATTTTCCATTTTGCAGTCCCTTGTCTCCCTCTTGTGGCCTCCTGGAGGCAACTAGCTGTGCAAAAAAAGACAGCCTGGCGGCCGGCTGTTGCAGTGTTGCCCTCTCAGGCAACACTGAGTGACTGACTGAGCCGCACCGTCTTATATAAAGTTCAGACGGAACTTTGCACGTGTCATAGTGGAGCCCTGAGGAGCCAGAGCCAGCTTTCTGACATCATAATGGGGCCTCAGAGATAAAAGCCTGGGCCCAGGCAGTGTTGGTCAGTGCTGCTCAGCAGGCAGCACTGGACTGGACTGGATTACAGCTGATACAAGGTGTGAAGGAACAAGGGGTGGCTGTGGGCATGCACTTGCTGCCGCTGCCAGTGTTTATCTGCATGGCAGCAGGGCATTTGGGCGTTGCCAGGAAGGCATTTTTATGTAGATTCCTCCTCTTTCAGCACTGCATTGTGGTGCAAGCAAAAGAAGCAAATCCTGTCTGGCTTCCTCTCCGGCCTTTATTCACCTCCCGTGTAGCTGTGAGTGTGTGAGCCTGCAGGGCCCCATGGAATTGCCTAGAAGTAGGCTGAATCGCTGCAAGGGCTGAACAGCAGTATCGGGCAGGCTCGGGCAACGCGCGGCCCGTTCGGGTTATCGCTTCTCGGCCTTTTGGCTAAGATCAAGTGTAGTATCTGTTCTTATCAGTTTAATATCTGATACGTCCCCTATCTGGGGACCATATATTAAATGGATTATTAGAACAGGGAGATGGAAATAGAGCTTGCTCTGTCCACTCCACGCATTGACCTGGTATTGCAGTATTTCCAGGACCGGTGCACCCTTTCCTTATGTGTTGACTAAAATCAGATTCCAAAAGTGTTTTTTGTGTTTGCCATTGTTTCTGTCTTTCTGAAGGGATCTCCCCTTTTAATCCCATTATTTCAACACCTGTTGGACAATGCATGAGTGATAATGAGCTAATTGATTAAATGCAATTAATGAATACATTGCCACCTCTTGTTTTGTGTCGTCTGTGTGTCTGTGTTTCCGGCATTTCACATTGGAACAGCTCATTCACCTTCCTTGTCTTCTCTCCGCCCTCCCTTTTAGGTAAGTTAAAGAGCTGCACCTGAGCCAGCCACTGATTGATGCAGCACCACAGTCAAATAGTGGAGTGGAGTAGGGGGAACAGCAAACAGCCATTAAAGCCGCCCGCCCGCCCGCCCGCCCGCCACAATGGACCTACCTGTGTATACTAGATGGATGTGATGGAATGTACTGTCGTCCCTACATTTCAAGAAGGAGTAAGAATTGCAGTTGCAACAAAGCCTTGCTTGCCTACAAAGAGAGCAGCAATTTGGATTTGTTACTATGTTACCTAGAAGAATAACAAACTGTGCAAGGATGGAGGTTGTAAGAGCAAGGAGAAGTTGTCTGTAAAGTTGGTGGATGCTTATTTTCCATTTTGCAGTCCCTTGTCTCCCTCTTGTGGCCTCCTGGAGGCAACTAGCTGTGCAAAAAAAGACAGCCTGGCGGCCGGCTGTTGCACTGTTGCCCTCTCAGGCAACACTGAGTGACTGACTGAGCCGCACCGTCTTATATAAAGTTCAGACGGAACTTTGCACGTGTCATAGTGGAGCCCTGAGGAGCCAGAGCCAGCTTTCTGACATCATAATGGGGCCTCAGAGATAAAAGCCTGGGCCCAGGCAGTGTTGGTCAGTGCTGCTCAGCAGGCAGCACTGGACTGGACTGGATTACAGCTGATACAAGGTGTGAAGGAACAAGGGGTGGCTGTGGGCATGCACTTGCTGCCGCTGCCAGTGTTTATCTGCATGGCAGCAGGGCATTTGGGCGTTGCCAGGAAGGCGTTTTTATGTAGATTCCTCCTCTTTCAGCACTGCATTGTGGTGCAAGCAAAAGAAGCAAATCCTGTCTGGCTTCCTCTCCGGCCTTTATTCACCTCCCGTGTAGCTGTGAGTGTGTGAGCCTGCAGGGCTCCATGGAATTGCCTAGAAGTAGGCTGAATCGCTGCAAGGGCTGAACAGCAGTATCGGGCAGGCTCGGGCAACGCGCGACCCGTTCGGGTTATCGCTTCTCGGCCTTTTGGCTAAGATCAAGTGTAGTATCTGTTCTTATCAGTTTAATATCTGATACGTCCCCTATCTGGGGACCATATATTAAATGGATTTTTAGAACAGGGAGATGGAAATAGAGCTTGCTCTGTCCACTCCACGCATTGACCTGGTATTGCAGTATTTCCAGGACCGGTGCACCCTTTCCTTATGTGTTGACTAAAATCAGATTCCAAAAGTGTTTTTTGTGTTTGCCATTGTTTCTGTCTTTCTGAAGGGATCTCCCCTTTTAATCCCATTATTTCAACACCTGTTGGACAATGCATGAGTGATAATGAGCTAATTGATTAAATGAAATTAATGAATACATTGCCACCTCTTGTTTTGTGTCGTCTGTGTGTCTGTGTTTCCGGCATTTCACATTGGAACAGCTCATTCACCTTCCTTGTCTTCTCTCCGCCCTCCCTTTTAGGTAAGTTAAAGAGCTGCACCTGAGCCAGCCACTGATTGATGCAGCACCACAGTCAAATAGTGGAGTGGAGTAGGGGAACAGCAAACAGCCATTAAAGCCGCCCGCCCGCCCGCCCGCCACAATGGACCTACCTGTGTACACTAGATGGATGTGATGGAATGTACTGTCGTCCCTACATTTCAAGAAGGAGTAAGAATTGCAGTTGCAACAAAGCCTTGCTTGCCTACAAAGAGAGCAGCAATTTGGATTTGTTACTATGTTACCTAGAAGAATAACAAACTGTGCAAGGATGGAGGTTGTAGGAGCAAGGAGAAGTTGTCTGTAAAGTTGGTGGATGCTTATTTTCCATTTTGCAGTCCCTTGTCTCCCTCTTGTGGCCTCCTGGAGGCAACTAGCTGTGCAAAAAAAGACAGCCTGGCGGCCGGCTGTTGCAGTGTTGCCCTCTCAGGCAACACTGAGTGACTGACTGAGCCGCACCGTCTTATATAAAGTTCAGACGGAACTTTGCACGTGTCATAGTGGAGCCCTGAGGAGCCAGAGCCAGCTTTCTGACATCATAATGGGGCCTCAGAGATAAAAGCCTGGGCCCAGGCAGTGTTGGTCAGTGCTGCTCAGCAGGCAGCACTGGACTGGACTGGATTACAGCTGATACAAGGTGTGAAGGAACAAGGGGTGGCTGTGGGCATGCACTTGCTGCCGCTGCCAGTGTTTATCTGCATGGCAGCAGGGCATTTGGGCGTTGCCAGGAAGGCATTTTTATGTAGATTCCTCCTCTTTCAGCACTGCATTGTGGTGCAAGCAAAAGAAGCAAATCCTGTCTGGCTTCCTCTCCGGCCTTTATTCACCTCCCGTGTAGCTGTGAGTGTGTGAGCCTGCAGGGCCCCATGGAATTGCCTAGAAGTAGGCTGAATCGCTGCAAGGGCTGAACAGCAGTATCGGGCAGGCTCGGGCAACGCGCGGCCCGTTCGGGTTATCGCTTCTCGGCCTTTTGGCTAAGATCAAGTGTAGTATCTGTTCTTATCAGTTTAATATCTGATACGTCCCCTATCTGGGGACCATATATTAAATGGATTTTTAGAACAGGGAGATGGAAATAGAGCTTGCTCTGTCCACTCCACGCATTGACCTGGTATTGCAGTATTTCCAGGACCGGTGCACCCTTTCCTTATGTGTTGACTAAAATCAGATTCCAAAAGTGTTTTTTGTGTTTGCCATTGTTTCTGTCTTTCTGAAGGGATCTCCCCTTTTAATCCCATTATTTCAACACCTGTTGGACAATGCATGAGTGATAATGAGCTAATTGATTAAATGCAATTAATGAATACATTGCCACCTCTTGTTTTGTGTCGTCTGTGTGTCTGTGTTTCCGGCATTTCACATTGGAACAGCTCATTCACCTTCCTTGTCTTCTCTCCGCCCTCCCTTTTAGGTAAGTTAAAGAGCTGCACCTGAGCCAGCCACTGATTGATGCAGCACCACAGTCAAATAGTGGAGTGGAGTAGGGGGAACAGCAAACAGCCATTAAAGCCGCCCGCCCGCCCGCCCGCCCGCCACAATGGACCTACCTGTGTATACTAGATGGATGTGATGGAATGTACTGTCGTCCCTACATTTCAAGAAGGAGTAAGAATTGCAGTTGCAACAAAGCCTTGCTTGCCTACAAAGAGAGCAGCAATTTGGATTTGTTACTATGTTACCTAGAAGAATAACAAACTGTGCAAGGATGGAGGTTGTAAGAGCAAGGAGAAGTTGTCTGTAAAGTTGGTGGATGCTTATTTTCCATTTTGCAGTCCCTTGTCTCCCTCTTGTGGCCTCCTGGAGGCAACTAGCTGTGCAAAAAAAGACAGCCTGGCGGCCGGCTGTTGCACTGTTGCCCTCTCAGGCAACACTGAGTGACTGACTGAGCCGCACCGTCTTATATAAAGTTCAGACGGAACTTTGCACGTGTCATAGTGGAGCCCTGAGGAGCCAGAGCCAGCTTTCTGACATCATAATGGGGCCTCAGAGATAAAAGCCTGGGCCCAGGCAGTGTTGGTCAGTGCTGCTCAGCAGGCAGCACTGGACTGGACTGGATTACAGCTGATACAAGGTGTGAAGGAACAAGGGGTGGCTGTGGGCATGCACTTGCTGCCGCTGCCAGTGTTTATCTGCATGGCAGCAGGGCATTTGGGCGTTGCCAGGAAGGCGTTTTTATGTAGATTCCTCCTCTTTCAGCACTGCATTGTGGTGCAAGCAAAAGAAGCAAATCCTGTCTGGCTTCCTCTCCGGCCTTTATTCACCTCCCGTGTAGCTGTGAGTGTGTGAGCCTGCAGGGCCCCATGGAATTGCCTAGAAGTAGGCTGAATCGCTGCAAGGGCTGAACAGCAGTATCGGGCAGGCTCGGGCAACGCGCGACCCGTTCGGGTTATCGCTTCTCGGCCTTTTGGCTAAGATCAAGTGTAGTATCTGTTCTTATCAGTTTAATATCTGATACGTCCCCTATCTGGGGACCATATATTAAATGGATTTTTAGAACAGGGAGATGGAAATAGAGCTTGCTCTGTCCACTCCACGCATTGACCTGGTATTGCAGTATTTCCAGGACCGGTGCACCCTTTCCTTATGTGTTGACTAAAATCAGATTCCAAAAGTGTTTTTTGTGTTTGCCATTGTTTCTGTCTTTCTGAAGGGATCTCCCCTTTTAATCCCATTATTTCAACACCTGTTGGACAATGCATGAGTGATAATGAGCTAATTGATTAAATGCAATTAATGAATACATTGCCACCTCTTGTTTTGTGTCGTCTGTGTGTCTGTGTTTCCGGCATTTCACATTGGAACAGCTCATTCACCTTCCTTGTCTTCTCTCCGCCCTCCCTTTTAGGTAAGTTAAAGAGCTGCACCTGAGCCAGCCACTGATTGATGCAGCACCACAGTCAAATAGTGGAGTGGAGGAGGGGGAACAGCAAACAGCCATTAAAGCCGCCCGCCCGCCCGCCCGCCCGCCACAATGGACCTACCTGTGTATACTAGATGGATGTGATGGAATGTACTGTCGTCCCTACATTTCAAGAAGGAGTAAGAATTGCAGTTGCAACAAAGCCTTGCTTGCCTACAAAGAGAGCAGCAATTTGGATTTGTTACTATGTTACCTAGAAGAATAACAAACTGTGCAAGGATGGAGGTTGTAAGAGCAAGGAGAAGTTGTCTGTAAAGTTGGTGGATGCTTATTTTCCATTTTGCAGTCCCTTGTCTCCCTCTTGTGGCCTCCTGGAGGCAACTAGCTGTGCAAAAAAAGACAGCCTGGCGGCCGGCTGTTGCACTGTTGCCCTCTCAGGCAACACTGAGTGACTGACTGAGCCGCACCGTCTTATATAAAGTTCAGACGGAACTTTGCACGTGTCATAGTGGAGCCCTGAGGAGCCAGAGCCAGCTTTCTGACATCATAATGGGGCCTCAGAGATAAAAGCCTGGGCCCAGGCAGTGTTGGTCAGTGCTGCTCAGCAGGCAGCACTGGACTGGACTGGATTACAGCTGATACAAGGTGTGAAGGAACAAGGGGTGGCTGTGGGCATGCACTTGCTGCCGCTGCCAGTGTTTATCTGCATGGCAGCAGGGCATTTGGGCGTTGCCAGGAAGGCGTTTTTATGTAGATTCCTCCTCTTTCAGCACTGCATTGTGGTGCAAGCAAAAGAAGCAAATCCTGTCTGGCTTCCTCTCCGGCCTTTATTCACCTCCCGTGTAGCTGTGAGTGTGTGAGCCTGCAGGGCCCCATGGAATTGCCTAGAAGTAGGCTGAATCGCTGCAAGGGCTGAACAGCAGTATCGGGCAGGCTCGGGCAACGCGCGACCCGTTCGGGTTATCGCTTCTCGGCCTTTTGGCTAAGATCAAGTGTAGTATCTGTTCTTATCAGTTTAATATCTGATACGTCCCCTATCTGGGGACCATATATTAAATGGATTTTTAGAACAGGGAGATGGAAATAGAGCTTGCTCTGTCCACTCCACGCATTGACCTGGTATTGCAGTATTTCCAGGACCGGTGCACCCTTTCCTTATGTGTTGACTAAAATCAGATTCCAAAAGTGTTTTTTGTGTTGGCCATTGTTTCTGTCTTTCTGAAGGGATCTCCCCTTTTAATCCCATTATTTCAACACCTGTTGGACAATGCATGAGTGATAATGAGCTAATTGATTAAATGCAATTAATGAATACATTGCCACCTCTTGTTTTGTGTCGTCTGTGTGTCTGTGTTTCCGGCATTTTACATTAGAAAAGCTCATTCACCTTCCTTGTCTTCTCTCCGCCCTCCCTTTTAGGTAAGTTAAAGAGCTGCACCTGAGCCAGCCACTGATTGATGCAGCACCACAGTCAAATAGTGGAGTGGAGTAGGGGAACAGCAAACAGCCATTAAAGCCGCCCGCCCGCCCACCCGCCACAATGGACCTACCTGTGTACACTAGATGGATGTGATGGAATGTACTGTCGTCCCT
The DNA here is from genome assembly GCF_050947455.1 of Rhinoderma darwinii. Classification (NCBI taxonomy): domain Eukaryota; kingdom Metazoa; phylum Chordata; class Amphibia; order Anura; family Rhinodermatidae; genus Rhinoderma; species Rhinoderma darwinii. The sequence continues at coordinate 231,121,329 of NC_134691.1, forward strand.
ACATTTCAAGAAGGAGTAAGAATTGCAGTTGCAACAAAGCCTTGCTTGCCTACAAAGAGAGCAGCAATTTGGATTTGTTACTATGTTACCTAGAAGAATAACAAACTGTGCAAGGATGGAGGTTGTAGGAGCAAGGAGAAGTTGTCTGTAAAGTTGGTGGATGCTTATTTTCCATTTTGCAGTCCCTTGTCTCCCTCTTGTGGCCTCCTGGAGGCAACTAGCTGTGCAAAACAAAACAGCATGGCGGCCGGCTGTTGCAGTGTTGCCCTCTCAGGCAACACTGAGTGACTGACTGAGCCGCACCGTCTTATATAAAGTTCAGACGGAACTTTGCACGTGTCATAGTGGAGCCCTGAGGAGCCAGAGCCAGCTTTCTGACATCCTAATGGGGCCTCAGAGATAAAAGCCTGGGCCCAGGCAGTGTTGGTCAGTGCTGCTCAGCAGGCAGCACTGGACTGGACTGGATTACAGCTGATACAAGGTGTGAAGGAACAAGGGGTGGCTGTGGGCATGCACTTGCTGCCGCTGCCAGTGTTTATCTGCATGGCAGCAGGGCATTTGGGCGTTGCCAGGAAGGCGTTTTTATGTAGATTCCTCCTCTTTCAGCACTGCATTGTGGTGCAAGCAAAAGAAGCAAATCCTGTCTGGCTTCCTCTCCGGCCTTTATTCACCTCCCGTGTAACTGTGAGTGTGTGAGCCTGCAGGGCCCCATGGAATTGCCTAGAAGTAGGCTGAATCGCTGCAAGGGCTGAACAGCAGTATCGGGCAGGCTCGGGCAACGCGCGGCCCGTTCGGGTTATCGCTTCTCGGCCTTTTGACTAAGATCAAGTGTAGTATCTGTTCTTATCAGTTTAATATCTGATACGTCCCCTATCTGGGGACCATATATTAAATGGATTTTTAGAACAGGGAGATGGAAATAGAGCTTGCTCTGTCCACTCCACGCATTGACCTGGTATTGCAGTATTTCCAGGACCGGTGCACCCTTTCCTTATGTGTTGACTAAAATCAGATTCCAAAAGTGTTTTTTGTGTTTGCCATTGTTTCTGTCTTTCTGAAGGGATCTCCCCTTTTAATCCCATTATTTCAACACCTGTTGGACAATGCATGAGTGATAATGAGCTAATTGATTAAATGCAATTAATGAATACATTGCCACCTCTTGTTTTGTGTCGTCTGTGTGTCTGTGTTTCCGGCATTTCACATTGGAACAGCTCATTCACCTTCCTTGTCTTCTCTCCGCCCTCCCTTTTAGGTAAGTTAAAGAGCTGCACCTGAGCCAGCCACTGATTGATGCAGCACCACAGTCAAATAGTGGAGTGGAGTAGGGGAACAGCAAACAGCCATTAAAGCCGCCCGCCCGCCCGCCACAATGGACCTACCTGTGTACACTAGATGGATGTGATGGAATGTACTGTCGTCCCTACATTTCAAGAAGGAGTAAGAATTGCAGTTGCAACAAAGCCTTGCTTGCCTACAAAGAGAGCAGCAATTTGGATTTGTTACGATGTTACCTAGAAGAATAACAAACTGTGCAAGGATGGAGGTTGTAGGAGCAAGGAGAAGTTGTCTGTAAAGTTGGTGGATGCTTATTTTCCATTTTGCAGTCCCTTGTCTCCCTCTTGTGGCCTCCTGGAGGCAACTAGCTGTGCAAAAAAAAGACAGCCTGGCGGCCGGCTGTTGCAGTGTTGCCCTCTCAGGCAACACTGAGTGACTGACTGAGCCGCACCGTCTTATATAAAGTTCAGACGGAACTTTGCACGTGTCATAGTGGAGCCCTGAGGAGCCAGAGCCAGCTTTCTGACATCATAATGGGGCCTCAGAGATAAAAGCCTGGGCCCAGGCAGTGTTGGTCAGTGCTGCTCAGCAGGCAGCACTGGACTGGACTGGATTACAGCTGATACAAGGTGTGAAGGAACAAGGGGTGGCTGTGGGCATGCACTTGCTGCCGCTGCCAGTGTTTATCTGCATGGCAGCAGGGCATTTGGGCGTTGCCAGGAAGGCGTTTTTATGTAGATTCCTCCTCTTTCAGCACTGCATTGTGGTGCAAGCAAAAGAAGCAAATCCTGTCTGGCTTCCTCTCCGGCCTTTATTCACCTCCCGTGTAGCTGTGAGTGTGTGAGCCTGCAGGGCCCCATGGAATTGCCTAGAAGTAGGCTGAATCGCTGCAAGGGCTGAACAGCAGTATCGGGCAGGCTCGGGCAACGCGCGGCCCGTTCGGGTTATCGCTTCTCGGCCTTTTGACTAAGATCAAGTGTAGTATCTGTTCTTATCAGTTTAATATCTGATACGTCCCCTATCTGGGGACCATATATTAAATGGATTTTTAGAACAGGGAGATGGAAATAGAGCTTGCTCTGTCCACTCCACGCATTGACCTGGTATTGCAGTATTTCCAGGACCGGTGCACCCTTTCCTTATGTGTTGACTAAAATCAGATTCCAAAAGTGTTTTTTGTGTTTGCCATTGTTTCTGTCTTTCTGAAGGGATCTCCCCTTTTAATCCCATTATTTCAACACCTGTTGGACAATGCATGAGTGATAATGAGCTAATTGATTAAATGCAATTAATGAATACATTGCCACCTCTTGTTTTGTGTCGTCTGTGTGTCTGTGTTTCCGGCATTTCACATTGGAACAGCTCATTCACCTTCCTTGTCTTCTCTCCGCCCTCCCTTTTAGGTAAGTTAAAGAGCTGCACCTGAGCCAGCCACTGATTGATGCAGCACCACAGTCAAATAGTGGAGTGGAGTAGGGGAACAGCAAACAGCCATTAAAGCCGCCCGCCCGCCCGCCACAATGGACCTACCTGTGTACACTAGATGGATGTGATGGAATGTACTGTCGTCCCTACATTTCAAGAAGGAGTAAGAATTGCAGTTGCAACAAAGCCTTGCTTGCCTACAAAGAGAGCAGCAATTTGGATTTGTTACTATGTTACCTAGAAGAATAACAAACTGTGCAAGGATGGAGGTTGTAGGAGCAAGGAGAAGTTGTCTGTAAAGTTGGTGGATGCTTATTTTCCATTTTGCAGTCCCTTGTCTCCCTCTTGTGGCCTCCTGGAGGCAACTAGCTGTGCAAAAAAAAGACAGCCTGGCGGCCGGCTGTTGCAGTGTTGCCCTCTCAGGCAACACTGAGTGACTGACTGAGCCGCACCGTCTTATATAAAGTTCAGACGGAACTTTGCACGTGTCATAGTGGAGCCCTGAGGAGCCAGAGCCAGCTTTCTGACATCATAATGGGGCCTCAGAGATAAAAGCCTGGGCCCAGGCAGTGTTGGTCAGTGCTGCTCAGCAGGCAGCACTGGACTGGACTGGATTACAGCTGATACAAGGTGTGAAGGAACAAGGGGTGGCTGTGGGCATGCACTTGCTGCCGCTGCCAGTGTTTATCTGCATGGCAGCAGGGCATTTGGGCGTTGCCAGGAAGGCGTTTTTATGTAGATTCCTCCTCTTTCAGCACTGCATTGTGGTGCAAGCAAAAGAAGCAAATCCTGTCTGGCTTCCTCTCCGGCCTTTATTCACCTCCCGTGTAGCTGTGAGTGTGTGAGCCTGCAGGGCCCCATGGAATTGCCTAGAAGTAGGCTGAATCGCTGCAAGGGCTGAACAGCAGTATCGGGCAGGCTCGGGCAACGCGCGGCCCGTTCGGGTTATCGCTTCTCGGCCTTTTGGCTAAGATCAAGTGTAGTATCTGTTCTTATCAGTTTAATATCTGATACGTCCCCTATCTGGGGACCATATATTAAATGGATTTTTAGAACAGGGAGATGGAAATAGAGCTTGCTCTGTCCACTCCACGCATTGACCTGGTATTGCAGTATTTCCAGGACCGGTGCACCCTTTCCTTATGTGTTGACTAAAATCAGATTCCAAAAGTGTTTTTTGTGTTTGCCATTGTTTCTGTCTTTCTGAAGGGATCTCCCCTTTTAATCCCATTATTTCAACACCTGTTGGACAATGCATGAGTGATAATGAGCTAATTGATTAAATGCAATTAATGAATACATTGCCACCTCTTGTTTTGTGTCGTCTGTGTGTCTGTGTTTCCGGCATTTCACATTGGAACAGCTCATTCACCTTCCTTGTCTTCTCTCCGCCCTCCCTTTTAGGTAAGTTAAAGAGCTGCACCTGAGCCAGCCACTGATTGATGCAGCACCACAGTCAAATAGTGGAGTGGAGTAGGGGGAACAGCAAACAGCCATTAAAGCCGCCCGCCCGCCCGCCCGCCACAATGGACCTACCTGGGTACACTAGATGGATGTGATGGAATGTACTGTCGTCCCTACATTTCAAGAAGGAGTAAGAATTGCAGTTGCAACAAAGCCTTGCTTGCCTACAAAGAGAGCAGCAATTTGGATTTGTTACTATGTTACCTAGAAGAATAACAAACTGTGCAAGGATGGAGGTTGTAGGAGCAAGGAGAAGTTGTCTGTAAAGTTGGTGGATGCTTATTTTCCATTTTGCAGTCCCTTGTCTCCCTCTTGTGGCCTCCTGGAGGCAACTAGCTGTGCAAAAAAAGACAGCCTGGCGGCCGGCTGTTGCACTGTTGCCCTCTCAGGCAACACTGAGTGACTGACTGAGCCGCACCGTCTTATATAAAGTTCAGACGGAACTTTGCACGTGTCATAGTGGAGCCCTGAGGAGCCAGAGCCAGCTTTCTGACATCATAATGGGGCCTCAGAGATAAAAGCCTGGGCCCAGGCAGTGTTGGTCAGTGCTGCTCAGCAGGCAGCACTGGACTGGACTGGATTACAGCTGATACAAGGTGTGAAGGAACAAGGGGTGGCTGTGGGCATGCACTTGCTGCCGCTGCCAGTGTTTATCTGCATGGCAGCAGGGCATTTGGGCGTTGCCAGGAAGGCGTTTTTATGTAGATTCCTCCTCTTTCAGCACTGCATTGTGGTGCAAGCAAAAGAAGCAAATCCTGTCTGGCTTCCTCTCCGGCCTTTATTCACCTCCCGTGTAGCTGTGAGTGTGTGAGCCTGCAGGGCCCCATGGAATTGCCTAGAAGTAGGCTGAATCGCTGCAAGGGCTGAACAGCAGTATCGGGCAGGCTCGGGCAACGCGCGGCCCGTTCGGGTTATCGCTTCTCGGCCTTTTGGCTAAGATCAAGTGTAGTATCTGTTCTTATCAGTTTAATATCTGATACGTCCCCTATCTGGGGACCATATATTAAATGGATTTTTAGAACAGGGAGATGGAAATAGAGCTTGCTCTGTCCACTCCACGCATTGACCTGGTATTGCAGTATTTCCAGGACCGGTGCACCCTTTCCTTATGTGTTGACTAAAATCAGATTCCAAAAGTGTTTTTTGTGTTTGCCATTGTTTCTGTCTTTCTGAAGGGATCTCCCCTTTTAATCCCATTATTTCAACACCTGTTGGACAATGCATGAGTGATAATGAGCTAATTGATTAAATGCAATTAATGAATACATTGCCACCTCTTGTTTTGTGTCGTCTGTGTGTCTGTGTTTCCGGCATTTCACATTGGAACAGCTCATTCACCTTCCTTGTCTTCTCTCCGCCCTCCCTTTTAGGTAAGTTAAAGAGCTGCACCTGAGCCAGCCACTGATTGATGCAGCACCACAGTCAAATAGTGGAGTGGAGTAGGGGAACAGCAAACAGCCATTAAAGCCGCCCGCCCGCCCGCCACAATGGACCTACCTGTGTACACTAGATGGATGTGATGGAATGTACTGTCGTCCCTACATTTCAAGAAGGAGTAAGAATTGCAGTTGCAACAAAGCCTTGCTTGCCTACAAAGAGAGCAGCAATTTGGATTTGTTACTATGTTACCTAGAAGAATAACAAACTGTGCAAGGATGGAGGTTGTAGGAGCAAGGAGAAGTTGTCTGTAAAGTTGGTGGATGCTTATTTTCCATTTTGCAGTCCCTTGTCTCCCTCTTGTGGCCTCCTGGAGGCAACTAGCTGTGCAAAAAAAGACAGCCTGGCGGCCGGCTGTTGCAGTGTTGCCCTCTCAGGCAACACTGAGTGACTGACTGAGCCGCACCGTCTTATATAAAGTTCAGACAGAACTTTGCACGTGTCATAGTGGAGCCCTGAGGAGCCAGAGCCAGCTTTCTGACATCATAATGGGGCCTCAGAGATAAAAGCCTGGGCCCAGGCAGTGTTGGTCAGTGCTGCTCAGCAGGCAGCACTGGACTGGACTGGATTACAGCTGATACAAGGTGTGAAGGAACAAGGGGTGGCTGTGGGCATGCACTTGCTGCCGCTGCCAGTGTTTATCTGCATGGCAGCAGGGCATTTGGGCGTTGCCAGGAAGGCATTTTTATGTAGATTCCTCCTCTTTCAGCACTGCATTGTGGTGCAAGCAAAAGAAGCAAATCCTGTCTGGCTTCCTCTCCGGCCTTTATTCACCTCCCGTGTAGCTGTGAGTGTGTGAGCCTGCAGGGCCCCATGGAATTGCCTAGAAGTAGGCTGAATCGCTGCAAGGGCTGAACAGCAGTATCGGGCAGGCTCGGGCAACGCGCGGCCCGTTCGGGTTATCGCTTCTCGGCCTTTTGGCTAAGATCAAGTGTAGTATCTGTTCTTATCAGTTTAATATCTGATACGTCCCCTATCTGGGGACCATATATTAAATGGATTTTTAGAACAGGGAGATGGAAATAGAGCTTGCTCTGTCCACTCCACGCATTGACCTGGTATTGCAGTATTTCCAGGACCGGTGCACCCTTTCCTTATGTGTTGACTAAAATCAGATTCCAAAAGTGTTTTTTGTGTTTGCCATTGTTTCTGTCTTTCTGAAGGGATCTCCCCTTTTAATCCCATTATTTCAACACCTGTTGGACAATGCATGAGTGATAATGAGCTAATTGATTAAATGCAATTAATGAATACATTGCCACCTCTTGTTTTGTGTCGTCTGTGTGTCTGTGTTTCCGGCATTTCACATTGGAACAGCTCATTCACCTTCCTTGTCTTCTCTCCGCCCTCCCTTTTAGGAAAGTTAAAGAGCTGCACCTGAGCCAGCCACTGATTGATGCAGCACCACAGTCAAATAGTGGAGTGGAGTAGGGGAACAGCAAACAGCCATTAAAGCCGCCCGCCCGCCCGCCCGCCCGCCACAATGGACCTACCTGTGTACACTAGATGGATGTGATGGAATGTACTGTCGTCCCTACATTTCAAGAAGGAGTAAGAATTGCAGTTGCAACAAAGCCTTGCTTGCCTACAAAGAGAGCAGCAATTTGGATTTGTTACTATGTTACCTAGAAGAATAACAAACTGTGCAAGGATGGAGGTTGTAGGAGCAAGGAGAAGTTGTCTGTAAAGTTGGTGGATGCTTATTTTCCATTTTGCAGTCCCTTGTCTCCCTCTTGTGGCCTCCTGGAGGCAACTAGCTGTGCAAAAAAAGACAGCCTGGCGGCCGGCTGTTGCACTGTTGCCCTCTCAGGCAACACTGAGTGACTGACTGAGCCGCACCGTCTTATATAAAGTTCAGACGGAACTTTGCACGTGTCATAGTGGAGCCCTGAGGAGCCAGAGCCAGCTTTCTGACATCATAATGGGGCCTCAGAGATAAAAGCCTGGGCCCAGGCAGTGTTGGTCAGTGCTGCTCAGCAGGCAGCACTGGACTGGACTGGATTACAGCTGATACAAGGTGTGAAGGAACATGGGGTGGCTGTGGGCATGCACTTGCTGCCGCTGCCAGTGTTTATCTGCATGGCAGCAGGGCATTTGGGCGTTGCCAGGAAGGCGTTTTTATGTAGATTCCTCCTCTTTCAGCACTGCATTGTGGTGCAAGCAAAAGAAGCAAATCCTGTCTGGCTTCCTCTCCGGCCTTTATTCACCTCCCGTGTAGCTGTGAGTGTGTGAGCCTGCAGGGCCCCATGGAATTGCCTAGAAGTAGGCTGAATCGCTGCAAGGGCTGAACAGCAGGCTCGGGCAACGCGCGGCCCGTTCGGGTTATCGCTTCTCGGCCTTTTGGCTAAGATCAAGTGTAGTATCTGTTCTTATCAGTTTAATATCTGATACGTCCCCTATCTGGGGACCATATATTAAATGGATTTTTAGAACAGGGAGATGGAAATAGAGCTTGCTCTGTCCACTCCACGCATTGACCTGGTATTGCAGTATTTCCAGGACCGGTGCACCCTTTCCTTATGTGTTGACTAAAATCAGATTCCAAAAGTGTTTTTTGTGTTTGCCATTGTTTCTGTCTTTCTGAAGGGATCTCCCCTTTTAATCCCATTATTTCAACACCTGTTGGACAATGCATGAGTGATAATGAGCTAATTGATTAAATGCAATTAATGAATACATTGCCACCTCTTGTTTTGTGTCGTCTGTGTGTCTGTGTTTCCGGCATTTCACATTGGAACAGCTCATTCACCTTCCTTGTCTTCTCTCCGCCCTCCCTTTTAGGTAAGTTAAAGAGCTGCACCTGAGCCAGCCACTGATTGATGCAGCACCACAGTCAAATAGTGGAGTGGAGTAGGGGAACAGCAAACGGCCATTAAAGCCGCCCGCCCGCCCGCCACAATGGACCTACCTGTGTACACTAGATGGATGTGATGGAATGTACTGTCGTCCCTACATTTCAAGAAGGAGTAAGAATTGCAGTTGCAACAAAGCCTTGCTTGCCTACAAAGAGAGCAGCAATTTGGATTTGTTACTATGTTACCTAGAAGAATAACAAACTGTGCAAGGATGGAGGTTGTAGGAGCAAGGAGAAGTTGTCTGTAAAGTTGGTGGATGCTTATTTTCCATTTTGCAGTCCCTTGTCTCCCTCTTGTGGCCTCCTGGAGGCAACTAGCTGTGCAAAAAAAGACAGCCTGGCGGCCGGCTGTTGCAGTGTTGCCCTCTCAGGCAACACTGAGTGACTGACTGAGCCGCACCGTCTTATATAAAGTTCAGACGGAACTTTGCACGTGTCATAGTGGAGCCCTGAGGAGCCAGAGCCAGCTTTCTGACATCATAATGGGGCCTCAGAGATAAAAGCCTGGGCCCAGGCAGTGTTGGTCAGTGCTGCTCAGCAGGCAGCACTGGACTGGACTGGATTACAGCTGATACAAGGTGTGAAGGAACAAGGGGTGGCTGTGGGCATGCACTTGCTGCCGCTGCCAGTGTTTATCTGCATGGCAGCAGGGCATTTGGGCGTTGCCAGGAAGGCATTTTTATGTAGATTCCTCCTCTTTCAGCACTGCATTGTGGTGCAAGCAAAAGAAGCAAATCCTGTCTGGCTTCCTCTCCGGCCTTTATTCACCTCCCGTATAGCTGTGAGTGTGTGAGCCTGCAGGGCCCCATGGAATTGCCTAGAAGTAGGCTGAATCGCTGCAAGGGCTGAACAGCAGTATCGGGCAGGCTCGGGCAACGCGCGGCCCGTTCGGGTTATCGCTTCTCGGCCTTTTGGCTAAGATCAAGTGTAGTACTTTAGGGTATTGCCTTGTTTCTTGGTCAGGAGGTGCCCTGGTACCCTTTTCCTTGGCCTGGGGGGATCGTTTCTCTTAGGAGAGACTTCACCCCTCTGCTGCTATTGGGGAGGAGGATTAGTCCAGGGCAACGGGGAGCGATCACCTGCCTGGTACTTCGGTACTGAAGGTATTCTTTGGAGATTGCTGGAATTCGTTTGGAGCAGGATGGAGGAAATTCCCGAATATATGCGTACCAGGAATGCTGTCCGGTTCTTCGTGGAGGAATCTGAGCGACAAAGGAAGGATCTGGAGTTCATCACAAAGGAGCTTTTGTTGGATTTCTTTCAGCTGGAGAGATCATGCATTTTGGCGGTGATGGACTATCCGAGGAGAGGGTGCTTTGACGTTACCTTCGCCACAGAAGAAATTTATGCTGTCTTTTTAGAACGCTTGAAGGAAGGTAAAAGGGACCCAAGACTTGTGGGTGTGAAGGTAACACCACTTTTTGTGCCAAACAAAAAGTTGGTGGTTGTAAAAATGTTTTCGCCTTACGTGGATGAAGAGGACATTAAGTTATTTCTCAATAAGTTTTGTGAGGAGGTGGTGGGAAAGGGGAAAGTGTTTAACCCTTTTGGATTTTGGACTGGGAAGTGGAAATTTCTTTGTAAATTTGTGAGAATTGGTGAATCTAGAAACCTATTGTTTCCTCCAGCGCGGTTCAAGATTGGAAGTGCGTGTGGAAATTTATTTTTTCTTGGAATGGATATGTTTTGTTTGAATTGTAAAGAGTATGGTCATGAGAGAGAAGCCTGTGAGAAAGTAATGTGTACAAAATGTCTGCAAGAGGGACATAAGTATAATGAATGTCAGAAAGGGAAAGTATGTAATATGTGTGGAGAGGAGGGGCACATATTCAAATCGTGCCCAAAGAAAAGCAAACGTGAGGTACAAGAGGAAAATAAGAAGATAATCAAAAGAAAGGAAGCGGAAGTTAGTTTGGAAGAAGGCAAGCTTCACAAATTGGAAGGAAGTGGGCAAAGTGATGAGAAAAAAAGGAAAAAAGCAGAGAGAAAGAAAAAAAGTGTCATTTCAGAAGAGGAAAGAGCAGAAAGAGACAGGTTATTGGAAGAAGTAGAGCAGTTACGTAGTAAAATTAATTTTGAAAAAATGCGGAGGAGGGTGCGGCTCTGTGTAAGAGAAAATTTACCAGGGTTTCTTGAAAGGTATGGTGTGCCAACGTGGTTAACGTGCATTGTAAACTGTGAGTGGGATGGTAATGATTTGCAGGAACATCTAGTGGATATGTTAGGAACTATTGCTGTTAAAAAAGGAATGTTTTTTTGATTTCTTAAGAAAAAAAAGGAAAGAGGAAAACAAAAATTAATTGTACGTTTTCAGTTTTCATTGTGATGATCTAAGTCTTTTTTATTTTGAATTTTATGATTTTTAAGACGTGATCTGAATGAATTAAAAAAAAAAAAAAAAAAAAAAAAAAATCTGTTCTTATCAGTTTAATATCTGATACGTCCCCTATCTGGGGACCATATATTAAATGGATTTTTAGAACAGGGAGATGGAAATAGAGCTTGCTCTGTCCACTCCACGCATTGACCTGGTATTGCAGTATTTCCAGGACCGGTGCACCCTTTCCTTATGTGTTGACTAAAATCAGATTCCAAAAGTGTTTTTTGTGTTTGCCATTGTTTCTGTCTTTCTGAAGGGATCTCCCCTTTTAATCCCATTATTTCAACACCTGTTGGACAATGCATGAGTGATAATGAGCTAATTGATTAAATGCAATTAATGAATACATTGCCACCTCTTGTTTTGTGTCGTCTGTGTGTCTGTGTTTCCGGCATTTCACATTGGAACAGCTCATTCACCTTCCTTGTCTTCTCTCCGCCCTCCCTTTTAGGTAAGTTAAAGAGCTGCACCTGAGCCAGCCACTGATTGATGCAGCACCACAGTCAAATAGTGGAGTGGAGTAGGGGGAACAGCAAACAGCCATTAAAGCCGCCCGCCCGCCCGCCCGCCCGCCACAATGGACCTACCTGTGTACACTAGATGGATGTGATGGAATGTACTGTCGTCCCTACATTTCAAGAAGGAGTAAGAATTGCAGTTGCAACAAAGCCTTGCTTGCCTACAAAGAGAGCAGCAATTTGGATTTGTTACTATGTTACCTAGAAGAATAACAAACTGTGCAAGGATGGAGGTTGTAGGAGCAAGGAGAAGTTGTCTGTAAAGTTGGTGGATGCTTATTTTCCATTTTGCAGTCCCTTGTCTCCCTCTTGTGGCCTCCTGGAGGCAACTAGCTGTGCAAAAAAAGACAGCCTGGCGGCCGGCTGTTGCACTGTTGCCCTCTCAGGCAACACTGAGTGACTGACTGAGCCGCACCGTCTTATATAAAGTTCAGACGGAACTTTGCACGTGTCATAGTGGAGCCCTGAGGAGCCAGAGCCAGCTTTCTGACATCATAATGGGGCCTCAGAGATAAAAGCCTGGGCCCAGGCAGTGTTGGTCAGTGCTGCTCAGCAGGCAGCACTGGACTGGACTGGATTACAGCTGATACAAGGTGTGAAGGAACATGGGGTGGCTGTGGGCATGCACTTGCTGCCGCTGCCAGTGTTTATCTGCATGGCAGCAGGGCATTTGGGCGTTGCCAGGAAGGCGTTTTTATGTAGATTCCTCCTCTTTCAGCACTGCATTGTGGTGCAAGCAAAAGAAGCAAATCCTGTCTGGCTTCCTCTCCGGCCTTTATTCACCTCCCGTGTAGCTGTGAGTGTGTGAGCCTGCAGGGCCCCATGGAATTGCCTAGAAGTAGGCTGAATCGCTGCAAGGGCTGAACAGCAGTATCGGGCAGGCTCGGGCAACGCGCGGCCCGTTCGGGTTATCGCTTCTCGGCCTTTTGGCTAAGATCAAGTGTAGTATCTGTTCTTATCAGTTTAATATCTGATACGTCCCCTATCTGGGGACCATATATTAAATGGATTTTTAGAACAGGGAGATGGAAATAGAGCTTGCTCTGTCCACTCCACGCATTGACCTGGTATTGCAGTATTTCCAGGACCGGTGCACCCTTTCCTTATGTGTTGACTAAAATCAGATTCCAAAAGTGTTTTTTGTGTTTGCCATTGTTTCTGTCTTTCTGAAGGGATCTCCCCTTTTAATCCCATTATTTCAACACCTGTTGGACAATGCATGAGTGATAATGAGCTAATTGATTAAATGCAATTAATGAATACATTGCCACCTCTTGTTTTGTGTCGTCTGTGTGTCTGTGTTTCCGGCATTTCACATTGGAACAGCTCATTCACCTTCCTTGTCTTCTCTCCGCCCTCCCTTTTAGGTAAGTTAAAGAGCTGCACCTGAGCCAGCCACTGATTGATGCAGCACCACAGTCAAATAGTGGAGTGGAGTAGGGGAACAGCAAACAGCCATTAAAGCCGCCCGCCCACCCGCCACAATGGACCTACCTGTGTACACTAGATGGATGTGATGGAATGTACTGTCGTCCCTACATTTCAAGAAGGAGTAAGAATTGCAGTTGCAACAAAGCCTTGCTTGCCTACAAAGAGAGCAGCAATTTGGATTTGTTACTATGTTACCTAGAAGAATAACAAACTGTGCAAGGATGGAGGTTGTAGGAGCAAGGAGAAGTTGTCTGTAAAGTTGGTGGATGCTTATTTTCCATTTTGCAGTCCCTTGTCTCCCTCTTGTGGCCTCCTGGAGGCAACTAGCTGTGCAAAAAAAGACAGCCTGGCGGCCGGCTGTTGCAGTGTTGCCCTCTCAGGCAACACTGAGTGACTGACTGAGCCGCACCGTCTTATATAAAGTTCAGACGGAACTTTGCACGTGTCATAGTGGAGCCCTGAGGAGCCAGAGCCAGCTTTCTGACATCATAATGGGGCCTCAGAGATAAAAGCCTGGGCCCAGGCAGTGTTGGTCAGTGCTGCTCAGCAGGCAGCACTGGACTGGACTGGATTACAGCTGATACAAGGTGTGAAGGAACAAGGGGTGGCTGTGGGCATGCACTTGCTGCCGCTGCCAGTGTTTATCTGCATGGCAGCAGGGCATTTGGGCGTTGCCAGGAAGGCGTTTTTATGTAGATTCCTCCTCTTTCAGCACTGCATTGTGGTGCAAGCAAAAGAAGCAAATCCTGTCTGGCTTCCTCTCCGGCCTTTATTCACCTCCCGTGTAGCTGTGAGTGTGTGAGCCTGCAGGGCCCCATGGAATTGCCTAGAAGTAGGCTGAATCGCTGCAAGGGCTGAACAGCAGTATCGGGCAGGCTCGGGCAACGCGCGGCCCGTTCGGGTTATCGCTTCTCGGCCTTTTGGCTAAGACCAAGTGTATTTATACAGGAGGTTTTTGGTCAGAAGGTGCTCAGGTACCCTCTCTCTCGGCCTCGGGGGATCGTCCAGGTTCGCCTGGACTTCACCCCCGTGCTGCTATTTGGGAGAGAGGCTTAGTCCTGAGCAACGAGTTGCGATCCCCCCCAGCCCCTTGGTCTCCGTAAGACAAGGGGCGCAGCGAAAGCTGTGCGGTTCGACCTGGCCACGCTAATGGCAGGCGAACCCGATGCGGTGCCGGTGTACGCCCGGCTTAAGAATTCTGCACGATTTATCGTGGCAGAGGGTGGAGGCGGTCCCCGTGGTATTAAATTTTTAGTCCACGCCATTTTGGAAGATCTGCTGGCGGTCCACAAGAACGAGCTCTTGGCTATCCAGGACTACCCGAAGCGAGGAATCTACGATGTCACCTTCATGGGAGAAGGAATACTCCGTGATGCTATGGACCGAGCTGAGAGGAAACAAGGTGAACTCGTAGCAGCGGGAGTCAAGGTAGTAGAGCATGAATTTGAAATAACCAAACTCGTGGTGATTAAAATGTATTCCCCATATGTGAGAGATATGGAAGTGGCAGCATTTCTAGCTGCCTACTTCAAAAATGTCAAACTCCTGGGGAAAGTGATGAACGAGTGTGGAGTGTGGACCGCCAAATGGAAGTTTTTAGTTACGCTGATTAAGGACCCCTCCACCCAAGAAACGAGATTACCACCGGCTCGTTTTAAAATTGGAAATGTGAATGGCGACCTCTACTTCTCAGGGATGCCAAACTTCTGCAGGGCTTGTGGTACCTATGGACATACCAGTTTTAACTGCGATGTCACCTGCAGAAACTGTGGAAGCAAAGAGCACAATATAAGGGAGTGCACAGAAGAAAAAAAATGCAACTTTTGTCAAAAAACTGGTCACTTGTATTTTTCTTGTCCTCATAGGTACCGAAGCGGAGAAGAAGAGCAACCCGGGGCGCCCCCACGTGCTCCACCAGCGGACCAGCCCCGCCCTCAGGGAGAGGAACAAGCCAGTGCTGCAAAGGAGCAGCGGGGTACCTGGGCTTCAAGGGTACGGTCTGTTGGAGCCAAAGCAGGTACCTCACAGCCAACAGCCTCAGAGGAGAGAAGGGAGTCCAGTGCGAAGGAAAAACGCCAAGCCAAACGTAAGGCTGAGAAGGGGCAGGCCAGTGAGATAACTGAGGCATCCCAGAGTGCTGGTTGCTCAGTGGATGCCGGGCCTGCTCCCAATCCTGGGTCTCTAGATACGGAGTCTGAAGAGGAAGGTTGGCTGAAAGTGGGTCCCCGTAAAAAGGGTAAACAGGAGCGGGCCGGTAGGGGGGTGACAGGGGAGGAGCAAATGGATACGTCCGTAAAGCAAAGTG
Organism: Rhinoderma darwinii; assembly: GCF_050947455.1. Taxonomy (NCBI): domain Eukaryota; kingdom Metazoa; phylum Chordata; class Amphibia; order Anura; family Rhinodermatidae; genus Rhinoderma; species Rhinoderma darwinii. The sequence goes on from NC_134691.1 coordinate 231,136,421, forward strand.
AGGCTCCTCCTAGGACCGCCCCCTCGTCGTTACTGGTGAGGAGGGTGGGCACTGTTCCCCCCGAGCCAACCGACACCCCGCCATGTGCGCAACCTCCCCCTCTAGAACGGCCTGCACGGCCTGCACGGCCTCAAGGGGGAGCGGCGGGGCCCTTGGGGGACCCACCCGATACAGACCTATATGGTCAGCCGTTAGAGACCCAGGTAAGGCTGTGTGAATCTGGACTCCCTGTATACGAGATGAGGGCTGTTGGCTCGACGCTCACGGAAGGTAGTTCCTCTCCTGAATCATCCCCTTTCTCGCTAGAGTCAGACGAGGGCGGGGAGATGAGTTCAAGCGAGATTTCTGGTATTGCTGGTGGAGGCCAAGTCTGATTTTAAGTAACACGATTATTTATTTTTTAAAATCAAGACTAACACAATTAAAACTCCACGATGTCTGAAATAAAGGGGATCTCCCTCAACGTGAGGGGCGCCAAGTCCAAAGTCAGAAGGGTTGCTCTCTTCAGTTTTTTATCTGGCCTGGCAGCCTCTGTTTTTTTCCTGCAGGAGTGCGGCATTCCCCATGCAATGAAGTACCATAAATACAAAGAGGATTGGAAGTATGGTCCATCAGTCTGGTCTGGATCTAACGAGTCCAGATCAGCAGGGGTCGCCATTCTTTTTAAGGGAAACGTTTTTATTGATTTTATTCAAGAGATTCTTCCAGGACGTATTTTATTGGTTAAAGCTTTTATTGACGGCGTAAAATGGCAGTTTTTAAATTTTTACGGCTCACCTGACAAAAATGAGAGAGCAGAGATGCTAGAAATGTTACCTCTTTTTATTAATACAACTGAGCCTTTTATCCTCGCAGGTGATTTTAACTGTATCCTGAGGGGGGAACGCCGGCTTACCAGTACTACAAGTAGGAATTACGATAAGACCTCTGGACTGCTCAAAGATATTGTAAATGATTTTAAATTAACAGATTTGTACAAAGAATGTAATAGGAGCAGCCCAGAGGAAGCCGGCGTTACCTGGAGCAACGCCACCTGTAGCTCCAGGATAGATTTTATTTTTTGTAATGAGAATGTACTGCCTTTTAATTGTGAAGTTTTAACTAATGTTTTCTCAGATCACAAGCTTTTATCATTTTATGTAAAGCGTGATTTTAATAAACCGGTGTGTAAGAAGTCCTGGAAGTTAAATGTTTCCCTTTTAGATGATCCACAGGTTTTTACTGATTTTATTGAATTTTACCAAAAATGCAGGCGGGGGAGAGACATGCGTACTCCCATCAGTGCATGGTGGGAGAAAATGAAAAAAAGAATAAAGGAATTTTTTATTAAAAAGAGCGTGGCGAAAGCCAGAGAAAAACATGCTTTTTTTAAAATTCTCAGCACCCGTCTGCAGACCCTGTACAAGATGAGAGATAATGAAATTGACGTTAAAACTGACATCACTAATTTAAAAAAAGAAATAGCTCAGTGCCTGGAGCAGAAAGGCAAAGAAATCATTTTTCGTTCCAAAATTCAGCATGTGGAGGAGAATGAGACCTGCTCCAGGTACTTTTTAAAAAAAATTAACAATAAAAAGGCTATTATTAAAAATATTGAAGGTGTGTCAGATGTACAGGGTATTTTAAGTAAAGTTCATGAGTTTTATGCTGACCTTTTTAGTGTTAAAACTGTGGATCATAATTTTATGCGTGACTCACTGAAGGAGATTACTACTGTTTTAGACCCTGTCTCCCAGAATTTTTTATTACAGGAGCTGACGGAGCAGGAGGTTTTAGAAACGGTAAAGAGTTTTAAAGCCGGAAAAGTTCCCGGACCGGACGGTATACCCAGTGAGTTTTATGTCAAATTTTATGACATTTTAAAAGAGGATCTTTTTAGCCTTTTTTATGAAGTTTTTAATTCCAAGATGCTGCCTAAGTCCTGGCGGAAGGGTGAGGTCTCCCTGCTACATAAGAAAGGTGACATCGCAGTTTTGAAGAACTGGAGACCAATAACCCTTCTGAATAGCGACTATAAAATAATGGCAAAAGTGTGCGCAAATAGATTAAAAGCCATAATACCCCACATTGTACACTCTAACCAGGTGTGTGGGGTGCCAGGCCGCAGCATCTGGGATAATCTTAACCTGGTAAAAGATGTGATTGAGGACACGAGGTCTAGAAGAGGTAAATTAGCCATTTTATCTATAGACTTCGAGAAGGCGTTCGACCGTGTCTCTCATTTTTATCTTTTTAAGGTTTTAGAGCGTATGGGTATACCTGAAGGATTTTTATTATCACTTAAAGCCTTTTATAAAGATTGCACAAGCAAAATTTTAGTGAATGGTTTTAAGACACAGGACGTGATTTTAGACTCAGGGGTGAAGCAGGGGTGTCCCTTGTCCCCACTGCTTTTTATTTGCGCATTAGAGCCTCTACTGTGTACAATTCGCCGCGATAAGTTAATACGTGGAGTCCCCCTGCCCGGGGGTGGCGGCGTAGAGGCTAAAGCAGTGGGGTACATGGACGATGTAGCGGTTTTTTGCAGGGACACCCTGTCGCTTCAGAGAACCCTCAGACAAATTGAGTTTTATTGCTGTGCTTCCGGTTTTAAGGTGAACTTCGACAAAAGTAATATTTTAAATATAGGAAGCATGGCTTTTAGAGACATACCCGTCCCTGTGTCAGATAATATTACGATTTTAGGTGTCTCCTTCAGTGAGTGCGATAATGGTTTTATCAGTTGGGACATGGTGGCGCAGAAGGTAAATCAAAAAATATGTATGTGGAACATGAGAAAACTTACCATGGAGGGAAAAGTTTTAATTATTAAAATGGTCATTTTACCCCTGCTTTTATATCTCAGTATGGTTTTCCCTCCCCCCACGGTTTTATTGCAAAAAATTACTAAAGCATGTTTTACCTTCTTTTGGAGTTCCAGAATGGAGAAACTTAAAAGAGAGATTGTGATGAAATCCAAACCGAAGGGTGGCAAAGATTTTCCGAATTTTAACAGGTTTCTTTTAATCAAGTTCTTCAGTTTCTGTTTTAATTCCCTTTTTAAAGAACATTATTGGTCCTATTTTTTACGTTTTAATACAGGGTTTTTAATGCGAAGGTTTGGGTGGTTCAACATTGTTTTATCCTCACCTTACGCTTTTAAACTCTCAATAAACTATGTGATTTTAGAAAAGATAGTGACCTTATTCAACCTGAAGGGAAAAAATGTAAATGAGCTGAAAAATAGTAAAAAATTAATTAAAGACCTAAGAGAAAGTGAGACGGTCAGCAGGATTGAGAATTTTAATGAGGAACGAAGTGCTTTTATCTTCAAAATTATTAATGTGTTTTATCTTTTTAATACACAGATGGACCTGGCCTGGAGCTGCATTCATCAATGTCTTCCATGCCGGGCATTCCAATACAGAAGGAGGCTCGCGAGGTCTGCCGTCTGCCCGAGGGAAGGCTGCCAGGCCGAGGAAACGATTCGACACATTTTTTGGACGTGTGATTTTGCGAAGGAATTTTGGAAAAAAATATTCCCTCTTTTGGTAAAGATGGCAGACCTGAAAGACTTGAATTATGAAGATATTTTATATGGACTATTTGGATGCCCAACCGCGAGCCAAAAGATAATAGCGTGGAAGACGATGAATTGCGCCAAAGAAGCTCTATGGAAGGCCAGGAACATCCTGATTTTTAAGCACGATGTTTTATCTACTGATGATGTTTTAGGTCTTTGTTTTAGCGAAATGTACATTTATTATTTATTAGACAAAAAAAGAAATGCCACCCTTCTTAATAAATGGTTTGTGAAAGAATGGAACTCCAACATATAAAGATTTGCCACCGTGTCCCTTTTATGTAATGTAATGCAATGAAATATTGATTTTATTGTTATTCATTTGTACAAAAGTTGGTTTTATTGTAAACTGTATTTTTTATCATGAAATAAATCATTGACACCCCTGAAAAGGGGTAGCCAACTTAAAAAAAAAATCTGTTCTTATCAGTTTAATATCTGATACGTCCCCTATCTGGGGACCATATATTAAATGGATTTTTAGAACAGGGAGATGGAAATAGAGCTTGCTCTGTCCACTCCACGCATTGACCTGGTATTGCAGTATTTCCAGGACCGGTGCACCCTTTCCTTATGTGTTGACTAAAATCAGATTCCAAAAGTGTTTTTTGTGTTTGCCATTGTTTCTGTCTTTCTGAAGGGATCTCCCCTTTTAATCCCATTATTTCAACACCTGTTGGACAATGCATGAGTGATAATGAGCTAATTGATTAAATGCAATTAATGAATACATTGCCACCTCTTGTTTTGTGTCGTCTGTGTGTCTGTGTTTCCGGCATTTCACATTGGAACAGCTCATTCACCTTCCTTGTCTTCTCTCCGCCCTCCCTTTTAGGTAAGTTAAAGAGCTGCACCTGAGCCAGCCACTGATTGATGCAGCACCACAGTCAAATAGTGGAGTGGAGTAGGGGGAACAGCAAACAGCCATTAAAGCCGCCCGCCCGCCCGCCCGCCCGCCCGCCCGCCCGCCACAATGGACCTACCTGTGTATACTAGATGGATGTGATGGAATGTACTGTCGTCCCTACATTTCAAGAAGGAGTAAGAATTGCAGTTGCAACAAAGCCTTGCTTGCCTACAAAGAGAGCAGCAATTTGGATTTGTTACTATGTTACCTAGAAGAATAACAAACTGTGCAAGGATGGAGGTTGTAGGAGCAAGGAGAAGTTGTCTGTAAAGTTGGTGGATGCTTATTTTCCATTTTGCAGTCCCTTGTCTCCCTCTTGTGGCCTCCTGGAGGCAACTAGCTGTGCAAAAAAAGACAGCCTGGCGGCCGGCTGTTGCACTGTTGCCCTCTCAGGCAACACTGAGTGACTGACTGAGCCGCACCGTCTTATATAAAGTTCAGACGGAACTTTGCACGTGTCATAGTGGAGCCCTGAGGAGCCAGAGCCAGCTTTCTGACATCATAATGGGGCCTCAGAGATAAAAGCCTGGGCCCAGGCAGTGTTGGTCAGTGCTGCTCAGCAGGCAGCACTGGACTGGACTGGATTACAGCTGATACAAGGTGTGAAGGAACAAGGGGTGGCTGTGGGCATGCACTTGCCCCCGCTGCCAGTGTTTATCTGCATGGCAGCAGGGCATTTGGGCGTTGCCAGGAAGGAGTTTTTATGTAGATTCCTCCTCTTTCAGCACTGCATTGTGGTGCAAGCAAAAGAAGCAAATCCTGTCTGGCTTCCTCTCCGGCCTTTATTCACCTCCCGTGTAGCTGTGAGTGTGTGAGCCTGCAGGGCCCCATGGAATTGCCTAGAAGTAGGCTGAATCGCTGCAAGGGCTGAACAGCAGTATCGGGCAGGCTCGGGCAACGCGCGGCCCGTTCGGGTTATCGCTTCTCGGCCTTTTGGCTAAGATCAAGTGTAGTATCTGTTCTTATCAGTTTAATATCTGATACGTCCCCTATCTGGGGACCATATATTAAATGGATTTTTAGAACAGGGAGATGGAAATAGAGCTTGCTCTGTCCACTCCACGCATTGACCTGGTATTGCAGTATTTCCAGGACCGGTGCACCCTTTCCTTATGTGTTGACTAAAATCAGATTCCAAAAGTGTTTTTTGTGTTGGCCATTGTTTCTGTCTTTCTGAAGGGATCTCCCCTTTTAATCCCATTATTTCAACACCTGTTGGACAATGCATGAGTGATAATGAGCTAATTGATTAAATGCAATTAATGAATACATTGCCACCTCTTGTTTTGTGTCGTCTGTGTGTCTGTGTTTCCGGCATTTTACATTGGAACAGCTCATTCACCTTCCTTGTCTTCTCTCCGCCCTCCCTTTTAGGTAAGTTAAAGAGCTGCACCTGAGCCAGCCACTGATTGATGCAGCACCACAGTCAAATAGTGGAGTGGAGTAGGGGAACAGCAAACAGCCATTAAAGCCGCCCGCCCGCCCGCCCGCCCGCAACAATGGACCTACCTGTGTACACTAGATGGATGTGATGGAATGTACTGTCGTCCCTACATTTCAAGAAGGAGTAAGAATTGCAGTTGCAACAAAGCCTTGCTTGCCTACAAAGAGAGCAGCAATTTGGATTTGTTACTATGTTACCTAGAAGAATAACAAACTGTGCAAGGATGGAGGTTGTAGGAGCAAGGAGAAGTTGTCTGTAAAGTTGGTGGATGCTTATTTTCCATTTTGCAGTCCCTTGTCTCCCTCTTGTGGCCTCCTGGAGGCAACTAGCTGTGCAAAAAAAGACAGCCTGGCGGCCGGCTGTTGCAGTGTTGCCCTCTCAGGCAACACTGAGTGACTGACTGAGCCGCACCGTCTTATATAAAGTTCAGACGGAACTTTGCACGTGTCATAGTGGAGCCCTGAGGAGCCAGAGCCAGCTTTCTGACATCATAATGGGGCCTCAGAGATAAAAGCCTGGGCCCAGGCAGTGTTGGTCAGTGCTGCTCAGCAGGCAGCACTGGACTGGACTGGATTACAGCTGATACAAGGTGTGAAGGAACAAGGGGTGGCTGTGGGCATGCACTTGCTGCCGCTGCCAGTGTTTATCTGCATGGCAGCAGGGCATTTGGGCGTTGCCAGGAAGGCGTTTTTATGTAGATTCCTCCTCTTTCAGCACTGCATTGTGGTGCAAGCAAAAGAAGCAAATCCTGTCTGGCTTCCTCTCCGGCCTTTATTCACCTCCCGTGTAGCTGTGAGTGTGTGAGCCTGCAGGGCCCCATGGAATTGCCTAGAAGTAGGCTGAATCGCTGCAAGGGCTGAACAGCAGTATCGGGCAGGCTCGGGCAACGCGCGGCCCGTTCGGGTTATCGCTTCTCGGCCTTCTGGCTGAGATCAAGTGTAGTTCTGATTACTTGTAGTCAGTGCTGCCTGGTCTTGGTTAGGAGGTGCTCAGGTACCCTCTCTCTCGGCCTCGGGGGATCGTCCAGGTTCGCCTGGACTTCACCCCCGTGCTGCTATTTGGGAGAGAGGCTTAGTCCTGAGCAACGGGTTGCGATCCATATACCCCCGTGTAGGTTTCGGCCGAAAAGGGGAGTTGCGCCTAACGTTGCGCCTACTACGGAGTAGCGTAACAATACCTTACTCACCATGGACGAGGATCCATGTGAGATACCGGCTTATGCCCGGATTAAAAACACGATTCGTGTAGTTCTATCGGAGGAGAAGGCGACGACCTGCGGCTTAAAATTTGTGGTGGAGACCGTACTTGTTGGTATCTTCAACATCCAGAAGCGAGAAATTTTGGCGGTGCAGGATTACCCAAGAAGGAGGACATACGATGTTACTTTCATACAGAATGGAGTATTCAGAGATCTGATGGCGGCTTATACGGTAAAAAATGACCCGAGACTGGACGGTGTTGATTTTTATGAGCACGTTATGGACATCACTAAAATGATAGTTATAAAGATGTACTGCCCTTTTGCCGACTTAAAAGAAGTGATGTCCTTTTTATTCCCTTATTTTAAAACTGTGAAATGTATTGGCAAAGTCATGAATGAGGTTGGTGTATGGACCTCAAAGTGGAGATTCAATGTAACATGTTATAAAGATGCCAATTTTACAGGAGGGATAATGTTGCCGCCAGCACGTTTTAAAATAGGTGATATGGCCGGAGACTTTTATTTTTCAGGGATGCCTCCATTCTGTAGGAAGTGCCAAAAGTACGGTCACACCAAGGAGTCTTGCGACAGCACCTGTTGGAACTGCGGCAGCTCTGAGCACGAGACCAAAACTTGCCCTCTGGGGAAAAGGTGCCGTTTTTGCAGCCGAGTTGGTCACCTCTATGCTACTTGTCCCCACAGATCTAAAGAGTTGGAACAACCCGAGGACCGGCCAAGGCGTCCCGAGCGGCCCGCAGGCCAGATCACCCCTGTACAAGGAGAGGAACCCCAAGGAGGCGAGCAAGACGATATGGATACCTCCAGCAGACCCCCCCAAACAGGTGACCCTAAAGAGCAGAGGCGACAAAAACGCAGAGCCAGTGATCAGCGGACGAAAGAGCCCCCCCAGGAGACTGGGGCACAGGGTAGTTCGGATGAAGCTGATCCTACTGGCCTGCAAGAGATGCTGGGTCAGCCTGTACCTGAGGCAGAGGTCCCGGGCGGAGCGGCAGCGCTCACTAAGAGACGTAGGGCGTACTCGGAGGTGGCAGCGGGGGTGCCGATGGGAGTACCTGCCAGGTTGAAGGCAGGGAAACCAGTTGACGTGCCCCCGGAAGCGACAGCTAAAGGTCCCCCCCCTTCTAGACAGTTGGGGGATATAGGGACAGCTGCCTCCTTGGTAAGCGTGGTCCCTGAGACGTCCGGAAGCGCGATTCCTGCCCCTATAGAAGGGGAGGGCGCTGCCAAAGATTGCCAAATCTTACCCGTTGAGTCCGTCTGGGACCCATTTTCAAGAAGCGCCTTAGGTATGGGGGGTCAGCTGAGTGATGGGTCTTCCTCTCAAACCTCATTGATGCGCACATTTGACTCGAGGAAAGATGATGATGAGAGCTCGAGTGGGGTGTCTGGCGACGCGGAGGACTGCTGAGGCCTCCTCGGGTAAGATAAAAATAGACTGTCTCTCTCCCTTTTCCTCATGGCTGAGTTATGTGGTCTTTCCTTTAATGTAAGAAGCGTGCACTCACAGACAAGAAGAGCTGCCCTTTTTAACTACCTTTCTGTTTTTACCGCCTCAGTGTTTTTCCTACAGGAATGCTGCATACCTCACCGCATGAATTATAAAAAATATGAGGAAGACTGGAGACTCGGACCTTCAGTGTGGTCCGGGTCTAATGAATCAAAAGCCGCAGGTGTCGCCATTTTATTCAAAGGGAACGTTTTAATTGATCGTTTTTATGAAATTTTACCAGGCAGAATTTTAATGGTCAAAGCTTTTATAAACGGTGTTAGATGGCAGTTTTTAAACTTTTATGGTTCTACAGACAAGAAGGAAAGAGCAAAAATGCTAGAAATTTTACCCCTTTTTATCAATGATTCAGAACCACTTATTTTAGCTGGTGATTTTAATTGTATTTTAAAGGGGGAACGCCGGTTCTCTAATTCAGTAAGTCGAAATTATGATAAAACCCCGTCTATTTTAAAAGATATTACAGTGGATTTTAAACTTACTGATGTTTTTAAAAAATGCAATAGGGATCTACCTGAAGAGGACGGCGTCACCTGGAGCAATGTAAACTGCAGCTCCAGGATTGATTTTATTTTTTGCTCTTATCAAATACTGCCTTTTAAATGTGATCTTAATTCTAACGTGTTTTCTGACCATAAACTTTTATATCTTAAAGTTAATTTGAACGATCAAAGGAGAACTCCGAAGAAAGCCTGGAAATTAAACGTATCCCTTTTAGAGGATCCGCAAATTTTATCCGATTTTATCACCTTTTATAAGGGCTGCAGACGGGTAAGACATCCCAATATGCTAATTGTTTCCTGGTGGGAAAAAATGAAAATAAAGATAAGAGATTTTTTTATTAAAGCTGGGATGAAGAAAGCAAAAGAAAAATTTGAATTTTATGCTAATTTAAATACCCGTCTGCAGACCCAATACAAGTTCAGAGAACAGGGTATGCATGTGGAGAAAGAGATCACCGAAATTAAAAAAGAAATCTCCCAGTGCCTGGAGCAGAGGGGAAAGGAGATAATCTTTCGCTCTAAGGTAAAACATCTTGAAGAAAATGAGACCTGCTCCAGGTACTTCTTCAAGAAAATAAATGATAAGCATACCCTGTTAAATGAGATAGATGGGGAAACAAATACCCAAAACATTTTAAAAAAGGTGCACGGTTTTTATGCGGATCTTTTTAATACAAAACATGTTGATGTTGATTTTATGAACGACTCATTGAAGGAGGTGGATGCTGTTTTAGATCCTGCTTCCCAAGTGTTTTTATTACAGGATATTACGGAACAGGAGATTTTAGAAACTACAAAGAGTTTTAAAACAGGTAAAGTCCCTGGCCCTGACGGTATACCTATAGAATTCTATGTTATATTTTATGGTATTTTAAAAGAGGATCTCCACCCCCTTTTTACCCAAGTTTTTAGAATAAAAGCCCTCCCGGGGTCCTGGAAGAAAGGCGAGGTGTCCCTGCTTTACAAAAAGGGGGACAAAACAGACATTAAAAATTGGAGGCCTATCACTTTGCTAAACTCTGACTACAAAGTAATGGCGAAGATATGTGCGAACAGATTAAAAGCAGTGATAGGCCAGATCATACACTCCAATCAGGTCTGTGGGATACCCGGGAGGAGTATATGGGATAATTTAAACCTTTTAAAAGATGTGATCAGTGACACGAAAGAGAGAGGAGGTAAAATGGCAATTTTATCTATAGATTTCGAGAAAGCCTTCGATAGAGTGTCACATTTTTATCTTTTTAAGGTTTTAGAAAAAATGGGTATACCGGAAGGTTTTTTACAGTCTCTGAAGGCCTTTTATGAAAATTGTACTAGCAAAATTTTAGTAAAGGGTTTTAAGACACAGGATGTCCTTTTAAATTCCGGAGTGAAGCAGGGGTGTCCCTTGTCCCCACTACTTTTTATTTGTGCGATCGAGCCTCTACTCTGCAGGTTAAGAAAGGATAAGCAGATAAGCGGAGTCCCCCTGCCGGGCGGGGGGGGACTAGAGGCTAAAGTGGTGGGGTACATGGACGATGTCGCGGTCCTTTGCAGGGACACCCTGTCATTACAGAAATCCTTTAAACAGATTTACCAATTCTGTTGCTCCTCCGGTTTTTTAGTCAATTTTAATAAAAGTAACATCTTAAATATCGGCAAAATGGTTTTAATGGACATTCCAGTCCCTGTGTCAGAGTCTGTACAAATTTTAGGAGTCTCCTTCAATGAGTCAAATAATGGTTTTACCAGTTGGGACTTGGTGGCACAAAAAGTCAATCAGAAAATTTGCATGTGGAACATGAGAAAGTTAACAATGGAGGGAAAGGTTTTAATTACAAAAATGGTGATTTTACCTATTTTATTATATTTAAGTATGGTATTCCCTCCCCCTGAGATTTTATTGAAAAAAATAATTAAAGCATGTTTCACATTTTTATGGAACTCCAGGATGGAAAAGCTCAGGAGAGAGAAGGTAATATTACCCAAACCAATGGGGGGGAAAGATTTCCCCGATATAAAAGCATTCCTTTTAATAAAATTTTTTACTTTATGTCTTAATGCAGTTTTTAAGGAACATTACTGGTCATATTTTATACGTTTTAACACAGGTTATTTTATGAGGAGGAACGGTTGGTTCTCCACGGTTTTAAGCTCCCCATATGCTTTTAACCTTTCTGGCCAGTATAAAATTTTAGAAAAAATTGTAAACCTTTTTAACTTAAAAGACAAAAATATTAACGAAGTAAAAAATAGTAAAGGAATTTTAAAAAAGATAAAAGAAAATGTTTTAGTAGCTCCCATCAGTAATTTTAATGAACAAAAATGTAAAGAAATATGGAAGATGGTGAGCGCTAAATATCTTTTTAACCCACAGAAAGATCTGGCCTGGAGCTGTGCCCACGAGTGTCTTCCATGCCGGGCATTCCAGCATCGAAGGGGACTGACCAACTCGGCTGCGTGTCCAAGGGGAGGATGTAGAGATGACGAGACAGTCTACCACCTATTCTGGGAATGTTTTTACGCAAAATTGATATGGACAAGAATCCTCCCCTTGGTACAGAAGATTACAGGACTTCGGAGATACACAAGTGATGGCGTTTTATATGGATGCCTGGAATGCCCAACACAGACTCGAAAAATGATGGCATGGAAGATCACCAACTGCGTAAAAGCAGCTCTGTGGGCGGCCAGAAACATTTTATTATTTAAGTGTGAAGTTTTAGCTGTGGAAGATGTTTTAGCCATTTGTCTTAATGAAATGTACAAATATTTTCTTTTAGATAAAAAACTCTCTCCTGTTTTATGTAGAAAATGGTTTTTAAGTGAATGGAGTTCCATAATATGATGCCACCAAGTGCCCTTTTATAAATTGTTTTTATTTGACAATTTGTATTTATCTGTATTAAAAAACCATGATTGTAAATTTATGTAAATTTTTGTTGAAATGTATTGATTTATTGTAAATTTGTTCAAAATTTTAAATAAACGGTTACCTCCTTTGTTGGGGTAGTCAACTCAAAAAATCTGTTCTTATCAGTTTAATATCTGATATGTCCCCTATCTGGGGACCATATATTAAATGGATTTTTAGAACAGGGAGATGGAAATAGAGCTTGCTCTGTCCACTCCACGCATTGACCTGGTATTGCAGTATTTCCTTATGTGTTGACTAAAATCAGATTCCAAAAGTGTTTTTTGTGTTTGCCATTGTTTCTGTCTTTCTGAAGGGATCTCCCCTTTTAATCCCATTATTTCAACACCTGTTGGACAATGCATGAGTGATAATGAGCTAATTGATTAAATGCAATTAATGAATACATTGCCACCTCTTGTTTTGTGTCGTCTGTGTGTCTGTGTTTCCGGCATTTCACATTGGAACAGCTCATTCACCTTCCTTGTCTTCTCTCCGCCCTCCCTTTTAGGTAAGTTAAAGAGCTGCACCTGAGCCAGCCACTGATTGATGCAGCACCACAGTCAAATAGTGGAGTGGAGTAGGGGAACAGCAAACAGCCATTAAAGCCGCCCGCCCGCCCGCCCGCCACAATGGACCTACCTGTGTACACTAGATGGATGTGATGGAATGTACTGTCGTCCCTACATTTCAAGAAGGAGTAAGAATTGCAGTTGCAACAAAGCCTTGCTTGCCTACAAAGAGAGCAGCAATTTGGATTTGTTACTATGTTACCTAGAAGAATAACAAACTGTGCAAGGATGGAGGTTGTAGGAGCAAGGAGAAGTTGTCTGTAAAGTTGGTGGATGCTTATTTTCCATTTTGCAGTCCCTTGTCTCCCTCTTGTGGCCTCCTGGAGGCAACTAGCTGTGCAAAAAAAGACAGCCTGGCGGCCGGCTGTTGCAGTGTTGCCCTCTCAGGCAACACTGAGTGACTGACTGAGCCGCACCGTCTTATATAAAGTTCAGACGGAACTTTGCACGTGTCATAGTGGAGCCCTGAGGAGCCAGAGCCAGCTTTCTGACATCATAATGGGGCCTCAGAGATAAAAGCCTGGGCCCAGGCAGTGTTGGTCAGTGCTGCTCAGCAGGCAGCACTGGACTGGACTGGATTACAGCTGATACAAGGTGTGAAGGAACAAGGGGTGGCTGTGGGCATGCACTTGCTGCCGCTGCCAGTGTTTATCTGCATGGCAGCAGGGCATTTGGGCGTTGCCAGGAAGGCGTTTTTATGTAGATTCCTCCTCTTTCAGCACTGCATTGTGGTGCAAGCAAAAGAAGCAAATCCTGTCTGGCTTCCTCTCCGGCCTTTATTCACCTCCCGTGTAGCTGTGAGTGTGTGAGCCTGCAGGGCCCCATGGAATTGCCTAGAAGTAGGCTGAATCGCTGCAAGGGCTGAACAGCAGTATCGGGCAGGCTCGGGCAACGCGCGGCCCGTTCGGGTTATCGCTTCTCGGCCTTTTGGCTAAGACCAAGTGTATTTATACAGGAGGTCTTGTCAGAAGGTGCCTGGGGTACCCGGCTACTTGGCCTGGGGGGATCGTCACAGGTTTATCGCCTTGACTTCACCCCCCTGCAGCTATTGGGTAGTCGGACTAGTCCTCAGGCAACGAGAAGGGATCACTAGGCGGACGGCTTGCGCCGGACGGCCTAGAAGGGCGAATCCTTGTCGGGACAAGCTGAAAATGCCGTTTGCGTACGGATTCGTGACTGGGGAAACCCAGTTGCGACAATCTATCCGGATTGAGGTCGAGGAGAAACATCGCCAGCGGAAGAACCTGAAGTTCATAGTAGGGGAAATCCTGCTTGGCTTCTTCGGCCTCAGACGGGAGAACATCCTGTGTCTTAATGACCAGGAAGGCCGCGGACGATATACCATCTCCTTTTGTACCGCGGCCTGCTGCGACACCATCTGTGCAGCCCTGTCTGGTGCGGACCAGACAGAAGAGCGCCTGGACGGGCTCTATTTCGCATTCCTCTACGGGGAGGAATCCATTCCACTTGTCGTGGTGATGCACAGCCCGTTTGTCCCTGCCAGGGACATTGAGATCTTTCTTGGGCGATACTGTCGAGAAATCCACTTCAGCCATGAAGTTAAAAATGCGGAAGGCTTCTGGAATGGAAAGCGGAAGTATTTTGTGAAATTCTTCCAAGACCCAAATGGCATACGAGGCTTTATACATCCGCCAGCCAACTTTGCCATTGGGAGGAACCGGGGATATCTCTTTTACCCCCAGATGCCTCGGTTCTGCTGGAACTGCCAGTCGTATGGACATACGAAAGACGCATGCAGTGAGGGTCATGTCATACGCTGTAATAAATGTGGAGGCCTTGGGCACGTGGCCTCCAAATGCAGTTCCAGCACCATGTGTAACCTGTGCGGGGAGACAGGACACATGTACAAAGAATGTCCAAAGAGAACGCAGTCATTGAGGGGTGAACCCAAACCTGGGCCACCCCGACCGGGGCCAGGGCAGCAGCCTGCAACAGGTGCGGGCACTGCTGGTAATGCCCCGGGACCCACCGAAGGGTCAGGGCCAATACCCTCCGGGCCACGTGTGGAGGGTGGTCCTAGGGATTCCAAGGGGGCCGAGCAGGGCTGTTCTAGCTCTGTAATGAAGGCCCCAAGCTCCAACCCGGAGCCGGTCGGCAAAAAGTCTCGCCGGTCCTCGATACCCACAAAAGGGGACTGGGCAGAGACGGCGGCTGGTGAAGAGCCAAATAAGGAGTCCAGACGTAGGGGCTCCTTGCGGGATACCCCAAGCACCAGCCGCCGCCGATCGGCCGGGCAGCTAGAGTCGGTCCCTCTTGTCACGCCAATAGAGGGTCGGATGCTGACGGCTTTAGATGCAGTAGGCGGAATGATAAGGAAGAAGGAAGGGACCTCACAGGCTCCTGAGCAACCCAAGACGACCAGCGATCCGGAGGAACCTGTAGCTGCACCTGAGGTAGCAGTGGCCGGAGATCGGGACGGAGATGACATCAGCCAGGAGACCGAGGTGACGTCGAGTGAGGAGGACGAGGACGATACGACGATGGATTTATCCAGTACGGGGAAGAGGTCAAGAGAGGAGGAGGTGTCTACAATAAAGAGGAAAACGTTATGCCGCAGTTCGGACGAAAGCGAATTCAGGGGAAGGGTCGGGTCGAAACATCTGTCCGGCTCTGACCCTGTGAACATCGTGGAGTTCGCGTCCCCGGATGCGGGGCAGCCTGACTCCCAGAGTATATCGGAGTCGGGCTCCTCAGAAGTGGACACTGACTCTCCATAAATTATGCCTTGTAGTACCCTAAAATTCTCCTCACTGAATGTGAGGTCCCTAAAGAGCCCTGTTCGCAGGGCTGCTTTGTTTTCTTACCTTGAGACTATGGACTTTGATTTTTGCCTACTGCAGGAGTGTGGAATCCCTAACAGCATGGACTATATGGATCTAAAACAAGATTGGAAGCTGGGCCCTTCGGTGTGGTCTGGAGCCAATGACTGTCGTTCTACAGGTGTGGGATTACTCTGCCGTGGCCATTTTATTTCTATACAAAATGTGATTGAGATTATGCCCGGCAGAGCTGTTTTAACCCACCTGCACATTAATGGACTTTTAATTCGTATTTTAAATGTGTATGCCCCTCCTGACAAACAGGAGCGGGCAGAACTTTTTAATATTTTACCACTGTTTTGTGTTGGGTCTGCCCCCCTGCTGGTAGGGGGTGATTTTAACTGCATAAGAGAAGGAGAGTGCCGGCAGGGGGGTGATGCAAATAGGAAAGACCACACTACCTACCTGCTCAAAAATTTTATTGATGATTTTAAATTACGCGATTGCTGGAAGGATCTCTTGCCAGGAGACGCAGGCGCCACATGGTCTAATGGAAGAGTGAGCTCCAGAATCGATTTTATTTTTGCCTCCCATGATTTTACCCCTCAAAAATGCATGCTTTTAAATAACATCTTTTCAGATCATAAACTCCTAAATGTGTCTCTGGAGCTGGAGGGAGAGCAAAAAGTAAGTAAGGGCCTCTGGAGGTTGAACACCACGCTCCTGGAGGACCCTGAAATTAAAAATGAGTTTGTGCGGACCTACCAGTGCTGGCAATTACAGAGAAAACCCCACGGGACCATGCTGCACTGGTGGGAGGGCATTAAACCAAAAATTAAATTATTTTTTATCCGAGCAGGTAGGAAGAAAGCCAGAGAAAAGAAACAGTGGTTTTATGTTCTTAATAAGCGTCTACATGTGCTTTTTAAATTGAAGGATGTTGGGTTTGATGTGGATTCTGATATTTTAAACTTAAAAGCTGAAATAAAAAAATGTCTTGATGATAAAGGTAAACAAATAATTTTTAACTCCCACATGAAGCATCTAGAAGAAGACGAGAAGTGCTCCCGATTCTTTTTTAAAAAGGTAAACGACAAAAGAGACGCTATTTTAAACCTAGAAGGGGAGACTTCCGTGGGAGGAATGTTAAAGGCAGCTTTTAATTTTTACCAACTCCTTTTTAGTAAAAAAGCCATTGATGAATCCTTTTTAAATCATGCTCTTAACTCCCTTGATTTTAAGTTAGATACTTTGGACCAGGAGGTTTTATCCCGGGATCTTAATTTGGAGGAACTTTTATTTGTTTTTAAAAGTTTTTCAGCGGGAAAGGCCCCTGGGGAGGATGGGTTGCCTATTGAATTTTATCTAACTTTTTGGGATGTTTTAAAAGAGGATATGATTTTATTATATAAAGAGGCTTTTATTGTAGAAGAGCTGCCCCCTTCTTGGAGAAGGGGGATTGTGTCCCTAATTTTTAAAAATAAGGGTGGAAAGGACCAGCTCAAAAATTGGCGCCCGATTACGCTTTTAAATGTAGATTATAAAATTTTAGCCAAACTGATAGCGGTCCGTTTTAAACCTTTTATCAGTAAATTAATCCACCCAAATCAGGTCTGTGGGGTACCTGGTAGATCTATCACTGAGTCCCTTAATATTTTAAGAGATGTTATTTGGTATTTTAAAGATCGAGGCCAAAACCTTGCTATTTTATCCCTTGATTTTGAAAAGGCCTTTGATAGAGTGTCCCATGAGTTCCTTTTTATGGTGCTTAAAAAAATGGCGGTGCCTGATTTTATTATAAGTCGTGTTATGCTTTTATATCGGTCCTGTTTTAGTGAGATTTCTATAAATGGATTTTTAACTAGTGGTGTTCCTCTTTTATCTGGAGTCAAGCAAGGGTGCCCATTGTCTCCCCTACTATTTATTTGCGCAATGGAGCCCCTTTTAGCCATGCTCAGGAACGATAAAGTTATTAGAGGCGCCCCAATACCTGGTGGGAGGGGCAACCAAGTAAAGGTATTAAGCTACATGGATGATGTGACAATTCTGTGCCCCGATTCATCATCCATGAGGAGGGCGCTGAGGAACACCACCTTTTTCTGCGAGGCTTCTGGTTTTAAACTTAACATTGATAAATGTGAGTGTTTTAACATAGGAGGCTGGGATTCCTCCCTGACCCCAGGAGTCAGAATGCAGAAGGACCAGATTAAAATTTTAGGGATTGTTTTTAATCAGGCGAACAATGGGACCTCTAACTGGGACTCAGTGATAGCAAAAATAGAGAAGAAGGTTTTAATGTGGAATCTTAGGAGCCTCACGATGGAGGGGAAAATTTTAATCATAAAAATGATTTTAATCCCAATAATGCTCTATGTGGCCATGGTTTTCCCTCCATCCATTTTATATATTAAAAAGCTAACACGCATTTGTTTTATGTTTCTGTGGGGCTCCAAGATGGAAAAATTAAAACGTGATTTTATGTATAAAGGTAAAGACAATGGCGGGAGAGATGTTCCTAACCTTTTTACATTTTTTTATATCAAATATTTCTGCTTCTGTTTTAAAATGTTTAAATCCGATGGCATTTTTAGCTGCTTTTTAAAATACGCAGCGGGCATGGTTTTTAAACGTTGGGCTCGTATCTCCCTAAATTCTCCTGTGCTTCTGTGTCCCCCAAAACACTATGTGGTGCTAGAGAAGACTGTTAGGCTCCTGAGCCTCCAAGAATTGGAGCCTGACATATTGGGGGACCAGAGAAAGGTGTCGATGGCGTGCAGACACGGAGAAGAGACAGTGGCAGTGTCCAATTTCTCGCAGGCAAGGTCCAAGCAAGTGTGGCGAAATGTCTTTGGAAAATATCTTGCAAATGTGCATAAGGACCTTGCCTGGGCAATCGTCCACCAGTGCCTCCCTACACGTGCATTCCAACATAGGCGAGGACTGGTGGCGAGAGCCAAGTGCCCACGAGATAGGTGCGGGAATGATGAAACAATAATGCACTTGTTCTGGAACTGCCACTATGCACAGGAGGTATGGAGGAAAGCAGGCCTTTTACTAAAATGGATCTGTGGTCTTAAAGATTTTAAGTACGAATACGTTTTTTATGGCCTTTTTACCTGCCCATCATTCAGACAGCAGATGATCTGCTGGATGATTATTAATTGTTTTAAAAATGCCATCTGGAAGGTTAGGAACATTTTTTTTTTTAAACGTGATTTTATTGACATTACAGACTGTGTCAAGATTGCGCTAAGTGAGCTGTATGTATACTACCTCAGAGACAAAAAAAATCTAGGAGCAAAAGAGGCGGCATCCATGTGGTGTCTGTCTCTGTGGAACACGATTACCATGTAAATAATTTATGTATTTGTAATTGTGATTTTACTGCTTGTTTTATCCTGCCATTGTCAGATTTTTAAAGAAACCTTCTTCTCGTTAAAAATTTATTGCTTTTATCATTTTAATGAAATGTATTAAAAATAAACATTTTATTACTGAATTTATTTTACAAAAAGGTTTTAATGAAATGAATTAAAAAACATTTTGTTACTGAATTTTATTAAAGAAAAATGTACAAACAAATAATTTATTACAGAATTGTATTACACAAAAATTATTTTATGAAATGTACAACAAGCATTTTATTACTGAATTTTATTTTATGAAAATGTATTCTCTGTATATATATATGTGTCAATAAAATTTTGTTGAAACCTTATCTGTTCTTATCAGTTTAATATCTGATATGTCCCCTATCTGGGGACCATATATTAAATGGATTTTTAGAACAGGGAGATGGAAATAGAGCTTGCTCTGTCCACTCCACGCATTGACCTGGTATTGCAGTATTTCCTTATGTGTTGACTAAAATCAGATTCCAAAAGTGTTTTTTGTGTTTGCCATTGTTTCTGTCTTTCTGAAGGGATCTCCCCTTTTAATCCCATTATTTCAACACCTGTTGGACAATGCATGAGTGATAATGAGCTAATTGATTAAATGCAATTAATGAATACATTGCCACCTCTTGTTTTGTGTCGTCTGTGTGTCTGTGTTTCCGGCATTTCACATTGGAACAGCTCATTCACCTTCCTTGTCTTCTCTCCGCCCTCCCTTTTAGGTAAGTTAAAGAGCTGCACCTGAGCCAGCCACTGATTGATGCAGCACCACAGTCAAATAGTGGAGTGGAGTAGGGGAACAGCAAACAGCCATTAAAGCCGCCCGCCCGCCCGCCCGCCACAATGGACCTACCTGTGTACACTAGATGGATGTGATGGAATGTACTGTCGTCCCTACATTTCAAGAAGGAGTAAGAATTGCAGTTGCAACAAAGCCTTGCTTGCCTACAAAGAGAGCAGCAATTTGGATTTGTTACTATGTTACCTAGAAGAATAACAAACTGTGCAAGGATGGAGGTTGTAGGAGCAAGGAGAAGTTGTCTGTAAAGTTGGTGGATGCTTATTTTCCATTTT
This sequence comes from Rhinoderma darwinii, assembly GCF_050947455.1. Taxonomy (NCBI): domain Eukaryota; kingdom Metazoa; phylum Chordata; class Amphibia; order Anura; family Rhinodermatidae; genus Rhinoderma; species Rhinoderma darwinii. The sequence goes on from NC_134691.1 coordinate 231,156,283, forward strand.
GCAGTCCCTTGTCTCCCTCTTGTGGCCTCCTGGAGGCAACTAGCTGTGCAAAAAAAAGACAGCCTGGCGGCCGGCTGTTGCAGTGTTGCCCTCTCAGGCAACACTGAGTGACTGACTGAGCCGCACCGTCTTATATAAAGTTCAGACGGAACTTTGCACGTGTCATAGTGGAGCCCTGAGGAGCCAGAGCCAGCTTTCTGACATCATAATGGGGCCTCAGAGATAAAAGCCTGGGCCCAGGCAGTGTTGGTCAGTGCTGCTCAGCAGGCAGCACTGGACTGGACTGGATTACAGCTGATACAAGGTGTGAAGGAACAAGGGGTGGCTGTGGGCATGCACTTGCTGCCGCTGCCAGTGTTTATCTGCATGGCAGCAGGGCATTTGGGCGTTGCCAGGAAGGCGTTTTTATGTAGATTCCTCCTCTTTCAGCACTGCATTGTGGTGCAAGCAAAAGAAGCAAATCCTGTCTGGCTTCCTCTCCGGCCTTTATTCACCTCCCGTGTAGCTGTGAGTGTGTGAGCCTGCAGGGCCCCATGGAATTGCCTAGAAGTAGGCTGAATCGCTGCAAGGGCTGAACAGCAGTATCGGGCAGGCTCGGGCAACGCGCGGCCCGTTCGGGTTATCGCTTCTCGACCTTTTGGCTAAGATCAAGTGTAGTATCTGTTCTTATCAGTTTAATATCTGATACGTCCCCTATCTGGGGACCATATATTAAATGGATTTTTAGAACAGGGAGATGGAAATAGAGCTTGCTCTGTCCACTCCACGCATTGACCTGGTATTGCAGTATTTCCAGGACCGGTGCACCCTTTCCTTATGTGTTGACTAAAATCAGATTCTAAAAGTGTTTTTTGTGTTTGCCATTATTTCTGTCTTTCTGAAGGGATCTCCCCTTTTAATCCCATTATTTCAACACCTGTTGGACAATGCATGAGTGATAATGAGCTAATTGATTAAATGCAATTAATGAATACATTGCCACCTCTTGTTTTGTGTCGTCTGTGTGTCTGTGTTTCCGGCATTTCACATTGGAACAGCTCATTCACCTTCCTTGTCTTCTCTCCGCCCTCCCTTTTAGGTAAGTTAAAGAGCTGCACCTGAGCCAGCCACTGATTGATGCAGCACCACAGTCAAATAGTGGAGTGGAGTAGGGGAACAGCAAACAGCCATTAAAGCCGCCCGCCCGCCCGCCCGCCACAATGGACCTACCTGTGTACACTAGATGGATGTGATGGAATGTACTGTCGTCCCTACATTTCAAGAAGGAGTAAGAATTGCAGTTGCAACAAAGCCTTGCTTGCCTACAAAGAGAGCAGCAATTTGGATTTGTTACTATGTTACCTAGAAGAATAACAAACTGTGCAAGGATGGAGGTTGTAGGAGCAAGGAGAAGTTGTCTGTAAAGTTGGTGGATGCTTATTTTCCATTTTGCAGTCCCTTGTCTCCCTCTTGTGGCCTCCTGGAGGCAACTAGCTGTGCAAAAAAAGACAGCCTGGCGGCCGGCTGTTGCAGTGTTGCCCTCTCAGGCAACACTGAGTGACTGACTGAGCCGCACCGTCTTATATAAAGTTCAGACGGAACTTTGCACGTGTCATAGTGGAGCCCTGAGGAGCCAGAGCCAGCTTTCTGACATCATAATGGGGCCTCAGAGATAAAAGCCTGGGCCCAGGCAGTGTTGGTCAGTGCTGCTCAGCAGGCAGCACTGGACTGGACTGGATTACAGCTGATACAAGGTGTGAAGGAACAAGGGGTGGCTGTGGGCATGCACTTGCTGCCGCTGCCAGTGTTTATCTGCATGGCAGCAGGGCATTTGGGCGTTGCCAGGAAGGCGTTTTTATGTAGATTCCTCCTCTTTCAGCACTGCATTGTGGTGCAAGCAAAAGAAGCAAATCCTGTCTGGCTTCCTCTCCGGCCTTTATTCACCTCCCGTGTAGCTGTGAGTGTGTGAGCCTGCAGGGCCCCATGGAATTGCCTAGAAGTAGGCTGAATCGCTGCAAGGGCTGAACAGCAGTATCGGGCAGGCTCGGGCAACGCGCGGCCCGTTCGGGTTATCGCTTCTCGGCCTTTTGGCTAAGATCAAGTGTAGTATCTGTTCTTATCAGTTTAATATCTGATACGTCCCCTATCTGGGGACCATATATTAAATGGATTTTTAGAACAGGGAGATGGAAATAGAGCTTGCTCTGTCCACTCCACGCATTGACCTGGTATTGCAGTATTTCCAGGACCGGTGCACCCTTTCCTTATGTGTTGACTAAAATCAGATTCCAAAAGTGTTTTTTGTGTTTGCCATTGTTTCTGTCTTTCTGAAGGGATCTCCCCTTTTAATCCCATTATTTCAACACCTGTTGGACAATGCATGAGTGATAATGAGCTAATTGATTAAATGCAATTAATGAATACATTGCCACCTCTTGTTTTGTGTCGTCTGTGTGTCTGTGTTTCCGGCATTTCACATTGGAACAGCTCATTCACCTTCCTTGTCTTCTCTCCGCCCTCCCTTTTAGGTAAGTTAAAGAGCAGCACCTGAGCCAGCCACTGATTGATGCAGCACCACAGTCAAATAGTGGAGTAGGGGGAACAGCAAACAGCCATTAAAGCCGCCCGCCCGCCCGCCACAATGGACCTACCTGTGTACACTAGATGGATGTGATGGAATGTACTGTCGTCCCTACATTTCAAGAAGGAGTAAGAATTGCAGTTGCAACAAAGCCTTGCTTGCCTACAAAGAGAGCAGCAATTTGGATTTGTTACTATGTTACCTAGAAGAATAACAAACTGTGCAAGGATGGAGGTTGTAGGAGCAAGGAGAAGTTGTCTGTAACGTTGGTGGATGCTTATTTTCCATTTTGCAGTCCCTTGTCTCCCTCTTGTGGCCTCCTGGAGGCAACTAGCTGTGCAAAAAAAGACAGCCTGGCGGCCGGCTGTTGCAGTGTTGCCCTCTCAGGCAACACTGAGTGACTGACTGAGCCGCACCGTCTTATATAAAGTTCAGACGGAACTTTGCACGTGTCATAGTGGAGCCCTGAGGAGCCAGAGCCAGCTTTCTGACATTATAATGGGGCCTCAGAGATAAAAGCCTGGGCCCAGGCAGTGTTGGTCACTGCTGCTCAGCAGGCAGCACTGGACTGGACTGGATTACAGCTGATACAAGGTGTGAAGGAACAAGGGGTGGCTGTGGGCATGCACTTGCTGCCGCTGCCAGTGTTTATCTGCATGGCAGCAGGGCATTTGGGCGTTGCCAGGAAGGCGTTTTTATGTAGATTCCTCCTCTTTCAGCACTGCATTGTGGTGCAAGCAAAAGAAGCAAATCCTGTCTGGCTTCCTCTCCGGCCTTTATTCACCTCACGTGTAGCTGTGAGTGTGTGAGCCTGCAGGGCCCCATGGAATTGCCTAGAAGTAGGCTGAATCGCTGCAAGGGCTGAACAGCAGTATCGGGCAGGCTCGGGCAACGCGCGGCCCGTTCGGGTTATCGCTTCTCGGCCTTTTGGCTAAGATCAAGTGTAGTATCTGTTCTTATCAGTTTAATATCTGATACGTCCCCTATCTGGGGACCATATATTAAATGGATTTTTAGAACAGGGAGATGGAAATAGAGCTTGCTCTGTCCACTCCACGCATTGACCTGGTATTGCAGTATTTCCAGGACCGGTGCACCCTTTCCTTATGTGTTGACTAAAATCAGATTCCAAAAGTGTTTTTTGTGTTTGCCATTGTTTCTGTCTTTCTGAAGGGATCTCCCCTTTTAATCCCATTATTTCAACACCTGTTGGACAATGCATGAGTGATAATGAGCTAATTGATTAAATGCAATTAATGAATACATTGCCACCTCTTGTTTTGTGTCGTCTGTGTGTCTGTGTTTCCGGCATTTCACATTGGAACAGCTCATTCACCTTCCTTGTCTTCTCTCCGCCCTCCCTTTTAGGTAAGTTAAAGAGCTGCACCTGAGCCAGCCACTGATTGATGCAGCACCACAGTCAAATAGTGGAGTGGAGTAGGGGAACAGCAAACAGCCATTAAAGCCGCCCGCCCGCCCGCCACAATGGACCTACCTGTGTACACTAGATGGATGTGATGGAATGTACTGTCGTCCCTACATTTCAAGAAGGAGTAAGAATTGCAGTTGCAACAAAGCCTTGCTTGCCTACAAAGAGAGCAGCAATTTGGATTTGTTACTATGTTACCTAGAAGAATAACAAACTGTGCAAGGATGGAGGTTGTAGGAGCAAGGAGAAGTTGTCTGTAAAGTTGGTGGATGCTTATTTTCCATTTTGCAGTCCCTTGTCTCCATCTTGTGGCCTCCTGGAGGCAACTAGCTGTGCAAAAAAAGACAGCCTGGCGGCCGGCTGTTGCAGTGTTGCCCTCTCAGGCAACACTGAGTGACTGACTGAGCCGCACCGTCTTATATAAAGTTCAGACGAAACTTTGCACGTGTCATAGTGGAGCCCTGAGGAGCCAGAGCCAGCTTTCTGACATCATAATGGGGCCTCAGAGATAAAAGCCTGGGCCCAGGCAGTGTTGGTCAGTGCTGCTCAGCAGGCAGCACTGGACTGGACTGGATTACAGCTGATACAAGGTGTGAAGGAACAAGGGGTGGCTGTGGGCATGCACTTGCTGCCGCTGCCAGTGTTTATCTGCATGGCAGCAGGGCATTTGGGCGTTGCCAGGAAGGCGTTTTTATGTAGATTCCTCCTCTTTCAGCACTGCATTGTGGTGCAAGCAAAAGAAGCAAATCCTGTCTGGCTTCCTCTCCGGCCTTTATTCACCTCCCGTGTAGCTGTGAGTGTGTGAGCCTGCAGGGCCCCATGGAATTGCCTAGAAGTAGGCTGAATCGCTGCAAGGGCTGAACAGCAGTATCGGGCAGGCTCGGGCAACGCGCGGCCCGTTCGGGTTATCGCTTCTCGGCCTTCTGGCTGAGATCAAGTGTAGTGCTGGTTACTTGTAGTCAGTGCTGCCTGGTCTTAGTTGGGAGGTGCTCAGGTACCCTCTCTCTCGGCCTCGGGGGATCGTCCAGGTTCGCCTGGACTTCACCCCCGTGCTGCTATTTGGGAGAGAGGCTTAGTCCTGAGCAACGAGTTGCGATCCACATATCCCCCGTGTAGGCTTCGGCCGAAAAGGGGAAAGCTGCGTAGACGTTACGTCACCAACGGGTGGCGTAACTTTCCCTGAAAACCCCTCACCATGGACGAAAGTCCTGGTGAGATACCGGCGTATGCCCGGATAAAGAATACAATCCGTGTTATTGTATCAGAAGAGAAGGCGACGACCTGCGGCCTGAAGTTCTTGGTGGAGACCGTGCTTGTTGGCATTTTCAACATTCAGAAGCGGGAGATATTGGCGGTACAAGACTATCCTAGGAGAAGAACATACGACATAACTTTTGTACAGAATGGAGTGTTCCAAGATCTGCTGGCGGCATACATGGTAAAAAACGATCCGAGACTGGACGGTATTGAATTTTACGAACATGTGTTGGACATCACTAAGATGATTGTGATAAAAATGTACTGCCCGTTTGCTGATTTAAAAGATGTGATGTCCTTTTTATCCCCCTATTTCAAAAGTGTAAAATGTATTGGCAAAATAATGAACGAAGTTGGAGTTTGGACGTCAAAGTGGAGATTTTTAGTAACTTGTTATAGAGATGCCAATACAGCAGGGGGGATAATGTTGCCGCCAGCACGCTTTAAATTAGGTGATATGGCAGGAGATCTTTTTTACACAGGAATGCCTCCATTCTGTAGAAAATGTCAAAAGTACGGTCACACCAAAGAGTTCTGCGAAAGCACCTGTAGGAACTGTGGCAGCTCTGAGCACGAGGCCAAAACTTGCCCTCTGGGGAAAAGGTGTCGTTTTTGCAGCCGAGTTGGTCATCTATATGCTACTTGTCCCCACAGATCGGAACAACCCGAGGTCCGGCCGAGGCGTCCAGAGCAGCCAGCAGGCCAGATCGCCCCCGCACAAGGAGAGGAACCAAGAGGTGAAGAGGCTGATGACATGGACACCTCCAGCAGACCCCCCCAAACAGGTGACCCAAAGGAGCAAAGGCGGTTTAAGAGAAGAGCCAGTGATCAGCGGACGAAAAAGCCCCCTCAGGAAACGGAGGAGATGGGTAGTTCGGATGAAGCTGATCCGCCTGGGCCGCAGGAGGTGCTGGGTCAGCCTGTACCTGAGGCAGAGGACCCGGGCGGAGCGGCAGCAAGGTCTAAGAGGCGTAGGGCGTACTCGGAGGTGGCAGCGGGGGTGCCGATGGGAGTACCTGCTAGAGCGAAAGCAGGGAAACCAGTTGACGCACCCCCGGAAGCACCAGCTGAAGGTCTCCCCCCTTCTCGCCAGTTGGGGGAGACAAGCATAGCCACCTCTGAGGTGACAGAAGTCCCTGAAACGGCCGCGAGTGCGTTTCCTGCCCCTATCGTAGGGGAGGAGGCTGCCATACGAGATGCTCCAGAAACCTTGCCCGTGGAGTCCATATGGGACCCATTTTCGATCAGTGCCTCAGGTATGGCGGGGGGTCAGCTGTCTGACATGAGTTCCTCTCCAATCTCCTCAAGTTATACAGTCGGTTTGAAGTCGGAGGGCGATGAGAGTTCGAGTGAGGTCTCTGGTAACGCCGAGGACTGCTGAGGCCACCTCGGGTAAGATTACATAAGACTGTCTCTTTTCCCTTTTCCTCATGGCAGAGTTAGGTGGCATTTCCTTAAATGTTAGGAGCGTGCATTCCAAGACGAGAAGAGCTGCCCTGTTTGATTATCTTTCTATTTTTTCCGCCACCGTTTTTTTCCTACAGGAATGCTGTATCCCACATCGCACGAACTACAACAAATATAAGGAAGACTGGAGACTCGGACCTTCAGTGTGGTCCGGGTCTAACGATTCCAGAGCCGCAGGTGTCGCCATTTTATTTAAAGGGAACGTTTTAATTGACAGTTTTAATGAAATTTTACCAGGTAGAATTTTATTGGTCAAAGCTTTTATAGACGGTATTAGATGGCAGTTTTTAAATTTTTATGGGTCCTCGGACAAGAATGAAAGAGCTAGAATGCTAGAGATTTTACCCCTTTTTTTAAACGATTCAGAGCCACTTGTTTTAGCGGGTGATTTTAATTGTATTTTAAAGGGGGAACGCCGGTTCTCTAACTCAGTAAGCAGGAATTATGACAAAACCTCCTCATTATTAAAAGATATAGTTACTGATTTTAAACTTACTGATGTTTTTAAGAAATGTAACAGCAATTTATCTGCAGAGGCCGGCGTCACCTGGAGCAATGTGAACTGTAGCTCCAGGATCGATTTTATATTCTGCTCTTATCAAGTACTGCCTTTTAAATGTGATCTTAATCCCAATGTTTTATCTGATCATAAATTATTGTATTTTAAAGTTAAAAATGATATTGGGAAAAATACTGTCAAAAAAGCCTGGAAAATGAACGTTTCCCTTTTAGATGATCCGCAAATTTTATCTGATTTTATTACCTTTTATAAGGGCTGCAGACGGGTAAGACATCCAAATATGTCCATAGTCTCATGGTGGGAGAAAATAAAAATAAAAATAAGAGATTTTTTCATAAAAATCGGAAGGAGAAAAGCAAAAGAAAAACAGGATTTTTTTGCTAATTTGAATACCCGGCTGCAGACCCAATACAAGTTCAGAGAACAGGGTATGCAGGTGGAGGAGGAGATTATGGAGATTAGGAAGGAGATCTCCCAGTGCCTGGAGCAGAGAGGTAAGGAAATTGTCTTTCGCTCAAAAATGAAACACCTCGAGGAAAATGAGACCTGCTCCAGGTACTTTTTTAAGAAAATTAACGATAAGCATACCCTGTTAGACAATGTTGATGGAGATACAAACACTGACAATATTTTAAAAAAGGTACACAGATTTTATGCGGATCTTTTTAATATAAAGCTTGTTAATGTTGATTTGATGAACGACTCATTGAAGGAGGTTGACGCTGTTTTAAATCCTGTCTCCAAAGATTTTTTATTACAGGATATTACGGAACAGGAGATTTTAGATACCATCAAGAGTTTTAAAACAGGTAAAGTCCCTGGCCCTGATGGTATACCCATAGAGTTTTATGTCACATTTTATGGAGTTTTAAAAGAGGATCTCTATTCCCTTTTTACTCAAGTTTTTAGAACAAAAGCCCTCCCGGGGTCCTGGAAGAAAGGTGAGGTGTCCCTGCTTTATAAAAAGGGGGACAAAACAGATATTAAAAACTGGAGGCCTATCACCTTACTAAACGCAGACTATAAAATAATGGCCAAGATTTGCGCGAATAGACTAAAGGCTGTTATAGAGAAAATCGTCCACTCCAACCAAGTCTGTGGGATACCTGGGAGGAGCATATGGGACAATTTAAACCTTTTAAAAGATGCTATTGGTGATACGAAGGAGAGAAAAGGCAGATTGGCGGTTTTATCCATAGATTTCGAGAAAGCCTTTGATAGAGTATCACATTTTTATCTTTTTAAGGTTTTAGAAAAGATGGGTATACCAGAAGGTTTTTTACAGTCTCTGAAGGCCTTTTATGAAAATTGTACGAGCAAGATTTTAGTAAAGGGTTTTAAGACACAGGATGTCCTTTTAAACTCCGGAGTGAAGCAGGGGTGTCCCTTGTCCCCACTACTTTTTATATGTGCGATCGAGCCTCTACTCTGCAGATTGAGGAATGACAGGCAGATATGTGGAGTCCCCCTGCCGGGCGGGGGGGGACTAGAGGCAAAAGTGGTGGGGTACATGGATGATGTCGCGGTCTGTGTGTCTGTGTTTCCGGCATTTCACATTGGAACAGCTCATTCACCTTCCTTGTCTTCTCTCCGCCCTCCCTTTTAGGTAAGTTAAAGAGCTGCACCTGAGCCAGCCACTGATTGATGCAGCACCACAGTCAAATAGTGGAGTGGAGTAGGGGAACAGCAAACAGCCATTAAAGCCACCCGCCCGCCCGCCCGCCCACCACAATGGACCTACCTGTGTACACTAGATGGATGTGATGGAATGTACTGTCGTCTCTACATTTCAAGAAGGAGTAAGAATTGCAGTTGCAACAAAGCCTTGCTTGCCTACAAAGAGAGCAGCAATTTGGATTTGTTACTATGTTACCTAGAAGAATAACAAACTGTGCAAGGATGGAGGTTGTAGGAGCAAGGAGAAGTTGTCTGTAAAGTTGGTGGATGCTTATTTTCCATTTTGCAGTCCCTTGTCTCCCTCTTGTGGCCTCCTGGAGGCAACTAGCTGTGCAAAAAAAGACAGCCTGGCGGCCGGCTGTTGCAGTGTTGCCCTCTCAGGCAACACTGAGTGACTGACTGAGCCGCACCGTCTTATATAAAGTTCAGACGGAACTTTGCACGTGTCATAGTGGAGCCCTGAGGAGCCAGAGCCAGCTTTCTGACATCATAATGGGGCCTCAGAGATAAAAGCCTGGGCCCAGGCAGTGTTGGTCAGTGCTGCTCAGCAGGCAGCACTGGACTGGACTGGATTACAGCTGATACAAGGTGTGAAGGAACAAGGGGTGGCTGTGGGCATGCACTTGCTGCCGCTGCCAGTGTTTATCTGCATGGCAGCAGGGCATTTGGGCGTTGCCAGGAAGGCGTTTTTATGTAGATTCCTCCTCTTTCAGCACTGCATTGTGGTGCAAGCAAAAGAAGCAAATCCTGTCTGGCTTCCTCTCCGGCCTTTATTCACCTCCCGTGTAGCTGTGAGTGTGTGAGCCTGCAGGGCCCCATGGAATTGCCTAGAAGTAGGCTGAATCGCTGCAAGGGCTGAACAGCAGTATCGGGCAGGCTCTGGCAACGTGCGGCCCGTTCGGGTTATCGCTTCTCGGCCTTTTGGCTAAGACCAAGTGTATTTATACAGGAGGTTTTTAGTCAGAAGGTGCTCAGGTACCCTCTCTCTCGGCCTCGGGGGATCGTCCAGGTTCGCCTGGACTTCACCCCCGTGCTGCTATTTGGGAGAGAGGCTTAGTCCTGAGCAACGAGTTGCGATCCCCCCAGCCCCTTGGTCTCTGTACGTCAAGGGGCGCAGCGAAAGCTGCGCGGTTCGACCTGGCCACGCTAATGGCAGGCGAACCCGATGCGGTGCCGGTGTACGCCCGGCTGCGAAACTCTGCTAGAGTCATCTTGGCAGAGGGTGGAGGCGGTCCACGAGGTGTCAAGTTCCTCGTCTACGAAATCCTCGAGAAGTTGCTGGCGGTCCGCAAGCATGAAATTTTGGCGATCCAGGATTACCCAAGGCGTGGAGTTTTTGACATAACTTTTGTTGGAGAAGGTATCCTCCGTGATGCTATGGACAAAGCTGAGAGGGAAAAAGTTCAACTCACGTCTTTGGGAGTCCAGGTAATAGAGCATGCTTTTGAGGTAACCAAACTCGTGGTGATTAAGATGTATTCCCCATATGTGAAGGACCAGGAAGTGGCAGCATTCTTAGCTGCCTACTTCAAGAACATCAAGCTTATGGGGAGAGTTATGAACGAGTGCGGTGTGTGGACCGTCAAGTGGAAGTACTTAGTGACTTTGATAAAGGACCCCTCCACCCAAAATACGAGACTCCCACCGGCTCGTTTTAAAATTGGAACAGTGAATGGCGACCTCTACTTCTCGGGGATGCCAAACTTCTGCAGGGCCTGCGGTACCTATGGGCATACCAGTTACAACTGCGATGTCACCTGCAGAAACTGCGGAAGCAAAGAGCACACAATAAGAGAATGCATAGGAGAAAAAAAATGTAACTTTTGTCAGAAAACTGGTCATCTGTATTTTTCTTGCCCCTATAGGTACCGAGGCGAAGAAGATGAGCAACCCGGAGCGCCCCCACGTGCTCCACCAGCGGACCAAACCCGTCCCCAGGGAGAGGAACAGACCAGCCACACGAAAGAGGAGAGAGGTACCTGGGCTTCAAAGGTGCGAGGGACTGGAGCCAAAACAGGTACCTCGCAGCCAGCAACCTTGGAGGATAAAGGGGAGCCCAGTGCGAAGGAAAAGCGGCAGACTAAGCGGAAGGCGGAAAAGGAGCAGGCCGGAAAAACTGAGGCACCCCAGAAGGCTGGTTGCTCAGGGGGTGCCGGGCCTGCTCCAAGCCCTGGGTCTCTGGCATCCTCGTCGGACGAAGAGGACGAGGTGCCGGTGGGTCCCCGTAAAAAAGGGAGGCAAGCCAGAGTCAGTAGGGGGGAGACAGGGGAGGAGCAGATGGACACAACGGTGAAAAACGATGCGGCTCCTCCTAGAACCCCCTCCTCGCCGCGACTGGTGAGGAGGGCGGGCACTGTTCCCCCCGTGGAAACTGACACCCCACCTTGTGCGCAACCTCCCCCTCCAGAAGGGCCTGCACGGTCCCAGGGGGGAGGTGCGAGCCCCCTAGGGGACCCACCCGACCTAGACGGTCAACCGTTTGAGACCCAGGGAGATCCGAATGAGTTTGGGCTCCCCGTACGCAGAAGTTTGGTTGCTGGCGTTACCCTCAGCGAAGGTAGTTCCTCTCCTTCGTTCTCCCTCCTGACAAATGATTCGGACGGGGGCGGGTATCTGAGCCCAAGTGAGATATTTGGTATTGCTGGTGGAGAAAATGTGTGATTTTAAAATACCGCTACTATTTATTATTTTAAAATCAAATACGCATTCAAAACTCCACAATGTCTGAACTAAAGGGAATATCCCTCAACGTGAGGGGCGCCAAGTCTAAAGTAAGAAGGGTTGCTCTCTTCAATTTCTTATCTTGCCTGGCAGCCTCTGTTTTTTTCCTGCAGGAGTGCGGTATTCCCCATGCGATGAAGTACACCAAATATAAAGAAGATTGGAAATATGGTCCATCCGTCTGGTCTGGATCAAACGAGTCCAGATCAGCAGGGGTCGCCATTCTTTTTAAGGGAAACGTTTTAATTGATTTTATTCAAGAAATCTTACCAGGACGTATTTTATTGGTTAAAGCTTTTATTGACGGTGTGAAATGGCAGTTTTTAAATTTTTACGGCTCACCTGATAAAAATGAGAGGGCAGAAATGCTAGAAGTTTTATCTCTTTTTATTAACACAACTGAGCCTTTTATCCTCGCAGGTGATTTTAACTGTATCCTGAGAGGGGAACGCCGGCTTACAAGTGCTACAAACAGAAATTACGATAAGACCTCTGGACTGCTCAAAAATATGGTGAGTGATTTTAATTTAAAAGATGTTTACAAAGAATGTAACAGGAGCAGTCCAGAGGAAGCCGGCGTTACCTGGAGCAACGCCACCTGTAGCTCCAGGATAGATTTTATATTTTGTAATGAGAACTTACTGCCTTTTAAATGTGAAGTTTTAACCAACGTGTTTTCTGATCATAGGCTTTTATCTTTTTATGTGAAGCGTGATCTTAATAATCTTATTTGTAAGAAGTCCTGGAAGATGAATGTTTCCCTTTTAGATGATCCACAGGTTTTAACCGATTTTATTGAATTTTACAAGAAAAGCAGGCGGGTGAGAGATACCAGAGCTCCCATCAGTGCATGGTGGGAGAAGATGAAAAGTAAAATAAAAGATTTTTTTATTAAAAAGAGTGTGGCAAAGGCCAAAATAAAATATGCTGTTTTTAATACACTAAACACCCGTCTGCAGACCCTGTACAAAATGCGAGACAATGAAATAGAAGTGGAAGCCGACATTACCGACCTCAAAAAGGAGATAGCCCAGTGCCTGGAGCAGAAAGGTAAAGAAATAATCTTTCGTTCAAAAATTCAAAACATAGAGGAGAACGAGACCTGCTCCAGGTACTTCTTTAAAAAAATCAACAATAAAAGGGCTGTCATCAAAAATATTGAAGGTGTGTCGGATGTACAGGGTCTTTTAAGTAAAGTTCATGAGTTTTATACTGACCTTTTTAATGTTAAGACTGTGGATCGTGATTTTATGCGTGACTCACTGAAGGAGATTACCACTGTTTTAGACCCTGTCTCCCAGAATTTTTTATTGCAGGACCTGACGGAGCAGGAGATTTTAGAAACAGTTAAAAGTTTTAAAGCAGGTAAAGTTCCTGGTCCGGACGGTATACCCAGTGAGTTTTATGTAAAATTTTATGATCTTTTAAAAGAAGATTTGTTTTTACTATACGCAGAAGTTTTTAAATCTAAGATGCTGCCTAAGTCCTGGCAGAAGGGTGAGGTCTCCCTATTATACAAGACGGGTGACATCGCAGTTTTAAAGAACTGGAGACCAATAACCCTTCTAAACAGCGACTACAAGATCATGGCCAAATTATGTGCGAACCGATTGAAAGCCATAATACCCCACATAATACATTCCAACCAGGTATGTGGGGTGCCAGGCCGCAGCATCTGGGACAATCTTAACCTTATTAAAGATGTGATTGAGGACACGAGGTCTAGGAAGAATAATTTAGCAATTTTATCAATAGACTTTGAAAAAGCTTTTGACCGTGTCTCTCACTTTTATTTGTTTAAGGTTTTAGAGCGTATGGGTATACCTGAAGGATTTTTATTATCCATCAAAGCCTTTTATAAAAATTGTACAAGTAAGATTTTAGTAAATGGTTTTAAGACACAGGACGTATTTTTAAACTCTGGGGTGAAGCAGGGGTGTCCCTTGTCCCCACTGCTTTTTATATGTGCGTTAGAGCCTCTATTATGCGCAATTCGCCGAGACAAGTTAATACGTGGAGTCCCCCTGCCAGGGGGAGGCGGCATAGAGGCTAAAGCAGTGGGGTACATGGATGATGTAGCGGTTTTATGCAGGGACACCCGGTCGCTTCAGAGAGCCCTCAAGCAGATAGAGTTTTATTGCTGTGCTTCCAGTTTTAAGATAAACTTTAGCAAGAGTAGTATTTTAAGCATAGGAAGCATGGTTTTTAGTGACATACCAGTTCCTGTGTCGGATAATATTAAAATTTTAGGGGTCTCCTTCAGTGAGTACGACAATGGTTTTATCAGTTGGGACATGGTGGCGCAGAAAGTAAACAAGAAGATATGTATGTGGAATATGAGGAAGCTTACTATGGAGGGAAAAATTTTAATTATTAAAATGGTCATTTTACCCCTGCTTTTATATCTGAGTATGGTTTTCCCTCCTCCCACGGTTTTATTGAGAAAAATAACCAAAGCTTGCTTTACTTTCTTTTGGAGTTCCAGAATGGAGAAATTAAAAAGAGGAATCGTGATGAAGTCCAAACCAAAGGGTGGCAAAGACTTTCCAGATTTTAATAGGTTCCTTTTACTAAAATTTTTTAGCTTCTGTTTTAATTCCCTTTTTAAAGAGCACTATTGGTCATTTTATTTACGTTTTAATACAGGGTTTTTTATGCGAAGGTGTGGGTGGTTCCAGATTATTTTAACCTCACCTTATGCTTTTAATTTACCCCCGCATTACGTAATTTTAGAAAAAATAGTTGCTTTATTTAAATTAAAAGGGAAGAGTGTTAATGATCTTAAAAATAGCAAGAAGCTTTTAATTGACCTAAAAAGAGAGGATGCGGTTAGCAGAATAGACAATTTTAACGAAAAACGCAGTGGTTTTATCTGGAAAATGTCTAACATATTTTATCTCTTTAACACACAGAAGGACCTGGCCTGGAGCTGCATTCATCAATGTCTTCCATGCCGGGCATTCCAATACAGAAGAGGATTCACGAGGTCTGCCGTCTGCCCGAGGGAAGGCTGCCAGGCTGAGGAGACAGTGCGTCATATACTTTGGACATGTTACTTTGCACAACATTTTTGGAAAAAGATATTCCCTCTTATGGAAAAGATGGCAGACCTGAAGGACTTATGTTACGATGATATTTTATATGGACAATTTGGATGCCCGACCGCGAATCAGAAGACAATAGCATGGAAGACGATGAATTGCGCTAAAGAAGCTCTTTGGAAGGCCAGGAACATCCTTCTTTTTAAACACGACGTTTTAACAACGGATGATGTTTTAGGTCTTTGTTTTAGTGAGATGTATTTATATTATTTAATTGACAGGAAAGCAAATGCCACCCTTCTAAATAAATGGTTTGTGACTGACTGGAACTCCAATAAATAAAGATTTGCCACCATGTCCCCCTATAAATATTAATGTAATTTGATTTTACTATTGTAACAATGTGAAAATGTTTGATGTAATTGTAATGTTATTTATTGTAAAATTGAATTTTTATTAATAAATCATTGACACCCCCGCGAGGGGGTAGCCAACTGAAAAAAAAATCTGTTCTTATCAGTTTAATATCTGATACGTCCCCTATCTGGGGACCATATATTAAATGGATTTTTAGAACAGGGAGATGGAAATAGAGCTTGCTCTGTCCACTCCACGCATTGACCTGGTATTGCAGTATTTCCAGGACCGGTGCACCCTTTCCTTATGTGTTGACTAAAATCAGATTCCAAAAGTGTTTTTTGTGTTTGCCATTGTTTCTGTCTTTCTGAAGGGATCTCCCCTTTTAATCCCATTATTTCAACACCTGTTGGACAATGCATGAGTGATAATGAGCTAATTGATTAAATGCAATTAATGAATACATTGCCACCTCTTGTTTTGTGTCGTCTGTGTGTCTGTGTTTCCGGCATTTCACATTGGAACAGCTCATTCACCTTCCTTGTCTTCTCTCCGCCCTCCCTTTTAGGTAAGTTAAAGAGCTGCACCTGAGCCAGCCACTGATTGATGCAGCACCACAGTCAAATAGTGGAGTGGAGTAGGGGAACAGCAAACAGCCATTAAATCCGCCCGCCCGCCCGCCCGCCCGCCACAATGGACCTACCTGTGTACACTAGATGGATGTGATGGAATGTACTGTCGTCCCTACATTTCAAGAAGGAGTAAGAATTGCAGTTGCAACAAAGCCTTGCTTGCCTACAAAGAGAGCAGCAATTTGGATTTGTTACTATGTTACCTAGAAGAATAACAAACTGTGCAAGGATGGAGGTTGTAGGAGCAAGGAGAAGTTGTCTGTAAAGTTGGTGGATGCTTATTTTCCATTTTGCAGTCCCTTGTCTCCCTCTTGTGGCCTCCTGGAGGCAACTAGCTGTGCAAAAAAAGACAGCCTGGCGGCCGGCTGTTGCAGTGTTGCCCTCTCAGGCAACACTGAGTGACTGACTGAGCCGCACCGTCTTATATAAAGTTCAGACGGAACTTTGCACGTGTCATAGTGGAGCCCTGAGGAGCCAGAGCCAGCTTTCTGACATCATAATGGGGCCTCAGAGATAAAAGCCTGGGCCCAGGCAGTGTTGGTCAGTGCTGCTCAGCAGGCAGCACTGGACTGGACTGGATTACAGCTGATACAAGGTGTGAAGGAACAAGGGGTGGCTGTGGGCATGCACTTGCTGCCGCTGCCAGTGTTTATCTGCATGGCAGCAGGGCATTTGGGCGTTGCCAGGAAGGCGTTTTTATGTAGATTCCTCCTCTTTCAGCACTGCATTGTGGTGCAAGCAAAAGAAGCAAATCCTGTCTGGCTTCCTCTCCGGCCTTTATTCACCTCCCGTGTAGCTGTGAGTGTGTGAGCCTGCAGGGCCCCATGGAATTGCCTAGAAGTAGGCTGAATCGCTGCAAGGGCTGAACAGCAGTATCGGGCAGGCTCGGGCAACGCGCGGCCCGTTCGGGTTATCGCTTCTCGGCCTTTTGGCTAAGATCAAGTGTAGTATCTGTTCTTATCAGTTTAATATCTGATACGTCCCCTATCTGGGGACCATATATTAAATGGATTTTTAGAACAGGGAGATGGAAATAGAGCTTGCTCTGTCCACTCCACGCATTGACCTGGTATTGCAGTATTTCCAGGACCGGTGCACCCTTTCCTTATGTGTTGACTAAAATCAGATTCCAAAAGTGTTTTTTGTGTTTGCCATTGTTTCTGTCTTTCTGAAGGGATCTCCCCTTTTAATCCCATTATTTCAACACCTGTTGGACAATGCATGAGTGATAATGAGCTAATTGATTAAATGCAATTAATGAATACATTGCCACCTCTTGTTTTGTGTCGTCTGTGTGTCTGTGTTTCCGGCATTTCACATTGGAACAGCTCATTCACCTTCCTTGTCTTCTCTCCGCCCTCCCTTTTAGGTAAGTTAAAGAGCTGCACCTGAGCCAGCCACTGATTGATGCAGCACCACAGTCAAATAGTGGAGTGGAGTAGGGGAACAGCAAACAGCCATTAAAGCCGCCCGCCCGCCCGCCACAATGGACCTACCTGTGTACACTAGATGGATGTGATGGAATGTACTGTCGTCCCTACATTTCAAGAAGGAGTAAGAATTGCAGTTGCAACAAAGCCTTGCTTGCCTACAAAGAGAGCAGCAATTTGGATTTGTTACTATGTTACCTAGAAGAATAACAAACTGTGCAAGGATGGAGGTTGTAGGAGCAAGGAGAAGTTGTCTGTAAAGTTGGTGGATGCTTATTTTCCATTTTGCAGTCCCTTGTCTCCCTCTAGAAGAGGCTGGACGCAGCTGCAGGCTTGAGGGAAGCCGACATGACCGTCCTGGTAGGGAAAGGGTTAATGTGAAGAGGTGAGGGAAAGGTGAAGGAGCTGAAGGAGGGACGGGGAGGAGCTAGGGGGGACGGGAGGGCCGTTACTGCGCTTCCCGCTGTTTCTCGGCATTGAGCCGGAAGCAGCGGGAGGAGTAATACACAAGAAGCAAAGCTCCCCGTTGCCCGGCTTTTTAGTATGGCAGAGGCCCTGATTTTAGAGCGGCTGCGTGCCGCTGCTGTGCACCACGGTCCCGGATGGCTGGAGGAGACCGTGGCTGCATTAACGCGGATCCCGGACGCCGTTTCGCCACGTCGGGCACGGCGTTCGGGGTCTGTTGTAAGGGACAGGCTCCCCTCCCCCGGCCCCCCTACGAGCATGGCTATGGCGGCGGGGGGGGAGTCGGCAACAACCGCTCCTGCGCTGGGCAGGCAGAGAGCGGTAGCAGGGGTGACGGCGATGCAGGCTGTGTCGACCCGTCCCTCTCGGCGGTCCCGACCTCCAGAGCGCCTGAGTCCGGAGGTAGTCCCGCGGACACGGCGTCGCAGAGGGAGCCCGATCCCGGACGCTGCAGGCCAGGCAGCTGGGAGGACCGCCCCTTCCCAGGCCCTGCGTCCTGGCAGGAATCCCAGGCCGCGACGGGGTCCGGCGGTAAGCAGGGAGTCGCAGGCCGGGCTCCCTGTCACCCCTCCCCCATCAGATGGAAGATGTCGAGAGCAAGGTACGGCCGCCCCGCATGGTGATGTTCCGGCCAGGGGGCAGGCTTCGTCAGGATCGTCTAGACGGACGACTAGATCTGCAGCGACGTCGAGGCAACAGGTCCGGTCGGAAGTCTGGGTCCCGGCGGTCGGGCGGCAGGTTGCCGGCCCATCGGTCAGCGCGTCCTCATCCCCTTTCCGAAGAGGTCGTTGGGAGGGACAGTCGTCGGCGAGAGAAGAACTGGAGGAAGGTGAACTGGACGTCTATCGTCGAGGTCAGGATGGTCCGGCTGACGGGAACACAGCGCCTGTGCAGCCCGGTGAGTGTATAACTCCATTATTGTCTTATCCAGCGATTTTTATGTCGGGTGTCGGCGGGGGGGCTGCTAGCATAGCATCGGGGGCCGGTAGTGGCGCGGGCGGACGCGACGGAGCGGGTTTGGCAGATTTAGTGGGTTGCTTACGGGAGCTGGTGGGGCGCCTGGATAGGGCCGCGGCGCCGGTAGTAACGGAAGTGTCCCCTGCGGTAGTTTGGGAAGGCCCCAGGGAAGTGGGATCGTTGCAGGCGCGTCCTGTGGTGGCGGTTAGAGAGGCGGTCGCGGTGTCGGTGCAGACTGAGGCACAGAAGGACGGCGATCGAGTGCGCATGGACGATCGTGCTCGGGGGGAGGTGTATGTTTGTTTTGAGGGTCCGTTGGGGGCGCATTTAAAGCAGGAGGTGCGTGATCGGATCTGGAAAGATGAATATGTTGAAATTTTTTCTCTCTTGCCGCTGGCTAAATTCAATTTGGATAAGAGCAAGCGGGATGAGAGTAAAAAGGACGAGGAGGAACGGCGGCGGTATAGGCTTATCCCGCAGACGTTCGTTAATTGGTCGCAGGCGTTCGCCATATTGGCTAGTGTGATAGGGGAAAAGGCGCCGGAAAATTGTTCGGCGTTATTTTGTTATTTTGATGCTATTGGGGAGGCTCATAGGGCGTATGGGGGTCAGGCGTGGCTGCGATATGATGAGCAATTCCGTCAGCGGAAGGCGGTTCGGCCGGCGATTCGGTGGGACCAGAAGGATATTGCTCTCTGGTTACGGGTTACGGCTCCGGTTAGGCAGCCCTTTCCCGGGAGCGGTGGCCAGGGAGGCCAGACTAGTCAGAGTGGACCAAGCGGCGGGGGAAAGGCGGGGTTTTGCTGGCAATTCAATGAAGGCCAGTGCAAGTTCGGGGCCACGTGCAAGTTCAAGCACGTGTGCTCCGAGTGTAATGGGGCATCACACGGGGCGGCAAAATGTCTGCGGAAAAAGAGGTCCGGGAACCAGCACGGGGCTGGTCAAGGGGGTGTCGCCGGTGAGGGTGGAAAGGATGGCCCCTTATCTAAATGAGTATCCGGATAGGGCGGCAGCTAAGTTGCTTTATGAAGGGTTTAGTGTTGGTTTTGTTATTCCTCCGCCTCCTTATGAGGTTCCGGTTACGCGGAGAAATTTAAAATCGGCTTACTTGCATGCGGAAGTCGTGTCGGAAAAGTTGTTAAAAGAAGTTTCGTTGGGGCGCATGTCGGGGCCATTTGTGGAGTCGCCGGTGAAAGATTTAGTTGTGTCCCCTTTGGGTATTGTCCCTAAACGCGAGCCCGGAAAGTTTCGTTTGATTCAACATTTATCGTATCCCAAAGGTTCGTCGGTAAATGACGGGATTGATCACGAGTTGTGTTCCGTAGTTTATACCTCATTCGATAAGGCGGTGGGGTTAGTGCGGGCTGCGGGTCCGGGGGCGCTGCTAGCAAAAACCGACATCGAGGCGGCGTTCAGGTTGTTGCCGGTGCATCCAGAAAGCCAACGGCTGTTGGGTTGTTTTTGGAATGGGGCCTTTTACGTGGATCGGTGCCTTCCGATGGGGTGTTCTCTTTCTTGTGCATACTTCGAGGCGTTTAGTAGCTTCGTGGAGTGGGTAACGAGGGGAGTATCCGGGGTCGATTCGTTGATCCATTACTTAGATGATTTTTTGTGCGTTGGCCCGGGGGGTTCGCCGGTTTGCGGTAACTTGCTTCATGCCCTGCAGAAGGTGGCGAGGGATTTTGGGATCCCTTTGGCGCCGGAAAAAACGGAGGGCCCGGTAGCGACGATTTGTTTCTTGGGAATCGAAATTGACTCGGTGGCAATGGAGTGTCGGCTCCCGGCGGATAAGTTGGGTGCTTTGAGGCTGGAGGTGCGACGGGCTTGTAGAAGGAAGAAAATGTCGCTGAGGGAGCTTCAGTCGCTGCTGGGGAAGTTGAATTTCGCCTGCCGGATTATGCCGATGGGGAGGGTGTTTGGTAGAAGGTTGGCGGCGGCAACGGCGGGAGTGCGGGCGCCGCATCATTTTGTGAGGCTCAAGGAGGAGCACCGAGCTGATCTTCAGGTTTGGGATGACTTCTTGGGCCAGTACAATGGTCGCTCGCTATGGATGGCCCCAGCGCAGGATACGAGTGATCTGAATATTTTCACGGATGCGGCTGGGGCGGGTGGCTTTGGAGCTTACGGGGGAGGTCCGTGGTGCGCAGGTCAATGGCCGGCTAGCTGGGTGTCCAGTGGATTGACGCGGAATCTGGCCCTGCTCGAGCTGTTTCCCATCGTGGTGGCGGCTACCATTTGGGGGGACAGGCTCAGGGATAAGAAGGTCCGTTTTTACTGCGACAACATGGGGGTGGTGCTTGCCATTAATAACATCACGGCGTCCTCTCCTCCGGTAGTTCAATTGTTGCGACATTTAGTGTTGGTGTGTTTGTCGCTGAACGCGTGGGTGGTGGCGGTGCATGTCCCGGGTGTACGGAATTGTGTTGCTGATGCTCTTTCTCGCTCGCAGTGGGACCGGTTTCGGCAATTGGCCCCGGGAGCGGAACGTCTCGGTTTGGCGTGTCCGGATCATCTATGGGATCTGGTATCGGTCCCGTAGAGCAGCTGTTACAAAGGTCTTTGGCGCGCACGACGTGGAGGGCTTATGCTGCTTGTTGGAGGCAGTGGGAGGAGTGGGTAAGAGAGTTGGGTGATGTTAATACGGATAGAGACAGGTTGGTGGCACTTTTGTATTGGTTAGGGGATGCCTGGGAGGGGGGGTTTTCAGTAGCGAAGGTGAACCGGTTTATATCCGCGGTGGCGTTTGGGCTTAAGTTGCGGGGCTTGCGGGATGTATCGAAGGAATTTCTGGTATCGCAGGCTTTGAAGGGGTTGCGCAGAGGTAGGGTGGAGGCGGATAGTAGAAGGCCGGTGTCGTTTGCTTTGCTGGGCTTGTTGGGCGGTTCATTGGCATCGGTATGTCGTTCTTCAGATGAAATGGATTTGTTTCGGTTGGCTTTCTCGTTGGCGTTCTTCGGAGCATTTAGAATAGGTGAGTTGGTGTCGCCAAGTACTAAACAGGCAGGGGGGCTGAGATCTGGGGAGGTGAGCCTTTTTGCAGATCGGTTGGAGGTATGGTTGCGTAGATCAAAAACTGACCAATTAGGGAAGGGAAAACTGATAGTTTTGTTCGCTCTCCCGGGGTCGGTCATGTGCCCAGTAGAGTGCATGCGGGGTTTTACAAAAAACAGGGGGTCTCCAGATTTGCCTTTGTTACGTCATGTGGACGGGTCGTTCTTGTCCAGGTTTCAGTTTGGAGCTGTTTTTAAAAAATGTTTGACGGCGGTTGGGGTTGCGGCAGGCTCATATTCATCTCATTCCTTCCGGATTGGCGCAGCAACGGAAGCAGGGCGCTGGGGGTTGGATGATGAGGGGGTGAGGCGTATTGGTCGTTGGGAGTCAAAAAGGTTTAAGTCCTATGTCCGCCCCCATATGTTGTAATTTTATTGTTTATGCTTGCAAATGTTATATGGTGGTGCCTAACTGTGTTTTCCGTTTCAGATTCGCCTCCTTGTCTGGTGTGGTTGATGGGTCATTCGTACGTGCACTGGGGGGCTTTGAGGGCGGACGTCCGCCCGGATGGTCGCCAGTTGCGCATTCCGCGACAGGATGCGGTTGTGCATTGGCTGGGGTTTAGAGGTATGTCGTGGAACAGGGTGTTGGCGGAATTCCAGACATATGTGCGGCTTGATAGGGTTCCGGAGGTTTTAGTGTTGCACGTGGGTGGGAATGACTTAGGAGTCCGCCCTTTTCGTGAGTTGGTGCGGGATATCAAACATGATTTGTTGTGTTTGTGGGTATCTTATCCCAAGTTGGTGGTAGTGTGGTCGGACATAGTCCCAAGGAAGCATTGGCGGTTAGCTAGATCGGTGGAGAGAGTCAATAAAGCTCGGATAAAAGTTAACCGGGCGGTGTCCCGTTTTGTGGCAAAGAACGGGGGCATTTGCGTGAGGCATAGGGATTTGGAGTCAGGATTGGGGAATTTCTGGAGGAGTGACGGGGTTCATCTGACCGAGGTTGGCATTGATATTTGGAGCTTGGCTATAGCAGAAGGCATAGAAAGGGCGGTGGTGGTGTGGAGGAACTCACAGGCTTAAGGTGGTCAAGGCCTGTTTCGCGGTGGCGGGGGGAGTCCTTGAGGCCAGTCAGTACAAAATGGTGGGGGGGTCGCATCGGGGGTATGCGTCCCCCAAAAAAGGTACATGGTTGAAGACTTCATCGGGTGTTATCCCTTTGAAGTGGTCTTCTGGTAGAAGGTATGTCACTTGAAGGCTTCATCGGGTGTTATCCCTTTGAAGTGGACTTCTAGTGGTCGGTATATCACTTGAGGGCTTCAACGGGTGTTATCCCCTTGAAGTGGACTTCTAGTGGTTGGAGCCATCTGCAGAGGTGAACGGTGCTTCCGAGCTGGTTTACGGCTGGAGGTAATTAGTGGTTTGCAGATGGCTAATTCGGTGTGTTCTTGAAAGGAACATCTGAAGGGGCTTCAAGGACTTCCTCTGCTCGGGTTAATGTTAACGTTTAATTGTTATTTATGATTCTGACCCATGTTGGGTCATGTGAATTATTAGGAGGAATTCTCTGGTGGATTCCTAACTAGTTATCCGAATGTTTCGGATTTAAATTGTTTTTATAAAACTGTGAAATTAATAAACGGCTGCTGTGGCCATTTCACATCCAACCTCGGTGTCATGTGTCGTTACTAAATGGGGGTGGGGGATAGTATGGTTTAAGGTTAACACACGACTCTACCTAGGCAGGTCAAGAAGAGGCTGGACGCAGCTGCAGGCTTGAGGGAAGCCGACATGACCGTCCTGGTAGGGAAAGGGTTAATGTGAAGAGGTGAGGGAAAGGTGAAGGAGCTGAAGGAGGGACGGGGAGGAGCTAGGGGGGACGGGAGGGCCGTTACTGCGCTTCCCGCTGTTTCTCGGCATTGAGCCGGAAGCAGCGGGAGGAGTAATACACAAGAAGCAAAGCTCCCACCCTCCCACCCTTGTTTTGTTACTCCTTAGGTCTTCTGTACGTCCGTATATGAGCGTTGTGTTTTATTTTGTGTGTTTATTTAACATGTTTTTCTTTTTTCCGGAGTAGGTTCTGTTGTCATGGCAGCTGGCGGGGGGAGTCCTTGAGGCCAGTCAGTACAAAATGGTGGGGGGGTCGCATCGGGGGTATGCGTCCCCCAAAAAAGGTACATGGTTGAAGACTTCATCGGGTGTTATCCCTTTGAAGTGGTCTTCTGGTAGAAGGTATGTCACTTGAAGGCTTCATCGGGTGTTATCCCTTTGAAGTGGACTTCTAGTGGTCGGTATATCACTTGAGGGCTTCAACGGGTGTTATCCCCTTGAAGTGGACTTCTAGTGGTTGGAGCCATCTGCAGAGGTGAACGGTGCTTCCGAGCTGGTTTACGGCTGGAGGTAATTAGTGGTTTGCAGATGGCTAATTCGGTGTGTTCTTGAAAGGAACATCTGAAGGGGCTTCAAGGACTTCCTCTGCTCGGGTTAATGTTAACGTTTAATTGTTATTTATGATTCTGACCCATGTTGGGTCATGTGAATTATTAGGAGGAATTCTCTGGTGGATTCCTAACTAGTTATCCGAATGTTTCGGATTTAAATTGTTTTTATAAAACTGTGAAATTAATAAACGGCTGCTGTGGCCATTTCACATCCAACCTCGGTGTCATGTGTCGTTACTAAATGGGGGTGGGGGATAGTATGGTTTAAGGTTAACACACGACTCTACCTAGGCAGGTCATGTGGCCTCCTGGAGGCAACTAGCTGTGCAAAAAAAGACAGCCTGGCGGCCGGCTGTTGCAGTGTTGCCCTCTCAGGCAACACTGAGTGACTGACTGAGCCGCACCGTCTTATATAAAGTTCAGACGGAACTTTGCACGTGTCATAGTGGAGCCCTGAGGAGCCAGAGCCAGCTTTCTGACATCATAATGGGGCCTCAGAGATAAAAGCCTGGGCCCAGGCAGTGTTGGTCAGTGCTGCTCAGCAGGCAGCACTGGACTGGACTGGATTACAGCTGATACAAGGTGTGAAGGAACAAGGGGTGGCTGTGGGCATGCACTTGCTGCCGCTGCCAGTGTTTATCTGCATGGCAGCAGGGCATTTGGGCGTTGCCAGGAAGGCGTTTTTATGTAGATTCCTCCTCTTTCAGCACTGCATTGTGGTGCAAGCAAAAGAAGCAAATCCTGTCTGGCTTCCTCTCCGGCCTTTATTCACCTCCCGTGTAGCTGTGAGTGTGTGAGCCTGCAGGGCCCCATGGAATTGCCTAGAAGTAGGCTGAATCGCTGCAAGGGCTGAACAGCAGTATCGGGCAGGCTCGGGCAACGCGCGGCCCGTTCGGGTTATCGCTTCTCGGCCTTTTGGCTAAGATCAAGTGTAGTATCTGTTCTTATCAGTTTAATATCTGATACGTCCCCTATCTGGGGACCATATATTAAATGGATTTTTAGAACAGGGAAATGGAAATAGAGCTTGCTCTGTCCACTCCACGCATTGACCTGGTATTGCAGTATTTCCAGGACCGGTGCACCCTTTCCTTATGTGTTGACTAAAATCAGATTCCAAAAGTGTTTTTTGTGTTTGCCATTGTTTCTGTCTTTCTGAAGGGATCTCCCCTTTTAATCCCATTATTTCAACACCTGTTGGACAATGCATGAGTGATAATGAGCTAATTGATTAAATGCAATTAATGAATACATTGCCACCTCTTGTTTTGTGTCGTCTGTGTGTCTGTGTTTCCGGCATTTCACATTGGAACAGCTCATTCACCTTCCTTGTCTTCTCTCCGCCCTCCCTTTTAGGTAAGTTAAAGAGCTGCACCTGAGCCAGCCACTGATTGATGCAGCACCACAGTCAAATAGTGGAGTGGAGTAGGGGAACAGCAAACAGCCATTAAAGCCGCCCGCCACAATGGACCTACCTGTGTACACTAGATGGATGTGATGGAATGTACTGTCGTCCCTACATTTCAAGAAGGAGTAAGAATTGCAGTTGCAACAAAGCCTTGCTTGCCTACAAAGAGAGCAGCAATTTGGATTTGTTACTATGTTACCTAGAAGAATAACAAACTGTGCAAGGATGGAGGTTGTAGGAGCAAGGAGAAGTTGTCTTGACCTGCCTAGGTAGAGTCGTGTGTTAACCTTAAACCATACTATCCCCCACCCCCATTTAGTAACGACACATGACACCGAGGTTGGATGTGAAATGGCCACAGCAGCCGTTTATTAATTTCACAGTTTTATAAAAACAATTTAAATCCGAAACATTCGGATAACTAGTTAGGAATCCACCAGAGAATTCCTCCTAATAATTCACATGACCCAACATGGGTCAGAATCATAAATAACCATTAAACGTTAACATTAACCCGAGCAGAGGAAGTCCTTGAAGCCCCTTCAGATGTTCCTTTCAAGAACACACCGAATTAGCCATCTGCAAACCACTAATTACCTCCAGCCGTAAACCAGCTCGGAAGCACCGTTCACCTCTGCAGATGGCTCCACCCACTAGAAGTCCACTTCAAGGGGATAACACCCGTTGAAGCCCTCAAGTGATATACCGACCACTAGAAGTCCACTTCAAAGGGATAACACCCGATGAAGCCTTCAAGTGACATACCTTCTACCAGAAGACCACTTCAAAGGGATAACACCCGATGAAGTCTTCAACCATGTACCTTTTTTGGGGGACGCATACCCCCGATGCGACCCCCCCACCATTTTGTACTGACTGGCCTCAAGGACTCCCCCCGCCAGCTGCCATGACAACAGAACCTACTCCGGAAAAAAGAAAAACATGTTAAATAAACACACAAAATAAAACACAACGCTCATATACGGACGTACAGAAGACCTAAGTAGTAACAAAACAAGGGTGGGAGGGTGGGAGCTTTGCTTCTTGTGTACTACTCCTCCCGCTGCTTCCGGCTCAATGCCGAGAAACAGCGGGAAGCGCAGCAACGGCCCCCCCGTCCCCCCTAGCTCCTCCCCGTCCCTCCTTCAACTTCTTCACCTTTCCCTCACCTCTTAACATTAACCCTTTCCCTACCAGGACGGTCATGTCGGCTTCCCTCAAGCCTGCAGCTGCGTCCAGCCTCTTCTTGACCTGCCTAGGTAGAGTCGTGTGTTAACCTTAAACCATACTATCCCCCACCCCCATTTAGTAACGAC
The DNA here is from genome assembly GCF_050947455.1 of Rhinoderma darwinii. Taxonomy (NCBI): domain Eukaryota; kingdom Metazoa; phylum Chordata; class Amphibia; order Anura; family Rhinodermatidae; genus Rhinoderma; species Rhinoderma darwinii. The sequence continues at coordinate 231,182,954 of NC_134691.1, forward strand.
ACATGACACCGAGGTTGGATGTGAAATGGCCACAGCAGCCGTTTATTAATTTCACAGTTTTATAAAAACAATTTAAATCCGAAACATTCGGATAACTAGTTAGGAATCCACCAGAGAATTCCTCCTAATAATTCACATGACCCAACATGGGTCAGAATCATAAATAACCATTAAACGTTAACATTAACCCGAGCAGAGGAAGTCCTTGAAGCCCCTTCAGATGTTCCTTTCAAGAACACACCGAATTAGCCATCTGCAAACCACTAATTACCTCCAGCCGTAAACCAGCTCGGAAGCACCGTTCACCTCTGCAGATGGCTCCACCCACTAGAAGTCCACTTCAAGGGGATAACACCCGTTGAAGCCCTCAAGTGATATACCGACCACTAGAAGTCCACTTCAAAGGGATAACACCCGATGAAGCCTTCAAGTGACATACCTTCTACCAGAAGACCACTTCAAAGGGATAACACCCGATGAAGTCTTCAACCATGTACCTTTTTTGGGGGACGCATACCCCCGATGCGACCCCCCCACCATTTTGTACTGACTGGCCTCAAGGACTCCCCCCGCCACCGCGAAACAGGCCTTGACCACCTTAAGCCTGTGAGTTCCTCCACACCACCACCGCCCTTTCTATGCCTTCTGCTATAGCCAAGCTCCAAATATCAATGCCAACCTCGGTCAGATGAACCCCGTCACTCCTCCAGAAATTCCCCAATCCTGACTCCAAATCCCTATGCCTCACGCAAATGCCCCCGTTCTTTGCCACAAAACGGGACACCGCCCGGTTAACTTTTATCCGAGCCTTATTGACTCTCTCCACCGATCTAGCTAACCGCCAATGCTTCCTTGGGACTATGTCCGACCACACTACCACCAACTTGGGATAAGATACCCACAAACACAACAAATCATGTTTGATATCCCGCACCAACTCACGAAAAGGGCGGACTCCTAAGTCATTCCCACCCACGTGCAACACTAAAACCTCCGGAACCCTATCAAGCCGCACATATGTCTGGAATTCCGCCAACACCCTGTTCCACGACATACCTCTAAACCCCAGCCAATGCACAACCGCATCCTGTCGCGGAATGCGCAACTGGCGACCATCCGGGCGGACGTCCGCCCTCAAAGCCCCCCAGTGCACGTACGAATGACCCATCAACCACACCAGACAAGGAGGCGAATCTGAAACGGAAAACACAGTTAGGCACCACCATATACATTTTGCAAGCATAAACAACAAAATTACAACATATGGGGGCGGACATAGGACTTAAACCTTTTAGACTCCCAACGACCAATACGCCTCACCCCCTCATCATCCAACCCCCAGCGCCCTGCTTCCGTTGCTGCGCCAATCCGGAAGGAATGAGATGAATATGAGCCTGCCGCAACCCCAACCGCCGTCAAACATTTTTTAAAAACAGCTCCAAACTGAAACCTGGACAAGAACGACCCGTCCACATGACATAACAAAGGCAAATCTGGAGACCCCCTGTTTTTTGTAAAACCACGCATGCACTCTACTGGGCACATGACCGACCCCGGGAGAGCGAACAAAACTATCAGTTTTCCCTTCCCTAATTGGTCAGTTTTTGATCTACGCAACCATACCTCCAACCGATCTGCAAAAAGGCTCACCTCCCCAGATCTCAGCCCCCCTGCCTGTTTAGTACTTGGCGACACCAACTCACCTATTCTAAATGCTCCGAAGAACGCCAACGAGAAAGCCAACCGAAACAAATCCATTTCATCTGAAGAACGACATACCGATGCCAATGAACCACCCAACAAGCCCAGCAAAGCAAACGACACCGGCCTTCTACTATCCGCCTCCACCCTACCTCTGCGCAACCCCTTCAAAGCCTGCGATACCAGAAATTCCTTCGATACATCCCGCAAGCCCCGCAACTTAAGCCCAAACGCCACCGCGGATATAAACCGGTTCACCTTCGCTACTGAAAACCCCGCCTCCCAGGCATCCCCTAACCAATACAAAAGTGCCACCAACCTGTCTCTATCCGTATTGACATCACCCAACTCTCTTACCCACTCCTCCCACTGCCTCCAACAAGCAGCATAAGCCCTCCACGTCGTGCCCGCCAAAGACCTTTGTAACAGCTGCTCTACGGGACCGATACCAGATCCCATAGATGATCCGGACACGCCAAACCAATACGTTCCGCTCCCGGAGCCAATTGCCGAAACCGGTCCCACTGCGAGCGAGAAAGAGCATCAGCAACACAATTCCGTACACCCGGGACATGCACCGCCACCACCCACGCGTTCAGCGACAAACACACCAACACTAAATGTCGCAACAATTGAACTACCGGAGGAGAGGACGCCGTGATGTTATTAATGGCAAGCACCACACCCATGTTGTCGCAGTAAAAACGGACCTTCTTATCCCTGAGCCTGTCCCCCCAAATGGTAGCCGCCACCACGATGGGAAACAGCTCGAGCAGGGCCAGATTCCGCGTCAATCCACTGGACACCCAGCTAGCCGGCCATTGACCTGCGCACCACGGACCTCCCCCGTAAGCTCCAAAGCCACCCGCCCCAGCCGCATCCGTGAAAATATTCAGATCACTCGTATCCTGCGCTGGGGCCATCCATAGCGAGCGACCATTGTACTGGCCCAAGAAGTCATCCCAAACCTGAAGATCAGCTCGGTGCTCCCCCTTGAGCCTCACAAAATGATGCGGCGCCCGCACTCCCGCCGTTGCCGCCGCCAACCTTCTACCAAACACCCTCCCCATCGGCATAATCCGGCAGGCGAAATTCAACTTCCCCAGCAGCGACTGAAGCTCCCTCAACGACATTTTCTTCCTTCTACAAGCCCGTCGCACCTCCAGCCTCAAAGCACCCAGCTTATCCGCCGGGAGCCGACACTCCATTGCCACCGAGTCAATTTCGATTCCCAAGAAACAAATCGTCGCTACCGGGCCCTCCGTTTTTTCCGGCGCCAAAGGGATCCCAAAATCCCTCGCCACCTTCTGCAGGGCATGAAGCAAGTTACCGCAAACCGGCGAACCCCCCGGGCCAACGCACAAAAAATCATCTAAGTAATGGATCAACGAATCGACCCCGGATACTCCCCTCGTTACCCACTCCACGAAGCTACTAAACGCCTCGAAGTATGCACAAGAAAGAGAACACCCCATCGGAAGGCACCGATCCACGTAAAAGGCCCCATTCCAAAAACAGCCCAACAGCCGTTGGCTTTCTGGATGCACCGGCAACAACCTGAACGCCGCCTCGATGTCGGTTTTTGCTAGCAGCGCCCCCGGACCCGCAGCCCGCACTAACCCCACCGCCTTATCGAATGAGGTATAAACTACGGAACACAACTCGTGATCAATCCCGTCGTTTACCGACGAACCTTTGGGATACGATAAATGTTGAATCAAACGAAACTTTCCGGGCTCGCGTTTAGGGACAATACCCAAAGGGGACACAACTAAATCTTTCACCGGCGACTCCACAAATAGCCCCGACATGCGCCCCAACGAAACTTCTTTTAACAACTTTTCCGACACGACTTCCGCATGCACGTAAGCCGATTTTAAATTTCTCCGCGTAACCGGAACCTCATAAGGAGGCGGAGGAATAACAAAACCAACACTAAACCCTTCATAAAGCAACTTAGCCGCCGCCCTATCCGGATACTCATTTAGATAAGGGGCCATCCTTTCCACCCTCACCGGCGACACCCCCTTGACCAGCCCCGTGCTGGTTCCCGGACCTCTTTTTACGCAGACATTTTGCCGCCCCGTGTGATGCACCATTACACTCGGAGCACACGTGCTTGAACTTGCACGTGGCCCCGAACTTACACTGGCCTTCATTGAATTGCCAGCAAAACCCCGCCTTTCCCCCGCCGCTTGGTCCACTCTGACTAGTCTGGCCTCCCTGGCCACCGCTCCCGGGAAAGGGCTGCCTAACCGGAACCGTAACCCGTAACCAGAGAGCAATATCCTTCTGGTCCCACCGAATCGCCGGCCGAACCGCCTTCCGCTGACGGAATTGCTCATCATATCGCAGCCACGCCTGACCCCCATACGCCCTATGAGCCTCCCCAATAGCATCAAAATAACAAAATAACGCCGAACAATTTTCCGGCGCCTTTTCCCCTATCACACTAGCCAATATGGCGAACGCCTGCGACCAATTAACGAACGTCTGCGGGATAAGCCTATACCGCCGCCGTTCCTCCTCGTCCTTTTTACTCTCATCCCGCTTGCTCTTATCCAAATTGAATTTAGCCAGCGGCAAGAGAGAAAAAATTTCAACATATTCATCTTTCCAGATCCGATCACGCACCTCCTGCTTTAAATGCGCCCCCAACGGACCCTCAAAACAAACATACACCTCCCCCCGAGCACGATCGTCCATGCGCACTCGATCGCCGTCCTTCTGTGCCTCAGTCTGCACCGACACCGCGACCGCCTCTCTAACCGCCACCACAGGACGCGCCTGCAACGATCCCACTTCCCTGGGGCCTTCCCAAACTACCGCAGGGGACACTTCCGTTACTACCGGCGCCGCGGCCCTATCCAGGCGCCCCACCAGCTCCCGTAAGCAACCCACTAAATCTGCCAAACCCGCTCCGTCGCGTCCGCCCGCGCCACTACCGGCCCCCGATGCTATGCTAGCAGCCCCCCCGCCGACACCCGACATAAAAATCGCTGGATAAGACAATAAAGGAGTTATACACTCACCGGGCTGCACAGGCGCTGTGTTCCCGTCAGCCGGACCATCCTGACCTCGACGATAGACGTCCAGTTCACCTTCCTCCAGTTCTTCTCTCGCCGACGACTGTCCCTCCCAACGACCTCTTCGGAAAGGGGATGAGGACGCGCTGATCGATGGGCCGGCAACCTGCCGCCCGACCGCCGGGACCCAGACTTCCGACCGGACCTGTTGCCTCGACGTCGCTGCAGATCTAGTCGTCCGTCTAGACGATCCTGACGAAGCCTGCCCCCTGGCCGGAACATCACCATGCGGGGCGGCCGTACCTTGCTCTTGACATCTTCCATCTGATGGGGGAGGGGTGACAGGGAGCCCGGCCTGCGACTCCCTGCTTACCGCCGGACCCCGTCGCGGCCTGGGATTCCTGCCAGGACGCAGGGCCTGGGAAGGGGCGGTCCTCCCAGCTGCCTGGCCTGCAGCGTCCGGGATCGGGCTCCCTCTGCGACGCCGTGTCCGCGGGACTACCTCCGGACTCAGGCGCTCTGGAGGTCGGGACCGCCGAGAGGGACGGGTCGACACAGCCTGCATCGCCGTCACCCCTGCTACCGCTCTCTGCCTGCCCAGCGCAGGAGCGGTTGTTGCCGACTCCCCCCCCGCCGCCATAGCCATGCTCGTAGGGGGGCCGGGGGAGGGGAGCCTGTCCCTTACAACAGACCCCGAACGCCGTGCCCGACGTGGCGAAACGGCGTCCGGGATCCGCGTTAATGCAGCCACGGTCTCCTCCAGCCATCCGATACCGTGGTGCACAGCAGCGGCACGCAGCCGCTCTAAAATCAGGGCCTCTGCCATACTAAAAAGCCGGGCAACGGGGAGCTTTGCTTCTTGTGTACTACTCCTCCCGCTGCTTCCGGCTCAATGCCGAGAAACAGCGGGAAGCGCAGCAACGGCCCCCCCGTCCCCCCTAGCTCCTCCCCGTCCCTCCTTCAACTTCTTCACCTTTCCCTCACCTCTTAACATTAACCCTTTCCCTACCAGGACGGTCATGTCGGCTTCCCTCAAGCCTGCAGCTGCGTCCAGCCTCTTCTGTAAAGTTGGTGGATGCTTATTTTCTATTTTGCAGTCCCTTGTCTCCCTCTTGTGGCCTCCTGGAGGCAACTAGCTGTGCAAAAAAAGACAGCCTGGCGGCCGGCTGTTGCAGTGTTGCCCTCTCAGGCAACACTGAGTGACTGACTGAGCCGCACCGTCTTATATAAAGTTCAGACAGAACTTTGCACGTGTCATAGTGGAGCCCTGAGGAGCCAGAGCCAGCTTTCTGACATCATAATGGGGCCTCAGAGATAAAAGCCTGGGCCCAGGCAGTGTTGGTCAGTGCTGCTCAGCAGGCAGCACTGGACTGGACTGGATTACAGCTGATACAAGGTGTGAAGGAACAAGGGGTGGCTGTGGGCATGCACTTGCTGCCGCTGCCAGTGTTTATCTGCATGGCAGCAGGGCATTTGGGCGTTGCCAGGAAGGCGTTTTTATGTAGATTCCTCCTCTTTCAGCACTGCATTGTGGTGCAAGCAAAAGAAGCAAATCCTGTCTGGCTTCCTCTCCGGCCTTTATTCACCTCCCGTGTAGCTGTGAGTGTGTGAGCCTGCAGGGCCCCATGGAATTGCCTAGAAGTAGGCTGAATCGCTGCAAGGGCTCGGGCAACGCGCGGCCCGTTCGGGTTATCGCTTCTCGGCCTTTTGGCTAAGATCAAGTGTAGTATCTGTTCTTATCCGTTTAATATCTGATACGTCCCCTATCTGGGGACCATATATTAAATGGATTTTTAGAACAGGGAGATGGAAATAGAGCTTGCTCTGTCCACTCCACGCATTGACCTGGTATTGCAGTATTTCCAGGACCGGTGCACCCTTTCCTTATGTGTTGACTAAAATCAGATTCCAAAAGTGTTTTTTGTGTTTGCCATTGTTTCTGTCTTTCTGAAGGGATCTCCCCTTTTAATCCCATTATTTCAACACCTGTTGGACAATGCATGAGTGATAATGAGCTAATTGATTAAATGCAATTAATGAATACATTGCCACCTCTTGTTTTGTGTCGTCTGCGTGTCTGTGTTTCCGGCATTTCACATTGGAACAGCTCATTCACCTTCCTTGTCTTCTCTCCGCCCTCCCTTTTAGGTAAGTTAAAGAGCTGCACCTGAGCCAGCCACTGATTGATGCAGCACCACAGTCAAATAGTGGAGTGGAGTAGGGGAACAGCAAACAGCCATTAAAGCCGCCCGCCCGCCCGCCCGCCACAATGGACCTACCTGTGTACACTAGATGGATGTGATGGAATGTACTGTCGTCCCTACATTTCAAGAAGGAGTAAGAATTGCAGTTGCAACAAAGCCTTGCTTGCCTACAAAGAGAGCAGCAATTTGGATTTGTTACTATGTTACCTAGAAGAATAACAAACTGTGCAAGGATGGAGGTTGTAGGAGCAAGGAGAAGTTGTCTGTAAAGTTGGTGGATACTTATTTTCCATTTTGCAGTCCCTTGTCTCCCTCTTGTGGCCTCCTGGAGGCAACTAGCTGTGCAAAAAAAGACAGCCTGGCGGCCGGCTGTTGCAGTGTTGCCCTCTCAGGCAACACTGAGTGACTGACTGAGCCGCACCGTCTTATATAAAGTTCAGACGGAACTTTGCACGTGTCATAGTGGAGCCCTGAGGAGCCAGAGCCAGCTTTCTGACATCATAATGGGGCCTCAGAGATAAAAGCCTGGGCCCAGGCAGTGTTGGTCAGTGCTGCTCAGCAGGCAGCACTGGACTGGACTGGATTACAGCTGATACAAGGTGTGAAGGAACAAGGGGTGGCTGTGGGCATGCACTTGCTGCCGCTGCCAGTGTTTATCTGCATGGCAGCAGGGCATTTGGGCGTTGCCAGGAAGGCGTTTTTATGTAGATTCCTCCTCTTTCAGCACTGCATTGTGGTGCAAGCAAAAGAAGCAAATCCTGTCTGGCTTCCTCTCCGGCCTTTATTCACCTCCCGTGTAGCTGTGAGTGTGTGAGCCTGCAGGGCCCCATGGAATTGCCTAGAAGTAGGCTGAATCGCTGCAAGGGCTGAACAGCAGTATCGGGCAGGCTCGGGCAACGCGCGGCCCGTTCGGGTTATCGCTTCTCGGCCTTTTGGCTAAGATCAAGTGTAGTATCTGTTCTTATCAGTTTAATATCTGATACGTCCCCTATCTGGGGACCATATATTAAATGGATTTTTAGAAAAGGGAGATGGAAATAGAGCTTGCTCTGTCCACTCCACGCATTGACCTGGTATTGCAGTATTTCCAGGACCGGTGCACCCTTTCCTTATGTGTTGACTAAAATCAGATTCCAAAAGTGTTTTTTGTGTTTGCCATTGTTTCTGTCTTTCTGAAGGGATCTCCCCTTTTAATCCCATTATTTCAACACCTGTTGGACAATGCATGAGTGATAATGAGCTAATTGATTAAATGCAATTAATGAATACATTGCCACCTCTTGTTTTGTGTCGTCTGTGTGTCTGTGTTTCCGGCATTTCACATTGGAACAGCTCATTCACCTTCCTTGTCTTCTCTCCGCCCTCCCTTTTAGGTAAGTTAAAGAGCTGCACCTGAGCCAGCCACTGATTGATGCAGCACCACAGTCAAATAGTGGAGTGGAGTAGGGGAACAGCAAACAGCCATTAAAGCCGCCCGCCCGCCCGCCCGCCCGCCACAATGGACCTACCTGTGTACACTAGATGGATGTGATGGAATGTACTGTCGTCCCTACATTTCAAGAAGGAGTAAGAATTGCAGTTGCAACAAAGCCTTGCTTGCCTACAAAGAGAGCAGCAATTTGGATTTGTTACTATGTTACCTAGAAGAATAACAAACTGTGCAAGGATGGAGGTTGTAGGAGCAAGGAGAAGTTGTCTGTAAAGTTGGTGGATGCTTATTTTCCATTTTGCAGTCCCTTGTCTCCCTCTTGTGGCCTCCTGGAGGCAACTAGCTGTGCAAAAAAAGACAGCCTGGCGGCCGGCTGTTGCAGTGTTGCCCTCTCAGGCAACACTGAGTGACTGACTGAGCCGCACCGTCTTATATAAAGTTCAGACGGAACTTTGCACGTGTCATAGTGGAGCCCTGAGGAGCCAGAGCCAGCTTTCTGACATCATAATGGGGCCTCAGAGATAAAACCCTGGGCCCAGGCAGTGTTGGTCAGTGCTGCTCAGCAGGCAGCACTGGACTGGACTGGATTACAGCTGATACAAGGTGTGAAGGAACAAGGGGTGGCTGTGGGCATGCACTTGCTGCCGCTGCCAGTGTTTATCTGCATGGCAGCAGGGCATTTGGGCGTTGCCAGGAAGGCGTTTTTATGTAGATTCCTCCTCTTTCAGCACTGCATTGTGGTGCAAGCAAAAGAAGCAAATCCTGTCTGGCTTCCTCTCCGGCCTTTATTCACCTCCCGTGTAGCTGTGAGTGTGTGAGCCTGCAGGGCCCCATGGAATTGCCTAGAAGTAGGCTGAATCGCTGCAAGGGCTGAACAGCAGTATCGGGCAGGCTCGGGCAACGCGCGGCCCGTTCGGGTTATCGCTTCTCGGCCTTTTGGTTAAGATCAAGTGTAGTATCTGTTCTTATCCGTTTAATATCTGATACGTCCCCTATCTGGGGACCATATATTAAATGGATTTTTAGAACAGGGAGATGGAAATAGAGCTTGCTCTGTCCACTCCACGCATTGACCTGGTATTGCAGTATTTCCAGGACCGGTGCACCCTTTCCTTATGTGTTGACTAAAATCAGATTCCAAAAGTGTTTTTTGTGTTTGCCATTGTTTCTGTCTTTCTGAAGGGATCTCCCCTTTTAATCCCATTATTTCAACACCTGTTGGACAATGCATGAGTGATAATGAGCTAATTGATTAAATGCAATTAATGAATACATTGCCACCTCTTGTTTTGTGTCGTCTGCGTGTCTGTGTTTCCGGCATTTCACATTGGAACAGCTCATTCACCTTCCTTGTCTTCTCTCCGCCCTCCCTTTTAGGTAAGTTAAAGAGCTGCACCTGAGCCAGCCACTGATTGATGCAGCACCACAGTCAAATAGTGGAGTGGAGTAGGGGAACAGCAAACAGCCATTAAAGCCGCCCGCCCGCCCGCCCGCCACAATGGACCTACCTGTGTACACTAGATGGATGTGATGGAATGTACTGTCGTCCCTACATTTCAAGAAGGAGTAAGAATTGCAGTTGCAACAAAGCCTTGCTTGCCTACAAAGAGAGCAGCAATTTGGATTTGTTACTATGTTACCTAGAAGAATAACAAACTGTGCAAGGATGGAGGTTGTAGGAGCAAGGAGAAGTTGTCTGTAAAGTTGGTGGATACTTATTTTCCATTTTGCAGTCCCTTGTCTCCCTCTTGTGGCCTCCTGGAGGCAACTAGCTGTGCAAAAAAAGACAGCCTGGCGGCCGGCTGTTGCAGTGTTGCCCTCTCAGGCAACACTGAGTGACTGACTGAGCCGCACCGTCTTATATAAAGTTCAGACGGAACTTTGCACGTGTCATAGTGGAGCCCTGAGGAGCCAGAGCCAGCTTTCTGACATCATAATGGGGCCTCAGAGATAAAAGCCTGGGCCCAGGCAGTGTTGGTCAGTGCTGCTCAGCAGGCAGCACTGGACTGGACTGGATTACAGCTGATACAAGGTGTGAAGGAACAAGGGGTGGCTGTGGGCATGCACTTGCTGCCGCTGCCAGTGTTTATCTGCATGGCAGCAGGGCATTTGGGCGTTGCCAGGAAGGCGTTTTTATGTAGATTCCTCCTCTTTCAGCACTGCATTGTGGTGCAAGCAAAAGAAGCAAATCCTGTCTGGCTTCCTCTCCGGCCTTTATTCACCTCCCGTGTAGCTGTGAGTGTGTGAGCCTGCAGGGCCCCATGGAATTGCCTAGAAGTAGGCTGAATCGCTGCAAGGGCTGAACAGCAGTATCGGGCAGGCTCGGGCAACGCGCGGCCCGTTCGGGTTATCGCTTCTCGGCCTTTTGGCTAAGATCAAGTGTAGTATCTGTTCTTATCAGTTTAATATCTGATACGTCCCCTATCTGGGGACCATATATTAAATGGATTTTTAGAAAAGGGAGATGGAAATAGAGCTTGCTCTGTCCACTCCACGCATTGACCTGGTATTGCAGTATTTCCAGGACCGGTGCACCCTTTCCTTATGTGTTGACTAAAATCAGATTCCAAAAGTGTTTTTTGTGTTTGCCATTGTTTCTGTCTTTCTGAAGGGATCTCCCCTTTTAATCCCATTATTTCAACACCTGTTGGACAATGCATGAGTGATAATGAGCTAATTGATTAAATGCAATTAATGAATACATTGCCACCTCTTGTTTTGTGTCGTCTGTGTGTCTGTGTTTCCGGCATTTCACATTGGAACAGCTCATTCACCTTCCTTGTCTTCTCTCCGCCCTCCCTTTTAGGTAAGTTAAAGAGCTGCACCTGAGCCAGCCACTGATTGATGCAGCACCACAGTCAAATAGTGGAGTGGAGTAGGGGAACAGCAAACAGCCATTAAAGCCGCCCGCCCGCCCGCCCGCCCGCCACAATGGACCTACCTGTGTACACTAGATGGATGTGATGGAATGTACTGTCGTCCCTACATTTCAAGAAGGAGTAAGAATTGCAGTTGCAACAAAGCCTTGCTTGCCTACAAAGAGAGCAGCAATTTGGATTTGTTACTATGTTACCTAGAAGAATAACAAACTGTGCAAGGATGGAGGTTGTAGGAGCAAGGAGAAGTTGTCTGTAAAGTTGGTGGATGCTTATTTTCCATTTTGCAGTCCCTTGTCTCCCTCTTGTGGCCTCCTGGAGGCAACTAGCTGTGCAAAAAAAGACAGCCTGGCGGCCGGCTGTTGCAGTGTTGCCCTCTCAGGCAACACTGAGTGACTGACTGAGCCGCACCGTCTTATATAAAGTTCAGACGGAACTTTGCACGTGTCATAGTGGAGCCCTGAGGAGCCAGAGCCAGCTTTCTGACATCATAATGGGGCCTCAGAGATAAAAGCCTGGGCCCAGGCAGTGTTGGTCAGTGCTGCTCAGCAGGCAGCACTGGACTGGACTGGATTACAGCTGATACAAGGTGTGAAGGAACAAGGGGTGGCTGTGGGCATGCACTTGCTGCCGCTGCCAGTGTTTATCTGCATGGCAGCAGGGCATTTGGGCGTTGCCAGTAAGGCGTTTTTATGTAGATTCCTCCTCTTTCAGCACTGCATTGTGGTGCAAGCAAAAGAAGCAAATCCGGTCTGGCTTCCTCTCCGGCCTTTATTCACCTCCCGTGTAGCTGTGAGTGTGTGAGCCTGCAGGGCCCCATGGAATTGCCTAGAAGTAGGCTGAATCGCTGCAAGGGCTGAACAGCAGTATCGGGCAGGCTCGGGCAACGCGCGGCCCGTTCGGGTTATCGCTTCTCGGCCTTTTGGCTAAGATCAAGTGTAGTATCTGTTCTTATCAGTTTAATATCTGATACGTCCCCTATCTGGGGACCATATATTAAATGGATTTTTAGAACAGGGAGATGGAAATAGAGCTTGCTCTGTCCACTCCACGCATTGACCTGGTATTGCAGTATTTCCAGGACCGGTGCACCCTTTCCTTATGTGTTGACTAAAATCAGATTCCAAAAGTGTTTTTTGTGTTTGCCATTGTTTCCGTCTTTCTGAAGGGATCTCCCCTTTTAATCCCATTATTTCAACACCTGTTGGACAATGCATGAGTGATAATGAGCTAATTGATTAAATGCAATTAATGAATACATTGCCACCTCTTGTTTTGTGTCGTCTGTGTGTCTGTGTTTCCGGCATTTCACATTGGAACAGCTCATTCACCTTCCTTGTCTTCTCTCCGCCCTCCCTTTTAGGTAAGTTAAAGAGCTGCACCTGAGCCAGGCACTGATTGATGCAGCACCACAGTCAAATAGTGGAGTGGAGTAGGGGAACAGCAAACAGCCATTAAAGCCGCCCGCCCGCCACAATGGACCTACCTGTGTACACTAGATGGATGTGATGGAATGTACTGTCGTCCCTACATTTCAAGAAGGAGTAAGAATTGCAGTTGCAACAAAGCCTTGCTTGCCTACAAAGAGAGCAGCAATTTGGATTTGTTACTATGTTACCTAGAAGAATAACAAACTGTGCAAGGATGGAGGTTGTAGGAGCAAGGAGAAGTTGTCTGTAAAGTTGGTGGATGCTTATTTTCCATTTTGCAGTCCCTTGTCTCCCTCTTGTGGCCTCCTGGAGGCAACTAGCTGTGCAAAAAAAGACAGCCTGGCGGCCGGCTGTTGCAGTGTTGCCCTCTCAGGCAACACTGAGTGACTGACTGAGCCGCACCGTCTTATATAAAGTTCAGACGGAACTTTGCACGTGTCATAGTGGAGCCCTGAGGAGCCAGAGCCAGCTTTCTGACATCATAATGGGGCCTCAGAGATAAAAGCCTGGGCCCAGGCAGTGTTGGTCAGTGCTGCTCAGCAGGCAGCACTGGACTGGACTGGATTACAGCTGATACAAGGTGTGAAGGAACAAGGGGTGGCTGTGGGCATGCACTTGCTGCCGCTGCCAGTGTTTATCTGCATGGCAGCAGGGCATTTGGGCGTTGCCAGGAAGGCGTTTTTATGTAGATTCCTCCTCTTTCAGCACTGCATTGTGGTGCAAGCAAAAGAAGCAAATCCTGTCTGTTTTCCTCTCCGGCCTTTATTCACCTCCCGTGTAGCTGTGAGTGTGTGAGCCTGCAGGGCCCCATGGAATTGCCTAGAAGTAGGCTGAATAGCTGCAAGGGCTGAACAGCAGTATCGGGCAGGCTCGGGCAACGCGCGGCCCGTTCGGGTTATCGCTTCTCGGCCTTTTGGCTAAGATCAAGTGTAGTATCTGTTCTTATCAGTTTAATATCTGATACGTCCCCTATCTGGGGACCATATATTAAATGGATTTTTAGAACAGGGAGATGGAAATAGAGCTTGCTCTGTCCACTCCACGCATTGACCTGGTATTGCAGTATTTCCAGGACCGGTGCACCCTTTCCTTATGTGTTGACTAAAATCAGATTCCAAAAGTGTTTTTTGTGTTTGCCATTGTTTCTGTCTTTCTGAAGGGATCTCCCCTTTTAATCCCATTATTTCAACACCTGTTGGACAATGCATGAGTGATAATGAGCTAATTGATTAAATGCAATTAATGAATACATTGCCACCTCTTGTTTTGTGTCGTCTGTGTGTCTGTGTTTCCGGCATTTCACATTGGAACAGCTCATTCACCTTCCTTGTCTTCTCTCCGCCCTCCCTTTTAGGTAAGTTAAAGAGCTGCACCTGAGCCAGCCACTGATTGATGCAGCACCACAGTCAAATAGTGGAGTGGAGTAGGGGAACAGCAAACAGCCATTAAAGCCGCCCGCCCGCCCGCCCGCCCGCCACAATGGACCTACCTGTGTACACTAGATGGATGTGATGGAATGTACTGTCGTCCCTACATTTCAAGAAGGAGTAAGAATTGCAGTTGCAACAAAGCCTTGCTTGCCTACAAAGAGAGCAGCAATTTGGATTTGTTACTATGTTACCTAGAAGAATAACAAACTGTGCAAGGATGGAGGTTGTAGGAGCAAGGAGAAGTTGTCTGTAAAGTTGGTGGATGCTTATTTTCCATTTTGCAGTCCCTTGTCTCCCTCTTGTGGCCTCCTGGAGGCAACTAGCTGTGCAAAAAAAGACAGCCTGGCGGCCGGCTGTTGCAGTGTTGCCCTCTCAGGCAACACTGAGTGACTGACTGAGCCGCACCGTCTTATATAAAGTTCAAACGGAACTTTGCACGTGTCATAGTGGAGCCCTGAGGAGCCAGAGCCAGCTTTCTGACATCATAATGGGGCCTCAGAGATAAAAGCCTGGGCCCAGGCAGTGTTGGTCAGTGCTGCTCAGCAGGCAGCACTGGACTGGACTGGATTACAGCTGATACAAGGTGTGAAGGAACAAGGGGTGGCTGTGGGCATGCACTTGCTGCCGCTGCCAGTGTTTATCTGCATGGCAGCAGGGCATTTGGGCGTTGCCAGGAAGGCGTTTTTATGTAGATTCCTCCTCTTTCAGCACTGCATTGTGGTGCAAGCAAAAGAAGCAAATCCTGTCTGGCTTCCTCTCCGGCCTTTATTCACCTCCCGTGTAGCTGTGAGTGTGTGAGCCTGCAGGGCCCCATGGAATTGCCTAGAAGTAGGCTGAATCGCTGCAAGGGCTGAACAGCAGTATCGGGCAGGCTCGGGCAACGCGCGGCCCGTTCGGGTTATCGCTTCTCGGCCTTTTGGCTAAGATCAAGTGTAGTATCTGTTCTTATCAGTTTAATATCTGATACGTCCCCTATCTGGGGACCATATATTAAATGGATTTTTAGAACAGGGAGATGGAAATAGAGCTTGCTCTGTCCACTCCACGCATTGACCTGGTATTGCAGTATTTCCAGGACCGGTGCACCCTTTCCTTATGTGTTGACTAAAATCAGATTCCAAAAGTGTTTTTTGTGTTTGCCATTGTTTCTGTCTTTCTGAAGGGATCTCCCCTTTTAATCCCATTATTTCAACACCTGTTGGACAATGCATGAGTGATAATGAGCTAATTGATTAAATGCAATTAATGAATACATTGCCACCTCTTGTTTTGTGTCGTCTGTGTGTCTGTGTTTCCGCCATTTCACATTGGAACAGCTCATTCACCTTCCTTGTCTTCTCTCCGCCCTCCCTTTTAGGTAAGTTAAAGAGCTGCACCTGAGCCAGCCACTGATTGATGCAGCACCACAGTCAAATAGTGGAGTGGAGTAGGGGAACAGCAAACAGCCATTAAAGCCGCCCGCCCGCCACAATGGACCTACCTGTGTACACTAGATGGATGTGATGGAATGTACTGTCGTCCCTACATTTCAAGAAGGAGTAAGAATTGCAGTTGCAACAAAGCCTTGCTTGCCTACAAAGAGAGCAGCAATTTGGATTTGTTACTATGTTACCTAGAAGAATAACAAACTGTGCAAGGATGGAGGTTGTAGGAGCAAGGAGAAGTTGTCTGTAAAGTTGGTGGATGCTTATTTTCCATTTTGCAGTCCCTTGTCTCCCTCTTGTGGCCTCCTGGAGGCAACTAGCTGTGCAAAAAAAGACAGCCTGGCGGCCGGCTGTTGCAGTGTTGCCCTCTCAGGCAACACTGAGTGACTGACTGAGCCGCACCGTCTTATATAAAGTTCAGACGGAACTTTGCACGTGTCATAGTGGAGCCCTGAGGAGCCAGAGCCAGCTTTCTGACATCATAATGGGGCCTCAGAGATAAAAGCCTGGGCCCAGGCAGTGTTGGTCAGTGCTGCTCAGCAGGCAGCACTGGACTGGACTGGATTACAGCTGATACAAGGTGTGAAGGAACAAGGGGTGGCTGTGGGCATGCACTTGCTGCCGCTGCCAGTGTTTATCTGCATGGCAGCAGGGCATTTGGGCGTTGCCAGGAAGGCGTTTTTATGTAGATTCCTCCTCTTTCAGCACTGCATTGTGGTGCAAGCAAAAGAAGCAAATCCTGTCTGGCTTCCTCTCCGGCCTTTATTCACCTCCCGTGTAGCTGTGAGTGTGTGAGCCTGCAGGGCCCCATGGAATTGCCTAGAAGTAGGCTGAATCGCTGCAAGGGCTGAACAGCAGTATCGGGCAGGCTCGGGCAACGCGCGGCCCGTTCGGGTTATCGCTTCTCGGCCTTTTGGCTAAGATCAAGTGTAGTATCTGTTCTTATCAGTTTAATATCTGATACGTCCCCTATCTGGGGACCATATATTAAATGGATTTTTAGAACAGGGAGATGGAAATAGAGCTTGCTCTGTCCACTCCACGCATTGACCTGGTATTGCAGTATTTCCAGGACCGGTGCACCCTTTCCTTATGTGTTGACTAAAATCAGATTCCAAAAGTGTTTTTTGTGTTTGCCATTGTTTCTGTCTTTCTGAAGGGATCTCCCCTTTTAATCCCATTATTTCAACACCTGTTGGACAATGCATGAGTGATAATGAGCTAATTGATTAAATGCAATTAATGAATACATTGCCACCTCTTGTTTTGTGTCGTCTGTGTGTCTGTGTTTCCGGCATTTCACATTGGAACAGCTCATTCACCTTCCTTGTCTTCTCTCCGCCCTCCCTTTTAGGTAAGTTAAAGAGCTGCACCTGAGCCAGCCACTGATTGATGCAGCACCACAGTCAAATAGTGGAGTGGAGTAGGGGAACTGCAAACAGCCATTAAAGCCGCCCGCCCGCCCGCCCGCCACAATGGACCTACCTGTGTACACTAGATGGATGTGATGGAATGTACTGTCGTCCCTACATTTCAAGAAGGAGTAAGAATTGCAGTTGCAACAAAGCCTTGCTTGCCTACAAAGAGAGCAGCAATTTGGATTTGTTACTATGTTACCTAGAAGAATAACAAACTGTGCAAGGATGGAGGTTGTAGGAGCAAGGAGAAGTTGTCTGTAAAGTTGGTGGATGCTTATTTTCCATTTTGCAGTCCCTTGTCTCCCTCTTGTGGCCTCCTGGAGGCAACTAGCTGTGCAAAAAAAGACAGCCTGGTGGCCGGCTGTTGCAGTGTTGCCCTCTCAGGCAACACTGAGTGACTGACTGAGCCGCACCGTCTTATATAAAGTTCAGACGGAACTTTGCACGTGTCATAGTGGAGCCCTGAGGAGCCAGAGCCAGCTTTCTGACATCATAATGGGGCCTCAGAGATAAAAGCCTGGGCCCAGGCAGTGTTGGTCAGTGCTGCTCAGCAGGCAGCACTGGACTGGACTGGATTACAGCTGATACAAGGTGTGAAGGAACAAGGGGTGGCTGTGGGCATGCACTTGCTGCCGCTGCCAGTGTTTATCTGCATGGCAACAGGGCATTTGGGCGTTGCCAGGAAGGCGTTTTTATGTAGATTCCTCCTCTTTCAGCACTGCATTGTGGTGCAAGCAAAAGAAGCAAATCCTGTCTGGCTTCCTCTCCGGCCTTTATTCACCTCCCGTGTAGCTGTGAGTGTGTGAGCCTGCAGGGCCCCATGGAATTGCCTAGAAGTAGGCTGAATCGCTGCAAGGGCTGAACAGCAGTATCGGGCAGGCTCGGGCAACGCGCGGCCCGTTCGGGTTATCGCTTCTCGGCCTTTTGGCTAAGATCAAGTGTAGTATCTGTTCTTATCAGTTTAATATCTGATACGTCCCCTATCTGGGGACCATATATTAAATGGATTTTTAGAACAGGGAGATGGAAATAGAGCTTGCTCTGTCCACTCCACGCATTGACCTGGTATTGCAGTATTTCCAGGACCGGTGCACCCTTTCCTTATGTGTTGACTAAAATCAGATTCCAAAAGTGTTTTTTGTGTTTGCCATTGTTTCTGTCTTTCTGAAGGGATCTCCCCTTTTAATCCCATTATTTCAACACCTGTTGGACAATGCATGAGTGATAATGAGCTAATTGATTAAATGCAATTAATGAATACATTGCCACCTCTTGTTTTGTGTCGTCTGTGTGTCTGTGTTTCCGGCATTTCACATTGGAACAGCTCATTCACCTTCCTTGTCTTCTCTCCGCCCTCCCTTTTAGGTAAGTTAAAGAGCTGCACCTGAGCCAGCCACTGATTGATGCACCACCACAGTCAAATAGTGGAGTGGAGTAGGGGAACAGCAAACAGCCATTAAAGCCGCCCGCCCGCCACAATGGACCTACCTGTGTACACTAGATGGATGTGATGGAATGTACTGTCGTCCCTACATTTCAAGAAGGAGTAAGAATTGCAGTTGCAACAAAGCCTTGCTTGCCTACAAAGAGAGCAGCAATTTGGATTTGTTACTATGTTACCTAGAAGAATAACAAACTGTGCAAGGATGGAGGTTGTAGGAGCAAGGAGAAGTTGTCTGTAAAGTTGGTGGATGCTTATTTTCCATTTTGCAGTCCCTTGTCTCCCTCTTGTGGCCTCCTGGAGGCAACTAGCTGTGCAAAAAAAGACAGCCTGGCGCCTGGCTGTTGCAGTGTTGCCCTCTCAGGCAACACTGAGTGACTGACTGAGTCGCACCGTCTTATACAAAGTTCAGACGGAACTTTGCACGTGTCATAGTGGAGCCCTGAGGAGCCAGAGCCAGCTTTCTGACATCATAATGGGGCCTCAGAGATAAAAGCCTGGGCCCAGGCAGTGTTGGTCAGTGCTGCTCAGCAGGCAGCACTGGACTGGACTGGATTACAGCTGATACAAGGTGTGAAGGAACAAGGGGTGGCTGTGGGCATGCACTTGCTGCCGCTGCCAGTGTTTATCTGCATGGCAGCAGGGCATTTGGGCGTTGCCAGGAAGGCGTTTTTATGTAGATTCCTCCTCTTTCAGCACTGCATTGTGGTGCAAGCAAAAGAAGCAAATCCTGTCTGGCTTCCTCTCCGGCCTTTATTCACCTCCCGTGTAGCTGTGAGTGTGTGAGCCTGCAGGGCCCCATGGAATTGCCTAGAAGTAGGCTGAATCGCTGCAAGGGCTGAACAGCAGTATCGGGCAGGCTCGGGCAACGCGCGGCCCGTTCGGGTTATCGCTTCTCGGCCTTTTGGCTAAGATCAAGTGTAGTATCTGTTCTTATCAGTTTAATATCTGATACGTCCCCTATCTGGGGACCATATATTAAATGTATTTTTAGAACAGGGAGATGGAAATAGAGCTTGCTCTGTCCACTCCACGCATTGACCTGGTATTGCAGTATTTCCAGGACCGGTGCACCCTTTCCTTATGTGTTGACTAAAATCAGATTCCAAAAGTGTTTTTTGTGTTTGCCATTGTTTCTGTCTTTCTGAAGGGATCTCCCCTTTTAATCCCATTATTTCAACACCTGTTGGACAATGCATGAGTGATAATGAGCTAATTGATTAAATGCAATTAATGAATACATTGCCACCTCTTGTTTTGTGTCGTCTGTGTGTCTGTGTTTCCGGCATTTCACATTGGAACAGCTCATTCACCTTCCTTGTCTTCTCTCCGCCCTCCCTTTTAGGTAAGTTAAAGAGCTGCACCTGAGCCAGCCACTGATTGATGCAGCACCACAGTCAAATAGTGGAGTGGAGTAGGGGAACATCAAACAGCCATTAAAGCCGCCCGCCCGCCCGCCCGCCCGCCACAATGGACCTACCTGTGTACACTAGATGGATGTGATGGAATGTACTGTCGTCCCTACATTTCAAGAAGGAGTAAGAATTGCAGTTGCAACAAAGCCTTGCTTGCCTACAAAGAGAGCAGCAATTTGGATTTGTTACTATGTTACCTAGAAGAATAACAAACTGTGCAAGGATGGATGTTGTAGGAGCAAGGAGAAGTTGTCTGTAAAGTTGGTGGATGCTTATTTTCCATTTTGCAGTCCCTTGTCTCCCTCTTGTGGCCTCCTGGAGGCAACTAGCTGTGCAAAAAAAGACAGCCTGGCGGCCGGCTGTTGCAGTGTTGCCCTCTCAGGCAACACTGAGTGACTGACTGAGCCGCACCGTCTTATATAAAGTTCAGACGGAACTTTGCACGTGTCATAGTGGAGCCCTGAGGAGCCAGAGCCAGCTTTCTGACATCATAATGGGGCCTCAGAGATAAAAGCCTGGGCCCAGGCAGTGTTGGTCAGTGCTGCTCAGCAGGCAGCACTGGACTGGACTGGATTACAGCTGATACAAGGTGTGAAGGAACAAGGGGTGGCTGTGGGCATGCACTTGCTGCCGCTGCCAGTGTTTATCTGCATGGCAGCAGGGCATTTGGGCGTTGCCAGGAAGGCGTTTTTATGTAGATTCCTCCTCTTTCAGCACTGCATTGTGGTGCAAGCAAAAGAAGCAAATCCTGTCTGGCTTCCTCTCCGGCCTTTATTCACCTCCCGTGTAGCTGTGAGTGTGTGAGCCTGCAGGGCCCCATGGAATTGCCTAGAAGTAGGCTGAATCGCTGCAAGGGCTGAACAGCAGTATCGGGCAGGCTCGGGCAACGCGCGGCCCGTTCGGGTTATCGCTTCTCGGCCTTTTGGCTAAGATCAAGTGTAGTATCTGTTCTTATCAGTTTAATATCTGATACGTCCCCTATCTGGGGACCATATATTAAATGGATTTTTAGAACAGGGAGATGGAAATAGAGCTTGCTCTGTCCACTCCACGCATTGACCTGGTATTGCAGTATTTCCAGGACCGGTGCACCCTTTCCTTATGTGTTGACTAAAATCAGATTCCAAAAGTGTTTTTTGTGTTTGCCATTGTTTCTGTCTTTCTGAAGGGATCTCCCCTTTTAATCCCATTATTTCAACACCTGTTGGACAATGCATGAGTGATAATGAGCTAATTGATTAAATGCAATTAATGAATACATTGCCACCTCTTGTTTTGTGTCGTCTGTGTGTCTGTGTTTCCGGCATTTCACATTGGAACAGCTCATTCACCTTCCTTGTCTTCTCTCCGCCCTCCCTTTTAGGTAAGTTAAAGAGCTGCACCTGAGCCAGCCACTGATTGATGCAGCACCACAGTCAAATAGTGGAGTGGAGTAGGGGAACAGCAAACAGCCATTAAAGCCGCCCGCCCGCCACAATGGACCTACCTGTGTACACTAGATGGATGTGATGGAATGTACTGTCGTCCCTACATTTCAAGAAGGAGTAAGAATTGCAGTTGCAACAAAGCCTTGCTTGCCTACAAAGAGAGCAGCAATTTGGATTTGTTACTATGTTACCTAGAAGAATAACAAACTGTGCAAGGACGGAGGTTGTAGGAGCAAGGAGAAGTTGTCTGTAAAGTTGGTGGATGCTTATTTTCCATTTTGCAGTCCCTTGTCTCCCTCTTGTGGCCTCCTGGAGGCAACTAGCTGTGCAAAAAAAGACAGCCTGGCGGCCGGCTGTTGCAGTGTTGCCCTCTCAGGCAACACTGAGTGACTGACTGAGCCGCACCGTCTTATATAAAGTTCAGACGGAACTTTGCACGTGTCATAGTGGAGCCCTGAGGAGCCAGAGCCAGCTTTCTGACATCATAATGGGGCCTCAGAGATAAAAGCCTGGGCCCAGGCAGTGTTGGTCAGTGCTGCTCAGCAGGCAGCACTGGACTGGACTGGATTACAGCTGATACAAGGTGTGAAGGAACAAGGGGTGGCTGTGGGCATGCACTTGCTGCCGCTGCCAGTGTTTATCTGCATGGCAGCAGGGCATTTGGGCGTTGCCAGGAAGGCGTTTTTATGTAGATTCCTCCTCTTTCAGCACTGCATTGTGGTGCAAGCAAAAGAAGCAAATCCTGTCTGGCTTCCTCTCCGGCCTTTATTCACCTCCCGTGTAGCTGTGAGTGTGTGAGCCTGCAGGGCCCCATGGAATTGCCTAGAAGTAGGCTGAATCGCTGCAAGGGCTGAACAGCAGTATCGGGCAGGCTCGGGCAACGCGCGGCCCGTTCGGGTTATCGCTTCTCGGCCTTTTGGCTAAGATCAAGTGTAGTATCTGTTCTTATCAGTTTAATATCTGATACGTCCCCTATCTGGGGACCATATATTAAATGGATTTTTAGAACAGGGAGATGAAAATAGAGCTTGCTCTGTCCACTCCACACATTGACCTGGTATTGCAGTATTTCCAGGACCGGTGCACCCTTTCCTTATGTGTTGACTAAAATCAGATTCCAAAAGTGTTTTTTGTGTTTGCCATTGTTTCTGTCTTTCTGAAGGGATCTCCCCTTTTAATCCCATTATTTCAACACCTGTTGGACAATGCATGAGTGATAATGAGCTAATTGATTAAATGCAATTAATGAATACATTGCCACCTCTTGTTTTGTGTCGTCTGTGTGTCTGTGTTTCCGCCATTTCACATTGGAACAGCTCATTCACCTTCCTTGTCTTCTCTCCGCCCTCCCTTTTAGGTAAGTTAAAGAGCTGCACCTGAGCCAGCCACTGATTGATGCAGCACCACAGTCAAATAGTGGAGTGGAGTAGGGGAACAGCAAACAGCCATTAAAGCCGCCCGCCCGCCCGCCACAATGGACCTACCTGTGTACACTAGATGGATGTGATGGAATGTACTGTCGTCCCTACATTTCAAGAAGGAGTAAGAATTGCAGTTGCAACAAAGCCTTGCTTGCCTACAAAGAGAGCAGCAATTTGGATTTGTTACTATGTTACCTAGAAGAATAACAAACTGTGCAAGGATGGAGGTTGTAGGAGCAAGGAGAAGTTGTCTGTAAAGTTGGTGGATGCTTATTTTCCATTTTGCAGTCCCTTGTCTCCCTCTTGTGGCCTCCTGGAGGCAACTAGCTGTGCAAAAAAAGACAGCCTGGCGGCCGGCTGTTGCAGTGTTGCCCTCTCAGGCAACACTGAGTGACTGACTGAGCCGCACCGTCTTATATAAAGTTCAGACGGAACTTTGCACGTGTCATAGTGGAGCCCTGAGGAGCCAGAGCCAGCTTTCTGACATCATAATGGGGCCTCAGAGATAAAAGCCTGGGCCCAGGCAGTGTTGGTCACTGCTGCTCAGCAGGCAGCACTGGACTGGACTGGATTACAGCTGATACAAGGTGTGAAGGAACAAGGGGTGGCTGTGGGCATGCACTTGCTGCCGCTGCCAGTGTTTATCTGCATGGCAGCAGGGCATTTGGGCGTTGCCAGGAAGGCGTTTTTATGTAGATTCCTCCTCTTTCAGCACTGTATTGTGGTGCAAGCAAAAGAAGCAAATCCTGTCTGGCTTCCTCTCCGGCCTTTATTCACCTCCCGTGTAGCTGTGAGTGTGTGAGCCTGCAGGGCCCCATGGAATTGCCTAGAAGTAGGCTGAATACGCTGCAAGGGCTGAACAGCAGTATCGGGCAGGCTCGGGCAACGCGCGGCCCGTTCGGGTTATCGCTTCTCGGCCTTTTGGCTAAGATCAAGTGTAGTATCTGTTCTTATCAGTTTAATATCTGATACGTCCCCTATCTGGGGACCATATATTAAATGGATTTTTAGAACAGGGAGATGGAAATAGAGCTTGCTCTGTCCACTCCACGCATTGACCTGGTATTGCAGTATTTCCAGGACCGGTGCACCCTTTCCTTATGTGTTGACTAAAATCAGATTCCAAAAGTGTTTTTTGTGTTTGCCATTGTTTCTGTCTTTCTGAAGGGATCTCCCCTTTTAATCCCATTATTTCAACACCTGTTGGACAATGCATGAGTGATAATGAGCTAATTGATTAAATGCAATTAATGAATACATTGCCACCTCTTGTTTTGTGTCGTCTGTGTGTCTGTGTTTCCGGCATTTCACATTGGAACAGCTCATTCACCTTCCTTGTCTTCTCTCCGCCCTCCCTTTTAGGTAAGTTAAAGAGCTGCACCGGAGCCAGCCACTGATTGAGGCAGCACCACAGTCAAATAGTGGAGTGGAGTAGGGGAACAGCAAACAGCCATTAAAGCCGCCCGCCCGCCCGCCCGCCACAATGGACCTACCTGTGTACACTAGATGGATGTGATGGAATGTACTGTCGTCCCTACATTTCAAGAAGGAGTAAGAATTGCAGTTGCAACAAAGCCTTGCTTGCCTACAAAGAGAGCAGCAATTTGGATTTGTTACTATGTTACCTAGAAGAATAACAAACTGTGCAAGGATGGAGGTTGTAGGAGCAAGGAGAAGTTGTCTGTAAAGTTGGTGGATGCTTATTTTCCATTTTGCAGTCCCTTGTCTCCCTCTTGTGGCCTCCTGGAGGCAACTAGCTGTGCAAAAAAAGACAGCCTGGTGGCCGGCTGTTGCAGTGTTGCCCTCTCAGGCAACACTGAGTGACTGACTGAGCCGCACCGTCTTATATAAAGTTCAGACGGAACTTTGCACGTGTCATAGTGGAGCCCTGAGGAGCCAGAGCCAGCTTTCTGACATCATAATGGGGCCTCAGAGATAAAAGCCTGGGCCCAGGCAGTGTTGGTCAGTGCTGCTCAGCAGGCAGCACTGGACTGGACTGGATTACAGCCGATACAAGGTGTGAAGGAACAAGGGGTGGCTGTGGGCATGCACTTGCTGCCGCTGCCAGTGTTTATCTGCATGGCAGCAGGGCATTTGGGCGTTGCCAGGAAGGCGTTTTTATGTAGATTCCTCCTCTTTCAGCACTGCATTGTGGTGCAAGCAAAAGAAGCAAATCCTGTCTGGCTTCCTCTCCGGCCTTTATTCACCTCCCGTGTAGCTGTGAGTGTGTGAGCCTGCAGGGCCCCATGGAATTGCCTAGAAGTAGGCTGAATCGCTGCAAGGGCTGAACAGCAGTATCGGGCAGGCTCGGGCAACGCGCGGCCCGTTCGGGTTATCGCTTCTCGGCCTTTTGGCTAAGATCAAGTGTAGTATCTGTTCTTATCAGTTTAATATCTGATACGTCCCCTATCTGGGGACCATATATTAAATGGATTTTTAGAACAGGGAGATGGAAATAGAGCTTGCTCTGTCCACTCCACGCATTGACCTGGTATTGCAGTATTTCCAGGACCGGTGCACCCTTTCCTTATGTGTTGACTAAAATCAGATTCCAAAAGTGTTTTTTGTGTTTGCCATTGTTTCTGTCTTTCTGAAGGGATCTCCCCTTTTAATCCCATTATTTCAACACCTGTTGGACAATGCATGAGTGATAATGAGCTAATTGATTAAATGCAATTAATGAATACATTGCCACCTCTTGTTTTGTGTCGTCTGTGTGTCTGTGTTTCCGGCATTTCACATTGGAACAGCTCATTCACCTTCCTTGTCTTCTCTCCGCCCTCCCTTTTAGGTAAGTTAAAGAGCTGCACCGGAGCCAGCCACTGATTGAGGCAGCACCACAGTCAAATAGTGGAGTGGAGTAGGGGAACAGCAAACAGCCATTAAAGCCGCCCGCCCGCCCGCCCGCCACAATGGACCTACCTGTGTACACTAGATGGATGTGATGGAATGTACTGTCGTCCCTACATTTCAAGAAGGAGTAAGAATTGCAGTTGCAACAAAGCCTTGCTTGCCTACAAAGAGAGCAGCAATTTGGATTTGTTACTATGTTACCTAGAAGAATAACAAACTGTGCAAGGATGGAGGTTGTAGGAGCAAGGAGAAGTTGTCTGTAAAGTTGGTGGATGCTTATTTTCCATTTTGCAGTCCCTTGTCTCCCTCTTGTGGCCTCCTGGAGGCAACTAGCTGTGCAAAAAAAGACAGCCTGGTGGCCGGCTGTTGCAGTGTTGCCCTCTCAGGCAACACTGAGTGACTGACTGAGCCGCACCGTCTTATATAAAGTTCAGACGGAACTTTGCACGTGTCATAGTGGAGCCCTGAGGAGCCAGAGCCAGCTTTCTGACATCATAATGGGGCCTCAGAGATAAAAGCCTGGGCCCAGGCAGTGTTGGTCAGTGCTGCTCAGCAGGCAGCACTGGACTGGACTGGATTACAGCTGATACAAGGTGTGAAGGAACAAGGGGTGGCTGTGGGCATGCACTTGCTGCCGCTGCCAGTGTTTATCTGCATGGCAGCAGGGCATTTGGGCGTTGCCAGGAAGGCGTTTTTATGTAGATTCCTCCTCTTTCAGCACTGCATTGTGGTGCAAGCAAAAGAAGCAAATCCTGTCTGGCTTCCTCTCCGGCCTTTATTCACCTCCCGTGTAGCTGTGAGTGTGTGAGCCTGCAGGGCCCCATGGAATTGCCTAGAAGTAGGCTGAATCGCTGCAAGGGCTGAACAGCAGTATCGGGCAGGCTCGGGCAACGCGCGGCCCGTTCGGGTTATCGCTTCTCGGCCTTTTGGCTAAGATCAAGTGTAGTATCTGTTCTTATCAGTTTAATATCTGATACGTCCCCTATCTGGGGACCATATATTAAATGGATTTTTAGAACAGGGAGATGGAAATAGAGCTTGCTCTGTCCACTCCACGCATTGACCTGGTATTGCAGTATTTCCAGGACCGGTGCACCCTTTCCTTATGTGTTGACTAAAATCAGATTCCAAAAGTGTTTTTTGTGTTTGCCATTGTTTCTGTCTTTCTGAAGGGATCTCCCCTTTTAATCCCATTATTTCAACACCTGTTGGACAATGCATGAGTGATAATGAGCTAATTGATTAAATGCAATTAATGAATACATTGCCACCTCTTGTTTTGTGTCGTCTGTGTGTCTGTGTTTCCGGCATTTCACATTGGAACAGCTCATTCACCTTCCTTGTCTTCTCTCCGCCCTCCCTTTTAGGTAAGTTAAAGAGCTGCACCTGAGCCAGCCACTGATTGATGCACCACCACAGTCAAATAGTGGAGTGGAGTAGGGGAACAGCAAACAGCCATTAAAGCCGCCCGCCCGCCACAATGGACCTACCTGTGTACACTAGATGGATGTGATGGAATGTACTGTCGTCCCTACATTTCAAGAAGGAGTAAGAATTGCAGTTGCAACAAAGCCTTGCTTGCCTACAAAGAGAGCAGCAATTTGGATTTGTTACTATGTTACCTAGAAGAATAACAAACTGTGCAAGGATGGAGGTTGTAGGAGCAAGGAGAAGTTGTCTGTAAAGTTGGTGGATGCTTATTTTCCATTTTGCAGTCCCTTGTCTCCCTCTTGTGGCCTCCTGGAGGCAACTAGCTGTGCAAAAAAAGACAGCCTGGCGCCTGGCTGTTGCAGTGTTGCCCTCTCAGGCAACACTGAGTGACTGACTGAGTCGCACCGTCTTATATAAAGTTCAGACGGAACTTTGCACGTGTCATAGTGGAGCCCTGAGGAGCCAGAGCCAGCTTTCTGACATCATAATGGGGCCTCAGAGATAAAAGCCTGGGCCCAGGCAGTGTTGGTCAGTGCTGCTCAGCAGGCAGCACTGGACTGGACTGGATTACAGCTGATACAAGGTGTGAAGGAACAAGGGGTGGCTGTGGGCATGCACTTGCTGCCGCTGCCAGTGTTTATCTGCATGGCAGCAGGGCATTTGGGCGTTGCCAGGAAGGCGTTTTTATGTAGATTCCTCCTCTTTCAGCACTGCATTGTGGTGCAAGCAAAAGAAGCAAATCCTGTCTGGCTTCCTCTCCGGCCTTTATTCACCTCCCGTGTAGCTGTGAGTGTGTGAGCCTGCAGGGCCCCATGGAATTGCCTAGAAGTAGGCTGAATCGCTGCAAGGGCTGAACAGCAGTATCGGGCAGGCTCGGGCAACGCGCGGCCCGTTCGGGTTATCGCTTCTCGGCCTTTTGGCTAAGATCAAGTGTAGTATCTGTTCTTATCAGTTTAATATCTGATACGTCCCCTATCTGGGGACCATATATTAAATGGATTTTTAGAACAGGGAGATGGAAATAGAGCTTGCTCTGTCCACTCCACGCATTGACCTGGTATTGCAGTATTTCCAGGACCGGTGCACCCTTTCCTTATGTGTTGACTAAAATCAGATTCCAAAAGTGTTTTTTGTGTTTGCCATTGTTTCTGTCTTTCTGAAGGGATCTCCCCTTTTAATCCCATTATTTCAACACCTGTTGGACAATGCATGAGTGATAATGAGCTAATTGATTAAATGCAATTAATGAATACATTGCCACCTCTTGTTTTGTGTCGTCTGTGTGTCTGTGTTTCCGGCATTTCACATTGGAACAGCTCATTCACCTTCCTTGTCTTCTCTCCGCCCTCCCTTTTAGGTAAGTTAAAGAGCTGCACCTGAGCCAGCCACTGATTGATGCAGCACCACAGTCAAATAGTGGAGTGGAGTAGGGGAACATCAAACAGCCATTAAAGCCGCCCGCCCGCCCGCCCGCCCGCCACAATGGACCTACCTGTGTACACTAGATGGATGTGATGGAATGTACTGTCGTCCCTACATTTCAAGAAGGAGTAAGAATTGCAGTTGCAACAAAGCCTTGCTTGCCTACAAAGAGAGCAGCAATTTGGATTTGTTACTATGTTACCTAGAAGAATAACAAACTGTGCAAGGATGGATGTTGTAGGAGCAAGGAGAAGTTGTCTGTAAAGTTGGTGGATGCTTATTTTCCATTTTGCAGTCCCTTGTCTCCCTCTTGTGGCCTCCTGGAGGCAACTAGCTGTGCAAAAAAAGACAGCCTGGCGGCCGGCTGTTGCAGTGTTGCCCTCTCAGGCAACACTGAGTGACTGACTGAGCCGCACCGTCTTATATAAAGTTCAGACGGAACTTTGCACGTGTCATAGTGGAGCCCTGAGGAGCCAGAGCCAGCTTTCTGACATCATAATGGGGCCTCAGAGATAAAAGCCTGGGCCCAGGCAGTGTTGGTCAGTGCTGCTCAGCAGGCAGCACTGGACTGGACTGGATTACAGCTGATACAAGGTGTGAAGGAACAAGGGGTGGCTGTGGGCATGCACTTGCTGCCGCTGCCAGTGTTTATCTGCATGGCAGCAGGGCATTTGGGCGTTGCCAGGAAGGCGTTTTTATGTAGATTCCTCCTCTTTCAGCACTGCATTGTGGTGCAAGCAAAAGAAGCAAATCCTGTCTGGCTTCCTCTCCGGCCTTTATTCACCTCCCGTGTAGCTGTGAGTGTGTGAGCCTGCAGGGCCCCATGGAATTGCCTAGAAGTAGGCTGAATCGCTGCAAGGGCTGAACAGCAGTATCGGGCAGGCTCGGGCAACGCGCGGCCCGTTCGGGTTATCGCTTCTCGGCCTTTTGGCTAAGATCAAGTGTAGTATCTGTTCTTATCAGTTTAATATCTGATACGTCCCCTATCTGGGGACCATATATTAAATGGATTTTTAGAACAGGGAGATGGAAATAGAGCTTGCTCTGTCCACTCCACGCATTGACCTGGTATTGCAGTATTTCCAGGACCGGTGCACCCTTTCCTTATGTGTTGACTAAAATCAGATTCCAAAAGTGTTTTTTGTGTTTGCCATTGTTTCTGTCTTTCTGAAGGGATCTCCCCTTTTAATCCCATTTTTTCAACACCTGTTGGACAATGCATGAGTGATAATGAGCTAATTGATTAAATGCAATTAATGAATACATTGCCACCTCTTGTTTTGTGTCGTCTGTGTGTCTGTGTTTCCGGCATTTCACATTGGAACAGCTCATTCACCTTCCTTGTCTTCTCTCCGCCCTCCCTTTTAGGTAAGTTAAAGAGCTGCACCTGAGCCAGCCACTGATTGATGCAGCACCACAGTCAAATAGTGGAGTGGAGTAGGGGAACAGCAAACAGCCATTAAAGCCGCCCGCCCGCCCGCCCGCCACAATGGACCTACCTGTGTACACTAGATGGATGTGATGGAATGTACTGTCGTCCCTACATTTCAAGAAGGAGTAAGAATTGCAGTTGCAACAAAGCCTTGCTTGCCTACAAAGAGAGCAGCAATTTGGATTTGTTACTATGTTACCTAGAAGAATAACAAACTGTGCAAGGATGGAGGTTGTAGGAGCAAGGAGAAGTTGTCTGTAAAGTTGGTGGATGCTTATTTTCCATTTTGCAGTCCCTTGTCTCCCTCTTGTGGCCTCCTGGAGGCAACTAGCTGTGCAAAAAAAGACAGCCTGGCGGCCGGCTGTTGCAGTGTTGCCCTCTCAGGCAACACTGAGTGACTGACTGAGCCGCACCGTCTTATATAAAGTTCAGACGGAACTTTGCACGTGTCATAGTGGAGCCCTGAGGAGCCAGAGCCAGCTTTCTGACATCATAATGGGGCCTCAGAGATAAAAGCCTGGGCCCAGGCAGTGTTGGTCAGTGCTGCTCAGCAGGCAGCACTGGACTGGACTGGATTACAGCTGATACAAGGTGTGAAGGAACAAGGGGTGGCTGTGGGCATGCACTTGCTGCCGCTGCCAGTGTTTATCTGCATGGCAGCAGGGCATTTGGGCGTTGCCAGGAAGGCGTTTTTATGTAGATTCCTCCTCTTTCAGCACTGCATTGTGGTGCAAGCAAAAGAAGCAAATCCAGAAGAGGCTGGACGCAGCTGCAGGCTTGAGGGAAGCCGACATGACCGTCCTGGTAGGGAAAGGGTTAATGTTAAGAGGTGAGGGAAAGGTGAAGAAGCTGAAGGAGGGACGGGGAGGAGCTAGGGGGGACGGGGGGGCCGTTACTGCGCTTCCCGCTGTTTCTCGGCATTGAGCCGGAAGCAGCGGGAGGAGTAGTACACAAGAAGCAAAGCTCCCCGTTGCCCGGCTTTTTAGTATGGCAGAGGCCCTGATTTTAGAGCGGCTGCGCGCCGCTGCTGTGCACCACGGTCCCGGATGGCTGGAGGAGACCGTGGCTGCATTAACGCGGATCCCGGACGCCGTTTCGCCACGTCGGGCACGGCGTTCGGGGTCTGTTGTAAGGGACAGGCTCCCCTCCCCCGGCCCCCCTACGAGCATGGCTATGGCGGCGGGGGGGGAGTCGGGAACAACCGCTCCTGCGCTGGGCAGGCAGAGAGCGGTAGCAGGGGTGACGGCGATGCAGGCTGTGTCGACCCGTCCCTCTCGGCGGTCCCGACCTCCAGAGCGCCTGAGTCCGGAGGTAGTCCCGCGGACACGGCGTCGCAGAGGGAGCCCGATCCCGGACGCTGCAGGCCAGGCAGCTGGGAGGACCGCCCCTTCCCAGGCCCTGCGTCCTGGCAGGAATCCCAGGCCGCGACGGGGTCCGGCGGTAAGCAGGGAGTCGCAGGCCGGGCTCCCTGTCACCCCTCCCCCATCAGATGGAAGATGTCAAGAGCAAGGTACGGCCGCCCCGCATGGTGATGTTCCGGCCAGGGGGCAGGCTTCGTCAGGATCGTCTAGACGGACGACTAGATCTGCAGCGACGTCGAGGCAACAGGTCCGGTCGGAAGTCTGGGTCCCGGCGGTCGGGCGGCAGGTTGCCGGCCCATCGGTCAGCGCGTCCTCATCCCCTTTCCGAAGAGGTCGTTGGGAGGGACAGTCGTCGGCGAGAGAAGAACTGGAGGAAGGTGAACTGGACGTCTATCGTCGAGGTCAGGATGGTCCGGCTGACGGGAACACAGCGCCTGTGCAGCCCGGTGAGTGTATAACTCCTTTATTGTCTTATCCAGCGATTTTTATGTCGGGTGTCGGCGGGGGGGCTGCTAGCATAGCATCGGGGGCCGGTAGTGGCGCGGGCGGACGCGACGGAGCGGGTTTGGCAGATTTAGTGGGTTGCTTACGGGAGCTGGTGGGGCGCCTGGATAGGGCCGCGGCGCCGGTAGTAACGGAAGTGTCCCCTGCGGTAGTTTGGGAAGGCCCCAGGGAAGTGGGATCGTTGCAGGCGCGTCCTGTGGTGGCGGTTAGAGAGGCGGTCGCGGTGTCGGTGCAGACTGAGGCACAGAAGGACGGCGATCGAGTGCGCATGGACGATCGTGCTCGGGGGGAGGTGTATGTTTGTTTTGAGGGTCCGTTGGGGGCGCATTTAAAGCAGGGACATAGTCCCAAGGAAGCATTGGCGGTTAGCTAGATCGGTGGAGAGAGTCAATAAGGCTCGGATAAAAGTTAACCGGGCGGTGTCCCGTTTTGTGGCAAAGAACGGGGGCATTTGCGTGAGGCATAGGGATTTGGAGTCAGGATTGGGGGAGTGACGGGGTTCATCTGACCGAGGTTGGCATTGATATTTGGAGCTTGGCTATAGCAGAAGGCATAGAAAGGGCGGTGGTGGTGTGGAGGAACTCACAGGCTTAAGGTGGTCAAGGCCTGTTTCGCGGTGGCGGGGGGAGTCCTTGAGGCCAGTCAGTACAAAATGGTGGGGGGGTCGCATCGGGGGTATGCGTCCCCCAAAAAAGGTACATGGTTGAAGACTTCATCGGGTGTTATCCCTTTGAAGTGGTCTTCTGGTAGAAGGTATGTCACTTGAAGGCTTCATCGGGTGTTATCCCTTTGAAGTGGACTTCTAGTGGTCGGTATATCACTTGAGGGCTTCAACGGGTGTTATCCCCTTGAAGTGGACTTCTAGTGGGTGGAGCCATCTGCAGAGGTGAACGGTGCTTCCGAGCTGGTTTACGGCTGGAGGTAATTAGTGGTTTGCAGATGGCTAATTCGGTGTGTTCTTGAAAGGAACATCTGAAGGGGCTTCAAGGACTTCCTCTGCTCGGGTTAATGTTAACGTTTAATGGTTATTTATGATTCTGACCCATGTTGGGTCATGTGAATTATTAGGAGGAATTCTCTGGTGGATTCCTAACTAGTTATCCGAATGTTTCGGATTTAAATTGTTTTTATAAAACTGTGAAATTAATAAACGGCTGCTGTGGCCATTTCACATCCAACCTCGGTGTCATGTGTCGTTACTAAATGGGGGTGGGGGATAGTATGGTTTAAGGTTAACACACGACTCTACCTAGGCAGGTCAAGAAGAGGCTGGACGCAGCTGCAGGCTTGAGGGAAGCCGACATGACCGTCCTGGTAGGGAAAGGGTTAATGTTAAGAGGTGAGGGAAAGGTGAAGAAGCTGAAGGAGGGACGGGGAGGAGCTAGGGGGGACGGGGGGGCCGTTACTGCGCTTCCCGCTGTTTCTCGGCATTGAGCCGGAAGCAGCGGGAGGAGTAGTACACAAGAAGCAAAGCTCCCACCCTCCCACCCTTGTTTTGTTACTCCTTAGGTCTTCTGTACGTCCGTATATGAGCGTTGTGTTTTATTTTGTGTGTTTATTTAACATGTTTTTCTTTTTTCCGGAGTAGGTTCTGTTGTCATGGCAGCTGGCGGGGGGAGTCCTTGAGGCCAGTCAGTACAAAATGGTGGGGGGGTCGCATCGGGGGTATGCGTCCCCCAAAAAAGGTACATGGTTGAAGACTTCATCGGGTGTTATCCCTTTGAAGTGGTCTTCTGGTAGAAGGTATGTCACTTGAAGGCTTCATCGGGTGTTATCCCTTTGAAGTGGACTTCTAGTGGTCGGTATATCACTTGAGGGCTTCAACGGGTGTTATCCCCTTGAAGTGGACTTCTAGTGGGTGGAGCCATCTGCAGAGGTGAACGGTGCTTCCGAGCTGGTTTACGGCTGGAGGTAATTAGTGGTTTGCAGATGGCTAATTCGGTGTGTTCTTGAAAGGAACATCTGAAGGGGCTTCAAGGACTTCCTCTGCTCGGGTTAATGTTAACGTTTAATGGTTATTTATGATTCTGACCCATGTTGGGTCATGTGAATTATTAGGAGGAATTCTCTGGTGGATTCCTAACTAGTTATCCGAATGTTTCGGATTTAAATTGTTTTTATAAAACTGTGAAATTAATAAACGGCTGCTGTGGCCATTTCACATCCAACCTCGGTGTCATGTGTCGTTACTAAATGGGGGTGGGGGATAGTATGGTTTAAGGTTAACACACGACTCTACCTAGGCAGGTCATGTCTGGCTTCCTCTCCGGCCTTTATTCACCTCCCGTGTAGCTGTGAGTGTGTGAGCCTGCAGGGCCCCATGGAATTGCCTAGAAGTAGGCTGAATCGCTGCAAGGGCTGAACAGCAGTATCGGGCAGGCTCGGGCAACGCGCGGCCCGTTCGGGTTATCGCTTCTCGGCCTTTTGGCTAAGATCAAGTGTAGTATCTGTTCTTATCAGTTTAATATCTGATACGTCCCCTATCTGGGGACCATATATTAAATGGATTTTTAGAACAGGGAGATGGAAATAGAGCTTGCTCTGTCCACTCCACACATTGACCTGGTATTGCAGTATTTCCAGGACCGGTGCACCCTTTCCTTATGTGTTGACTAAAATCAGATTCCAAAAGTGTTTTTTGTGTTTGCCATTGTTTCTGTCTTTCTGAAGGGATCTCCCCTTTTAATCCCATTATTTCAACACCTGTTGGACAATGCATGAGTGATAATGAGCTAATTGATTAAATGCAATTAATGAATACATTGCCACCTCTTGTTTTGTGTCGTCTGTGTGTCTGTGTTTCTGCCATTTCACATTGGAACAGCTCATTCACCTTCCTTGTCTTCTCTCCGCCCTCCCTTTTAGGTAAGTTAAAGAGCTGCACCTGAGCCAGCCACTGATTGATGCAGCACCACAGTCAAATAGTGGAGTGGAGTAGGGGAACAGCAAACAGCCA
This sequence comes from Rhinoderma darwinii, assembly GCF_050947455.1. Lineage (NCBI taxonomy): Eukaryota > Metazoa > Chordata > Amphibia > Anura > Rhinodermatidae > Rhinoderma > Rhinoderma darwinii. The sequence goes on from NC_134691.1 coordinate 231,217,555, forward strand.
TTAAAGCCGCCCGCCCGCCCGCCACAATGGACCTACCTGTGTACACTAGATGGATGTGATGGAATGTACTGTCGTCCCTACATTTCAAGAAGGAGTAAGAATTGCAGTTGCAACAAAGCCTTGCTTGCCTACAAAGAGAGCAGCAATTTGGATTTGTTACTATGTTACCTAGAAGAATAACAAACTGTGCAAGGATGGAGGTTGTAGGAGCAAGGAGAAGTTGTCTGTAAAGTTGGTGGATGCTTATTTTCCATTTTGCAGTCCCTTGTCTCCCTCTTGTGGCCTCCTGGAGGCAACTAGCTGTGCAAAAAAAGACAGCCTGGCGGCCGGCTGTTGCAGTGTTGCCCTCTCAGGCAACACTGAGTGACTGACTGAGCCGCACCGTCTTATATAAAGTTCAGACGGAACTTTGCACGTGTCATAGTGGAGCCCTGAGGAGCCAGAGCCAGCTTTCTGACATCATAATGGGGCCTCAGAGATAAAAGCCTGGGCCCAGGCAGTGTTGGTCACTGCTGCTCAGCAGGCAGCACTGGACTGGACTGGATTACAGCTGATACAAGGTGTGAAGGAACAAGGGGTGGCTGTGGGCATGCACTTGCTGCCGCTGCCAGTGTTTGTCTGCATGGCAGCAGGGCATTTGGGCGTTGCCAGGAAGGCGTTTTTATGTAGATTCCTCCTCTTTCAGCACTGCATTGTGGTGCAAGCAAAAGAAGCAAATCCTGTCTGGCTTCCTCTCCGGCCTTTATTCACCTCCCGTGTAGCTGTGAGTGTGTGAGCCTGCAGGGCCCCATGGAATTGCCTAGAAGTAGGCTGAATCGCTGCAAGGGCTGAACAGCAGTATCGGGCAGGCTCGGGCAACGCGCGGCCCGTTCGGGTTATCGCTTCTCGGCCTTTTGGCTAAGATCAAGTGTAGTATCTGTTCTTATCAGTTTAATATCTGATACGTCCCCTATCTGGGGACCATATATTAAATGGATTTTTAGAACAGGGAGATGGAAATAGAGCTTGCTCTGTCCACTCCACGCATTGACCTGGTATTGCAGTATTTCCAGGACCGGTGCACCCTTTCCTTATGTGTTGACTAAAATCAGATTCCAAAAGTGTTTTTTGTGTTTGCCATTGTTTCTGTCTTTCTGAAGGGATCTCCCCTTTTAATCCCATTATTTCAACACCTGTTGGACAATGCATGAGTGATAATGAGCTAATTGATTAAATGCAATTAATGAATACATTGCCACCTCTTGTTTTGTGTCGTCTGTGTGTCTGTGTTTCCGGCATTTCACATTGGAACAGCTCATTCACCTTCCTTGTCTTCTCTCCGCCCTCCCTTTTAGGTAAGTTAAAGAGCTGCACCTGAGCCAGCCACTGATTGAGGCAGCACCACAGTCAAATAGTGGAGTGGAGTAGGGGAACAGCAAACAGCCATTAAAGCCGCCCGCCCGCCCGCCCGCCACAATGGACCTACCTGTGTACACTAGATGGATGTGATGGAATGTACTGTCGTCCCTACATTTCAAGAAGGAGTAAGAATTGCAGTTGCAACAAAGCCTTGCTTGCCTACAAAGAGAGCAGCAATTTGGATTTGTTACTATGTTACCTAGAAGAATAACAAACTGTGCAAGGATGGAGGTTGTAGGAGCAAGGAGAAGTTGTCTGTAAAGTTGGTGGATGCTTATTTTCCATTTTGCAGTCCCTTGTCTCCCTCTTGTGGCCTCCTGGAGGCAACTAGCTGTGCAAAAAAAGACAGCCTGGCGGCCGGCTGTTGCAGTGTTGCCCTCTCAGGCAACACTGAGTGACTGACTGAGCCGCACCGTCTTATATAAAGTTCAGACGGAACTTTGCACGTGTCATAGTGGAGCCCTGAGGAGCCAGAGCCAGCTTTCTGACATCATAATGGGGCCTCAGAGATAAAAGCCTGGGCCCAGGCAGTGTTGGTCAGTGCTGCTCAGCAGGCAGCACTGGACTGGACTGGATTACAGCTGATACAAGGTGTGAAGGAACAAGGGGTGGCTGTGGGCATGCACTTGCTGCCGCTGCCAGTGTTTATCTGCATGGCAGCAGGACATTTGGGCGTTGCCAGGAAGGCGTTTTTATGTAGATTCCTCCTCTTTCAGCACTGCATTGTGGTGCAAGCAAAAGAAGCAAATCCTGTCTGGCTTCCTCTCCGGCCTTTATTCACCTCCCGTGTAGCTGTGAGTGTGTGAGCCTGCAGGGCCCCATGGAATTGCCTAGAAGTAGGCTGAATCGCTGCAAGGGCTGAACAGCAGTATCGGGCAACGCGCGGCCCGTTCGGGTTATCGCTTCTCGGCCTTTTGGCTAAGATCAAGTGTAGTATCTGTTCTTATCAGTTTAATATCTGATACGTCCCCTATCTGGGGACCATATATTAAATGGATTTTTAGAACAGGGAGATGGAAATAGAGCTTGCTCTGTCCACTCCACACATTGACCTGGTATTGCAGTATTTCCAGGACCGGTGCACCCTTTCCTTATGTGTTGACTAAAATCAGATTCCAAAAGTGTTTTTTGTGTTTGCCATTGTTTCTGTCTTTCTGAAGGGATCTCCCCTTTTAATCCCATTATTTCAACACCTGTTGGACAATGCATGAGTGATAATGAGCTAATTGATTAAATGCAATTAATGAATACATTGCCACCTCTTGTTTTGTGTCGTCTGTGTGTCTGTGTTTCTGCCATTTCACATTGGAACAGCTCATTCACCTTCCTTGTCTTCTCTCCGCCCTCCCTTTTAGGTAAGTTAAAGAGCTGCACCTGAGCCAGCCACTGATTGATGCAGCACCACAGTCAAATAGTGGAGTGGAGTAGGGGAACAGCAAACAGCCATTAAAGCCGCCCGCCCGCCCGCCACAATGGACCTACCTGTGTACACTAGATGAATGTGATGGAATGTACTGTCGTCCCTACATTTCAAGAAGGAGTAAGAATTGCAGTTGCAACAAAGCCTGGCTTGCCTACAAAGAGAGCAGCAATTTGGATTTGTTACTATGTTACCTAGAAGAATAACAAACTGTGCAAGGATGGAGGTTGTAGGAGCAAGGAGAAGTTGTCTGTAAAGTTGGTGGATGCTTATTTTCCATTTTGCAGTCCCTTGTCTCCCTCTTGTGGCCTCCTGGAGGCAACTAGCTGTGCAAAAAAAGACAGCCTGGCGGCCGGCTGTTGCAGTGTTGCCCTCTCAGGCAACACTGAGTGACTGACTGAGCCGCACCGTCTTATATAAAGTTCAGACGGAACTTTGCACGTGTCATAGTGGAGCCCTGAGGAGCCAGAGCCAGCTTTCTGACATCATAATGGGGCCTCAGAGATAAAAGCCTGGGCCCAGGCAGTGTTGGTCACTGCTGCTCAGCAGGCAGCACTGGACTGGACTGGATTACAGCTGATACAAGGTGTGAAGGAACAAGGGGTGGCTGTGGGCATGCACTTGCTGCCGCTGCCAGTGTTTGTCTGCATGGCAGCAGGGCATTTGGGCGTTGCCAGGAAGGCGTTTTTATGTAGATTCCTCCTCTTTCAGCACTGCATTGTGGTGCAAGCAAAAGAAGCAAATCCTGTCTGGCTTCCTCTCCGGCCTTTATTCACCTCCCGTGTAGCTGTGAGTGTGTGAGCCTGCAGGGCCCCATGGAATTGCCTAGAAGTAGGCTGAATCGCTGCAAGGGCTGAACAGCAGTATCGGGCAGGCTCGGGCAACGCGCGGCCCGTTCGGGTTATCGCTTCTCGGCCTTTTGGCTAAGATCAAGTGTAGTATCTGTTCTTATCAGTTTAATATCTGATACGTCCCCTATCTGGGGACCATATATTAAATGGATTTTTAGAACAGGGAGATGGAAATAGAGCTTGCTCTGTCCACTCCACGCATTGACCTGGTATTGCAGTATTTCCAGGACCGGTGCACCCTTTCCTTATGTGTTGACTAAAATCAGATTCCAAAAGTGTTTTTTGTGTTTGCCATTGTTTCTGTCTTTCTGAAGGGATCTCCCCTTTTAATCCCATTATTTCAACACCTGTTGGACAATGCATGAGTGATAATGAGCTAATTGATTAAATGCAATTAATGAATACATTGCCACCTCTTGTTTTGTGTCGTCTGTGTGTCTGTGTTTCCGGCATTTCACATTGGAACAGCTCATTCACCTTCCTTGTCTTCTCTCCGCCCTCCCTTTTAGGTAAGTTAAAGAGCTGCACCTGAGCCAGCCACTGATTGAGGCAGCACCACAGTCAAATAGTGGAGTGGAGTAGGGGAACAGCAAACAGCCATTAAAGCCGCCCGCCCGCCCGCCCGCCACAATGGACCTACCTGTGTACACTAGATGGATGTGATGGAATGTACTGTCGTCCCTACATTTCAAGAAGGAGTAAGAATTGCAGTTGCAACAAAGCCTTGCTTGCCTACAAAGAGAGCAGCAATTTGGATTTGTTACTATGTTACCTAGAAGAATAACAAACTGTGCAAGGATGGAGGTTGTAGGAGCAAGGAGAAGTTGTCTGTAAAGTTGGTGGATGCTTATTTTCCATTTTGCAGTCCCTTGTCTCCCTCTTGTGGCCTCCTGGAGGCAACTAGCTGTGCAAAAAAAGACAGCCTGGCGGCCGGCTGTTGCAGTGTTGCCCTCTCAGGCAACACTGAGTGACTGACTGAGCCGCACCGTCTTATATAAAGTTCAGACGGAACTTTGCACGTGTCATAGTGGAGCCCTGAGGAGCCAGAGCCAGCTTTCTGACATCATAATGGGGCCTCAGAGATAAAAGCCTGGGCCCAGGCAGTGTTGGTCAGTGCTGCTCAGCAGGCAGCACTGGACTGGACTGGATTACAGCTGATACAAGGTGTGAAGGAACAAGGGGTGGCTGTGGGCATGCACTTGCTGCCGCTGCCAGTGTTTATCTGCATGGCAGCAGGACATTTGGGCGTTGCCAGGAAGGCGTTTTTATGTAGATTCCTCCTCTTTCAGCACTGCATTGTGGTGCAAGCAAAAGAAGCAAATCCTGTCTGGCTTCCTCTCCGGCCTTTATTCACCTCCCGTGTAGCTGTGAGTGTGTGAGCCTGCAGGGCCCCATGGAATTGCCTAGAAGTAGGCTGAATCGCTGCAAGGGCTGAACAGCAGTATCGGGCAACGCGCGGCCCGTTCGGGTTATCGCTTCTCGGCCTTTTGGCTAAGATCAAGTGTAGTATCTGTTCTTATCAGTTTAATATCTGATACGTCCCCTATCTGGGGACCATATATTAAATGGATTTTTAGAACAGGGAGATGGAAATAGAGCTTGCTCTGTCCACTCCACGCATTGACCTGGTATTGCAGTATTTCCAGGACCGGTGCACCCTTTCCTTATGTGTTGACTAAAATCAGATTCCAAAAGTGTTTTTTGTGTTTGCCATTGTTTCTGTCTTTCTGAAGGGATCTCCCCTTTTAATCCCATTATTTCAACACCTGTTGGACAATGCATGAGTGATAATGAGCTAATTGATTAAATGCAATTAATGAATACATTGCCACCTCTTGTTTTGTGTCGTCTGTGTGTCTGTGTTTCCGGCATTTCACATTGGAACAGCTCATTCACCTTCCTTGTCTTCTCTCCGCCCTCCCTTTTAGGTAAGTTAAAGAGCTGCACCTGAGCCAGCCACTGATTGATGCAGCACCACAGTCAAATAGTGGAGTGGAGTAGGGGAACAGCAAACAGCCATTAAAGCCGCCCGCCCGCCACAATGGACCTACCTGTGTACACTAGATGGATGTGATGGAATGTACTGTCGTCCCTACATTTCAAGAAGGAGTAAGAATTGCAGTTGCAACAAAGCCTTGCTTGCCTACAAAGAGAGCAGCAATTTGGATTTGTTACTATGTTACCTAGAAGAATAACAAACTGTGCAAGGATGGAGGTTGTAGGAGCAAGGAGAAGTTGTCTGTAAAGTTGGTGGATGCTTATTTTCCATTTTGCAGTCCCTTGTCTCCCTCTTGTGGCCTCCTGGAGGCAACTAGCTGTGCAAAAAAAGACAGCCTGGCGGCCGGCTGTTGCAGTGTTGCCCTCTCAGGCAACACTGAGTGACTGACTGAGCCGCACCGTCTTATATAAAGTTCAGACGGAACTTTGCACGTGTCATAATGGAGCCCTGAGGAGCCAGAGCCAGCTTTCTGACATCATAATGGGGCCTCAGAGATAAAAGCCTGGGCCCAGGCAGTGTTGGTCAGTGCTGCTCAGCAGGCAGCACTGGACTGGACTGGATTACAGCTGATACAAGGTGTGAAGGAACAAGGGGTGGCTGTGGGCATGCACTTGCTGCCGCTGCCAGTGTTTATCTGCATGGCAGCAGGGCATTTGGGCGTTGCCAGGAAGGCGTTTTTATGTAGATTCCTCCTCTTTCAGCACTGCATTGTGGTGCAAGCAAAAGAAGCAAATCCTGTCTGGCTTCCTCTCCGGCCTTTATTCACCTCCCGTGTAGCTGTGAGTGTGTGAGCCTGCAGGGCCCCATGAAATTGCATAGAAGTAGGCTGAATCGCTGCAAGGGCTGAACAGCAGTATCGGGCAGGCTCGGGCAACGCGCGGCCCGTTCGGGTTATCGCTTCTCGGCCTTTTGGCTAAGATCAAGTGTAGTATCTGTTCTTATCAGTTTAATATCTGATACGTCCCCTATCTGGGGACCATATATTAAATGGATTTTTAGAACAGGGAGATGGAAATAGAGCTTGCTCTGTCCACTCCACGCATTGACCTGGTATTGCAGTATTTCCAGGACCGGTGCACCCTTTCCTTATGTGTTGACTAAAATCAGATTCCAAAAGTGTTTTTTGTGTTTGCCATTGTTTCTGTCTTTCTGAAGGGATCTCCCCTTTTAATCCCATTATTTCAACACCTGTTGGACAATGCATGAGTGATAATGAGCTAATTGATTAAATGCAATTAATGAATACATTGCCACCTCTTGTTTTGTGTCGTCTGTGTGTCTGTGTTTCCGGCATTTCACATTGGAACAGCTCATTCACCTTCCTTGTCTTCTCTCCGCCCTCCCTTTTAGGTAAGTTAAAGAGCTGCACCTGAGCCAGCCACTGATTGAGGCAGCACCACAGTCAAATAGTGGAGTGGAGTAGGGGAACAGCAAACAGCCATTAAAGCCGCCCGCCCGCCCGCCCGCCACAATGGACCTACCTGTGTACACTAGATGGATGTGATGGAATGTACTGTCGTCCCTACATTTCAAGAAGGAGTAAGAATTGCAGTTGCAACAAAGCCTTGCTTGCCTACAAAGAGAGCAGCAATTTGGATTTGTTACTGTGTTACCTAGAAGAATAACAAACTGTGCAAGGATGGAGGTTGTAGGAGCAAGGAGAAGTTGTCTGTAAAGTTGGTGGATGCTTATTTTCCATTTTGCAGTCCCTTGTCTCCCTCTTGTGGCCTCCTGGAGGCAACTAGCTGTGCAAAAAAAGACAGCCTGGCGGCCGGCTGTTGCAGTGTTGCCCTCTCAGGCAACACTGAGTGACTGACTGAGCCGCACCGTCTTATATAAAGTTCAGACGGAACTTTGCACGTGTCATAGTGGAGCCCTGAGGAGCCAGAGCCAGCTTTCTGACATCATAATGGGGCCTCAGAGATAAAAGCCTGGGCCCAGGCAGTGTTGGTCAGTGCTGCTGAGCAGGCAGCACTGGACTGGACTGGATTACAGCTGATACAAGGTGTGAAGGAACAAGGGGTGGCTGTGGGCATGCACTTGCTGCCGCTGCCAGTGTTTATCTGCATGGCATCAGGACATTTGGGCGTTGCCAGGAAGGCGTTTTTATGTAGATTCCTCCTCTTTCAGCACTGCATTGTGGTGCAAGCAAAAGAAGCAAATCCTGTCTGGCTTCCTCTCCGGCCTTTATTCACCTCCCGTGTAGCTGTGAGTGTGTGAGCCTGCAGGGCCCCATGGAATTGCCTAGAAGTAGGCTGAATCGCTGCAAGGGCTGAACAGCAGTATCGGGCAACGCGCGGCCCGTTCGGGTTATCGCTTCTCGGCCTTTTGGCTAAGATCAAGTGTAGTATCTGTTCTTATCAGTTTAATATCTGATACGTCCCCTATCTGGGGACCATATATTAAATGGATTTTTAGAACAGGGAGATGGAAATAGAGCTTGCTCTGTCCACTCCACGCATTGACCTGGTATTGCAGTATTTCCAGGACCGGTGCACCCTTTCCTTATGTGTTGACTAAAATCAGATTCCAAAAGTGTTTTTTGTGTTTGCCATTGTTTCTGTCTTTCTGAAGGGATCTCCCCTTTTAATCCCATTATTTCAACACCTGTTGGACAATGCATGAGTGATAATGAGCTAATTGATTAAATGCAATTAATGAATACATTGCCACCTCTTGTTTTGTGTCGTCTGTGTGTCTGTGTTTCCGGCATTTCACATTGGAACAGCTCATTCACCTTCCTTGTCTTCTCTCCGCCCTCCCTTTTAGGTAAGTTAAAGAGCTGCACCTGAGCCAGCCACTGATTGATGCAGCACCACAGTCAAATAGTGGAGTGGAGTAGGGGAACAGCAAACAGCCATTAAAGCCGCCCGCCCGCCACAATGGACCTACCTGTGTACACTAGATGGATGTGATGGAATGTACTGTCGTCCCTACATTTCAAGAAGGAGTAAGAATTGCAGTTGCAACAAAGCCTTGCTTGCCTACAAAGAGAGCAGCAATTTGGATTTGTTACTATGTTACCTAGAAGAATAACAAACTGTGCAAGGATGGAGGTTGTAGGAGCAAGGAGAAGTTGTCTGTAAAGTTGGTGGATGCTTATTTTCCATTTTGCAGTCCCTTGTCTCCCTCTTGTGGCCTCCTGGAGGCAACTAGCTGTGCAAAAAAAGACAGCCTGGCGGCCGGCTGTTGCAGTGTTGCCCTCTCAGGCAACACTGAGTGACTGACTGAGCCGCACCGTCTTATATAAAGTTCAGACGGAACTTTGCACGTGTCATAATGGAGCCCTGAGGAGCCAGAGCCAGCTTTCTGACATCATAATGGGGCCTCAGAGATAAAAGCCTGGGCCCAGGCAGTGTTGGTCAGTGCTGCTCAGCAGGCAGCACTGGACTGGACTGGATTACAGCTGATACAAGGTGTGAAGGAACAAGGGGTGGCTGTGGGCATGCACTTGCTGCCGCTGCCAGTGTTTATCTGCATGGCAGCAGGGCATTTGGGCGTTGCCAGGAAGGCGTTGTTATGTAGATTCCTCCTCTTTCAGCACTGCATTGTGGTGCAAGCAAAAGAAGCAAATCCTGTCTGGCTTCCTCTCCGGCCTTTATTCACCTCCCGTGTAGCTGTGAGTGTGTGAGCCTGCAGGGCCCCATGGAATTGCCTAGAAGTAGGCTGAATCGCTGCAAGGGCTGAACAGCAGTATCGGGCAGGCTCGGGCAACGCGCGGCCCGTTCGGGTTATCGCTTCTCGGCCTTTTGGCTAAGATCAAGTGTAGTATCTGTTCTTATCAGTTTAATATCTGATACGTCCCCTATCTGGGGACCATATATTAAATGGATTTTTAGAACAGGGAGATGGAAATAGAGCTTGCTCTGTCCACTCCACGCATTGACCTGGTATTGCAGTATTTCCAGGACCGGTGCACCCTTTCCTTATGTGTTGACTAAAATCAGATTCCAAAAGTGTTTTTTGTGTTTGCCATTGTTTCTGTCTTTCTGAAGGGATCTCCCCTTTTAATCCCATTATTTCAACACCTGTTGGACAATGCATGAGTGATAATGAGCTAATTGATTAAATGCAATTAATGAATACATTGCCACCTCTTGTTTTGTGTCGTCTGTGTGTCTGTGTTTCCGGCATTTCACATTGGAACAGCTCATTGACCTTCCTTGTCTTCTCTCCGCCCTCCCTTTTAGGTAAGTTAAAGAGCTGCACCTGAGCCAGCCACTGATTGATGCAGCACCACAGTCAAATAGTGGAGTGGAGTAGGGGAACAGCAAACAGCCATTAAAGCCGCCCGCCCGCCCGCCACAATGGACCTACCTGTGTACACTAGATGGATGTGATGGAATGTACTGTCGTCCCTACATTTCAAGAAGGAGTAAGAATTGCAGTTGCAACAAAGCCTTGCTTGCCTACAAAGAGAGCAGCAATTTGGATTTGTTACTATGTTACCTAGAAGAATAACAAACTGTGCAAGGATGGAGGTTGTAGGAGCAAGGAGAAGTTGTCTGTAAAGTTGGTGGATGCTTATTTTCCATTTTGCAGTCCCTTGTCTCCCTCTTGTGGCCTCCTGGAGGCAACTAGCTGTGCAAAAAAAGACAGCCTGGCGGCCGGCTGTTGCAGTGTTGCCCTCTCAGGCAACACTGAGTGACTGACTGAGCCGCACCGTCTTATATAAAGTTCAGACGGAACTTTGCACGTGTCATAGTGGAGCCCTGAGGAGCCAGAGCCAGCTTTCTGACATCATAATGGGGCCTCAGAGATAAAAGCCTGGGCCCAGGCAGTGTTGGTCAGTGCTGCTCAGCAGGCAGCACTGGACTGGACTGGATTACAGCTGATACAAGGTGTGAAGGAACAAGGGGTGGCTGTGGGCATGCACTTGCTGCCGCTGCCAGTGTTTATCTGCATGGCAGCAGGGCATTTGGGCGTTGCCAGGAAGGCGTTTTTATGTAGATTCCTCCTCTTTCAGCACTGCATTGTGGTGCAAGCAAAAGAAGCAAATCCTGTCTGGCTTCCTCTCCGGCCTTTATTCACCTCCCGTGTAGCTGTGAGTGTGTGAGCCTGCAGGGCCCCATGGAATTGCCTAGAAGTAGGCTGAATCGCTGCAAGGGCTGAACAGCAGTATCGGGCAGGCTCGGGCAACGCGCGGCCCGTTCGGGTTATCGCTTCTCGGCCTTTTGGCTAAGATCAAGTGTAGTATCTGTTCTTATCAGTTTAATATCTGATACGTCCCTGTCGCTGCAGAATTTAGTATGTCAGTTAACTTCGGACATTTTCTGCATTTGTCTATGAGTTTCAAATTGATGATCTTCTCTCTCCTGGAGGTTCAGAGAGTGGCCGGCCAGAGACACAATGACACGCATGGGTTGGTGTTCAAAACAGTCTCTGCCATGGGGGGCAGATGCATCTTTATTTATAATGAAGTGAGAGAGAAGGTGTTACCCTCATGCTTACACATATACATACCACATATGGTAAAATACAGAGTTCCAAGCTTATCTTAATATATATATTTAGTTTAAATGGATTGCAAGTGTTTTTGGGTTTTGTCATGTCAGCCCTTGTATCAGCTGATTACAAGGTCATTAGGTCATGTGGCCGAAGCCTTAGAATAGAATACTCATCCCCCCTGTAGGCTGTTGTTAGCAGATCTTTGAGCTTTAGTGACAACTCAACTGTCCATTTAAAGCAATATATGTTCACACAAATAAAGATAATTAAAATATTTTTGACAATTCCCTTCTTTTGAACATAAAATTGCTTAGCCATGTATTCGAATATTCGTTCGAGATTACGTTCTGGCTAGATCCCCTAGACCAAGGCATCTTATTTTGCACTAAATGTGCAGTTTCTGTAGACACAGCTATACCACAGATAACAGAGAATGCAGCATTAACCCCTTACTAGCCAAAACTTATGAGCTACAACGTCAAAATGTCACCATGTGCTCCTGTCAATCAATGACAAAACCTCTTCACATGTTTTTTTTTTCCCACAATGGATATCTGAGACCTCCTGCTCTTGTAAGTAACACACATTAGTTCTATTAGTCTAACACGGTTACTATAGATTAACAATAAATCTTGTTAGACATTCCATGCAATTATTAAAATGACTGTTAAATAAACCAAAAAGGAAAAAGATTTACAGTAAAGTTTAAAATGTCTTGGAAAACTCCTATAACGAGAGGAAATTTCATTAGTGACAATTTAGGACAGATAATATACAGTATATTCCAACAAGCAGATCTGGATAGAAATCCATAAGAATCTTCACTTTATCAATCTCACTTCTTCTACTATCCGGGTCATTACACTTATAATTATCCTATTGGCTTTAACTCTATTTCCAGCCAATTCCTAATCCACGTGTCTCTATCTCTCTATCAATAATCCCTGAACATTTCACCCAATGTTTCCTTTTTAGGAAGTGAAGAGTTAATCGATTCCTTTATGAATTCTGATGACGCCTTTCTCTCAATGTATGGCTAATAACTGATCGCCTGTCACCCCGGGAAACCTCTTGTCTCTGTAAACCTTTGGGTTATAAAACTGTACATAGAATAATTATATGTTGGCACATTATTTTCTACTGGAATGTCTCTATCTATAGAATTAGACGCTGGTCAATTCTTACTGACAACTGACAACTGTGCTTCCATGTGTTTTTTTTTTTTTTCCTATTTCTGGTGCATTCAATCACTTCTATCTGTTCTCTGCAACTCTGTTTATTAATCCAGGGCCCATCATCTATCAAGAAATCATCCCTTCTAGTATAACTGAAAACTACCTGCTTGGGCATTCCCGTGTTTTGTTTTGTTTTTTTTGTTTTTTTTAATTTTTTTTTTCCTCCAGGTGCATTTACTGCCCCTTCCCCACATTGCTTTTTAACAATATCTGCTGCTGTTTTACCACACCCTGTACCTTGGGTGTTATGCCCCAATTCCCGGCTGGCCAGCACTTTACCTCGGGCATACTTCGATCCAGATTTCCCCATGCCCTCTGCTAAATCCCAGACTTACTAATGTAGCCAACCTTATCTTGACTTTTTCTCAATGGCTTTTGCTGTGTGATGTCACGCTGCAGCAAGTTATCAGAGTCAAGACAAACCTGGCCACATCCGTACTAACTCTTCAGTCTATTTTCCTGGCCTACTTAACCCTTCAGCCTACATTTAGTCTGTCATGGGGGTTCCCTATGCACTTCTGCTGATCAGTAGGGCAACCGCGTATATCTGATCGGTTTCCTAAACAGCAGCCAATTAACTCGCAAGTCCCTCAGTATACTATACTTTATGTTGTATTTAAAGGGATGGGTGTGATTTATAACTATTTTACTGTCTCAGGGGCCCGTGGATATTCTATAAACTTTCTAGTTTCAGAGATGTTACTTAATAATCAGCAACTCATTCAGATTGATCATTCGAGGATTAGCCCGCATACGTACTCTTACTTCCGGCCAGGTGCGCCTCCTATGGGTCACAGTCTGGATACGCGAAAGTCCTAACAATCACTTGGGCGGGGATGGTTACCCGTCACTTCTGCAAGGATCAATTTGCAACCTGATCTTAATACATACACAACCCAGGGGCCGGAGGGAACACTTCGGACAGGCCGTTTAGTGTTATCTCGGTATTTGGTTGTTTCTGTATGTTTTGGGATCAGAAAACAAACGCTCCCTTATCTCAGCCTCTCACAGATACACTCACAGATTCGTGTCCACTCACACACCTATTCCTATAATTCATACATACAACTCATAGACAAATGGTGTTCATGGTTCCCAAATAGTCAAAAGAGACAATACCTGGACAGCAGCTAAAACAAGAAAGAAGTGCACAGTAAGAATAACAGTTCTTACTCACCGGTTTTGTGTGCAGTTCTCCGTTATCTTAGCCGTCATCCACCTTCGATTGTCGCCTTCGATCTGTGTTGAGAATCCCGGACAAGAGCCCCCAAGTAATGTCGCTGCAGAATTTAGTATGTCAGTTAACTTCGGACATTTTCTGCATTTGTCTATGAGTTTCAGATTGATGATCTTCTCTCTCCTGGAGGTTCAGAGAGTGGCCGGCCAGAGACACAATGACACGCATGGGTTGGTGTTCAAAACAGTCTCTGCCATGGGGGGCAGATGCATCTTTATTTATAATGAAGTGAGAGAGAAGGTGTTACCCTCATGCTTACACATATACATACCACATATGGTAAAATACAGAGTTCCAAGCTTATCTTAATATATATATTTAGTTTAAATGGATTGCAAGTGTTTTTGGGTTTTGTCATGTCAGCCCTTGTATCAGCTGATTACAAGGTCATTAGGTCATGTGGCCGAAGCCTTAGAATAGAATACTCATCCCCCCTGTAGGCTGTTGTTAGCAGATCTTTGAGCTTTAGTGACAACTCAACTGTCCATTTAAAGCAATATATGTTCACACAAATAAAGATAATTAAAATATTTTTGACAATTCCCTTCTTTTGAACATAAAATTGCTTAGCCATGTATTCGAATATTCGTTCGAGATTACGTTCTGGCTAGATCCCCTAGACCAGGGCATTTTTTTAATGCCATTCACCGCGAAACGAATACTCAGGATACGTGTCTAGCAATAGGTGAGTGCACAGCGTTACATACTGTACACACCTGAAGATTTAGGGAATTACAGGTTTCACAATTCGGGCAAACCCATCTATCTTGGTGGTTTTCTACAGCTTGACAGATGACTTTATCAGGTATGGAAGCATTTAGTTTCACGTACACAGGTGGCTCTGAATGTTTCCTCCCTCCTCAGTTCTTAGGGGGGTGGGGGGTCTGGACCTCATGCACTTTTATATCCTGCTCTGTTTTCTTAACTGCTGATACTTTTGCAATCAAAAATGTTACAAGTTTAAACATAATATATCTCTATCTAATTAGCTGGTTGCAATCTGGCTCGGGTACATACTCCTGGTCTCCTGGGTGGCAACCACTTATATGCCTCGTACCCACATATATGACATACATGTTGGGTTGAAGTACATCCCTGGAGTGATTTAACACTCCTGCAATCCAGGAGAACAAAATTATGTCCCGTCCGGTGGGCATTCATCGATGCCACCTCTTTATTAGTTAGATTACCTCGTGTTACACCCTCTAGACCCTGCGTCATCCATTTTCTAGCTGTTTCTGAGCACTGGGAGCTGCCAGTTGCTCTTATCCCCAGACTATACATATATTGTCTCTCTTCCCTCACAGCTGGTGAGGTTTACAGCATCAAACAACATGTCATTTTTATTAACCTGACCTCTGTTTACACATCACACACTGTCATTGGGGTAACATCCAATCATGGACGGCCGTATTCCTGGCCTGAGATCTGTTTTCCACAGCACTTCCCTCTTTGAATATCTTACACGGGTAAACAGACGGAACCAATGCCCACGCTGCTATTACAAGAGGAACAACTCCAGGAGTGTAAGAGTTAAGCGCTAGGGAAAAGAGATGGGACCGCAAGGCCAAGGCAATAACCTCATCTATCTTCACATATGGCATCGTTTCTGAATGGATACATATACAATAATCCAGCAATGTAGTCAATACTGATATCACTTGATGTTTGATAAACTTGTAATTAAACTCTTCTTCTAGCTCATCATTTAGACAATAGGTAATGTAGAGATGACAGAAGATGGTGGTCAGCTGGAGCTTGACGAGACTCATAGTTCATCATCGTGATTGAGGACCTGTCAGCAGTGACCGGCGTGTCCAAGTTCTTTCCTTCCAATTTAACGGATGTGGAAGTTGTGAGCAGGACTTGGTACGGAGCGTCAGTGCGGCTCTAGTGCTTTACGGTGTCTCTTTAAACAGGCCAAGTTCCCAGCTGTAAACAATGTCCTCCTTTCGCTTAGGTTCTAGAATGGAATCATAAACATATTTATACATCTGCGTGAGCTGTTTCTTCAGAGCTCCCACATAATGGGTGAGGTCAGAGGGCAATAGGCAGGCACTCAGTCCATGGTTTATGGGTTTCAGACATGACCTTCTGGATTTTTAACTTTAAAGTCCCATTCCATCTTTCTACCTTCCCATTGCTCTTGGGATACAGGGTGTGAAAAGCAGCTCTATACCCAGGACCTGCAGGATGTCTTGGAGTTCCTCTCCAGTAAAGTGAATTCCTCTATCACTTTCTATTGTCTCAGGGACCCCATATCTACATACCACTTCTGAGAACCATCTTTTACTTTTGCTGTGGCCCACGTTACTGGCCACGCCTCAGGCCACCCAGAGAACAGATCTACACGGACCGGTACATGTTCATACTGTCCCACCTTTGGTAACTGAGTCAATCTGCAGTCGCTGATATGGGTAGTCTGCCTTTATCAAATGCCTTTTTGCAAACCGCACAGTTTTGCCTATGTTATGGCAGACACATATCCTGCACCTCTGGACAAATCTGGCAACAGCACTTGCTGAAACCCCGGGGGTACCCATCATTTGGTCACCATTGCACTCATTCCTTCTCTTGACACCTGCGTTGGTCCGTGCATTAGTTGGGTTATCATGGGGAAGAGGACTCTGGGTAGGCACATCCTGTTACCCACCTTCCATATTCCATCCTCCCCTTCACTGGCACCTTTTGTCTGCCAATGTCCTTTTTCCTCTTATATGGCTTGACTTTGTAGTTTACTTAATATTATCATGTCTATGGGACCAGATACTATGCTGGTCAAGAATACTACGTCCTCCTCTATGAGGGACATGAGAGCCGCAGCTTTCGCAGCCTTGTCTACTAGTCTATTTCCCCTTGCTTCGGGGGTAGTTTGCATTTTAGTAAGAGCTGGCACTTTACGTATATTTACCTGCTTTGGCAGTGTCAGAGCCTCAAACAGTTCTCCCACTCTCTCAACATTATGGGTTTACCCGTGGATCCAGCAAAATCTCTGCTCCTCCAGATTAGGCCATAATCATGTGCAATACCAAAAGCATATCTAGAGTCAGTATATATATATTTGTGGTTTTACCTTCAGCCCGTCTACACACCTCAGCGAGTACCTTCACCTCCACCTCCTGTGCTGACACGGAGGATGGGAGTGGTTGTTACTTTCTTACCTCTGTTTCAGTAGTGACAGTATATACCCAGTCTTGTAGCCTCCTTCATGGTGGTACCTGGAACCATCTACAAAAGAAACTCAAAAGCTGGATTAGATATTGGATCCCCTGTTACATGTTCTAATGTTTTTATCTCTGTTGTCATTCAAGACAATTATGTTGATGATCTGGGTACTGGGGAATCAAATGTGCTGAGAAATCAACTTCCCACCAGGCTGGAAATTCACTGTCTACTATTTCCTGCGACTTATCCCATTCCCTCTCAAGTCCCCCATTGACCATATATCCGTCTCTTCCTCCTTTGTTGAACCCTGCGGAAGCAATGTAGTAGGGTTTAACACTGTACATCTTTGTATGGTTAGGTTAGATGGGGTAAGGAGACTTGTCTTATACTTTGTAGACATGTGCTTAGTGTGTGCTTGATGAAGAATCTCACTAACAGCATGGGGCACCCTGAGAACTAGAGGCTAATCTTAGCACTGTGTCTGTTGTCTTGTCTTTGAGTAGAGCAGCTGCTGCTAGTACACAGATACAAGACGGAAGGTACAAAGTTGGGAGAGGGGCTTATTATAAGGACATACACATTTCTTCAGTACCTCGGCCTCCAAATACTGTCTTATCTGGTTATCAATACTTTTCAACTGTGGGAGGTTTAGAGGGCACTACTTCAACTGAGGTTTGGGGATGTTTGCAAACAATTTTAAGTCACAGGGGCCACAGACATACGTCCTACATCTGTTTACCCTGCGCCGAGAAGGAGGACAGGACCGCCCTCAATATTTCCTGAGGTGTGAGGTCCTCCTCTCAGTGCAATCCCCATAGAGTGCAGCACACATAAAATTTTGCATATCATCAGTAACTTCAATCTGTCCATCAGCCTTATATTGGATGACAACCTGAATTGTTGCAAGGAGGTCAGAAACTATAAGATTGACTGGACAGGAATCTGACACCATAAACGTGACAACAGCTCCTGTGAATGCTGTCATCTTATTTGCATTTTCATTTCATAAAATATATTCCCAATATGTTACTGTGTGTGTGTGTGTGTGTGTGTGTGTGTGTGTGTGTGTGTGTGTGTGTGTGTGTGTGTGTGTGTGTGTGTGTGTGTGTGTGTCATGTGCATATGTAATGTATATACCATCATTCGACAGAAAGGATACTCTTATAAATTATTAAGAGGTTTGCAAAATATTTGTTTCCTTAATTAGTATATGTCAATTATTAAATAAACCAATCCATTAACACAAATGATGAAACATATCGTGCACTATATGCGTCATCATATGCCAATAGAAACTTTTTAATATCAAATAATCATAAACTAAAATGTAACAATGACATATAAAAATCTTTCTTGTCTTGTCACTTCTCATGTGGTGATTTCAAATAAACCATTTCCCTTTAAAAATAGTTCAGCACACACCAGTCACTCACACACCAGTCACTCACACACCAGTCACTCACACACCAGTCACTCACACACCAGTCACTCACACACCAGTCACTCACACACCAGTCACTCACAATACCAGCTGTTCCCAGACACTCTCAGTACTGAGAATCCAATCTCACACATTATATACCTTTTGTGTGTGACCTTATGTAAAACAAGTATATAACTAGAGTGACTGTGTATAAACTCCTATTCTTGGATTCTTCATCCAATGAACTATAATCATTTAGTAATGCGAATCATATAAAATTTAAATATGATTGTGAATTTTTTTTTTTCCATTGTGGTCGACACATAAAACACATATAACGTAACATATAACATATGAACATAAAACATATAATACTCAATCCTGTATTCTTATTAGGCTTTTTTCCTCTTAATCTTTAAGTTACAGTTCTTATTTTGCACTAAATGTGCAGTTTCTGTAGACACAGCTATACCACAGATAACAGAGAATGCAGCATTAACCCCTTACTAGCCAAAACTTATGAGCTACAACGTCAAAATGTCACCATGTGCTCCTGTCAATCAATGACAAAACCTCTTCACATGTTTTTTTTTTCCCACAATGGATATCTGAGACCTCCTGCTCTTGTAAGTAACACACATTAGTTCTATTAGTCTAACACGGTTACTATAGATTAACAATAAATCTTGTTAGACATTCCATGCAATTATTAAAATGACTGTTAAATAAACCAAAAAGGAAAAAGATTTACAGTAAAGTTTAAAATGTCTTGGAAAACTCCTATAACGAGAGGAAATTTCATTAGTGACAATTTAGGACAGATAATATACAGTATATTCCAACAAGCAGATCTGGATAGAAATCCATAAGAATCTTCACTTTATCAATCTCACTTCTTCTACTATCCGGGTCATTACACTTATAATTATCCTATTGGCTTTAACTCTATTTCCAGCCAATTCCTAATCCACGTGTCTCTATCTCTCTATCAATAATCCCTGAACATTTCACCCAATGTTTCCTTTTTAGGAAGTGAAGAGTTAATCGATTCCTTTATGAATTCTGATGACGCCTTTCTCTCAATGTATGGCTAATAACTGATCGCCTGTCACCCCGGGAAACCTCTTGTCTCTGTAAACCTTTGGGTTATAAAACTGTACATAGAATAATTATATGTTGGCACATTATTTTCTACTGGAATGTCTCTATCTATAGAATTAGACGCTGGTCAATTCTTACTGACAACTGACAACTGTGCTTCCATGTGTTTTTTTTTTTTTCCTATTTCTGGTGCATTCAATCACTTCTATCTGTTCTCTGCAACTCTGTTTATTAATCCAGGGCCCATCATCTATCAAGAAATCATCCCTTCTAGTATAACTGAAAACTACCTGCTTGGGCATTCCCGTGTTTTGTTTTGTTTTTTTTGTTTTTTTTAATTTTTTTTTTCCTCCAGGTGCATTTACTGCCCCTTCCCCACATTGCTTTTTAACAATATCTGCTGCTGTTTTACCACACCCTGTACCTTGGGTGTTATGCCCCAATTCCCGGCTGGCCAGCACTTTACCTCGGGCATACTTCGATCCAGATTTCCCCATGCCCTCTGCTAAATCCCAGACTTACTAATGTAGCCAACCTTATCTTGACTTTTTCTCAATGGCTTTTGCTGTGTGATGTCACGCTGCAGCAAGTTATCAGAGTCAAGACAAACCTGGCCACATCCGTACTAACTCTTCAGTCTATTTTCCTGGCCTACTTAACCCTTCAGCCTACATTTAGTCTGTCATGGGGGTTCCCTATGCACTTCTGCTGATCAGTAGGGCAACCGCGTATATCTGATCGGTTTCCTAAACAGCAGCCAATTAACTCGCAAGTCCCTCAGTATACTATACTTTATGTTGTATTTAAAGGGATGGGTGTGATTTATAACTATTTTACTGTCTCAGGGGCCCGTGGATATTCTATAAACTTTCTAGTTTCAGAGATGTTACTTAATAATCAGCAACTCATTCAGATTGATCATTCGAGGATTAGCCCGCATACGTACTCTTACTTCCGGCCAGGTGCGCCTCCTATGGGTCACAGTCTGGATACGCGAAAGTCCTAACAATCACTTGGGCGGGGATGGTTACCCGTCACTTCTGCAAGGATCAATTTGCAACCTGATCTTAATACATACACAACCCAGGGGCCGGAGGGAACACTTCGGACAGGCCGTTTAGTGTTATCTCGGTATTTGGTTGTTTCTGTATGTTTTGGGATCAGAAAACAAACGCTCCCTTATCTCAGCCTCTCACAGATACACTCACAGATTCGTGTCCACTCACACACCTATTCCTATAATTCATACATACAACTCATAGACAAATGGTGTTCATGGTTCCCAAATAGTCAAAAGAGACAATACCTGGACAGCAGCTAAAACAAGAAAGAAGTGCACAGTAAGAATAACAGTTCTTACTCACCGGTTTTGTGTGCAGTTCTCCGTTATCTTAGCCGTCATCCACCTTCGATTGTCGCCTTCGATCTGTGTTGAGAATCCCGGACAAGAGCCCCCAAGTAATGTCGCTGCAGAATTTAGTATGTCAGTTAACTTCGGACATTTTCTGCATTTGTCTATGAGTTTCAGATTGATGATCTTCTCTCTCCTGGAGGTTCAGAGAGTGGCCGGCCAGAGACACAATGACACGCATGGGTTGGTGTTCAAAACAGTCTCTGCCATGGGGGGAAGATGCATCTTTATTTATAATGAAGTGAGAGAGAAGGTGTTACCCTCATGCTTACACATATACATACCACATATGGTAAAATACAGAGTTCCAAGCTTATCTTAATATATATATTTAGTTTAAATGGATTGCAAGTGTTTTTGGGTTTTGTCATGTCAGCCCTTGTATCAGCTGATTACAAGGTCATTAGGTCATGTGGCCGAAGCCTTAGAATAGAATACTCATCCCCCCTGTAGGCTGTTGTTAGCAGATCTTTGAGCTTTAGTGACAACTCAACTGTCCATTTAAAGCAATATATGTTCACACAAATAAAGATAATTAAAATATTTTTGACAGTCCCCTATCTGGGGACCATATATTAAATGTATTTTTAGAACAGGGAGATGGAAATAGAGCTTGCTCTGTCCACTCCACGCATTGACCTGGTATTGCAGTATTTCCAGGACCGGTGCACCCTTTCCTTATGTGTTGACTAAAATCAGATTCCAAAAGTGTTTTTTGTGTTTGCCATTGTTTCTGTCTTTCTGAAGGGATCTCCCCTTTTAATCCCATTATTTCAACACCTCTTGGACAATGCATGAGTGATAATGAGCTAATTGATTAAATGCAATTAATGAATACATTGCCACCTCTTGTTTTGTGTCGTCTGTGTGTCTGTGTTTCCGGCATTTCACATTGGAACAGCTCATTCACCTTCCTTGTCTTCTCTCCGCCCTCCCTTTTAGGTAAGTTAAAGAGCTGCACCTGAGCCAGCCACTGATTGATGCAGCACCACAGTCAAATAGTGGAGTGGAGTAGGGGAACAGCAAACAGCCATTAAAGCCGCCCGCCCGCCCGCCCGCCACAATGGACCTACCTGTGTACACTAGATGGATGTGATGGAATGTACTGTCGTCCCTACATTTCAAGAAGGAGTAAGAATTGCAGTTGCAACAAAGCCTTGCTTGCCTACAAAGAGAGCAGCAATTTGGATTTGTTACTATGTTACCTAGAAGAATAACAAACTGTGCAAGGATGGAGGTTGTAGGAGCAAGGAGAAGTTGTCTGTAAAGTTGGTGGATGCTTATTTTCCATTTTGCAGTCCCTTGTCTCCCTCTTGTGGCCTCCTGGAGGCAACTAGCTGTGCAAAAAAAGACAGCCTGGCGGCCGGCTGTTGCAGTGTTGCCCTCTCAGGCAACACTGAGTGACTGACTGAGCCGCACCGTCTTATATAAAGTTCAGACGGAACTTTGCACGTGTCATAGTGGAGCCCTGAGGAGCCAGAGCCAGCTTTCTGACATCATAATGGGGCCTCAGAGATAAAAGCCTGGGCCCAGGCAGTGTTGGTCAGTGCTGCTCAGCAGGCAGCACTGGACTGGACTGGATTACAGCTGATACAAGGTGTGAAGGAACAAGGGGTGGCTGTGGGCATGCACTTGCTGCCGCTGCCAGTGTTTATCTGCATGGCAGCAGGGCATTTGGGCGTTGCCAGGAAGGCGTTTTTTATGTAGATTCCTCCTCTTTCAGCACTGCATTGTGGTGCAAGCAAAAGAAGCAAATCCTGTCTGGCTTCCTCTCCGGCCTTTATTCACCTCCCGTGTAGCTGTGAGTGTGTGAGCCTGCAGGGCCCCATGGAATTGCCTAGAAGTAGGCTGAATCGCTGCAAGGGCTGAACAGCAGTATCGGGCAGGCTCGGGCAACGCGCGGCCCGTTCGGGTTATCGCTTCTCGGCCTTTTGGCTAAGATCAAGTGTAGTATCTGTTCTTATCAGTTTAATATCTGATACGTCCCCTATCTGGGGACCATATATTAAATGTATTTTTAGAACAGGGAGATGGAAATAGAGCTTGCTCTGTCCACTCCACGCATTGACCTGGTATTGCAGTATTTCCAGGACCGGTGCACCCTTTCCTTATGTGTTGACTAAAATCAGATTCCAAAAGTGTTTTTTGTGTTTGCCATTGTTTCTGTCTTTCTGAAGGGATCTCCCCTTTTAATCCCATTATTTCAACACCTCTTGGACAATGCATGAGTGATAATGAGCTAATTGATTAAATGCAATTAATGAATACATTGCCACCTCTTGTTTTGTGTCGTCTGTGTGTCTGTGTTTCCGGCATTTCACATTGGAACAGCTCATTCACCTTCCTTGTCTTCTCTCCGCCCTCCCTTTTAGGTAAGTTAAAGAGCTGCACCTGAGCCAGCCACTGATTGATGCAGCACCACAGTCAAATAGTGGAGTGGAGTAGGGGAACAGCAAACAGCCATTAAAGCCGCCCGCCCGCCCGCCACAATGGACCTACCTGTGTACACTAGATGGATGTGATGGAATGTACTGTCGTCCCTACATTTCAAGAAGGAGTAAGAATTGCAGTTGCAACAAAGCCTTGCTTGCCTACAAAGAGAGCAGCAATTTGGATTTGTTACTATGTTACCTAGAAGAATAACAAACTGTGCAAGGATGGAGGTTGTAGGAGCAAGGAGAAGTTGTCTGTAAAGTTGGTGGATGCTTATTTTCCATTTTGCAGTCCCTTGTCTCCCTCTTGTGGCCTCCTGGAGGCAACTAGCTGTGCAAAAAAAGACAGCCTGGCGGCCGGCTGTTGCAGTGTTGCCCTCTCAGGCAACACTGAGTGACTGACTGAGCCGCACCGTCTTATATAAAGTTCAGACGGAACTTTGCACGTGTCATAGTGGAGCCCTGAGGAGCCAGAGCCAGCTTTCTGACATCATAATGGGGCCTCAGAGATAAAAGCCTGGGCCCAGGCAGTGTTGGTCAGTGCTGCTCAGCAGGCAGCACTGGACTGGACTGGATTACAGCTGATACAAGGTGTGAAGGAACAAGGGGTGGCTGTGGGCATGCACTTGCTGCCGCTGCCAGTGTTTATCTGCATGGCAGCAGGGCATTTGGGCGTTGCCAGGAAGGCGTTTTTATGTAGATTCCTCCTCTTTCAGCACTGCATTGTGGTGCAAGCAAAAGAAGCAAATCCTGTCTGGCTTCCTCTCCGGCCTTTATTCACCTCCCGTGTAGCTGTGAGTGTGTGAGCCTGCAGGGCCCCATGGAATTGCCTAGAAGTAGGCTGAATCGCTGCAAGGGCTGAACAGCAGTATCGGGCAGGCTCGGGCAACGCGCGGCCCGTTCGGGTTATCGCTTCTC
This sequence comes from Rhinoderma darwinii, assembly GCF_050947455.1. Lineage (NCBI taxonomy): Eukaryota > Metazoa > Chordata > Amphibia > Anura > Rhinodermatidae > Rhinoderma > Rhinoderma darwinii. The sequence goes on from NC_134691.1 coordinate 231,241,593, forward strand.
GGCCTTTTGGCTAAGATCAAGTGTAGTATCTGTTCTTATCAGTTTAATATCTGATACGTCCCCTATCTGGGGACCATATATTAAATGGATTTTTAGAACAGGGAGATGGAAATAGAGCTTGCTCTGTCCACTCCACGCATTGACCTGGTATTGCAGTATTTCCAGGACCGGTGCACCCTTTCCTTATGTGTTGACTAAAATCAGATTCCAAAAGTGTTTTTTGTGTTTGCCATTGTTTCTGTCTTTCTGAAGGGATCTCCCCTTTTAATCCCATTATTTCAACACCTCTTGGACAATGCATGAGTGATAATGAGCTAATTGATTAAATGCAATTAATGAATGCATTGCCACCTCTTGTTTTGTGTCGTCTGTGTGTCTGTGTTTCCGGCATTTCACATTGGAACAGCTCATTCACCTTCCTTGTCTTCTCTCCGCCCTCCCTTTTAGGTAAGTTAAAGAGCTGCACCTGAGCCAGCCACTGATTGATGCAGCACCACAGTCAAATAGTGGAGTAGGGGAACAGCAAACAGCCATTAAAGCCGCCCGCCCGCCCGCCACAATGGACCTACCTGTGTACACTAGATGGATGTGATGGAATGTACTGTCGTCCCTACATTTAGAGAAGGAGTAAGAATTGCAGTTGCAACAAAGCCTTGCTTGCCTACAAAGAGAGCAGCAATTTGGATTTGTTACTATGTTACCTAGAAGAATAACAACCTGTGCAAGGATGGAGGTTGTAGGAGCAAGGAGAAGTTGTCTGTAAAGTTGGTGGATGCTTATTTTCCATTTTGCAGTCCCTTGTCTCCCTCTTGTGGCCTCCTGGAGGCAACTAGCTGTGCAAAAAAAGACAGCCTGGCGGCCGGCTGTTGCAGTGTTGCCCTCTCAGGCAACACTGAGTGACTGACTGAGCCGCACCGTCTTATATAAAGTTCAGACGGAACTTTGCACGTGTCATAGTGGAGCCCTGAGGAGCCAGAGCCAGCTTTCTGACATCATAATGGGGCCTCAGAGATAAAAGCCTGGGCCCAGGCAGTGTTGGTCAGTGCTGCTCAGCAGGCAGCACTGGACTGGACTGGATTACAGCTGATACAAGGTGTGAAGGAACAAGGGGTGGCTGTGGGCATGCACTTGCTGCCGCTGCCAGTGTTTATCTGCATGGCAGCAGGGCATTTGGGCGTTGCCAGGAAGGCGTTTTTATGTAGATTCCTCCTCTTTCAGCACTGCATTGTGGTGCAAGCAAAAGAAGCAAATCCTGTCTGGCTTCCTCTCCGGCCTTTATTCACCTCCCGTGTAGCTGTGAGTGTGTGAGCCTGCAGGGCCCCATGGAATTGCCTAGAAGTAGGCTGAATCGCTGCAAGGGCTGAACAGCAGTATCGGGCAGGCTCGGGCAACGCGCGGCCCGTTCGGGTTATCGCTTCTCGGCCTTTTGGCAAGATCAGGTGTAGTATTTCTGCATCTGGTTTTGTTGGGAGGTGTCCGGGGTACCCTGCTCCTTGGCCTTGGGGGATCGTCTCTTTTCACAGAGAGACTTCACCCCCTTGCTGCTATTTGGGGAGTGGGCTTAGCCCCCGGACAACGAGTTGCGATCGCGCCTTACCCAAGAGGTCAACCGGCCTTGAGGCGTTTTTCTAAGAGCGTTCCGAGGGCGTTTATCGGGCTTCGTAGGTGTCTGGGGTACCCTAATCCTTGGCCTTGGGGGAGGGTTCCACTTAATTGTGGAATCTGAGCCCTTGCTGCTATAAGGGACAGGCTTAGCCCCCAGGCACTGAAAATGCCATTTACATTTGGATTTGCATCCGGGGACACCCGGTTGCGCCAGTCCGTCCGCATCGAGGTGGAAGAAGGCCATCGCCAGCGGAAGAACCTTCGCTTCATTGTGGAGGTGATTCTGCTGGACTTCCTGGGGCTCAAGCGGGCGGACATCCTGTGTCTCAACGACCAGGAAAGCCGCGGTCGGTACACCGTATCCTTTACGGCCGCGGCATGTTGCGACAACATGCACAAAAGATTGTCTGATGCGGACCAGAGTGAGGAGCGGCTAAATGGACTGAACTTTTTATTCCTCTACGGGGAGGAAGAAGTCCCGCTCGTGATGTGCATGTTCAGTCCATTTGTCTCAGAGTGTGACATTGAAACCTTCCTCAGTCGTTACTGCAGGGAGGTCCGCTTCTCACATAAAATCTTGAACACCCAGAGCTTCTGGAATGGCAAAAGAAAATATTGGGTGAAGTTCCGCCAGGATCCCAATGGCATTGGAGGCTTACATCACCCACCCCAGAACTTTGCCATTGGGAAGAATCGAGGATTCCTATTTTACCCCCAGATGCCAATAGCCTGCCGGAACTGCTTGAGATATGGCCACACCAGAGAACATTGTGACCGGCCCCATGTGGTGCAGTGTAACAGGTGTGGCCAGGTTGGACACGTAGCGGCAAAATGCAGTTCCGAGGTGTTGTGCAATCTGTGCGGCATGACTGGGCATGCTTTTAAAGATTGCCCCCGCAGAGCGAAATCTGGGCCACCCAGACCAGGGCCAGAGCGGCAGTTTGCAACATGTGCAGACGCCGCTGGTAATGCCCCAAAACGAGCATTGACGACTGAGGGGTCCAGGCCAAAGTCCTTCACAGCTCCATCGGGGGGCCCACCGATGTCAGCCTCGAGGGACGGCCATAGGGATTCCACCGGGTCCAGGCAGAGCAGGAGGAATTCTGACTCTGCTGGACATAAGTTGACCGGCACCTCTGCAAACAGGTCCTCTGCTCCGCCTGCAGTGGACCCTGTTGAGGCAGTGGTTAGCGACAGGCGTCGTGGCTCCGTAGGTTCTGCAGTAGGACCTGACGCCTGTCCCAAGAGTGTGGGCATGGAGCGGAGACACTCTGTGTCAGACGAGGGCTCCATTAAGAAAACCCTAAAATATGCTGGATTGGAGCCTCGTTTTGACCATTTCCGGTCAACGGGGGGGTCGGAGCAAAGTTCCTCCACTGCGGTTGTGGAGGGGCTTGCGATGAAGGCTCCCCGTAAGCAGGCAAAGGTTGCCAAGAGTGATGGGACCTCACAGGCCCCTGTGCAGCTGCCCAGGAAGGACATCAGCGATATCTTCAGCCAGGGGCCAGAGATGGGTGAGAGCGACTTCGAGGAGATGGATAGGAGCCATTCTGCAAAGAGACAGCGAGAGGAAGAGGAGTCCGGAGTTCGGAGGAAAGCTGCCTATCGGAGTTCGGATGAGAGCAGTGTGGGGGTTGGAGCCGCCCACGTATCTGGCTCTGACCCTACCAACATCCAAGATTTATTGACCCCTCAAAAAGGGGGTCCAGACTCGCAGCTGATCTCCGAGTACGACTCTTCTGGTTCGGACCCTGACCTCAACTAAGACTATGTTGGTTCCTATCAAAGTCGCCTCACTAAATGTGAGGTCCCTAAAGAGCCCTGTCCGCAGGACTGCTTTATTTTCATTTTTAGAGACTGTGGACTTTGACCTTGCCTGCTTCAAGAATGTGGAATCCCTAATGACTTGGAATATCAAGATTTAAAGATGGACTGGAAACTAGGCCCCTCAGTCTGGTCTGGTGGAAATGACTGTCGCTCTGCGGGGGTTGGATTGCTCTGCCGAGGTCGTTTTATCTCCATCCAAACAGTGACTGAAATCATGCCCGGCAGAGCTATTTTAATACATTTGCTTTTTAATGGAATTTTAATTCGTGTTTTAAACGTTTATGCCCCTCCTACCAAACAGGAGAGGGCAGAACTATTAGAGATTTTACCATTGTTTTGTGTTGGGTCTACCCCCCTGCTGGTGGGTGGTGATTTTAACTGTGTGCGAGATGGAGAACACCGGCAGGGTGGGGATTTTAATCGAAAAATTGACCGTACTTCTTACCTGCTCAAGAATTTTATTGGTGATTTTAAATTGAAAGATTGCTGGAGGGAACTCTTGCCTGCGGACCCAGGCCCCACCTGGTCCAATGGAAGAGTGAGCTCCAGAATTGATTTTATTTTCACTTCTAATAGTTTTATTCCCAAAAAATGTTTGCTTTTAACAAATATTTTATCTGATCACAAGCTCCTTTCAGTGCACCTGGAGCTAGAGGGAGAGCAAAAAGCTTGTAGGGGTCCCTGGAGACTAAACACCACACTCCTGGAGGACCCCATCATTAAAGAGGAGTTTGTGCGGACCTACCAGTGTTGGCAGTCCCATAGAGCGCCCAGTCAGCCTATGCTACACTGGTGGGAGGGCATTAAACCCAAAATCAGAGCTTTTTTTATTCGAGCAGGTAAGAAGAAAGCAAAAGAGAGAAAACAATGGTTTTATGTTCTTAATAAACGTTTACATGTACTTTTTAAATTGAAGGAGATTGGTATGGATGTTGATGATGATATCTTAAATCTTAAAGCTGAAATAAAACATGCCATAGAAGAGAAAGGGAAACAAATAATTTTTAATTCACATGTAAAGCACCTCGAGGATGGCGAGAAGTGTTCCCGGTTCTTCTTCAAAAAGGTAATGGATAAACGAGATGTCATTTTAAACCTTGAAGGAGAAACCACTATGGTCGGCATTTTAAATTCTGCTTTTAATTTCTACCAATCTCTTTTTAACAAGAAAAATATTGATCCTTCCTTTTTAGAACATGTTCTTAATTCCCTTGATGCCAAGCTAGATATTTTAGACCAGGAAGTTTTATCCCGTAATATTACCTTGGAGGAACTTTTATTTGCTTTTAAAAGTTTTTCTAATGGGAAAGCTCCTGGGGAAGATGGTCTGCCCATCGAATTTTATCATGCTTTTTGGGAAATTTTAAAGAATGACATGTTTTTATTGTATAAGGAAGTTTTTATTACTGAAGAGCTGCCCCCTTCCTGGAGGAGGGGGATTGTGTCCTTAATTTTTAAAAAAGGTGAGAGGGACCAGTTAAAAAACTGGCGCCCTATTACTCTTTTAAACGTTGATTGTAAAATTTTAGCTAAACTAATAACAATCCGTTTTAAACCTTTTATTCATAAATTAATCCATCCAAACCAGGTATGTGGGGTACCTGGGAGGTCAATTACTGAGTCCCTGAATATTTTACGTGACATCATTTGGTATTTTAAAGAAAGGGGTCAAAGCCTTGCTATTTTATCCTTAGATTTCGAGAAGGCTTTTGACCGGGTCTCCCATGAATATCTTTTTATGGTTCTTAAAAAGATGGCTGTTCCTGAAATTATTTTAACACGTATTAAGCTTTTATATCGATCCTGTTTTAGCCAAATTTCTATCAACGGATTTTTAACTAAAGGTGTTCCTCTTTTATCAGGGGTGAAACAGGGGTGCCCGTTGTCTCCGCTCCTTTTTATTTGTGCCATAGAACCTCTGTTCACCCTAATAAGAGATGATAAAGTCATCAGAGGCGTGCCCATACCTGGAGGAAGGGGGAACCAGGTAAAAATCCTAGGCTATATGGATGACGCCACCGTCCTATGCCCAGACGCCGCTTCTATGAGACGGGCATTGAGGAACACCGGCTTTTTTTGTGAAGCCTCTGGTTTTAAATTAAACGTTGATAAGTGTGACTGTTTTTATACTGGTGTATGGGATTCCTCTGTGACACCAGGAGTTAACATGCAGCAGGATCAGATAAAAATTTTAGGAATTGTTTTTAATCAAGAAAACGATGGGAGACCCAATTGGGATTCAGTAATTGCCAAAATGGAAAAAAAGGTTTTAATGTGGAATTTGAGAAATCTCACCATGGAGGGAAAAGTTTTAATAATTAAATCTGTTTTATTACCCATAATGCTTTATGTAGCTATGGTTTTCCCTCCAACAATTTTATATATTAAAAAAGTGACCAGGATCTGTTTTATGTTTTTATGGGGTTCCAAAATGGAAAAACTAAAACGTGATTTTATGTACAGATGTAAGGACAATGGCGGGAGAGATGTTCCTAACCTTTTTAACTTCTTTTACATTAAATACTTTTGCTTCTGTTTTAAAATGTATAATTCTGATGGTATTTTTAGCTACTTTTTAAAGTACGCTACGGGCATGATTTTTAAACGATGGTTTCGTGTCCCTTTGAATTCTCCTGTGCTTCTGTGTCCCCCAAAACAATATGCGGTGCTCGAAAAAACTGTCAGGCTCCTAGGTCTCCAAGAATTGGAGCCTGACATATTGGGGGACCAGAAAAAAGTGTCACTCTCCTGTAGGCGGCAGGAGGATACACTGGCAGTTTCAAATTTCTCACAGGCAAGGTCCAAGGTGGTGTGGCGGAACGTTTTCGGGAAATTTATGGCAAATGTGCACAAGGACCTTGCCTGGGCAATCGTTCACCAGTGCCTCCCTACTCGTGAATTCCAGCATAGGCGAGGACTGGTGGCGAGAGCCAAGTGCCCGAGAGACAGGTGTGGTGACGACGAGACGGTAATGCACCTGTTTTGGAACTGCCCATATGCACAGGAGGTTTGGAGGAAGGTAGGCCCATTGCTGAAATGGGCCTGCGGTCTTAAAGATCTTAAATTTGAATACGTGTTTTATGGTCTTTTTAACTGCCCAAGTTTTAAACAGCAAATGGTCTGTTGGATCATTTTAAACTGTTTTAAGAATGCCATCTGGAAGGTTAGGAACATTCTGCTTTTTAAACATGATTTTATTGACGTTAAAAATTGTGTGAAATATGCCCTAAGTGAAATGTATATTTATTATCTTAGGGACAAAAAGCAGCTAGGGGTAAAAGAAGCAACATCCATGTGGTGTTTGCAAATGTGGAATACCATAACATTGTAAATAAAAATGGTTTTATTCTTTTATGTCTTTTATGCCCTGTATAAATTTTATCCTGCTATTGTTCTGTACTTTTATTATAACATCTGTATTACTGGTCTTATTATTATTACTTTTGTATTCATTTAAATGTATGAATATTCATGTATTATGCTGTTGATTTTATCTTGTGGTTTCAATTTTAAAAAAAGTCTGTAAAATATATTATTTTTGCCAATAAAAAACTTTGTTGAAACCTTATCTGTTCTTATCAGTTTAATATCTGATACGTCCCCTATCTGGGGACCATATATTAAATGTATTTTTAGAACAGGGAGATGGAAATAGAGCTTGCTCTGTCCACTCCACGCATTGACCTGGTATTGCAGTATTTCCAGGACCGGTGCACCCTTTCCTTATGTGTTGACTAAAATCAGATTCCAAAAGTGTTTTTTGTGTTTGCCATTGTTTCTGTCTTTCTGAAGGGATCTCCCCTTTTAATCCCATTATTTCAACACCTGTTGGACAATGCATGAGTGATAATGAGCTAATTGATTAAATGCAATTAATGAATACATTGCCACCTCTTGTTTTGTGTCGTCTGTGTGTCTGTGTTTCCGGCATTTCACATTGGAACAGCTCATTCACCTTCCTTGTCTTCTCTCCGCCCTCCCTTTTAGGTAAGTTAAAGAGCTGCACCTGAGCCAGCCACTGATTGATGCAGCACCACAGTCAAATAGTGGAGTGGAGTAGGGGAACAGCAAACAGCCATTAAAGCCGCCCGCCCGCCCGCCCGCCACAATGGACCTACCTGTGTACACTAGATGGATGTGATGGAATGTACTGTCGTCCCTACATTTCAAGAAGGAGTAAGAATTGCAGTTGCAACAAAGCCTTGCTTGCCTACAAAGAGAGCAGCAATTTGGATTTGTTACTATGTTACCTAGAAGAATAACAAACTGTGCAAGGATGGAGGTTGTAGGAGCAAGGAGAAGTTGTCTGTAAAGTTGGTGGATGCTTATTTTCCATTTTGCAGTCCCTTGTCTCCCTCTTGTGGCCTCCTGGAGGCAACTAGCTGTGCAAAAAAAGACAGCCTGGCGGCCGGCTGTTGCAGTGTTGCCCTCTCAGGCAACACTGAGTGACTGACTGAGCCGCACCGTCTTATATAAAGTTCAGACGGAACTTTGCACGTGTCATAGTGGAGCCCTGAGGAGCCAGAGCCAGCTTTCTGACATCATAATGGGGCCTCAGAGATAAAAGCCTGGGCCCAGGCAGTGTTGGTCAGTGCTGCTCAGCAGGCAGCACTGGACTGGACTGGATTACAGCTGATACAAGGTGTGAAGGAACAAGGGGTGGCTGTGGGCATGCACTTGCTGCCGCTGCCAGTGTTTATCTGCATGGCAGCAGGGCATTTGGGCGTTGCCAGGAAGGCGTTTTTATGTAGATTCCTCCTCTTTCAGCACTGCATTGTGGTGCAAGCAAAAGAAGCAAATCCTGTCTGGCTTCCTCTCCGGCCTTTATTCACCTCCCGTGTAGCTGTGAGTGTGTGAGCCTGCAGGGCCCCATGGAATTGCCTAGAAGTAGGCTGAATCGCTGCAAGGGCTGAACAGCAGTATCGGGCAGGCTCGGGCAACGCGCGGCCCGTTCGGGTTATCGCTTCTCGGCCTTTTGGCTAAGATCAAGTGTAGTATCTGTTCTTATCAGTTTAATATCTGATACGTCCCCTATCTGGGGACCATATATTAAATGGATTTTTAGAACAGGGAGATGGAAATAGAGCTTGCTCTGTCCACTCCACGCATTGACCTGGTATTGCAGTATTTCCAGGACCGGTGCACCCTTTCCTTATGTGTTGACTAAAATCAGATTCCAAAAGTGTTTTTTGTGTTTGCCATTGTTTCTGTCTTTCTGAAGGGATCTCCCCTTTTAATCCCATTATTTCAACACCTCTTGGACAATGCATGAGTGATAATGAGCTAATTGATTAAATGCAATTAATGAATACATTGCCACCTCTTGTTTTGTGTCGTCTGTGTGTCTGTGTTTCCGGCATTTCACATTGGAACAGCTCATTCACCTTCCTTGTCTTCTCTCCGCCCTCCCTTTTAGGTAAGTTAAAGAGCTGCACCTGAGCCAGCCACTGATTGATGCAGCACCACAGTCAAATAGTGGAGTAGGGGAACAGCAAACAGCCATTAAAGCCGCCCGCCCGCCCGCCACAATGGACCTACCTGTGTACACTAGATGGATGTGATGGAATGTACTGTCGTCCCTACATTTCAAGAAGGAGTAAGAATTGCAGTTGCAACAAAGCCTTGCTTGCCTACAAAGAGAGCAGCAATTTGGATTTGTTACTATGTTACCTAGAAGAATAACAAACTGTGCAAGGATGGAGGTTGTAGGAGCAAGGAGAAGTTGTCTGTAAAGTTGGTGGATGCTTATTTTCCATTTTGCAGTCCCTTGTCTCCCTCTTGTGGCCTCCTGGAGGCAACTAGCTGTGCAAAAAAAGACAGCCTGGCGGCCGGCTGTTGCAGTGTTGCCCTCTCAGGCAACACTGAGTGACTGACTGAGCCGCACCGTCTTATATAAAGTTCAGACGGAACTTTGCACGTGTCATAGTGGAGCCCTGAGGAGCCAGAGCCAGCTTTCTGACATCATAATGGGGCCTCAGAGATAAAAGCCTGGGCCCAGGCAGTGTTGGTCAGTGCTGCTCAGCAGGCAGCACTGGACTGGACTGGATTACAGCTGATACAAGGTGTGAAGGAACAAGGGGTGGCTGTGGGCATGCACTTGCTGCCGCTGCCAGTGTTTATCTGCATGGCAGCAGGGCATTTGGGCGTTGCCAGGAAGGCGTTTTTATGTAGATTCCTCCTCTTTCAGCACTGCATTGTGGTGCAAGCAAAAGAAGCAAATCCTGTCTGGCTTCCTCTCCGGCCTTTATTCACCTCCCGTGTAGCTGTGAGTGTGTGAGCCTGCAGGGCCCCATGGAATTGCCTAGAAGTAGGCTGAATCGCTGCAAGGGCTGAACAGCAGTATCGGGCAGGCTCGGGCAACGCGCGGCCCGTTCGGGTTATCGCTTCTCGGCCTTTTGGCTAAGATCAAGTGTAGTATCTGTTCTTATCAGTTTAATATCTGATACGTCCCCTATCTGGGGACCATATATTAAATGTATTTTTAGAACAGGGAGATGGAAATAGAGCTTGCTCTGTCCACTCCACGCATTGACCTGGTATTGCAGTATTTCCAGGACCGGTGCACCCTTTCCTTATGTGTTGACTAAAATCAGATTCCAAAAGTGTTTTTTGTGTTTGCCATTGTTTCTGTCTTTCTGAAGGGATCTCCCCTTTTAATCCCATTATTTCAACACCTCTTGGACAATGCATGAGTGATAATGAGCTAATTGATTAAATGCAATTAATGAATACATTGCCACCTCTTGTTTTGTGTCGTCTGTGTGTCTGTGTTTCCGGCATTTCACATTGGAACAGCTCATTCACCTTCCTTGTCTTCTCTCCGCCCTCCCTTTTAGGTAAGTTAAAGAGCTGCACCTGAGCCAGCCACTGATTGATGCAGCACCACAGTCAAATAGTGGAGTGGAGTAGGGGAACAGCAAACAGCCATTAAAGCCGCCCGCCCGCCCGCCCGCCACAATGGACCTACCTGTGTACACTAGATGGATGTGATGGAATGTACTGTCGTCCCTACATTTCAAGAAGGAGTAAGAATTGCAGTTGCAACAAAGCCTTGCTTGCCTACAAAGAGAGCAGCAATTTGGATTTGTTACTATGTTACCTAGAAGAATAACAAACTGTGCAAGGATGGAGGTTGTAGGAGCAAGGAGAAGTTGTCTGTAAAGTTGGTGGATGCTTATTTTCCATTTTGCAGTCCCTTGTCTCCCTCTTGTGGCCTCCTGGAGGCAACTAGCTGTGCAAAAAAAGACAGCCTGGCGGCCGGCTGTTGCAGTGTTGCCCTCTCAGGCAACACTGAGTGACTGACTGAGCCGCACCGTCTTATATAAAGTTCAGACGGAACTTTGCACGTGTCATAGTGGAGCCCTGAGGAGCCAGAGCCAGCTTTCTGACATCATAATGGGGCCTCAGAGATAAAAGCCTGGGCCCAGGCAGTGTTGGTCAGTGCTGCTCAGCAGGCAGCACTGGACTGGACTGGATTACAGCTGATACAAGGTGTGAAGGAACAAGGGGTGGCTGTGGGCATGCACTTGCTGCCGCTGCCAGTGTTTATCTGCATGGCAGCAGGGCATTTGGGCGTTGCCAGGAAGGCGTTTTTATGTAGATTCCTCCTCTTTCAGCACTGCATTGTGGTGCAAGCAAAAGAAGCAAATCCTGTCTGGCTTCCTCTCCGGCCTTTATTCACCTCCCGTGTAGCTGTGAGTGTGTGAGCCTGCAGGGCCCCATGGAATTGCCTAGAAGTAGGCTGAATCGCTGCAAGGGCTGAACAGCAGTATCGGGCAGGCTCGGGCAACGCGCGGCCCGTTCGGGTTATCGCTTCTCGGCCTTTTGGCTAAGATCAAGTGTAGTATCTGTTCTTATCAGTTTAATATCTGATACGTCCCCTATCTGGGGACCATATATTAAATGTATTTTTAGAACAGGGAGATGGAAATAGAGCTTGCTCTGTCCACTCCACGCATTGACCTGGTATTGCAGTATTTCCAGGACCGGTGCACCCTTTCCTTATGTGTTGACTAAAATCAGATTCCAAAAGTGTTTTTTGTGTTTGCCATTGTTTCTGTCTTTCTGAAGGGATCTCCCCTTTTAATCCCATTATTTCAACACATGTTGGACAATGCATGAGTGATAATGAGCTAATTGATTAAATGCAATTAATGAATACATTGCCACCTCTTGTTTTGTGTCGTCTGTGTGTCTGTGTTTCCGGCATTTCACATTGGAACAGCTCATTCACCTTCCTTGTCTTCTCTCCGCCCTCCCTTTTAGGTAAGTTAAAGAGCTGCACGTGAGCCAGCCACTGATTGATGCAGCACCACAGTCAAATAGTGGAGTAGGGGAACAGCAAACAGCCATTAAAGCCGCCCGCCCGCCCGCCACAATGGACCTACCTGTGTACACTAGATGGATGTGATGGAATGTACTGTCGTCCCTACATTTCAAGAAGGAGTAAGAATTGCAGTTGCAACAAAGCCTTGCTTGCCTACAAAGAGAGCAGCAATTTGGATTTGTTACTATGTTACCTAGAAGAATAACAAACTGTGCAAGGATGGAGGTTGTAGGAGCAAGGAGAAGTTGTCTGTAAAGTTGGTGGATGCTTATTTTCCATTTTGCAGTCCCTTGTCTCCCTCTTGTGGCCTCCTGGAGGCAACTAGCTGTGCAAAAAAAGACAGCCTGGCGGCCGGCTGTTGCAGTGTTGCCCTCTCAGGCAACACTGAGTGACTGACTGAGCCGCACCGTCTTATATAAAGTTCAGACGGAACTTTGCACGTGTCATAGTGGAGCCCTGAGGAGCCAGAGCCAGCTTTCTGACATCATAATGGGGCCTCAGAGATAAAAGCCTGGGCCCAGGCAGTGTTGGTCAGTGCTGCTCAGCAGGCAGCACTGGACTGGACTGGATTACAGCTGATACAAGGTGTGAAGGAACAAGGGGTGGCTGTGGGCATGCACTTGCTGCCGCTGCCAGTGTTTATCTGCATGGCAGCAGGGCATTTGGGCGTTGCCAGGAAGGCGTTTTTATGTAGATTCCTCCTCTTTCAGCACTGCATTGTGGTGCAAGCAAAAGAAGCAAATCCTGTCTGGCTTCCTCTCCGGCCTTTATTCACCTCCCGTGTAGCTGTGAGTGTGTGAGCCTGCAGGGCCCCATGGAATTGCCTAGAAGTAGGCTGAATCGCTGCAAGGGCTGAACAGCAGTATCGGGCAGGCTCGGGCAACGCGCGGCCCGTTCGGGTTATGGCTTCTCGGCCTTCTGGCTGAGATCAAGTGTAGTGCTGGTTACTTGTAGTCAGTGCTGCCTGGTCTTAGTTGGGAGGTGCTCAGGTACCCTCTCTCTCGGCCTCGGGGGATCGTCCAGGTTCGCCTGGACTTCACCCCCGTGCTGCTATTTGGGAGAGAGGCTTAGTCCTGAGCAACGAGTTGCGATCCACATATCCCCCGTGTAGGCTTCGGCCGAAAAGGGGAAGCTGCGTAGACGTTGCGTCACCAACGGGTGGCGTGACTTTCCAGAAATCCCCTCACCATGGACGAAAGTCCTGGTGAGATACCGGCGTATGCCCGGATAAAGAATACAATCCGTGTTATTGTATCAGAAGAGAAGGCGACGACCTGCGGCCTGAAGTTCTTGGTGGAGACCGTGCTTGTTGGCATTTTCAACATTCAGAAGCGGGAGATATTGGCGGTACAAGACTATCCTAGGAGAAGAACATACGACATAACTTTTGTACAGAATGGAGTGTTCCAAGATCTGCTGGCGGCATACATGGTAAAAAACGATCCGAGACTGGACGGTATTGAATTTTACGAACATGTGTTGGACATCACTAAGATGATTGTGATAAAAATGTACTGCCCGTTTGCTGATTTAAAAGATGTGATGTCCTTTTTATCCCCCTATTTCAAAAGTGTTAAATGTATTGGCAAAATAATGAACGAAGTTGGAGTTTGGACGTCAAAGTGGAGATTTTTAGTAACTTGTTATAGAGATGCCAATACAGCAGGGGGGATAATGTTGCCGCCAGCACGCTTTAAATTAGGTGATATGGCAGGAGATCTTTTTTATACATTCTGTAGAAAATGTCAAAAGTACGGTCACACCAAAGAGTTCTGCGAAAGCACCTGTAGGAACTGTGGCAGCTCTGAGCACGAGGCCAAAACTTGCCCTCTGGGGAAAAGGTGTCGTTTTTGCAGCCGAGTTGGTCATCTATATGCTACTTGTCCCCACAGATCGGAACAACCCGAGGTCCGGCCGAGGCGTCCAGAGCAGCCAGCAGGCCAGATCGCCCCCGCACAAGGAGAGGAACCAAGAGGTGAAGAGGCAGATGACATGGACACCTCCAGCAGACCCCCCCAAACAGGTGACCCAAAGGAGCAAAGGCGGTTTAAGAGAAGAGCCAGTGATCAGCGGACGAAAAAGCCCCCTCAGGAAACGGAGGAGATGGGTAGTTCGGATGAAGCTGATCCGCCTGGGCCGCAGGAGATGCTGGGTCAGCCTGTACCTGAGGCAGAGGACCCGGGCGGAGCGGCAGCTAGGTCTAAGAGGCGTAGGGCGTACTCAGAGGTGGCAGCGGGGGTGCCGATGGGAGTACCTGCTAGAGCGAAAGCAGGGAAACCAGTTGACGCGCCCCCGGAAGCACCAGCTGAAGGTCTCCCCCCTTCTCGCCAGTTGGGGGAGACAAGCATAGCTGCCTCTGAGGTGACAGAAGTCCCTGAAACGGCCGCGAGTGCGTTTCCTGCCCCTATCGTAGGGGAGGAGGCTGCCATACAAAATGCTCCAGAAACCTTGCCCGTGGAGTCCATCTGGGACCCATTTTCGATAAGTGCCTCAGGTATGGCGGGGGGTCAGCTGTCTGACATGAGTTCCTCTCCAATCTCCTCAACTTATACAGTCGGTTTGAAGTCGGAGGGCGATGAGAGTTCGAGTGAGGTCTCTGGTAACGCCGAGGACTGCTGAGGCCACCTCGGGTAAGATTACATAAGACTGTCTCTTTTCCCTTTTCCTCATGGCAGAGTTAGGTGGCATTTCCTTAAATGTTAGGAGCGTGCATTCCAAGACGAGAAGAGCTGCCCTGTTTGACTATCTTTCTATTTTTTCCGCCACCGTTTTTTTCCTACAGGAATGCTGTATCCCACATCGCACGAACTACAACAAATATAAGGAAGACTGGAGACTCGGACCTTCAGTGTGGTCCGGGTCTAACGATTCCAGAGCCGCAGGTGTCGCCATTTTATTTAAAGGGAACGTTTTAATTGACAGTTTTAATGAAATTTTACCAGGTATAATTTTATTGGTCAAAGCTTTTATAGACGGTATTAGATGGCAGTTTTTAAATTTTTATGGGTCCTCGGACAAGAATGAAAGAGCTAGAATGCTAGAGATTTTACCCCTTTTTTTAAACGATTCAGAGCCACTTGTTTTAGCGGGTGATTTTAATTGTATTTTAAAGGGGGAACGCCGGTTCTCTAACTCAGTAAGCAGGAATTATGACAAAACCTCCTCATTATTAAAAGATATAGTTACTGATTTTAAACTTACTGATGTTTTTAAGAAATGTAACAGCAATTTATCTGCAGAGGCCGGCGTCACCTGGAGCAATGTGAACTGTAGCTCCAGGATCGATTTTATATTCTGCTCTTATCAAGTACTGCCTTTTAAATGTGATCTTAATCCCAATGTTTTATCTGATCATAAATTATTGTATTTTAAAGTTAAAAATGATATTGGGAAAAATACTGTCAAAAAAGCCTGGAAAATGAACGTTTCCCTTTTAGATGATCCGCAAATTTTATCTGATTTTATTACCTTTTATAAGGGCTGCAGACGGGTAAGACATCCAAATATGTCCATAGTCTCATGGTGGGAGAAAATAAAAATAAAAATAAGAGACTTTTTCATAAAAATCGGAAGGAGAAAAGCTAAAGAAAAACAGGATTTTTTTGCTAATTTGAATACCCGTCTGCAGACCCAATACAAGTTCAGAGAACAGGGTATGCAGGTGGAGGAGGAGATTATGGAGATTAGGAAGGAGATCTCCCAGTGCCTGGAGCAGAGAGGTAAGGAAATTGTCTTTCGTTCAAAAATGAAACACCTCGAGGAAAATGAGACCTGCTCCAGGTACTTTTTTAAGAAAATTAACGATAAGCATACCCTGTTAGACAATGTTGATGGAGATACAAACACTGACAATATTTTAAAAAAGGTACACAGATTTTATGCGGATCTTTTTAATATAAAACTTGTTAATGTTGATTTGATGAACGACTCATTGAAGGAGGTTGACGCTGTTTTAAATCCTGTCTCCAAAGATTTTTTATTACAGGATATTACGGAACAGGAGATTTTAGATACCATCAAGAGTTTTAAAACAGGTAAAGTCCCTGGCCCTGATGGTATACCCATAGAGTTTTATGTCACATTTTATGGAGTTTTAAAAGAGGATCTCTATTCCCTTTTTACTCAAGTTTTTAGAACAAAAGCCCTCCCGGGGTCCTGGAAGAAAGGTGAGGTATCCCTGCTTTATAAAAAGGGGGACAAAACAGATATTAAAAACTGGAGGCCTATCACCTTACTAAACGCAGACTATAAAATAATGGCCAAGATTTGCGCGAATAGGCTAAAGGCTGTTATAGAAAAAATCGTCCACTCCAACCAAGTCTGTGGGATACCTGGGAGGAGCATATGGGACAATTTAAACCTTTTAAAAGATGTTATTAGTGATACGAAGGAGAGAAAAGGTAGATTGGCGGTTTTATCTATAGATTTCGAGAAAGCCTTTGATAGAGTATCACATTTTTATCTTTTTAAGGTTTTAGAAAAGATGGGTATACCAGAAGGTTTTTTACAGTCTCTGAAGGCCTTTTATGAAAATTGCACGAGCAAGATTTTAGTAAAGGGTTTTAAGACACAGGATGTCCTTTTAAACTCCGGAGTGAAGCAGGGGTGTCCCTTGTCCCCACTACTTTTTATATGTGCGATCGAGCCTCTACTCTGCAGATTGAGGAATGACAGGCAGATATGTGGAGTCCCCCTGCCGGGCGGGGGGGGGACTAGAGGCAAAAGTAGTGGGGTACATGGATGATGTTGCGGTCCTGTGCAGGGACGCCCCGTCACTGCAAAAAGCATTACAACAGATATACCAATTTTGCTGCTCCTCCGGTTTTAAAGTCAATTTTAATAAAAGTAATATTTTAAATATTGGCAACATGATTTTACAGGACATTCCAGTCCCTGTGTCGGAGTCTGTACAGATTTTAGGGGTCTCCTTCAATGAGTCAAACAATGGTTTTATCAGTTGGGACTTGGTGGCACAAAAAGTTAATAAGAAAATTTGTTCATGGAATCTTAGAAAACTGACAATGGAGGGAAAAATTTTAATCACAAAAATGGTGATTTTACCAATTTTATTGTATCTAAGTATGGTTTTCCCTCCCCCTGATATTTTATTAAAAAAGATTACCAAGGCATGTTTTACATTTTTATGGAATTCTAGGATGGAGAAGCTCAGGAGAGAAAAAGTGATGTTGCCAAAGCTAATGGGTGGTAAAGATTTTCCAAATATAAAGGCATTTCTTTTAATCCATTTTTTTACATTGTGTCTTAATACTGTTTTTAAGGAACACTACTGGTCTTATTTTATCCGTTTTAACACTGGCTATTTTATGAGGAGGTACGGATGGTTCTCTACGGTTTTAAGCTCGCCATATGCTTTTAACCTGCCAGACCAGTATAAGATTTTAGAAAAAATAGTGAACCTTTTTAACCTAAAAGACAAAAGAATAGAAGATGTAAAAAATAGTAAATATGTTTTAAAGGAAATAAAAGAAAATGTTTTAATAGCCCCCATTAGCAATTTTAATGAAAACAAATGCAAAATTATCTGGAGCATGGTTAATGCTAAATTCATTTTTAATTCACAGAAGGATCTGGCCTGGAGCTGCGCCCACGAGTGTCTTCCATGCCGGGCATTCCAGCATCGAAGGGGACTGACCAACTCGGCTGCGTGTCCAAGGGGAGGATGCCGCGATGACGAGACAGTCTTACATCTCTTTTGGCAATGCTATTTTTCACAACTTATATGGACAAAAATCCTCCCCTTGATGAAGAAGATAACCGGAATAAAGAGAATTACAAGTGAAGGCATTTTTTACGGATGTCTGGAGTGCCCAACAAGGACTCAGAAAATTATGGCATGGAAGATTACTAACTGCGTTAAAGCAGCTCTGTGGGCGGCCAGGAATATTCTTTTATTCAAACATGAAATTTTATCTGTGAATGATATTTTAGGAATTTGTTTTTATGAAATGCACAAGTATTATCTTTTAGACAAAAAATTCTCTCCTGTTTTAAGTAGAAAATGGTTTTTTAGCGAATGGAATTCTATAATATGATGCCACCAAGTGCCCTTTTATAAATTGTATGATTTTAATCTGACAATTTGTATTTATTTTTTAACCATTGTTGTAAAATCTGAATCTCTGTAAAAATGTTGAAAAATGTTGATTTATTGTAAAATCTGAAAAATTTTAAATAAACGGTTACCCCCAAAGTTGGGGTAGTCAACTTAAAAAAAATCTGTTCTTATCAGTTTAATATCTGATACGTCCCCTATCTGGGGACCATATATTAAATGGATTTTTAGAACAGGGAGATGGAAATAGAGCTTGCTCTGTCCACTCCACGCATTGACCTGGTATTGCAGTATTTCCAGGACCGGTGCACCCTTTCCTTATGTGTTGACTAAAATCAGATTCCAAAAGTGTTTTTTGTGTTTGCCATTGTTTCTGTCTTTCTGAAGGGATCTCCCCTTTTAATCCCATTATTTCAACACCTGTTGGACAATGCATGAGTGATAATGAGCTAATTGATTAAATGCAATTAATGAATACATTGCCACCTCTTGTTTTGTGTCGTCTGTGTGTCTGTGTTTCCGGCATTTCACATTGGAACAGCTCATTCACCTTCCTTGTCTTCTCTCCGCCCTCCCTTTTAGGTAAGTTAAAGAGCTGCACCTGAGCCAGCCACTGATTGATGCAGCACCACAGTCAAATAGTGGAGTGGAGTAGGGGAACAGCAAACAGCCATTAAAGCCGCCCGCCCGCCCGCCACAATGGACCTACCTGTGTACACTAGATGGATGTGATGGAATGTACTGTCGTCCCTACATTTCAAGAAGGAGTAAGAATTGCAGTTGCAACAAAGCCTTGCTTGCCTACAAAGAGAGCAGCAATTTGGATTTGTTACTATGTTACCTAGAAGAATAACAAACTGTGCAAGGATGGAGGTTGTAGGAGCAAGGAGAAGTTGTCTGTAAAGTTGGTGGATGCTTATTTTCCATTTTGCAGTCCCTTGTCTCCCTCTTGTGGCCTCCTGGAGGCAACTAGCTGTGCAAAAAAAGACAGCCTGGCGGCCGGCTGTTGCAGTGTTGCCCTCTCAGGCAACACTGAGTGACTGACTGAGCCGCACCGTCTTATATAAAGTTCAGACGGAACTTTGCACGTGTCATAGTGGAGCCCTGAGGAGCCAGAGCCAGCTTTCTGACATCATAATGGGGCCTCAGAGATAAAAGCCTGGGCCCAGGCAGTGTTGGTCAGTGCTGCTCAGCAGGCAGCACTGGACTGGACTGGATTACAGCTGATACAAGGTGTGAAGGAACAAGGGGTGGCTGTGGGCATGCACTTGCTGCCGCTGCCAGTGTTTATCTGCATGGCAGCAGGGCATTTGGGCGTTGCCAGGAAGGCGTTTTTATGTAGATTCCTCCTCTTTCAGCACTGCATTGTGGTGCAAGCAAAAGAAGCAAATCCTGTCTGGCTTCCTCTCCGGCCTTTATTCACCTCCCGTGTAGCTGTGAGTGTGTGAGCCTGCAGGGCCCCATGGAATTGCCTAGAAGTAGGCTGAATCGCTGCAAGGGCTGAACAGCAGTATCGGGCAGGCTCGGGCAACGCGCGGCCCGTTCGGGTTATCGCTTCTCGGCCTTTTGGCTAAGATCAAGTGTAGTATCTGTTCTTATCAGTTTAATATCTGATACGTCCCCTATCTGGGGACCATATATTAAATGGATTTTTAGAACAGGGAGATGGAAATAGAGCTTGCTCTGTCCACTCCACGCATTGACCTGGTATTGCAGTATTTCCAGGACCGGTGCACCCTTTCCTTATGTGTTGACTAAAATCAGATTCCAAAAGTGTTTTTTGTGTTTGCCATTGTTTCTGTCTTTCTGAAGGGATCTCCCCTTTTAATCCCATTATTTCAACACCTCTTGGACAATGCATGAGTGATAATGAGCTAATTGATTAAATGCAATTAATGAATACATTGCCACCTCTTGTTTTGTGTCGTCTGTGTGTCTGTGTTTCCGGCATTTCACATTGGAACAGCTCATTCACCTTCCTTGTCTTCTCTCCGCCCTCCCTTTTAGGTAAGTTA
This sequence comes from Rhinoderma darwinii, assembly GCF_050947455.1. NCBI lineage: Eukaryota > Metazoa > Chordata > Amphibia > Anura > Rhinodermatidae > Rhinoderma > Rhinoderma darwinii. Next base: position 231,261,439 of record NC_134691.1, read on the forward strand.
AAGAGCAGCACCTGAGCCAGCCACTGATTGATGCAGCACCACAGTCAAATAGTGGAGTAGGGGGAACAGCAAACAGCCATTAAAGCCGCCCGCCCGCCCGCCACAATGGACCTACCTGTGTACACTAGATGGATGTGATGGAATGTACTGTCGTCCCTACATTTCAAGAAGGAGTAAGAATTGCAGTTGCAACAAAGCCTTGCTTGCCTACAAAGAGAGCAGCAATTTGGATTTGTTACTATGTTACCTAGAAGAATAACAAACTGTGCAAGGATGGAGGTTGTAGGAGCAAGGAGAAGTTGTCTGTAAAGTTGGTGGATGCTTATTTTCCATTTTGCAGTCCCTTGTCTCCCTCTTGTGGCCTCCTGGAGGCAACTAGCTGTGCAAAAAAAGACAGCCTGGCGGCCGGCTGTTGCAGTGTTGCCCTCTCAGGCAACACTGAGTGACTGACTGAGCCGCACCGTCTTATATAAAGTTCAGACGGAACTTTGCACGTGTCATAGTGGAGCCCTGAGGAGCCAGAGCCAGCTTTCTGACATCATAATGGGGCCTCAGAGATAAAAGCCTGGGCCCAGGCAGTGTTGGTCAGTGCTGCTCAGCAGGCAGCACTGGACTGGACTGGATTACAGCTGATACAAGGTGTGAAGGAACAAGGGGTGGCTGTGGGATGCACTTGCTGCCGCTGCCAGTGTTTATCTGCATGGCAGCAGGGCATTTGGGCGTTGCCAGGAAGGCATTTTTATGTAGATTCCTCCTCTTTCAGCACTGCATTGTGGTGCAAGCAAAAGAAGCAAATCCTGTCTGGCTTCCTCTCCGGCCTTTATTCACCTCCCGTGTAGCTGTGAGTGTGTGAGCCTGCAGGGCCCCATGGAATTGCCTAGAAGTAGGCTGAATCGCTGCAAGGGCTGAACAGCAGTATCGGGCAGGCTCGGGCAACGCGCGGCCCGTTCGGGTTATCGCTTCTCGGCCTTTTGGCTAAGATCAAGTGTAGTATCTGTTCTTATCAGTTTAATATCTGATACGTCCCCTATCTGGGGACCATATATTAACCGGTTAAGGACTAGGCTGTTTTACAGCTAAATGACCAGAGCAAATGTCACAATTTTGCTATGCGCTTCTTTACATGACTATAACTCAGCAGGTGAATAAAGTTCATCTTTGAATTTTACACTCTTTTTAAAGGACAGATAGGGCTTTGTTTTAGTGGCATTTGTCAGTATATATAATTTTTTTTTTTTTTCACTAAAGTGGGCAAAATTGGAAAAAAATGCAAGAATTTAACAATTGCGTCGGTTTATGCTAGCATTTTTCACACACGGTATGAACCACGGCCAAAATTAATCTCCTTTCACATTCTTCCACTTCTCCCGTGCATGGGGATACCAAATATGTGAGCCTTATTCACTGTGCGGGCATGTGCCAGGGCTTGGCATAAAAGGAGGCTTTTTGGCCTTTTCGGTCCAGGAATTTTGCATTTGATTTTAGAGCCGCATACTGTTTTCTGGGGGGCCTAATGCTGCTGAAACATTAGAAACACCCCATAAATGACTTCATTCACACAAGTAGACCCCACAAGGTTTCCTTCAAGGGGTTTATCATATTTTTAGACAGTCCAGTTTTCTTCTGAAAGTTTCTTGAATAAGATGGAACAAAATAAAATCAGCACTTTTTTAGCAAATGCGTCAGTTTAGGCTAGTATTTTTCACACACGGTATAGACCACGGACAAAATTCATCTCCTTTCACGTTCTTCCACTTCTCCCGTGCATGGGGATACCAAATATGTGTGCCTTATTCACTGTGCGGGCATGTGCCAGGGCTTGGCATAAAAGGAGGCTTTTTGGCCTTTTCGGTCCAGGAATTTTGCATTTGATTTTAGAGCCGCATACTGTTTTCTGGGGGGCCTAATGCTGCTGAAACATTAGAAACACCCTATAAATGACTTAATTCACACAAGTAGACCCCACAAGGTTTCCTTCAAGGGGTTTATCATATTTTTAGCAAGTCCAGTTTTCTTCTGAAAGTTTCTTGAATAAGATGGAACAAAATAAAATCAGCACTTTTTTAGCAAATGCGTCAGTTTAGGCTAGTATTTTTCACACACGGTATAGACCACGGACAAAATTCATCTCCTTTCACGTTCTTCCACTTCTCCCGTGCATGGGGATACCAAATATGTGTGCCTTATTCACTGTGCGGGCATGTGCCAGGGCTTGGCATAAAAGGAGGCTTTTTGGCCTTTTCGGTCCAGGAATTTTGCATTTGATTTTAGAGCCGCATACTGTTTTCTGGGGGGCCTAATGCTGCTGAAACATTAGAAACACCCCATAAATGACTTCATTCACACAAGTAGACCCCACAAGGTTTCCTTCAAGGGGTTTATCATATTTTTAGCAAGTCCAGTTTTCTTCTGAAAGTTTCTTGAATAAGATGGAACAAAATAAAATCAGCACTTTTTTAGCAAATGCGTCAGTTTAGGCTAGTATTTTTCACACACGGTATAGACCACGGACAAAATTAATCTCCTTTCACGTTCTTCCACTTCTCCCGTGCATGGGGATACCAAATATGTGTGCCTTATTCACTGTGCGGGCATGTGCCAGGGCTTGGCATAAAAGGAGGCTTTTTGGTCCAGGAATTCTGCATTTGATTTTAGAGCCGCATACTGTTTTCTGGGGGGTGTAATGCTGCTGAAACATTAGAAACACCCCATAAATGACTTCATTCACACAAGTAGACCCCACAAGGTTTCCTTCAAGGGGTTTATCATATTTTTAGACAGTCCAGTTTTCTTCTGAAAGTTTCTTGAATAAGATGGATCAAAATAAAATTAGCACTTTTTAGCAAATGCGTAAGTTTATACCAGCATTTTTCACACACGGTATAGACCACGGTCAAAATTAATCTCCGTTCACATTCTGCCACTTCTCCCGTGCATGGGGATACCAAATATGTGGCCTTATTTATCACATAGAGATGTAGGAGGGCGGAGGATAGAAGAAGATTATTTCACAAATCGCTTTTTTTCAAAGCTGGTTTTACAAAACTCAACAGAGTTTCTATAACACTTCCAAAATATCTGCTCTTGAAGCAGAAATCCCAAAATATTCATCTAGGGGTATAATGGGAATTTATTTTTTGGGGTTTTCTAAAATAAGAAATTTCAGGTTAATGCAAATGGAGCTCTCCAGCAGATGAACTTTAGAAAACATCAAACATGACATCCACCCCCCACCCATTCCCTCCCTCACCCTTGGAGTAAAATCAGGGGAAAAATAAAAACGTAATGTAGGGCAAATATATTTTCAACAAATTAACTAAAATCTAATAATTCAGAACAGTGTGGTATTTTTTAAAACATGGCTCAATGCACAGGCCTGGTTGTGAGGGACATGAGGGACAGAAATATCGGGAATCTTTGCGGTGCCCGTCTTTTCTGCAGACGCGGCACTTTTTCTGGGGGTTGCTTCTGGTTGCTGTTGGGGGAATCCGACTGATGAAGTGTCTTTCAGTCAGTCGCGTGACATCCTCAGACTGGGGGCATTCTCGGGTGTCCTGAACATCAAAAATGAGGCCTTCAATAATTTTTTCCTGGAAATCCAGGTATGTGTCTCTGCCTCTGTTTTTTTTATAGAGCACAAATGAGTTGTGGATGGCCACCTGTAACAAATAAATGGCCACCTTTTTGTACCAGGTTTTAGTTTTGCGTTTTACTAAATAGGGCTGTAAAACCTGGTCGCTTAAATCCACCCCCCCCCATGTACTTGTTATATTCGGACACGCTCACTGGTTTGTGCTTGTCCGATGTTGCCCCTCTTTCCCTCACTGCCACTGTTCCTGCGGTATGAATCGTGCTTAGCACATACACATCTTTGCGATCCCTGAACTTGACCGCCAGCAATTCTTCAGATGCATAAGCACAGGAGTCCCCCTTTACCATGCACTTCCCCACTAATTGCTGTGGAAAACCAATTCGGTTTTTGCGCATGGTACCACATGCCCCAGTCCTTGCAACATGCAAATGCCTAAACAGGGGCACACTGGAATAAAAATTATCACAGTACAGGTGGTACCCCTTGTGAAGCAGAGGCTGCATTATCTCCCACACGATCTTACTGCTGGTGGAAAGATCAGGGGGGCATCCAGGAACATTTATTGTGCGGTCCCACCCTTCATAAATCCTGAAGGCGGTGGTATATCCTGACCCGCTTTCACACAATTTGTAGAGCTTAACGCCATATCTTGCCCTTTTGGAAGGTAGATATTGGCGAAAGCTAAGTCTGCCATGAAAGTTGAGGAGGGATTCGTCCACACTTACATTCTGCTCAGGGGTGTAGAGTTGCAGAAATAAATTATTCAGGGAATTTATTAGCGGTCTTATTTTGAACAACCGATCCCGGTTTGCATCGGTACTTGGGGGGGCCTGTGCGTTGTCATTGAAGTGGAGGAACCTCATTATTGTCTCATAACGAGACCTGGGCATTACTGCAGAATATACTGGGGTAGCTTGGGCGGGTCTTGTTGACCAGTAAGACCTAATGGAGGGCTTTTTGACAATACCCATATTTAGGGTGAGCCCCAAAAATTTTTTTAATTCCTGCAAATTGGTGGACGTCCAATCTCTGGCATGGGTGGATGAAGGTTTCTGCCTTATATATTGCGTGGCATATAAATTTGTTTCGTGGACAATCTGATTTAGGGTGTCGTCCGTTATAAATAAATGGAAGTAATCCATTTGGACAAAATTTGTATTGTCCACGGTTATGCCAGGAGTGGCCGTAAATCCGTGGATTCTAGGCCCAAAAGATGGGGCAGGTGCCCATACAAGAGCCTGGACTGGAGGGACCAGGCTGTCCCGTGCTACAGCGCTACTTGGCCCTGCGCTTTCATGTTCTGCAGTTTCGACTGCATCAGGGACAACGTCCCCTGAAGATGAACCTGAAGTGACGCTGTCATCGTCACTACCTAAAACAGGTTCCATCTCGGACGCCATCTCTGATGCGGTCTCCGACTCAGACCACAGCATGGCGTATGCCTCCTCGGCGCTAAACAACTTCCTCGCCATAACGTAACTAACACTAACACTAACTAAACAAATTTTTTTTTTTTTTTTTTATAAAACACACAAACTAACTGCTATATATATCTATACTACCGCTAACAAAAAAATAAACCGCTATTGCTATATATATTATATATATGTGGATATATATATAATTATATACTCCCTACCTGCCTATTCTAATAGAATAAAAGAAAGAAAGGTAGATAGATAGAAAAAAAGATAGATGGATAGATAGATTGTATAGATAGATAGAAATCTATCTATACAGAGAATGTTTTAGTGTAACTGTATTTTTTTTCACTGTATTCTTCTGGCAGCAATTCTCTCGAGTCTCTTCTTCTCCTCAAACTGAAACAATGTTTGAGGAGAAGAAAAGAGGCAGGAGATTTACTGCCAGAAAAGTCAAAATAAAACAAATGTGGTCGCTGTGATAGGTTTTCACAGCGACCACATGATCAGGGACCATCAGATTGGTCCCTGATACTCTGCCCAGTGCCCAGAGCTGTTGGTAACAGCGAGGGCACAGGGCTGTGTGCACGCGAACGCGTGCACACTGTTTTCTATGCAGAAATGCATGTGATCGCTGTGATTGGTTGTCACAGCGATCACATGTTCAGGGGCCAAAAGATTGACCCCTGACATTCTGCCCAGTGCCCATGGCTGTTAGTAACAGCCAGGGCACAGAGCTGTGTGCACGCGATCGCGCGTGCACAGTCTCTGAAGTGCGGCCGTATATATACTATACGCCGGACTTTAGAGACCCTGACTGCTGGCCGTATATTTACGGCCAGCGGTCGGGAACCTGTTAAATGGATTTTTAGAACAGGGAGATGGAAATAGAGCTTGCTCTGTCCACTCCACGCATTGACCTGGTATTGCAGTATTTCCAGGACCGGTGCACCCTTTCCTTATGTGTTGACTAAAATCAGATTCCAAAAGTGTTTTTTGTGTTTGCCATTGTTTCTGTCTTTCTGAAGGGATCTCCCCTTTTAATCCCATTATTTCAACACCTGTTGGACAATGCATGAGTGATAATGAGCTAATTGATTAAATGCAATTAATGAATACATTGCCACCTCTTGTTTTGTGTCGTCTGTGTGTCTGTGTTTCCGGCATTTCACATTGGAACAGCTCATTCACCTTCCTTGTCTTCTCTCCGCCCTCCCTTTTAGGTAAGTTAAAGAGCTGCACCTGAGCCAGCCACTGATTGATGCAGCACCACAGTCAAATAGTGGAGTGGAGTAGGGGAACAGCAAACAGCCATTAAAGCCGCCCGCCCGCCCGCCACAATGGACCTACCTGTGTACACTAGATGGATGTGATGGAATGTACTGTCGTCCCTACATTTCAAGAAGGAGTAAGAATTGCAGTTGCAACAAAGCCTTGCTTGCCTACAAAGAGAGCAGCAATTTGGATTTGTTACTATGTTACCTAGAAGAATAACAAACTGTGCAAGGATGGAGGTTGTAGGAGCAAGGAGAAGTTGTCTGTAAAGTTGGTGGATGCTTATTTTCCATTTTGCAGTCCCTTGTCTCCCTCTTGTGGCCTCCTGGAGGCAACTAGCTGTGCAAAAAAAGACAGCCTGGCGGCCGGCTGTTGCAGTGTTGCCCTCTCAGGCAACACTGAGTGACTGACTGAGCCGCACCGTCTTATATAAAGTTCAGACGGAACTTTGCACGTGTCATAGTGGAGCCCTGAGGAGCCAGAGCCAGCTTTCTGACATCATAATGGGGCCTCAGAGAAAAAAGCCTGGGCCCAGGCAGTGTTGGTCAGTGCTGCTCAGCAGGCAGCACTGGACTGGACTGGATTACAGCTGATACAAGGTGTGAAGGAACAAGGGGTGGCTGTGGGCATGCACTTGCTGCCGCTGCCAGTGTTTATCTGCATGGCAGCAGGGCATTTGGGCGTTGCCAGGAAGGCGTTTTTATGTAGATTCCTCCTCTTTCAGCACTGCATTGTGGTGCAAGCAAAAGAAGCAAATCCTGTCTGGCTTCCTCTCCGGCCTTTATTCACCTCCCGTGTAGCTGTGAGTGTGTGAGCCTGCAGGGCCCCATGGAATTGCCTAGAAGTAGGCTGAATCGCTGCAAGGGCTGAACAGCAGTATCGGGCAGGCTCGGGCAACGCGCGGCCCGTTCGGGTTATTGCTTCTCGGCCTTTTGGCTAAGATCAAGTGTAGTATCTGTTCTTATCAGTTTAATATCTGATACGTCCCCTATCTGGGGACCATATATTAAATGTATTTTTAGAACAGGGAGATGGAAATAGAGCTTGCTCTGTCCACTCCACGCATTGACCTGGTATTGCAGTATTTCCAGGACCGGTGCACCCTTTCCTTATGTGTTGACTAAAATCAGATTCCAAAAGTGTTTTTTGTGTTTGCCATTGTTTCTGTCTTTCTGAAGGGATCTCCCCTTTTAATCCCATTATTTCAACACCTGTTGGACAATGCATGAGTGATAATGAGCTAATTGATTAAATGCAATTAATGAATACATTGCCACCTCTTGTTTTGTGTCGCAGGTGTGTCTGTGTTTCCGGCATTTCACATTGGAACAGCTCATTCACCTTCCTTGTCTTCTCTCCGCCCTCCCTTTTAGGTAAGTTAAAGAGCTGCACCTGAGCCAGCCACTGATTGATGCAGCACCACAGTCAAATAGTGGAGTGGAGTAGGGGAACAGCAAACAGCCATTAAAGCCGCCCGCCCGCCGGCCCGCCCGCCCGCCCGCCACAATGGACCTACCTGTGTACACTAGATGGATGTGATGGAATGTACTGTCGTCCCTACATTTCAAGAAGGAGTAAGAATTGCAGTTGCAACAAAGCCTTGCTTGCCTACAAAGAGAGCAGCAATTTGGATTTGTTACTATGTTACCTAGAAGAATAACAAACTGTGCAAGGATGGAGGTTGTAGGAGCAAGGAGAAGTTGTCTGTAAAGTTGGTGGATGCTTATTTTCCATTTTGCAGTCCCTTGTCTCCCTCTTGTGGCCTCCTGGAGGCAACTAGCTGTGCAAAAAAAGACAGCCTGGCGGCCGGCTGTTGCAGTGTTGCCCTCTCAGGCAACACTGAGTGACTGACTGAGCCGCACCGTCTTATATAAAGTTCAGACGGAACTTTGCACGTGTCATAGTGGAGCCCTGAGGAGCCAGAGCCAGCTTTCTGACATCATAATGGGGCCTCAGAGATAAAAGCCTGGGCCCAGGCAGTGTTGGTCAGTGCTGCTCAGCAGGCAGCACTGGACTGGACTGGATTACAGCTGATACAAGGTGTGAAGGAACAAGGGGTGGCTGTGGGCATGCACTTGCTGCCGCTGCCAGTGTTTATCTGCATGGCAGCAGGGCATTTGGGCGTTGCCAGGAAGGCGTTTTTATGTAGATTCCTCCTCTTTCAGCACTGCATTGTGGTGCAAGCAAAAGAAGCAAATCCTGTCTGGCTTCCTCTCCGGCCTTTATTCACCTCCCGTGTAGCTGTGAGTGTGTGAGCCTGCAGGGCCCCATGGAATTGCCTAGAAGTAGGCTGAATCGCTGCAAGGGCTGAACAGCAGTATCGGGCAGGCTCGGGCAACGCGCGGCCCGTTCGGGTTATCGCTTCTCGGCCTTTTGGCTAAGATCAAGTGTAGTATCTGTTCTTATCAGTTTAATATCTGATACGTCCCCTATCTGGGAACCATATATTAAATGTATTTTTAGAACAGGGAGATGGAAATAGAGCTTGCTCTGTCCACTCCACGCATTGACCTGGTATTGCAGTATTTCCAGGACCGGTGCACCCTTTCCTTATGTGTTGACTAAAATCAGATTCCAAAAGTGTTTTTTGTGTTTGCCATTGTTTCTGTCTTTCTGAAGGGATCTCCCCTTTTAATCCCATTATTTCAACACCTGTTGGACAATGCATGAGTGATAATGAGCTAATTGATTAAATGCAATTAATGAATACATTGCCACCTCTTGTTTTGTGTCGTCTGTGTGTCTGTGTTTCCGGCATTTCACATTGGAACAGCTCATTCACCTTCCTTGTCTTCTCTCCGCCCTCCCTTTTAGGTAAGTTAAAGAGCTGCACCTGAGCCAGCCACTGATTGATGCAGCACCACAGTCAAATAGTGGAGTGGAGTAGGGGAACAGCAAACAGCCATTAAAGCCGCCCGCCCGCCGGCCCGCCCGCCCGCCCGCCACAATGGACCTACCTGTGTACACTAGATGGATGTGATGGAATGTACTGTCGTCCCTACATTTCAAGAAGGAGTAAGAATTGCAGTTGCAACAAAGCCTTGCTTGCCTACAAAGAGAGCAGCAATTTGGATTTGTTACTATGTTACCTAGAAGAATAACAAACTGTGCAAGGATGGAGGTTGTAGGAGCAAGGAGAAGTTGTCTGTAAAGTTGGTGGATGCTTATTTTCCATTTTGCAGTCCCTTGTCTCCCTCTTGTGGCCTCCTGGAGGCAACTAGCTGTGCAAAAAAAGACAGCCTGGCGGCCGGCTGTTGCAGTGTTGCCCTCTCAGGCAACACTGAGTGACTGACTGAGCCGCACTGTCTTATATAAAGTTCAGACGGAACTTTGCACGTGTCATAGTGGAGCCCTGAGGAGCCAGAGCCAGCTTTCTGACATCATAATGGGGCCTCAGAGATAAAAGCCTGGGCCCAGGCAGTGTTGGTCAGTGCTGCTCAGCAGGCAGCACTGGACTGGACTGGATTACAGCTGATACAAGGTGTGAAGGAACAAGGGGTGGCTGTGGGCATGCACTTGCTGCCGCTGCCAGTGTTTATCTGCATGGCAGCAGGGCATTTGGGCGTTGCCAGGAAGGCATTTTTATGTAGATTCCTCCTCTTTCAGCACTGCATTGTGGTGCAAGCAAAAGAAGCAAATCCTGTCTGGCTTCCTCTCCGGCCTTTATTCACCTCCCGTGTAGCTGTGAGTGTGTGAGCCTGCAGGGCCCCATGGAATTGCCTAGAAGTAGGCTGAATCGCTGCAAGAGCTGAACAGCAGTATCGGGCAGGCTCGGGCAACGCGCGGCCCGTTCGGGTTATCGCTTCTCGGCCTTTTGGCTAAGATCAAGTGTAGTATCTGTTCTTATCAGTTTAATATCTGATACGTCCCCTATCTGGCGACCATATATTAAATGTATTTTTAGAACAGGGAGATGGAAATAGAGCTTGCTCTGTCCACTCCACGCATTGACCTGGTATTGCAGTATTCCCAGGACCGGTGCACCCTTTCCTTATGTGTTGACTAAAATCAGATTCCAAAAGTGTTTTTTGTGTTTGCCATTGTTTCTGTCTTTCTGAAGGGATCTCCCCTTTTAATCCCATTATTTCAACACCTGTTGGACAATGCATGAGTGATAATGAGCTAATTGATTAAATGCAATTAATGAATACATTGCCACCTCTTGTTTTGTGTCGTCTGTGTGTCTGTGTTTCCGGCATTTCACATTGGAACAGCTCATTCACCTTCCTTGTCTTCTCTCCGCCCTCCCTTTTAGGTAAGTTAAAGAGCTGCACCTGAGCCAGCCACTGATTGATGCAGCACCACAGTCAAATAGTGGAGTGGAGTAGGGGAACAGCAAACAGCCATTAAAGCCGCCCGCCCGCCCGCCCGCCACAATGGACCTACCTGTGTACACTAGATGGATGTGATGGAATGTACTGTCGTCCCTACATTTCAAGAAGGAGTAAGAATTGCAGTTGCAACAAAGCCTTGCTTGCCTACAAAGAGAGCAGCAATTTGGATTTGTTACTATGTTACCTAGAAGAATAACAAACTGTGCAAGGATGGAGGTTGTAGGAGCAAGGAGAAGTTGTCTGTAAAGTTGGTGGATGCTTATTTTCCATTTTGCAGTCCCTTGTCTCCCTCTTGTGGCCTCCTGGAGGCAACTAGCTGTGCAAAAAAAGACAGCCTGGCGGCCGGCTGTTGCAGTGTTGCCCTCTCAGGCAACACTGAGTGACTGACTGAGCCGCACCGTCTTATATAAAGTTCAGACGGAACTTTGCACGTGTCATAGTGGAGCCCTGAGGAGCCAGAGCCAGCTTTCTGACATCATAATGGGGCCTCAGAGATAAAAGCCTGGGCCCAGGCAGTGTTGGTCAGTGCTGCTCAGCAGGCAGCACTGGACTGGACTGGATTACAGCTGATACAAGGTGTGAAGGAACAAGGGGTGGCTGTGGGCATGCACTTGCTGCCGCTGCCAGTGTTTATCTGCATGGCAGCAGGGCATTTGGGCGTTGCCAGGAAGGCGTTTTTATGTAGATTCCTCCTCTTTCAGCACTGCATTGTGGTGCAAGCAAAAGAAGCAAATCCTGTCTGGCTTCCTCTCCGGCCTTTATTCACCTCCCGTGTAGCTGTGAGTGTGTGAGCCTGCAGGGCCCCATGGAATTGCCTAGAAGTAGGCTGAATCGCTGCAAGGGCTGAACAGCAGTATCGGGCAGGCTCGGGCAACGCGCGGCCCGTTCGGGTTATCGCTTCTCGGCCTTTTGGCTAAGATCAAGTGTAGTATCTGTTCTTATCAGTTTAATATCTGATACGTCCCCTATCTGGGGACCATATATTAAATGTATTTTTAGAACAGGGAGATGGAAATAGAGCTTGCTCTGTCCACTCCACGCATTGACCTGGTATTGGAGTATTTCCAGGACCGGTGCACCCTTTCCTTATGTGTTGACTAAAATCAGATTCCAAAAGTGTTTTTTGTGTTTGCCATTGTTTCTGTCTTTCTGAAGGGATCTCCCCTTTTAATCCCATTATTTCAACACCTCTTGGACAATGCATGAGTGATAATGAGCTAATTGATTAAATGCAATTAATGAATACATTGCCACCTCTTGTTTTGTGTCGTCTGTGTGTCTGTGTTTCCGGCATTTCACATTGGAACAGCTCATTCACCTTCCTTGTCTTCTCTCCGCCCTCCCTTTTAGGTAAGTTAAAGAGCTGCACCTGAGCCAGCCACTGATTGATGCAGCACCACAGTCAAATAGTGGAGTGGAGTAGGGGAACAGCAAACAGCCATTAAAGCCGCCCGCCCGCCCGCCCGCCACAATGGTCCTACCTGTGTACACTAGATGGATGTGATGGAATGTACTGTCGTCCCTACATTTCAAGAAGGAGTAAGAATTGCAGTTGCAACAAAGCCTTGCTTGCCTACAAAGAGAGCAGCAATTTGGATTTGTTACTATGTTACCTAGAAGAATAACAAACTGTGCAAGGATGGAGGTTGTAGGAGCAAGGAGAAGTTGTCTGTAAAGTTGGTGGATGCTTATTTTCCATTTTGCAGTCCCTTGTCTCCCTCTTGTGGCCTCCTGGAGGCAACTAGCTGTGCAAAAAAAGACAGCCTGGCGGCCGGCTGTTGCAGTGTTGCCCTCTCAGGCAACACTGAGTGACTGACTGAGCCGCACCGTCTTATATAAAGTTCAGACGGAACTTTGCACGTGTCATAGTGGAGCCCTGAGGAGCCAGAGCCAGCTTTCTGACATCATAATGGGGCCTCAGAGATAAAAGCCTGGGCCCAGGCAGTGTTGGTCAGTGCTGCTCAGCAGGCAGCACTGGACTGGACTGGATTACAGCTGATACAAGGTGTGAAGGAACAAGGGGTGGCTGTGGGCATGCACTTGCTGCCGCTGCCAGTGTTTATCTGCATGGCAGCAGGGCATTTGGGCGTTGCCAGGAAGGCGTTTTTATGTAGATTCCTCCTCTTTCAGCACTGCATTGTGGTGCAAGCAAAAGAAGCAAATCCTGTCTGGCTTCCTCTCCGGCCTTTATTCACCTCCCGTGTAGCTGTGAGTGTGTGAGCCTGCAGGGCCCCATGGAATTGCCTAGAAGTAGGCTGAATCGCTGCAAGGGCTGAACAGCAGTATCGGGCAGGCTCGGGCAACGCGCGGCCCGTTCGGGTTATCGCTTCTCGGCCTTTTGGCTAAGATCAAGTGTAGTATCTGTTCTTATCAGTTTAATATCTGATACGTCCCCTATCTGGGGACCATATATTAAATGGATTTTTAGAACAGGGAGATGGAAATAGAGCTTGCTCTGTCCACTCCACGCATTGACCTGGTATTGCAGTATTTCCAGGACCGGTGCACCCTTTCCTTATGTGTTGACTAAAATCAGATTCCAAAAGTGTTTTTTGTGTTTGCCATTGTTTCTGTCTTTCTGAAGGGATCTCCCCTTTTAATCCCATTATTTCAACACCTCTTGGACAATGCATGAGTGATAATGAGCTAATTGATTAAATGCAATTAATGAATGCATTGCCACCTCTTGTTTTGTGTCGTCTGTGTGTCTGTGTTTCCGGCATTTCACATTGGAACAGCTCATTCACCTTCCTTGTCTTCTCTCCGCCCTCCCTTTTAGGTAAGTTAAAGAGCTGCACCTGAGCCAGCCACTGATTGATGCAGCACCACAGTCAAATAGTGGAGTAGGGGAACAGCAAACAGCCATTAAAGCCGCCCGCCCGCCACAATGGACCTACCTGTGTACACTAGATGGATGTGATGGAATGTACTGTCGTCCCTACATTTCAAGAAGGAGTAAGAATTGCAGTTGCAACAAAGCCTTGCTTGCCTACAAAGAGAGCAGCAATTTGGATTTGTTACTATGTTACCTAGAAGAATAACAAACTGTGCAAGGATGGAGGTTGTAGGAGCAAGGAGAAGTTGTCTGTAAAGTTGGTGGATGCTTATTTTCCATTTTGCAGTCCCTTGTCTCCCTCTTGTGGCCTCCTGGAGGCAACTAGCTGTGCAAAAAAAGACAGCCTGGCGGCCGGCTGTTGCAGTGTTGCCCTCTCAGGCAACACTGAGTGACTGACTGAGCCGCACCGTCTTATATAAAGTTCAGACGGAACTTTGCACGTGTCATAGTGGAGCCCTGAGGAGCCAGAGCCAGCTTTCTGACATCATAATGGGGCCTCAGAGATAAAAGCCTGGGCCCAGGCAGTGTTGGTCAGTGCTGCTCAGCAGGCAGCACTGGACTGGACTGGATTACAGCTGATACAAGGTGTGAAGGAACAAGGGGTGGCTGTGGGCATGCACTTGCTGCCGCTGCCAGTGTTTATCTGCATGGCAGCAGGGCATTTGGGCGTTGCCAGGAAGGCGTTTTTATGTAGATTCCTCCTCTTTCAGCACTGCATTGTGGTGCAAGCAAAAGAAGCAAATCCTGTCTGGCTTCCTCTCCGGCCTTTATTCACCTCCCGTGTAGCTGTGAGTGTGTGAGCCTGCAGGGCCCCATGGAATTGCCTAGAAGTAGGCTGAATCGCTGCAAGGGCTGAACAGCAGTATCGGGCAGGCTCGGGCAACGCGCGGCCCGTTCGGGTTATCGCTTCTCGGCCTTTTGGCTAAGATCAAGTGTAGTATCTGTTCTTATCAGTTTAATATCTGATACGTCCCCTATCTGGGGACCATATATTAAATGGATTTTTAGAACAGGGAGATGGAAATAGAGCTTGCTCTGTCCACTCCACGCATTGACCTGGTATTGCAGTATTTCCAGGACCGGTGCACCCTTTCCTTATGTGTTGACTAAAATCAGATTCCAAAAGTGTTTTTTGTGTTTGCCATTGTTTCTGTCTTTCTGAAGGGATCTCCCCTTTTAATCCCATTATTTCAACACCTCTTGGACAATGCATGAGTGATAATGAGCTAATTGATTAAATGCAATTAATGAATACATTGCCACCTCTTGTTTTGTGTCGTCTGTGTGTCTGTGTTTCCGGCATTTCACATTGGAACAGCTCATTCACCTTCCTTGTCTTCTCTCCGCCCTCCCTTTTAGGTAAGTTAAAGAGCTGCACCTGAGCCAGCCACTGATTGATGCAGCACCACAGTCAAATAGTGGAGTGGAGTAGGGGAACAGCAAACAGCCATTAAAGCCGCCCGCCCGCCCGCCCGCCACAATGGACCTACCTGTGTACACTAGATGGATGTGATGGAATGTACTGTCGTCCCTACATTTCAAGAAGGAGTAAGAATTGCAGTTGCAACAAAGCCTTGCTTGCCTACAAAGAGAGCAGCAATTTGGATTTGTTACTATGTTACCTAGAAGAATAACAAACTGTGCAAGGATGGAGGTTGTAGGAGCAAGGAGAAGTTGTCTGTAAAGTTGGTGGATGCTTATTTTCCATTTTGCAGTCCCTTGTCTCCCTCTTGTGGCCTCCTGGAGGCAACTAGCTGTGCAAAAAAAGACAGCCTGGCGGCCGGCTGTTGCAGTGTTGCCCTCTCAGGCAACACTGAGTGACTGACTGAGCCGCACCGTCTTATATAAAGTTCAGACGGAACTTTGCACGTGTCATAGTGGAGCCCTGAGGAGCCAGAGCCAGCTTTCTGACATCATAATGGGGCCTCAGAGATAAAAGCCTGGGCCCAGGCAGTGTTGGTCAGTGCTGCTCAGCAGGCAGCACTGGACTGGACTGGATTACAGCTGATACAAGGTGTGAAGGAACAAGGGGTGGCTGTGGGCATGCACTTGCTGCCGCTGCCAGTGTTTATCTGCATGGCAGCAGGGCATTTGGGCGTTGCCAGGAAGGCGTTTTTATGTAGATTCCTCCTCTTTCAGCACTGCATTGTGGTGCAAGCAAAAGAAGCAAATCCTGTCTGGCTTCCTCTCCGGCCTTTATTCACCTCCCGTGTAGCTGTGAGTGTGTGAGCCTGCAGGGCCCCATGGAATTGCCTAGAAGTAGGCTGAATCGCTGCAAGGGCTGAACAGCAGTATCGGGCAGGCTCGGGCAACGCGCGGCCCGTTCGGGTTATCGCTTCTCGGCCTTTTGGCTAAGATCAAGTGTAGTATCTGTTCTTATCAGTTTAATATCTGATACGTCCCCTATCTGGGGACCATATATTAAATGGATTTTTAGAACAGGGAGATGGAAATAGAGCTTGCTCTGTCCACTCCACGCATTGACCTGGTATTGCAGTATTTCCAGGACCGGTGCACCCTTTCCTTATGTGTTGACTAAAATCAGATTCCAAAAGTGTTTTTTGTGTTTGCCATTGTTTCTGTCTTTCTGAAGGGATCTCCCCTTTTAATCCCATTATTTCAACACCTCTTGGACAATGCATGAGTGATAATGAGCTAATTGATTAAATGCAATTAATGAATACATTGCCACCTCTTGTTTTGTGTCGTCTGTGTGTCTGTGTTTCCGGCATTTCACATTGGAACAGCTCATTCACCTTCCTTGTCTTCTCTCCGCCCTCCCTTTTAGGTAAGTTAAAGAGCTGCACCTGAGCCAGCCACTGATTGATGCAGCACCACAGTCAAATAGTGGAGTAGGGGAACAGCAAACAGCCATTAAAGCCGCCCGCCCGCCCGCCACAATGGACCTACCTGTGTACACTAGATGGATGTGATGGAATGTACTGTCGTCCCTACATTTCAAGAAGGAGTAAGAATTGCAGTTGCAACAAAGCCTTGCTTGCCTACAAAGAGAGCAGCAATTTGGATTTGTTACTATGTTACCTAGAAGAATAACAAACTGTGCAAGGATGGAGGTTGTAGGAGCAAGGAGAAGTTGTCTGTAAAGTTGGTGGATGCTTATTTTCCATTTTGCAGTCCCTTGTCTCCCTCTTGTGGCCTCCTGGAGGCAACTAGCTGTGCAAAAAAAGACAGCCTGGCGGCCGGCTGTTGCAGTGTTGCCCTCTCAGGCAACACTGAGTGACTGACTGAGCCGCACCGTCTTATATAAAGTTCAGACGGAACTTTGCACGTGTCATAGTGGAGCCCTGAGGAGCCAGAGCCAGCTTTCTGACATCATAATGGGGCCTCAGAGATAAAAGCCTGGGCCCAGGCAGTGTTGGTCAGTGCTGCTCAGCAGGCAGCACTGGACTGGACTGGATTACAGCTGATACAAGGTGTGAAGGAACAAGGGGTGGCTATGGGCATGCACTTGCTGCCGCTGCCAGTGTTTATCTGCATGGCAGCAGGGCATTTGGGCGTTGCCAGGAAGGCGTTTTTATGTAGATTCCTCCTCTTTCAGCACTGCATTGTGGTGCAAGCAAAAGAAGCAAATCCTGTCTGGCTTCCTCTCCGGCCTTTATTCACCTCCCGTGTAGCTGTGAGTGTGTGAGCCTGCAGGGCCCCATGGAATTGCCTAGAAGTAGGCTGAATCGCTGCAAGGGCTGAACAGCAGTATCGGGCAGGCTCGGGCAACGCGCGGCCCGTTCGGGTTATCGCTTCTCGGCCTTTTGGCTAAGATCAAGTGTAGTATCTGTTCTTATCAGTTTAATATCTGATACGTCCCCTATCTGGGGACCATATATTAAATGGATTTTTATAACAGGGAGATGGAAATAGAGCTTGCTCTGTCCACTCCACGCATTGACCTGGTATTGCAGTATTTCCAGGACCGGTGCACCCTTTCCTTATGTGTTGACTAAAATCAGATTCCAAAAGTGTTTTTTGTGTTTGCCATTGTTTCTGTCTTTCTGAAGGGATCTCCCCTTTTAATCCCATTATTTCAACACCTGTTGGACAATGCATGAGTGATAATGAGCTAATTGATTAAATGCAATTAATGAATACATTGCCACCTCTTGTTTTGTGTCGTCTGTGTGTCTGTGTTTCCGGCATTTCACATTGGAACTGCTCATTCACCTTCCTTGTCTTCTCTCCGCCCTCCCTTTTAGGTAAGTTAAAGAGCTGCACCTGAGCCAGCCACTGATTGATGCAGCACCACAGTCAAATAGTGGAGTGGAGTAGGGGAACAGCAAACAGCCATTAAAGCCGCCCGCCCGCCCGCCCGCCACAATGGACCTACCTGTGTACACTAGATGGATGTGATGGAATGTACTGTCGTCCCTACATTTCAAGAAGGAGTAAGAATTGCAGTTGCAACAAAGCCTTGCTTGCCTACAAAGAGAGCAGCAATTTGGATTTGTTACTATGTTACCTAGAAGAATAACAAACTGTGCAAGGATGGAGGTTGTAGGAGCAAGGAGAAGTTGTCTGTAAAGTTGGTGGATGCTTATTTTCCATTTTGCAGTCCCTTGTCTCCCTCTTGTGGCCTCCTGGAGGCAACTAGCTGTGCAAAAAAAGACAGCCTGGCGGCCGGCTGTTGCAGTGTTGCCCTCTCAGGCAACACTGAGTGACTGACTGAGCCGCACCGTCTTATATAAAGTTCAGACGGAACTTTGCACGTGTCATAGTGGAGCCCTGAGGAGCCAGAGCCAGCTTTCTGACATCATAATGGGGCCTCAGAGATAAAAGCCTGGGCCCAGGCAGTGTTGGTCAGTGCTGCTCAGCAGGCAGCACTGGACTGGACTGGATTACAGCTGATACAAGGTGTGAAGGAACAAGGGGTGGCTGTGGGCATGCACTTGCTGCCGCTGCCAGTGTTTATCTGCATGGCAGCAGGGCATTTGGGCGTTGCCAGGAAGGCGTTTTTATGTAGATTCCTCCTCTTTCAGCACTGCATTGTGGTGCAAGCAAAAGAAGCAAATCCTGTCTGGCTTCCTCTCCGGCCTTTATTCACCTCCCGTGTAGCTGTGAGTGTGTGAGCCTGCAGGGCCCCATGGAATTGCCTAGAAGTAGGCTGAATCGCTGCAAGGGCTGAACAGCAGTATCGGGCAGGCTCGGGCAACGCGCGGCCCGTTCGGGTTATCGCTTCTCGGCCTTTTGGCTAAGATCAAGTGTAGTATCTGTTCTTATCAGTTTAATATCTGATACGTCCCCTATCTGGGGACCATATATTAAATGGATTTTTAGAACAGGGAGATGGAAATAGAGCTTGCTCTGTCCACTCCACGCATTGACCTGGTATTGCAGTATTTCCAGGACCGGTGCACCCTTTCCTTATGTGTTGACTAAAATCAGATTCCAAAAGTGTTTTTTGTGTTTGCCATTGTTTCTGTCTTTCTGAAGGGATCTCCCCTTTTAATCCCATTATTTCAACACCTCTTGGACAATGCATGAGTGATAATGAGCTAATTGATTAAATGCAATTAATGAATACATTGCCACCTCTTGTTTTGTGTCGTCTGTGTGTCTGTGTTTCCGGCATTTCACATTGGAACAGCTCATTCACCTTCCTTGTCTTCTCTCCGCCCTCCCTTTTAGGTAAGTTAAAGAGCTGCACCTGAGCCAGCCACTGATTGATGCAGCACCACAGTCAAATAGTGGAGTAGGGGAACAGCAAACAGCCATTAAAGCCGCCCGCCCGCCCGCCACAATGGACCTACCTGTGTACACTAGATGGATGTGATGGAATGTACTGTCGTCCCTACATTTCAAGAAGGAGTAAGAATTGCAGTTGCAACAAAGCCTTGCTTGCCTACAAAGAGAGCAGCAATTTGGATTTGTTACTATGTTACCTAGAAGAATAACAAACTGTGCAAGGATGGAGGTTGTAGGAGCAAGGAGAAGTTGTCTGTAAAGTTGGTGGATGCTTATTTTCCATTTTGCAGTCCCTTGTCTCCCTCTTGTGGCCTCCTGGAGGCAACTAGCTGTGCAAAAAAAGACAGCCTGGCGGCCGGCTGTTGCAGTGTTGCCCTCTCAGGCAACACTGAGTGACTGACTGAGCCGCACCGTCTTATATAAAGTTCAGACGGAACTTTGCACGTGTCATAGTGGAGCCCTGAGGAGCCAGAGCCAGCTTTCTGACATCATAATGGGGCCTCAGAGATAAAAGCCTGGGCCCAGGCAGTGTTGGTCAGTGCTGCTCAGCAGGCAGCACTGGACTGGACTGGATTACAGCTGATACAAGGTGTGAAGGAACAAGGGGTGGCTGTGGGCATGCACTTGCTGCCGCTGCCAGTGTTTATCTGCATGGCAGCAGGGCATTTGGGCGTTGCCAGGAAGGCGTTTTTATGTAGATTCCTCCTCTTTCAGCACTGCATTGTGGTGCAAGCAAAAGAAGCAAATCCTGTCTGGCTTCCTCTCCGGCCTTTATTCACCTCCCGTGTAGCTGTGAGTGTGTGAGCCTGCAGGGCCCCATGGAATTGCCTAGAAGTAGGCTGAATCGCTGCAAGGGCTGAACAGCAGTATCGGGCAGGCTCGGGCAACGCGCGGCCCGTTCGGGTTATGGCTTCTCGGCCTTCTGGCTGAGATCAAGTGTAGTGCTGGTTACTTGTAGTCAGTGCTGCCTGGTCTTAGTTGGGAGGTGCTCAGGTACCCTCTCTCTCGGCCTCGGGGGATCGTCCAGGTTCGCCTGGACTTCACCCCCGTGCTGCTATTTGGGAGAGAGGCTTAGTCCTGAGCAACGAGTTGTGATCCACATATCCCCCGTGTAGGCTTCGGCCGAAAAGGGGAAGCTGCGTAGACGTTGCGTCACCAACGGGTGGCGTGACTTTCCAGAAATCCCCTCACCATGGACGAAAGTCCTGGTGAGATACCGGCGTATGCCCGGATAAAGAATACAATCCGTGTTATTGTATCAGAAGAGAAGGCGACGACCTGCGGCCTGAAGTTCTTGGTGGAGACCGTGCTTGTTGGCATTTTCAACATTCAGAAGCGGGAGATATTGGCGGTACAAGACTATCCTAGGAGAAGAACATACGACATAACTTTTGTACAGAATGGAGTGTTCCAAGATCTGCTGGCGGCATACATGGTAAAAAACGATCCGAGACTGGACGGTATTGAATTTTACGAACATGTGTTGGACATCACTAAGATGATTGTGATAAAAATGTACTGCCCGTTTGCTGATTTAAAAGATGTGATGTCCTTTTTATCCCCCTATTTCAAAAGTGTTAAATGTATTGGCAAAATAATGAACGAAGTTGGAGTTTGGACGTCAAAGTGGAGATTTTTAGTAACTTGTTATAGAGATGCCAATACAGCAGGGGGGATAATGTTGCCGCCAGCACGCTTTAAATTAGGTGATATGGCAGGAGATCTTTTTTATACATTCTGTAGAAAATGTCAAAAGTACGGTCACACCAAAGAGTTCTGCGAAAGCACCTGTAGGAACTGTGGCAGCTCTGAGCACGAGGCCAAAACTTGCCCTCTGGGGAAAAGGTGTCGTTTTTGCAGCCGAGTTGGTCATCTATATGCTACTTGTCCCCACAGATCGGAACAACCCGAGGTCCGGCCGAGGCGTCCAGAGCAGCCAGCAGGCCAGATCGCCCCCGCACAAGGAGAGGAACCAAGAGGTGAAGAGGCAGATGACATGGACACCTCCAGCAGACCCCCCCAAACAGGTGACCCAAAGGAGCAAAGGCGGTTTAAGAGAAGAGCCAGTGATCAGCGGACGAAAAAGCCCCCTCAGGAAACGGAGGAGATGGGTAGTTCGGATGAAGCTGATCCGCCTGGGCCGCAGGAGATGCTGGGTCAGCCTGTACCTGAGGCAGAGGACCCGGGCGGAGCGGCAGCTAGGTCTAAGAGGCGTAGGGCGTACTCAGAGGTGGCAGCGGGGGTGCCGATGGGAGTACCTGCTAGAGCGAAAGCAGGGAAACCAGTTGACGCGCCCCCGGAAGCACCAGCTGAAGGTCTCCCCCCTTCTCGCCAGTTGGGGGAGACAAGCATAGCTGCCTCTGAGGTGACAGAAGTCCCTGAAACGGCCGCGAGTGCGTTTCCTGCCCCTATCGTAGGGGAGGAGGCTGCCATACAAAATGCTCCAGAAACCTTGCCCGTGGAGTCCATCTGGGACCCATTTTCGATAAGTGCCTCAGGTATGGCGGGGGGTCAGCTGTCTGACATGAGTTCCTCTCCAATCTCCTCAACTTATACAGTCGGTTTGAAGTCGGAGGGCGATGAGAGTTCGAGTGAGGTCTCTGGTAACGCCGAGGACTGCTGAGGCCACCTCGGGTAAGATTACATAAGACTGTCTCTTTTCCCTTTTCCTCATGGCAGAGTTAGGTGGCATTTCCTTAAATGTTAGGAGCGTGCATTCCAAGACGAGAAGAGCTGCCCTGTTTGACTATCTTTCTATTTTTTCCGCCACCGTTTTTTTCCTACAGGAATGCTGTATCCCACATCGCACGAACTACAACAAATATAAGGAAGACTGGAGACTCGGACCTTCAGTGTGGTCCGGGTCTAACGATTCCAGAGCCGCAGGTGTCGCCATTTTATTTAAAGGGAACGTTTTAATTGACAGTTTTAATGAAATTTTACCAGGTATAATTTTATTGGTCAAAGCTTTTATAGACGGTATTAGATGGCAGTTTTTAAATTTTTATGGGTCCTCGGACAAGAATGAAAGAGCTAGAATGCTAGAGATTTTACCCCTTTTTTTAAACGATTCAGAGCCACTTGTTTTAGCGGGTGATTTTAATTGTATTTTAAAGGGGGAACGCCGGTTCTCTAACTCAGTAAGCAGGAATTATGACAAAACCTCCTCATTATTAAAAGATATAGTTACTGATTTTAAACTTACTGATGTTTTTAAGAAATGTAACAGCAATTTATCTGCAGAGGCCGGCGTCACCTGGAGCAATGTGAACTGTAGCTCCAGGATCGATTTTATATTCTGCTCTTATCAAGTACTGCCTTTTAAATGTGATCTTAATCCCAATGTTTTATCTGATCATAAATTATTGTATTTTAAAGTTAAAAATGATATTGGGAAAAATACTGTCAAAAAAGCCTGGAAAATGAACGTTTCCCTTTTAGATGATCCGCAAATTTTATCTGATTTTATTACCTTTTATAAGGGCTGCAGACGGGTAAGACATCCAAATATGTCCATAGTCTCATGGTGGGAGAAAATAAAAATAAAAATAAGAGACTTTTTCATAAAAATCGGAAGGAGAAAAGCTAAAGAAAAACAGGATTTTTTTGCTAATTTGAATACCCGTCTGCAGACCCAATACAAGTTCAGAGAACAGGGTATGCAGGTGGAGGAGGAGATTATGGAGATTAGGAAGGAGATCTCCCAGTGCCTGGAGCAGAGAGGTAAGGAAATTGTCTTTCGTTCAAAAATGAAACACCTCGAGGAAAATGAGACCTGCTCCAGGTACTTTTTTAAGAAAATTAACGATAAGCATACCCTGTTAGACAATGTTGATGGAGATACAAACACTGACAATATTTTAAAAAAGGTACACAGATTTTATGCGGATCTTTTTAATATAAAACTTGTTAATGTTGATTTGATGAACGACTCATTGAAGGAGGTTGACGCTGTTTTAAATCCTGTCTCCAAAGATTTTTTATTACAGGATATTACGGAACAGGAGATTTTAGATACCATCAAGAGTTTTAAAACAGGTAAAGTCCCTGGCCCTGATGGTATACCCATAGAGTTTTATGTCACATTTTATGGAGTTTTAAAAGAGGATCTCTATTCCCTTTTTACTCAAGTTTTTAGAACAAAAGCCCTCCCGGGGTCCTGGAAGAAAGGTGAGGTATCCCTGCTTTATAAAAAGGGGGACAAAACAGATATTAAAAACTGGAGGCCTATCACCTTACTAAACGCAGACTATAAAATAATGGCCAAGATTTGCGCGAATAGGCTAAAGGCTGTTATAGAAAAAATCGTCCACTCCAACCAAGTCTGTGGGATACCTGGGAGGAGCATATGGGACAATTTAAACCTTTTAAAAGATGTTATTAGTGATACGAAGGAGAGAAAAGGTAGATTGGCGGTTTTATCTATAGATTTCGAGAAAGCCTTTGATAGAGTATCACATTTTTATCTTTTTAAGGTTTTAGAAAAGATGGGTATACCAGAAGGTTTTTTACAGTCTCTGAAGGCCTTTTATGAAAATTGCACGAGCAAGATTTTAGTAAAGGGTTTTAAGACACAGGATGTCCTTTTAAACTCCGGAGTGAAGCAGGGGTGTCCCTTGTCCCCACTACTTTTTATATGTGCGATCGAGCCTCTACTCTGCAGATTGAGGAATGACAGGCAGATATGTGGAGTCCCCCTGCCGGGCGGGGGGGGGGGACTAGAGGCAAAAGTAGTGGGGTACATGGATGATGTTGCGGTCCTGTGCAGGGACGCCCCGTCACTGCAAAAAGCATTACAACAGATATACCAATTTTGCTGCTCCTCCGGTTTTAAAGTCAATTTTAATAAAAGTAATATTTTAAATATTGGCAACATGATTTTACAGGACATTCCAGTCCCTGTGTCGGAGTCTGTACAGATTTTAGGGGTCTCCTTCAATGAGTCAAACAATGGTTTTATCAGTTGGGACTTGGTGGCACAAAAAGTTAATAAGAAAATTTGTTCATGGAATCTTAGAAAACTGACAATGGAGGGAAAAATTTTAATCACAAAAATGGTGATTTTACCAATTTTATTGTATCTAAGTATGGTTTTCCCTCCCCCTGATATTTTATTAAAAAAGATTACCAAGGCATGTTTTACATTTTTATGGAATTCTAGGATGGAGAAGCTCAGGAGAGAAAAAGTGATGTTGCCAAAGCTAATGGGTGGTAAAGATTTTCCAAATATAAAGGCATTTCTTTTAATCAATTTTTTTACATTGTGTCTTAATACTGTTTTTAAGGAACACTACTGGTCTTATTTTATCCGTTTTAACACTGGCTATTTTATGAGGAGGTACGGATGGTTCTCTACGGTTTTAAGCTCGCCATATGCTTTTAACCTGCCAGACCAGTATAAGATTTTAGAAAAAATAGTGAACCTTTTTAACCTAAAAGACAAAAGAATAGAAGATGTAAAAAATAGTAAATATGTTTTAAAGGAAATAAAAGAAAATGTTTTAATAGCCCCCATTAGCAATTTTAATGAAAACAAATGCAAAATTATCTGGAGCATGGTTAATGCTAAATTCATTTTTAATTCACAGAAGGATCTGGCCTGGAGCTGCGCCCACGAGTGTCTTCCATGCCGGGCATTCCAGCATCGAAGGGGACTGACCAACTCGGCTGCGTGTCCAAGGGGAGGATGCCGCGATGACGAGACAGTCTTACATCTCTTTTGGCAATGCTATTTTTCACAACTTATATGGACAAAAATCCTCCCCTTGATGAAGAAGATAACCGGAATAAAGAGAATTACAAGTGAAGGCATTTTTTACGGATGTCTGGAGTGCCCAACAAGGACTCAGAAAATTATGGCATGGAAGATTACTAACTGCGTTAAAGCAGCTCTGTGGGCGGCCAGGAATATTCTTTTATTCAAACATGAAATTTTATCTGTGAATGATATTTTAGGAATTTGTTTTTATGAAATGCACAAGTATTATCTTTTAGACAAAAAATTCTCTCCTGTTTTAAGTAGAAAATGGTTTTTTAGCGAATGGAATTCTATAATATGATGCCACCAAGTGCCCTTTTATAAATTGTATGATTTTAATCTGACAATTTGTATTTATTTTTTAACCATTGTTGTAAAATCTGAATCTCTGTAAAAATGTTGAAAAATGTTGATTTATTGTAAAATCTGAAAAATTTTAAATAAACGGTTACCCCCAAAGTTGGGGTAGTCAACTTAAAAAAAATCTGTTCTTATCAGTTTAATATCTGATACGTCCCCTATCTGGGGACCATATATTAAATGGATTTTTAGAACAGGGAGATGGAAATAGAGCTTGCTCTGTCCACTCCACGCATTGACCTGGTATTGCAGTATTTCCAGGACCGGTGCACCCTTTCCTTATGTGTTGACTAAAATCAGATTCCAAAAGTGTTTTTTGTGTTTGCCATTGTTTCTGTCTTTCTGAAGGGATCTCCCCTTTTAATCCCATTATTTCAACACCTGTTGGACAATGCATGAGTGATAATGAGCTAATTGATTAAATGCAATTAATGAATACATTGCCACCTCTTGTTTTGTGTCGTCTGTGTATCTGTGTTTCCGGCATTTCACATTGGAACAGCTCATTCACCTTCCTTGTCTTCTCTCCGCCCTCCCTTTTAGGTAAGTTAAAGAGCTGCACCTGAGCCAGCCACTGATTGATGCAGCACCACAGTCAAATAGTGGAGTGGAGTAGGGGAACAGCAAACAGCCATTAAAGCCGCCCGCCCGCCCGCCACAATGGACCTACCTGTGTACACTAGATGGATGTGATGGAATGTACTGTCGTCCCTACATTTCAAGAAGGAGTAAGAATTGCAGTTGCAACAAAGCCTTGCTTGCCTTCAAAGAGAGCAGCAATTTGGATTTGTTACTATGTTACCTAGAAGAATAACAAACTGTGCAAGGATGGAGGTTGTAGGAGCAAGGAGAAGTTGTCTGTAAAGTTGGTGGATGCTTATTTTCCATTTTGCAGTCCCTTGTCTCCCTCTTGTGGCCTCCTGGAGGCAACTAGCTGTGCAAAAAAAGACAGCCTGGCGGCCGGCTGTTGCAGTGTTGCCCTCTCAGGCAACACTGAGTGACTGACTGAGCCGCACCGTCTTATATAAAGTTCAGACGGAACTTTGCACGTGTCATAGTGGAGCCCTGAGGAGCCAGAGCCAGCTTTCTGACATCATAATGGGGCCTCAGAGATAAAAGCCTGGGCCCAGGCAGTGTTGGTCAGTGCTGCTCAGCAGGCAGCACTGGACTGGACTGGATTACAGCTGATACAAGGTGTGAAGGAACAAGGGGTGGCTGTGGGCATGCACTTGCTGCCGCTGCCAGTGTTTATCTGCATGGCAGCAGGGCATTTGGGCGTTGCCAGGAAGGCGTTTTTATGTAGATTCCTCCTCTTTCAGCACTGCATTGTGGTGCAAGCAAAAGAAGCAAATCCTGTCTGGCTTCCTCTCCGGCCTTTATTCACCTCCCGTGTAGCTGTGAGTGTGTGAGCCTGCAGGGCCCCATGGAATTGCCTAGAAGTAGGCTGAATCGCTGCAAGGGCTGAACAGCAGTATCGGGCAGGCTCGGGCAACGCGCGGCCCGTTCGGGTTATCGCTTCTCGGCCTTTTGGCTAAGATCAAGTGTAGTATCTGTTCTTATCAGTTTAATATCTGATACGTCCCCTATCTGGGGACCATATATTAAATGGATTTTTAGAACAGGGAGATGGAAATAGAGCTTGCTCTGTCCACTCCACGCATTGACCTGGTATTGCAGTATTTCCAGGACCGGTGCACCCTTTCCTTATGTGTTGACTAAAATCAGATTCCAAAAGTGTTTTTTGTGTTTGCCATTGTTTCTGTCTTTCTGAAGGGATCTCCCCTTTTAATCCCATTATTTCAACACCTGTTGGACAATGCATGAGTGATAATGAGCTAATTGATTAAATGCAATTAATGAATACATTGCCACCTCTTGTTTTGTGTCGTCTGTGTGTCTGTGTTTCCGGCATTTCACATTGGAACAGCTCATTCACCTTCCTTGTCTTCTCTCCGCCCTCCCTTTTAGGTAAGTTAAAGAGCTGCACCTGAGCCAGCCACTGATTGATGCAGCACCACAGTCAAATAGTGGAGTGGAGTAGGGGAACAGCAAACAGCCATTAAAGCCGCCCGCCCGCCCGCCCGCCCGCCACAATGGACCTACCTGTGTACACTAGATGGATGTGATGGAATGTACTGTCGTCCCTACATTTCAAGAAGGAGTAAGAATTGCAGTTGCAACAAAGCCTTGCTTGCCTACAAAGAGAGCAGCAATTTGGATTTGTTACTATGTTACCTAGAAGAATAACAAACTGTGCAAGGATGGAGGTTGTAGGAGCAAGGAGAAGTTGTCTGTAAAGTTGGTGGATGCTTATTTTCCATTTTGCAGTCCCTTGTCTCCCTCTTGTGGCCTCCTGGAGGCAACTAGCTGTGCAAAAAAAGACAGCCTGGCGGCCGGCTGTTGCAGTGTTGCCCTCTCAGGCAACACTGAGTGACTGACTGAGCCGCACCGTCTTATATAAAGTTCAGACGGAACTTTGCACGTGTCATAGTGGAGCCCTGAGGAGCCAGAGCCAGCTTTCTGACATCATAATGGGGCCTCAGAGATAAAAGCCTGGGCCCAGGCAGTGTTGGTCAGTGCTGTTCAGCAGGCAGCACTGGACTGGACTGGATTACAGCTGATACAAGGTGTGAAGGAACAAGGGGTGGCTGTGGGCATGCACTTGCTGCCGCTGCCAGTGTTTATCTGCATGGCAGCAGGGCATTTGGGCGTTGCCAGGAAGGCGTTTTTATGTAGATTCCTCCTCTTTCAGCACTGCATTGTGGTGCAAGCAAAAGAAGCAAATCCTGTCTGGCTTCCTCTCCGGCCTTTATTCACCTCCCGTGTAGCTGTGAGTGTGTGAGCCTGCAGGGCCCCATGGAATTGCCTAGAAGTAGGCTGAATCGCTGCAAGGGCTGAACAGCAGTATCGGGCAGGCTCGGGCAACGCGCGGCCCGTTCGGGTTATCGCTTCTCGGCCTTTTGGCTAAGATCAAGTGTAGTATCTGTTCTTATCAGTTTAATATCTGATACGTCCCCTATCTGGGGACCATATATTAAATGGATTTTTAGAACAGGGAGATGGAAATAGAGCTTGCTCTGTCCACTCCACGCATTGACCTGGTATTGCAGTATTTCCAGGACCGGTGCACCCTTTCCTTATGTGTTGACTAAAATCAGATTCCAAAAGTGTTTTTTGTGTTTGCCATTGTTTCTGTCTTTCTGAAGGGATCTCCCCTTTTAATCCCATTATTTCAACACCTGTTGGACAATGCATGAGTGATAATGAGCTAATTGATTAAATGCAATTAATTAATACATTGCCGCCTCTTGTTTTGTGTCGTCTGTGTGTCTGTGTTTCCGGCATTTCACATTGGAACAGCTCATTCACCTTCCTTGTCTTCTCTCCGCCCTCCCTTTTAGGTAAGTTAAAGAGCTGCACCTGAGCCAGCCACTGATTGATGCAGCACCACAGTCAAATAGTGGAGTGGAGTAGGGGAACAGCAAACAGCCATTAAAGCCGCCCGCCCGCCCGCCACAATGGACCTACCTGTGTACACTAGATGGATGTGATGGAATGTACTGTCGTCCCTACATTTCAAGAAGGAGTAAGAATTGCAGTTGCAACAAAGCCTTGCTTGCCTACAAAGAGAGCAGCAATTTGGATTTGTTACTATGTTACCTAGAAGAATAACAAACTGTGCAAGGATGGAGGTTGTAGGAGCAAGGAGAAGTTGTCTGTAAAGTTGGTGGATGCTTATTTTCCATTTTGCAGTCCCTTGTCTCCCTCTTGTGGCCTCCTGGAGGCAACTAGCTGTGCAAAAAAAAGACAGCCTGGCGGCCGGCTGTTGCAGTGTTGCCCTCTCAGGCAACACTGAGTGACTGACTGAGCCGCACCGTCTTATATAAAGTTCAGACGGAACTTTGCACGTGTCATAGTGGAGCCCTGAGGAGCCAGAGCCAGCTTTCTGACATCATAATGGGGCCTCAGAGATAAAAGCCTGGGCCCAGGCAGTGTTGGTCAGTGCTGCTCAGCAGGCAGCACTGGACTGGACTGGATTACAGCTGATACAAGGTGTGAAGGAACAAGGGGTGGCTGTGGGCATGCACTTGCTGCCGCTGCCAGTGTTTATCTGCATGGCAGCAGGGCATTTGGGCGTTGCCAGGAAGGCGTTTTTATGTAGATTCCTCCTCTTTCAGCACTGCATTGTGGTGCAAGCAAAAGAAGCAAATCCTGTCTGGCTTCCTCTCCGGCCTTTATTCACCTCCGGTGTAGCTGTGAGTGTGTGAGCCTGCAGGGCCCCATGGAATTGCCTAGAAGTAGGCTGAATCGCTGCAAGGGCTGAACAGCAGTATCGGGCAGGCTCGGGCAACGCGCGGCCCGTTCGGGTTATCGCTTCTCGGCCTTTTGGCTAAGATCAAGTGTAGTATCTGTTCTTATCAGTTTAATATCTGATACGTCCCCTATCTGGGGACCATATATTAAATGGATTTTTAGAACAGGGAGATGGAAATAGAGCTTGCTCTGTCCACTCCACGCATTGACCTGGTATTGCAGTATTTCCAGGACCGGTGCACCCTTTCCTTATGTGTTGACTAAAATCAGATTCCAAAAGTGTTTTTTGTGTTTGCCATTGTTTCTGTCTTTCTGAAGGGATCTCCCCTTTTAATCCCATTATTTCAATACCTGTTGGACAATGCATGAGTGATAATGAGCTAATTGATTAAATGCAATTAATGAATACATTGCCACCTCTTGTTTTGTGTCGTCTGTGTGTCTGTGTTTCCGGCATTTCACATTGGAACAGCTCATTCACCTTCCTTGTTTTCTCTCCGCCCTCCCTTTTAGGTAAGTTAAAGAGCTGCACCTGAGCCAGCCACTGATTGATGCAGCACCACAGTCAAATAGTGGAGTGGAGTAGGGGAACAGAAAACAGCCATTAAAGCCGCCCGCCCGCCCGCCCGCCCGCCACAATGGACCTACCTGTGTACACTAGATGGATGTGATGGAATGTACTGTCGTCCCTACATTTCAAGAAGGAGTAAGAATTGCAGTTGCAACAAAGCCTTGCTTGCCTACAAAGAGAGCAGCAATTTGGATTTGTTACTATGTTACCTAGAAGAATAACAAACTGTGCAAGGATGGAGGTTGTAGGAGCAAGGAGAAGTTGTCTGTAAAGTTGGTGGATGCTTATTTTCCATTTTGCAGTCCCTTGTCTCCCTCTTGTGGCCTCCTGGAGGCAACTAGCTGTGCAAAAAAAGACAGCCTGGCGGCCGGCTGTTGCAGTGTTGCCCTCTCAGGCAACACTGAGTGACTGACTGAGCCGCACCGTCTTATATAAAGTTCAGACGGAACTTTGCACGTGTCATAGTGGAGCCCTGAGGAGCCAGAGCCAGCTTTCTGACATCATAATGGGGCCTCAGAGATAAAAGCCTGGGCCCAGGCAGTGTTGGTCAGTGCTGCTCAGCAGGCAGCACTGGACTGGACTGGATTACAGCTGATACAAGGTGTGAAGGAACAAGGGGTGGCTGTGGGCATGCACTTGCTGCCGCTGCCAGTGTTTATCTGCATGGCAGCAGGGCATTTGGGCGTTGCCAGGAAGGCGTTTTTATGTAGATTCCTCCTCTTTCAGCACTGCATTGTGGTGCAAGCAAAAGAAGCAAATCCTGTCTGGCTTCCTCTCCGGCCTTTATTCACCTCCCGTGTAGCTGTGAGTGTGTGAGCCTGCAGGGCCCCATGGAATTGCCTAGAAGTAGGCTGAATCGCTGCAAGGGCTGAACAGCAGTATCGGGCAGGCTCGGGCAACGCGCGGCCCGTTCGGGTTATCGCTTCTCGGCCTTTTGGCTAAGATCAAGTGTAGTATCTGTTCTTATCAGTTTAATATCTGATACGTCCCCTATCTGGGGACCATATATTAAATGGATTTTTAGAACAGGGAGATGGAAATAGAGCTTGCTCTGTCCACTCCACGCATTGACCTGGTATTGCAGTATTTCCAGGACCGGTGCACCCTTTCCTTATGTGTTGACTAAAATCAGATTCCAAAAGTGTTTTTTGTGTTTGCCATTGTTTCTGTCTTTCTGAAGGGATCTCCCCTTTTAATCCCATTATTTCAACACCTGTTGGACAATGCATGAGTGATAATGAGCTAATTGATTAAATGCAATTAATGAATACATTGCCACCTCTTGTTTTGTGTCGTCTGTGTGTCTGTGTTTCCGGCATTTCACATTGGAACAGCTCATTCACCTTCCTTGTCTTCTCTCCGCCCTCCCTTTTAGGTAAGTTAAAGAGCTGCACCTGAGCCAGCCACTGATTGATGCAGCACCACAGTCAAATAGTGGAGTGGAGTAGGGGAACAGCAAACAGCCATTAAAGCCGCCCGCCCGCCCGCCCGCCCGCCACAATGGACCTACCTGTGTACACTAGATGGATGTGATGGAATGTACTGTCGTCCCTACATTTCAAGAAGGAGTAAGAATTGCAGTTGCAACAAAGCCTTGCTTGCCTACAAAGAGAGCAGCAATTTGGATTTGTTACTATGTTACCTAGAAGAATAACAAACTGTGCAAGGATGGAGGTTGTAGGAGCAAGGAGAAGTTGTCTGTAAAGTTGGTGGATGCTTATTTTCCATTTTGCAGTCCCTTGTCTCCCTCTTGTGGCCTCCTGGAGGCAACTAGCTGTGCAAAAAAAGACAGCCTGGCGGCCGGCTGTTGCAGTGTTGCCCTCTCAGGCAACACTGAGTGACTGACTGAGCCGCACCGTCTTATATAAAGTTCAGACGGAACTTTGCACGTGTCATAGTGGAGCCCTGAGGAGCCAGAGCCAGCTTTCTGACATCATAATGGGGCCTCAGAGATAAAAGCCTGGGCCCAGGCAGTGTTGGTCAGTGCTGCTCAGCAGGCAGCACTGGACTGGACTGGATTACAGCTGATACAAGGTGTGAAGGAACAAGGGGTGGCTGTGGGCATGCACTTGCTGCCGCTGCCAGTGTTTATCTGCATGGCAGCAGGGCATTTGGGCGTTGCCAGGAAGGCGTTTTTATGTAGATTCCTCCTCTTTCAGCACTGCATTGTGGTGCAAGCAAAAGAAGCAAATCCTGTCTGGCTTCCTCTCCGGCCTTTATTCACCTCCCGTGTAGCTGTGAGTGTGTGAGCCTGCAGGGCCCCATGGAATTGCCTAGAAGTAGGCTGAATCGCTGCAAGGGCTGAACAGCAGTATCGGGCAGGCTCGGGCAACGCGCGGCCCGTTCGGGTTATCGCTTCTCGGCCTTTTGGCTAAGATCAAGTGTAGTATCTGTTCTTATCAGTTTAATATCTGATACGTCCCCTATCTGGGGACCATATATTAAATGGATTTTTAGAACAGGGAGATGGAAATAGAGCTTGCTCTGTCCACTCCACGCATTGACCTGGTATTGCAGTATTTCCAGGACCGGTGCACCCTTTCCTTATGTGTTGACTAAAATCAGATTCCAAAAGTGTTTTTTGTGTTTGCCATTGTTTCTGTCTTTCTGAAGGGATCTCCCCTTTTAATCCCATTATTTCAACACCTGTTGGACAATGCATGAGTGATAATGAGCTAATTGATTAAATGCAATTAATGAATACATTGCCACCTCTTGTTTTGTGTCGTCTGTGTGTCTGTGTTTCCGGCATTTCACATTGGAACAGCTCATTCACCTTCCTTGTCTTCTCTCCGCCCTCCCTTTTAGGTAAGTTAAAGAGCTGCACCTGAGCCAGCCACTGATTGATGCAGCACCACAGTCAAATAGTGGAGTAGGGGGAACAGCAAACAGCCATTAAAGCCGCCCGCCCGCCCGCCACAATGGACCTACCTGTGTACACTAGATGGATGTGATGGAATGTACTGTCGTCCCTACATTTCAAGAAGGAGTAAGAATTGCAGTTGCAACAAAGCCTTGCTTGCCTACAAAGAGAGCAGCAATTTGGATTTGTTACTATGTTACCTAGAAGAATAACAAACTGTGCAAGGATGGAGGTTGTAGGAGCAAGGAGAAGTTGTCTGTAAAGTTGGTGGATGCTTATTTTCCATTTTGCAGTCCCTTGTCTCCCTCTTGTGGCCTCCTGGAGGCAACTAGCTGTGCAAAAAAAGACAGCCTGGCGGCCGGCTGTTGCAGTGTTGCCCTCTCAGGCAACACTGAGTGACTGACTGAGCCGCACCGTCTTATATAAAGTTCAGACGGAACTTTGCACGTGTCATAGTGGAGCCCTGAGGAGCCAGAGCCAGCTTTCTGACATCATAATGGGGCCTCAGAGATAAAAGCCTGGGCCCAGGCAGTGTTGGTCAGTGCTGCTCAGCAGGCAGCACTGGACTGGACTGGATTACAGCTGATACAAGGTGTGAAGGAACAAGGGGTGGCTGTGGGCATGCACTTGCTGCCGCTGCCAGTGTTTATCTGCATGGCAGCAGGGCATTTGGGCGTTGCCAGGAAGGCATTTTTATGTAGATTCCTCCTCTTTCAGCACTGCATTGTGGTGCAAGCAAAAGAAGCAAATCCTGTCTGGCTTCCTCTCCGGCCTTTATTCACCTCCCGTGTAGCTGTGAGTGTGTGAGCCTGCAGGGCCCCATGGAATTGCCTAGAAGTAGGCTGAATCGCTGCAAGGGCTGAACAGCAGTATCGGGCAGGCTCGGGCAACGCGCGGCCCGTTCGGGTTATCGCTTCTCGGCCTTTTGGCTAAGATCAAGTGTAGTATCTGTTCTTATCAGTTTAATATCTGATACGTCCCCTATCTGGGGACCATATATTAACCGGTTAAGGACTAGGCTGTTTTACAGCTAAATGACCAGAGCAAATTTCACAATTTTGCTATGCGCTTCTTTACATGACTATAACTCAGCAGGTGAATAAAGTTCATCTTTGAATTTTACACTCTTTTTAAAGGACAGATAGGGCTTTGTTTTAGTGGCATTTGTCAGTATATATCATTTTTTTTTTTTTCACTAAAGTGGGCAAAATTGGAAAAAAATGCAAGAATTTAACAATTGCGTCGGTTTATGCTAGCATTTTTCACACACGGTATGAACCACGGCCAAAATTAATCTCCTTTCACATTCTTCCACTTCTCCCGTGCATGGGGATACCAAATATGTGAGCCTTATTCACTGTGCGGGCATGTGCCAGGGCTTGGCATAAAAGGAGGCTTTTTGGCCTTTTCGGTCCAGGAATTTTGCATTTGATTTTAGAGCCGTATACTGTTTTCTGGGGGGCCTAATGCTGCTGAAACATTAGAAACACCCCATAAATGACTTCATTCACACAAGTAGACCCCACAAGGTTTCCTTCAAGGGGTTTATCATATTTTTAGCAAGTCCAGTTTTCTTCTGAAAGTTTCTTGAATAAGATGGAACAAAATAAAATCAGCACTTTTTTAGCAAATGCGTCAGTTTAGGCTAGTATTTTTCACACACGGTATAGACCACGGACAAAATTCATCTCCTTTCACGTTCTTCCACTTCTCCCGTGCATGGGGATACCAAATATGTGTGCCTTATTCACTGTGCGGGCATGTGCCAGGGCTTGGCATAAAAGGAGGCTTTTCGGTCCAGGAATTTTGCATTTGATTTTAAAACCCCATACTGTTTTCTGGGGGGCCTAATGCTGCTGAAACATTAGAAACACCCCATAAATGACTTCATTCACACAAGTAGACCCCACAAGGTTTCCTTCAAGGGGTTTATCATATTTTTAGACAGTCCAGTTTTCTTCTGAAAGTTTCTTGAATAAGATGGAACAAAATAAAATCAGCACTTTTTTAGCAAATGCGTCAGTTTAGGCTAGTATTTTTCACACACGGTATAGACCACGGACAAAATTCATCTCCTTTCACGTTCTTCCACTTCTCCCGTGCATGGGGATACCAAATATGTGTGCCTTATTCACTGTGCGGGCATGTGCCAGGGCTTGGCATAAAAGGAGGCTTTTTGGCCTTTTCGGTCCAGGAATTTTGCATTTGATTTTAGAGCCGCATACTGTTTTCTGGGGGGCCTAATGCTGCTGAAACATTAGAAACACCCTATAAATGACTTAATTCACACAAGTAGACCCCACAAGGTTTCCTTCAAGGGGTTTATCATATTTTTAGCAAGTCCAGTTTTCTTCTGAAAGTTTCTTGAATAAGATGGAACAAAATAAAATCAGCACTTTTTTAGCAAATGCGTCAGTTTAGGCTAGTATTTTTCACACACGGTATAGACCACGGACAAAATTCATCTCCTTTCACGTTCTTCCACTTCTCCCGTGCATGGGGATACCAAATATGTGTGCCTTATTCACTGTGCGGGCATGTGCCAGGGCTTGGCATAAAAGGAGGCTTTTTGGCCTTTTCGGTCCAGGAATTTTGCATTTGATTTTAGAGCCGCATACTGTTTTCTGGGGGGCCTAATGCTGCTGAAACATTAGAAACACCCCATAAATGACTTCATTCACACAAGTAGACCCCACAAGGTTTCCTTCAAGGGGTTTATCATATTTTTAGCAAGTCCAGTTTTCTTCTGAAAGTTTCTTGAATAAGATGGAACAAAATAAAATCAGCACTTTTTTAGCAAATGCGTCAGTTTAGGCTAGTATTTTTCACACACGGTATAGACCACGGACAAAATTAATCTCCTTTCACGTTCTTCCACTTCTCCCGTGCATGGGGATACCAAATATGTGTGCCTTATTCACTGTGCGGGCATGTGCCAGGGCTTGGCATAAAAGGAGGCTTTTTGGTCCAGGAATTCTGCATTTGATTTTAGAGCCGCATACTGTTTTCTGGGGGGTGTAATGCTGCTGAAACATTAGAAACACCCCATAAATGACTTCATTCACACAAGTAGACCCCACAAGGTTTCCTTCAAGGGGTTTATCATATTTTTAGACAGTCCAGTTTTCTTCTGAAAGTTTCTTGAATAAGATGGATCAAAATAAAATTAGCACTTTTTAGCAAATGCGTAAGTTTATACCAGCATTTTTCACACACGGTATAGACCACGGTCAAAATTAATCTCCGTTCACATTCTGCCACTTCTCCCGTGCATGGGGATACCAAATATGTGGCCTTATTTATCACATAGAGATGTAGGAGGGCGGAGGATAGAAGAAGATTATTTCACAAATCGCTTTTTTTCAAAGCTGGTTTTACAAAACTCAACAGAGTTTCTATAACACTTCCAAAATATCTGCTCTTGAAGCAGAAATCCCAAAATATTCATCTAGGGGTATAATGGGAATTTATTTTTTGGGGTTTTCTAAAATAAGAAATTTCAGGTTAATGCAAATGGAGCTCTCCAGCAGATGAACTTTAGAAAACATCAAACATGACATCCACCCCCCACCCATTCCCTCCCTCACCCTTGGAGTAAAATCAGGGGAAAAATAAAAACGTAATGTAGGGCAAATATATTTTCAACAAATTAACTAAAATCTAATAATTCAGAACAGTGTGGTATTTTTTAAAACATGGCTCAATGCACAGGCCTGGTTGTGAGGGACATGAGGGACAGAAATATCGGGAATCTTTGCGGTGCCCGTCTTTTCTGCAGACGCGGCACTTTTTCTGGGGGTTGCTTCTGGTTGCTGTTGGGGGAATCCGACTGATGAAGTGTCTTTCAGTCAGTCGCGTGACATCCTCAGACTGGGGGCATTCTCGGGTGTCCTGAACATCAAAAATGAGGCCTTCAATAATTTTTTCCTGGAAATCCAGGTATGTGTCTCTGCCTCTGTTTTTTTTATAGAGCACAAATGAGTTGTGGATGGCCACCTGTAACAAATAAATGGCCACCTTTTTGTACCAGGTTTTAGTTTTGTGTTTTACTAAATAGGGCTGTAAAACCTGGTCGCTTAAATCCACCCCCCCCATGTACTTGTTATATTCGGACACGCTCACTGGTTTGTGCTTGTCCGATGTTGCCCCTCTTTCCCTCACTGCCACTGTTCCTGCGGTATGAATCGTGCTTAGCACATACACATCTTTGCGATCCCTGAACTTGACCGCCAGCAATTCTTCAGATGCATAAGCACAGGAGTCCCCCTTTACCATGCGCTTCCCCACTAATTGCTGTGGAAAACCAATTCGGTTTTTGCGCATGGTACCACATGCCCCAGTCCTTGCAACATGCAAATGCCTAAACAGGGGCACACTGGAATAAAAATTATCACAGTACAGGTGGTACCCCTTGTGAAGCAGAGGCTGCATTATCTCCCACACAATCTTACTGCTGGTGGAAAGATCAGGGGGGCATCCAGGAACATTTATTGTGCGGTCCCGCCCTTCATAAATCCTGAAGGCGGTGGTATATCCTGACCCGCTTTCACACAATTTGTAGAGCTTAACGCCATATCTTGCCCTTTTGGAAGGTAGATATTGGCGAAAGCTAAGTCTGCCATGAAAGTTGAGGAGGGATTCGTCCACACTTACATTCTGCTCAGGGGTGTAGAGTTGCAGAAATAAATTATTCAGGGAATTTATTAGCGGTCTTATTTTGAACAACCGATCCCGGTTTGCATCGGTACTTGGGGGGGCCTGTGCGTTGTCATTGAAGTGGAGGAACCTCATTATTGTCTCATAACGAGACCTGGGCATTACTGCAGAATATACTGGGGTAGCTTGGGCGGGTCTTGTTGACCAGTAAGACCTAATGGAGGGCTTTTTGACAATACCCATATTTAGGGTGAGCCCCAAAAAATTTTTTAATTCCTGCAAATTGGTGGACGTCCAATCTCTGGCATGGGTGGATGAAGGTTTCTGCCTTATATATTGCGTGGCATATAAATTTGTTTCGTGGACAATCTGATTTAGGATGTCGTCCGTTATAAATAAATGGAAGTAATCCATTTGGACAAAATTTGTATTGTCCACGGTTATGCCAGGAGTGGCCGTAAATCCGTGGATTCTAGGCCCAAAAGATGGGGCAGGTGCCCATACAAGAGCCTGGACTGGAGGGACCAGGCTGTCCCGTGCTACAGCGCTACTTGGCCCTGCGCTTTCATGTTCTGCAGTTTCGACTGCATCAGGGACAACGTCCCCTGAAGATGAACCTGAAGTGACGCTGTCATCGTCACTACCTAAAACAGGTTCCATCTCGGACGCCATCTCTGATGCGGTCTCCGACTCAGACCACAGCATGGCGTATGCCTCCTCGGCGCTAAACAACTTCCTCGCCATAACGTAACTAACACTAACTAAACAAATTTTTTTTTTTTTTTTTTATAAAACACACAAACTAACTGCTATATATATCTACACTACCGCTAACAAAAAAATAAACCGCTGTTGCTATATATATTATATATATGTGGATATATATAGAATTATATACTCCCTACCTGCCTATTCTAATAGAATAAAAGAAAGAAAGGTAGATAGATAGAAAAAAAGATAGATGGATAGATAGATTGTATAGATAGATAGAAATCTATCTATACAGAGAATGTTTTAGTGTAACTGTATTTTTTTTCACTGTATTCTTCTGGCAGCAATTCTCTCGAGTCTCTTCTTCTCCTCAAACTGAAACAATGTTTGAGGAGAAGAAAAGAGGCAGGAGATTTACTGCCAGAAAAGTCAAAATAAAACAAATGTGGTCGCTGTGATAGGTTTTCACAGCGACCACATGATCAGGGACCATCAGATTGGTCCCTGATACTCTGCCCAGTGCCCAGAGCTGTTGGTAACAGCGAGGGCACAGGGCTGTGTGCACGCGAACGCGTGCACACTGTTTTCTATGCAGAAATGCATGTGATCGCTGTGATTGGTTGTCACAGCGATCACATGTTCAGGGGCCAAAAGATTGACCCCTGACATTCTGCCCAGTGCCCATGGCTGTTAGTAACAGCCAGGGCACAGAGCTGTGTGCACGCGATCGCGCGTGCACAGTCTCTGAAGTGCGGCCGTATATATACTATACGCCGGACTTTAGAGACCCTGACTGCTGGCCGTATATTTACGGACAGCGGTCGGGAACCTGTTAAATGGATTTTTAGAACAGGGAGATGGAAATAGAGCTTGCTCTGTCCACTCCACGCATTGACCTGGTATTGCAGTATTTCCAGGACCGGTGCACCCTTTCCTTATGTGTTGACTAAAATCAGATTCCAAAAGTGTTTTTTGTGTTTGCCATTGTTTCTGTCTTTCTGAAGGGATCTCCCCTTTTAATCCCATTATTTCAACACCTGTTGGACAATGCATGAGTGATAATGAGCTAATTGATTAAATGCAATTAATGAATACATTGCCACCTCTTGTTTTGTGTCGTCTGTGTGTCTGTGTTTCCGGCATTTCACATTGGAACAGCTCATTCACCTTCCTTGTCTTCTCTCCGCCCTCCCTTTTAGGTAAGTTAAAGAGCTGCACCTGAGCCAGCCACTGATTGATGCAGCACCACAGTCAAATAGTGGAGTGGAGTAGGGGAACAGCAAACAGCCATTAAAGCCGCCCGCCCGCCCGCCACAATGGACCTACCTGTGTACACTAGATGGATGTGATGGAATGTACTGTCGTCCCTACATTTCAAGAAGGAGTAAGAATTGCAGTTGCAACAAAGCCTTGCTTGCCTACAAAGAGAGCAGCAATTTGGATTTGTTACTATGTTACCTAGAAGAATAACAAACTGTGCAAGGATGGAGGTTGTAGGAGCAAGGAGAAGTTGTCTGTAAAGTTGGTGGATGCTTATTTTCCATTTTGCAGTCCCTTGTCTCCCTCTTGTGGCCTCCTGGAGGCAACTAGCTGTGCAAAAAAAGACAGCCTGGCGGCCGGCTGTTGCAGTGTTGCCCTCTCAGGCAACACTGAGTGACTGACTGAGCCGCACCGTCTTATATAAAGTTCAGACGGAACTTTGCACGTGTCATAGTGGAGCCCTGAGGAGCCAGAGCCAGCTTTCTGACATCATAATGGGGCCTCAGAGAAAAAAGCCTGGGCCCAGGCAGTGTTGGTCAGTGCTGCTCAGCAGGCAGCACTGGACTGGACTGGATTACAGCTGATACAAGGTGTGAAGGAACAAGGGGTGGCTGTGGGCATGCACTTGCTGCCGCTGCCAGTGTTTATCTGCATGGCAGCAGGGCATTTGGGCGTTGCCAGGAAGGCGTTTTTATGTAGATTCCTCCTCTTTCAGCACTGCATTGTGGTGCAAGCAAAAGAAGCAAATCCTGTCTGGCTTCCTCTCCGGCCTTTATTCACCTCCCGTGTAGCTGTGAGTGTGTGAGCCTGCAGGGCCCCATGGAATTGCCTAGAAGTAGGCTGAATCGCTGCAAGGGCTGAACAGCAGTATCGGGCAGGCTCGGGCAACGCGCGGCCCGTTCGGGTTATCGCTTCTCGGCCTTTTGGCTAAGATCAAGTGTAGTATCTGTTCTTATCAGTTTAATATCTGATACGTCCCCTATCTGGGGACCATATATTAAATGTATTTTTAGAACAGGGAGATGGAAATAGAGCTTGCTCTGTCCACTCCACGCATTGACCTGGTATTGCAGTATTTCCAGGACCGGTGCACCCTTTCCTTATGTGTTGACTAAAATCAGATTCCAAAAGTGTTTTTTGTGTTTGCCATTGTTTCTGTCTTTCTGAAGGGATCTCCCCTTTTAATCCCATTATTTCAACACCTGTTGGACAATGCATGAGTGATAATGAGCTAATTGATTAAATGCAATTAATGAATACATTGCCACCTCTTGTTTTGTGTCGCAGGTGTGTCTGTGTTTCCGGCATTTCACATTGGAACAGCTCATTCACCTTCCTTGTCTTCTCTCCGCCCTCCCTTTTAGGTAAGTTAAAGAGCTGCACCTGAGCCAGCCACTGATTGATGCAGCACCACAGTCAAATAGTGGAGTGGAGTAGGGGAACAGCAAACAGCCATTAAAGCCGCCCGCCCGCCGGCCTGCCCGCCCGCCCGCCACAATGGACCTACCTGTGTACACTAGATGGATGTGATGGAATGTACTGTCGTCCCTACATTTCAAGAAGGAGTAAGAATTGCAGTTGCAACAAAGCCTTGCTTGCCTACAAAGAGAGCAGCAATTTGGATTTGTTACTATGTTACCTAGAAGAATAACAAACTGTGCAAGGATGGAGGTTGTAGGAGCAAGGAGAAGTTGTCTGTAAAGTTGGTGGATGCTTATTTTCCATTTTGCAGTCCCTTGTCTCCCTCTTGTGGCCTCCTGGAGGCAACTAGCTGTGCAAAAAAAGACAGCCTGGCGGCCGGCTGTTGCAGTGTTGCCCTCTCAGGCAACACTGAGTGACTGACTGAGCCGCACCGTCTTATATAAAGTTCAGACGGAACTTTGCACGTGTCATAGTGGAGCCCTGAGGAGCCAGAGCCAGCTTTCTGACATCATAATGGGGCCTCAGAGATAAAAGCCTGGGCCCAGGCAGTGTTGGTCAGTGCTGCTCAGCAGGCAGCACTGGACTGGACTGGATTACAGCTGATACAAGGTGTGAAGGAACAAGGGGTGGCTGTGGGCATGCACTTGCTGCCGCTGCCAGTGTTTATCTGCATGGCAGCAGGGCATTTGGGCGTTGCCAGGAAGCCGTTTTTATGTAGATTCCTCCTCTTTCAGCACTGCATTGTGGTGCAAGCAAAAGAAGCAAATCCTGTCTGGCTTCCTCTCCGGCCTTTATTCACCTCCCGTGTAGCTGTGAGTGTGTGAGCCTGCAGGGCCCCATGGAATTGCCTAGAAGTAGGCTGAATCGCTGCAAGGGCTGAACAGCAGTATCGGGCAGGCTCGGGCAACGCGCGGCCCGTTCGGGTTATCGCTTCTCGGCCTTTTGGCTAAGATCAAGTGTAGTATCTGTTCTTATCAGTTTAATATCTGATACGTCCCCTATCTGGGAACCATATATTAAATGTATTTTTAGAACAGGGAGATGGAAATAGAGCTTGCTCTGTCCACTCCACGCATTGACCTGGTATTGCAGTATTTCCAGGACCGGTGCACCCTTTCCTTATGTGTTGACTAAAATCAGATTCCAAAAGTGTTTTTTGTGTTTGCCATTGTTTCTGTCTTTCTGAAGGGATCTCCCCTTTTAATCCCATTATTTCAACACCTGTTGGACAATGCATGAGTGATAATGAGCTAATTGATTAAATGCAATTAATGAATACATTGCCACCTCTTGTTTTGTGTCGTCTGTGTGTCTGTGTTTCCGGCATTTCACATTGGAACAGCTCATTCACCTTCCTTGTCTTCTCTCCGCCCTCCCTTTTAGGTAAGTTAAAGAGCTGCACCTGAGCCAGCCACTGATTGATGCAGCACCACAGTCAAATAGTGGAGTGGAGTAGGGGAACAGCAAACAGCCATTAAAGCCGCCCGCCCGCCGGCCCGCCCGCCCGCCCGCCACAATGGACCTACCTGTGTACACTAGATGGATGTGATGGAATGTACTGTCGTCCCTACATTTCAAGAAGGAGTAAGAATTGCAGTTGCAACAAAGCCTTGCTTGCCTACAAAGAGAGCAGCAATTTGGATTTGTTACTATGTTACCTAGAAGAATAACAAACTGTGCAAGGATGGAGGTTGTAGGAGCAAGGAGAAGTTGTCTGTAAAGTTGGTGGATGCTTATTTTCCATTTTGCAGTCCCTTGTCTCCCTCTTGTGGCCTCCTGGAGGCAACTAGCTGTGCAAAAAAAGACAGCCTGGCGGCCGGCTGTTGCAGTGTTGCCCTCTCAGGCAACACTGAGTGACTGACTGAGCCGCACCGTCTTATATAAAGTTCAGACGGAACTTTGCACGTGTCATAGTGGAGCCCTGAGGAGCCAGAGCCAGCTTTCTGACATCATAATGGGGCCTCAGAGAAAAAAGCCTGGGCCCAGGCAGTGTTGGTCAGTGCTGCTCAGCAGGCAGCACTGGACTGGACTGGATTACAGCTGATACAAGGTGTGAAGGAACAAGGGGTGGCTGTGGGCATGCACTTGCTGCCGCTGCCAGTGTTTATCTGCATGGCAGCAGGGCATTTGGGCGTTGCCAGGAAGGCGTTTTTATGTAGATTCCTCCTCTTTCAGCACTGCATTGTGGTGCAAGCAAAAGAAGCAAATCCTGTCTGGCTTCCTCTCCGGCCTTTATTCACCTCCCGTGTAGCTGTGAGTGTGTGAGCCTGCAGGGCCCCATGGAATTGCCTAGAAGTAGGCTGAATCGCTGCAAGGGCTGAACAGCAGTATCGGGCAGGCTCGGGCAACGCGCGGCCCGTTCGGGTTATCGCTTCTCGGCCTTTTGGCTAAGATCAAGTGTAGTACTTTAGGGTATTGCCTTGTTTCTTGGTCAGGAGGTGCCCTGGTACCCTTTTCCTTGGCCTGGGGGGATCGTCTCTTTTACAAGAGACTTCACCCCTCTGTTGCTATTGGGGAGGAGGATTAGTCCAGGGCAACGGGGAGCGATCACTTGCCTGGCATCTAGGTGCTGAAGGTACTATCTTTGGATATCGTTGGCTTTTGTTGCGGCAGGATGGAGGAAGTCCCTGACTACATGCGTACTCGGAATGCTGTTCGTTTTACGATGGAGGAATCTGGAGGACAAAGCAGAGACTTGGAATTCCTAACGAAGGTACTCTTGCTTGATCTTTTCCAGTTGGAGAGACAATGGATATTGTCTGTAATGGACTATCCAAGAAGAGGATGTTTCGATGTCACTTTTTGTACAGAGGACATTTATCTGGATTTTCTGGACACTTTAAAGAAGAAGAAACAGGATCCAAGACTGGTTGGTGTGATTGTAACACCACACTTTGCTCCTAGCAAAAAGTTGGTGATTGTTAAAATGTTTTCACCCTATGTGTGTAAAGACGATATAATATGCTTTCTCACTAAGTTCTGTGAGGAGGTGGTGGAGAAGGGTAAGGTCTTTAATCCGTTTGGATTCTGGACAGGTAAATGGAAATTCCTGTGTAAGTTTAAGGCAGTTGGAGAGGCTGGAAACTTATTGCTTCCTCCAGCACGCTTTAAAATTGGCAGTGCAAGTGGGAATCTGTATTTCTTTGGAATGGGGATTTTTTGCCACAATTGTAAAGAGTATGGGCATGAGAAGGAGAATTGTGGAAAAATAATTTGTACAAAATGTTTTAAGGAAGGTCATAAGTATAATGATTGTGAGAAGGGCAAAGTGTGTAACATGTGTAGAGAAGAAGGGCATGTGTTTAAAAATTGTCCAAAAAAAAGTAAAAGTGAAGCAAAGGAGGAGAGTAAGAAGACAGTTAAAAGAAAGGAAGTGATAGTTAACAGAAAGGAAGAGAAAGTTAGCCCACAAAA
The DNA here is from genome assembly GCF_050947455.1 of Rhinoderma darwinii. Classification (NCBI taxonomy): domain Eukaryota; kingdom Metazoa; phylum Chordata; class Amphibia; order Anura; family Rhinodermatidae; genus Rhinoderma; species Rhinoderma darwinii. Next base: position 231,305,920 of record NC_134691.1, read on the forward strand.
AGAGGATAAGCCACAGAAAAAGGGAGGAGCGGGGAAAAGTGTTGAGGTTAAAAAAAGTGATGAAACAAAAAGGAGAAAAATTGTGGAACAAAATGTAGTTTCAGATGAAGATAGAGCAGAAAGAGACAAACTAGTAAAAGACGTGGAGGGATTAAGAGATAAAATTAATTTTGAGAAGGTTCGGAGGCGGGTACGAACCTGTTTAAGAGGGAATATACCAGATTTTCTGGAAAGATATAAAGTGCCAACCTGGTTGGCATGTATTGTAAATTTGGAATGGGACGGTCAAGATCTTCGAGAACATCTTGTGGATATGCTTGGTGTAATCGCTGTAAGAAACGGTTTGTTTTATTAATTTTACTTTAAAAAAAAAAAAAAAAAAGAGAGAGAAATAAAAATTATATTTGGTTTTTTCATAATGATGATCAAGTCTTTAAATTTGAAGTTTAAAATTTAACTCGAGACGGATCTGAGTGGAAACCTTATCTGTTCTTATCAGTTTAATATCTGATACGTCCCCTATCTGGGGACCATATATTAAATGGATTTTTAGAACAGGGAGATGGAAATAGAGCTTGCTCTGTCCACTCCACGCATTGACCTGGTATAGAAGAGGCTGGACGCAGCCGCAGGGTGAAGGGAAGCCGACATGACCGTCCTGGTAGGGAAAGGGTTAATTAGGTGAGGGAGAGTTGGAAGGAGCTGAAGGAGGGACGGGGAGGAGTTAAGGGGGACGGGGGGCCGTTACTGCGCTTCCCGCTGTTTCTCGGCATTGAGCCGGAAGCAGCGGGAGAAGTAACATAGAAGCAAGTAAGCTCCCCGTTGCCCGTGCTTTTAGAGATGGCAGAAGCCCTCATGTTAGAGCGGCTGCGTGCCGCTGCTGTGCACCACGGTCCCGGATGGCTAGAGGAGACCGTGGCTGCAATAACGAGGATCCCGGACGCCGTTTCGCCACGTCGGGCACGGCGTTCGGGGTCTGTTGAAAAGGACAGGCTCCCCTCCCCCGGCCCCCTTACGAGCATGGCTATGGCGGCGGGGGGGGAGTCGGCAACAACCGCTCCTGCGCTGGGCAGGCAGAGAGCGGTGCCAGGGGTGACGGCGACGCAGGCTGGGTCGACCCGTCCCTCTCGGCGGTCCCGACCTCCAGAGCGCCTCAGTCCGGAGGTAGTCCCGCGGACACGGCGTCGCAGAGGGAGCCCGATCCCGGACGCTGCAGGCCAGGCAGCTGGGAGGACCGCCCCTTCCCAGGCCCTGCGTCCTGGCAGGAATCCCAGGCCGCGACGGGGTCCGGCGGTAAGCAGGGAGTCGCAGGCTGGGCTCCCTGTCACCCCTCCCCCATCAGATGGAAGATTTGGAGGACAAGGTACGGCCGCCCCGCATGGTGATGTTCCGGCCAGGGGGCAGGCTTCGTCAGGATCGTCTAGACGGACGCCTAGATCTGCAGCGACGTCGAGGCAACAGGTCCGGTCGGAAGTCTGGGTCCCGGCGGTCGGGCGGCAGGTTGCCGGCCCATCGGTCAGCGCGTCCTCATCCCCGTTCCGAAGATGTCGTTGGGAGGGACAGTCGTCGGCGAGAGAAGAACTGGAGGAAGGTGAACTGGACGTGTATCGTCGAGGTCAGGATGGTCCGGCTGACGGGAACACAGCGCCTGTGCAGCCCGGTGAGTGTATAACTCCATCATTGTCTTATCCAGCGATTTTTATGTCGGGTGTCGGCGGGGGGGCTGCTAGCATTGCATCGGGGGCCGGTAGTGGCGCGGGCGGACGCGACGGAGCGGGTTTGGCAGACTTAGTGGGTTGCTTACGGGAGCTGGTGGGGCGCCTGGATAGGGCCGCGGCGCCGGTAGTAACGGAAGTGTCTCCTGCGGTAGTTTGGGAAGGCCCCAGGGACGTGGGATCGTTACAGGCGCGTCCTGTGGTGGCGGTTAGAGAGGCGGTCGCGGTGTCGGTACAGACCGAGGCACAGAAGGACGGCGATCGAGTGCGTATGGACGATCGTGCTCGGGGGGAGGTGTATGTTTGTTTTGAGGGTCCGTTGGGGGGCGCATTTAAAGCAGGAGGTGCGTGATCGGATCTGGAAAGACGAATATGTTGAAATTTTTTCTCTCTTGCCGCTGGCTAAATTTAATTTGGATAAGAGCAAGCGGGATGAGAGTAAAAAGGACGAGGAGGAACGGCGGCGGTATAGGCTTAGCCCGCAGACGTTCGTTAATTGGTCGCAGGCGTTCGCCATATTGGCTAGTGTGATAGGGGAAAAGGCGCCGGAAAATTGTTCGGCGTTGTTTTGTTATTTTGATGCCATTGGGGAGGCTCATAGGGCGTATGGGGGTCAGGCGTGGCTGCGATATGATGAGCAATTCCGTCAGCGGAAGGCGGTTCGGCCGGCGATTCGGTGGGACCAGAAGGATATTGCTCTCTGGTTACGGGTTACGGCTCCGGTTAGGCAGCCCTTTCCCGGGAGCGGTGGCCAGGGAGGCCAGTCTAGTCAGAGTGGACAAAGCGGCGGGGGAAAGGCGGGGTTTTGCTGGCAATTCAATGAAGGTCAGTGCAAGTTCGGGGCCACGTGCAAGTTCAAGCACGTGTGCTCCGAGTGTAATGGTGCATCACACGGGGCGGCAAAATGTCTGCGAAAAAAGAGGTCAGGGAACCAGCACGGGGCTGGTCAAGGGGGTGTCGCCGGTGAGGGTGGAAAGGATGGCCCCTTATCTAAGTGAGTATCCGGATAGGGCGGCAGCTAAGTTGCTTTATGAAGGGTTTCGTGTTGGTTTTGTTATTCCTCCGCCTCCTTATGAGGTTCCGGTTACGCGGAGGAATTTAAAATCGGCTTACTTGCATGCGGAAGTCGTGTCGGAAAAGTTGTTAAAAGAAGTTTCGTTGGGGCGCATGTCGGGGCCATTTGTTGAGTCACCGGTAAAAGATTTAGTTGTGTCCCCTTTGGGTATTGTCCCTAAACGCGAGCCCGGAAAGTTTCGTTTGATTCAACATTTATCGTATCCCAAAGGTTCGTCGGTAAATGACGGGATTGATCACGAGTTGTGTTCCGTAGTTTATACCTCATTCGATAAGGCGGTGGGGTTAGTGCGGGCTGCGGGTCCGGGGGCGCTGCTAGCAAAAACCGACATCGAGGCGGCGTTCAGGTTGTTGCCGGTCCATCCTGAAAGCCAACGGCTGTTGGGTTGTTTTTGGAATGGGGCCTTTTACGTGGATCGGTGCCTTCCGATGGGGTGTTCTCTTTCTTGTGCATACTTCGAGGCGTTTAGTAGCTTCGTGGAGTGGGTAACGAGGGGAGTATCCGGGGTCGATTCGTTGATCCATTACTTAGATGATTTTTTGTGCGTTGGCCCGGGGGGTTCGCCGGTTTGCGGTAATTTGCTTCATGCACTACAGAAGGTGGCGAGGGATTTTGGGATCCCTTTGGCGCCGGAAAAAACGGAGGGCCCGGTAGCGACGATTTGTTTCTTGGGAATCGAAATTGACTCGGTGGCAATGGAGTGTCGGCGGGCTTGTAGAATGAAGAAAATGGCGCTGAGGGAGCTTCAGTCGCTGCTGGGGAAGTTGAATTTCGCCTGCCGGATTATGCCGATGGGGAGGGTGTTTGGTAGGAGGTTGGCGGCGGCAACGGCGGGAGTGCGCGCGCCGCATCATTTTGTGCGGCTCAAGGAGGAGCACCGAGCTGATCTTCAGGTTTGGGATGACTTTTTGGGCCAGTACAATGGTCGCTCGCTATGGATGGCTCCTGCGCAGGATACGAGTGATTTGAATATTTTTACGGATGCGGCTGGGGTGGGTGGTTTTGGAGCTTACGGGGGAGGTCCGTGGTGCGCGGGTCAATGGCCGGCTAGCTGGGTGTCCAGTGGACTCACGCGGAATCTGGCCCTGCTCGAGCTGTTTCCCATCGTGGTGGCGTCTACCATTTGGGGGGACAGGCTCAGGGATAAGAAGGTCCGTTTTTACTGCGACAACATGGGGGTGGTGCTTGCCATTAATAACATCACGGCGTCCTCTCCTCCGGTAGTTCAATTGTTGCGACATTTAGTGTTGGTGTGTTTGTCATTGAACGCGTGGGTGGTGGCGGTGCATGTCCCGGGTGTTCAGAATTGTATCGCTGATGCTCTTTCTCGCTCGCAGTGGGACCGGTTTCGGCAATTGGCACCGGGAGCGGAACGTCTCGGGTTGGCGTGTCCGGAGCATCTTTGGGATCTGGTATCGGTCCCGTAGAGCAGCTGTTAAAAAGGTCTTTGGCGCGCGCGACGTGGAGTGCGTATGCTGCTTGTTGGAGGCAGTGGGAGGAGTGGGTAAGAGAGTTGGGTGACGTCAATACGGATAGAGACAGGTTGGTGGCACTTTTGTACTGGTTAGGGGACGCCTGGGAGTCGGGGTTTTCAGTAGCGAAGGTGAACCGGTTCATATCTGCGGTGGCGTTTGGGTTTAAGCTGCGGGGCTTTCGGGATGTATCGAAGGAATTTCTGGTATCGCAGGCTTTGAAGGGGTTGCGTCGAGGTAGGGTGGAGGCAGATAGTAGAAGGCCGGTGTCGTTTGCTTTGCTTAACTCGTTGGGCGGTTCATTAGCATCGGTATGTCGTTCTTCAGATGAAATGGATTTGTTTCGATTGGCTTTTTTGTTAGCGTTTTTTGGAGCATTTAGAATAGGTGAGTTGGTGTCGCCAAGTACTAAACGGGCAGGGGGGCTGAGATCTGGGGAGGTGAGCCTATTTGCAGATCGGCTAGAGGTATGGTTGCGTCGATCAAAAACTGACCAAGTAGGGAAGGGAAAACTGATAGTTTTGTTCGCTCTCCCGGGGTCGGTCATGTGCCCTGTAGAGTGCATGCGGGGTTTTACGCAAAACGGGGGGTCTCCAGATTTGCCTTTGTTACGTCATGTGGACGGGTCGTTTTTGTCCAGGTTTCAGTTTGGAGCTGTATTTAAAAAATGTTTGACGGCGGTTGGTGTTGCGGCAGGCTCATATTCATCTCATTCCTTCAGGATTGGCGCAGCAACGGAAGCGGGGCGCTGGGGGTTGGATGATGAAGGGGTGAGGCGTATTGGTCGTTGGGAGTCAAAAAGGTTTAAGTCCTATGTCCGCCCCCATATGTTATGATTGGGGTTGTTTACGCTTTACAAATGTTATATTGGTGGTGCCTCATTGTTTTTTCCGCTTCAGATTCGCCTCCTTGTCTGGTGTGGTTGATGGGTCATTCGTACGTGCACTGGGGGGCTTTGAGGGCGGACGTCCGCCCGGATGGTCGCCAGTTGCGCATTCCGCGACAGGATGCGGTTGTGCATTGGCTGGGTTTTAGAGGTATGTCGTGGAACAGGGTGTTGGCGGAATTCCAGACATATGCGCGGCTTGATAGGGTTCCGGAGGTTTTAGTGCTGCACGTGGGTGGGAATGACTTAGGAGTCCGCCCTTTTCGTGAGTTGGTGCGGGATATCAAACATGATATGTTGTGTTTGTGGGTATCTTATCCCAAGTTGGTGTTAGTGTGGTCGGACATAGTCCCAAGAAAGCATTGGCGGTTAGCTAGATCGGTGGAGAGAGTCAATAAGGCTCGCATAAAGGTTAACCGGGCGGTGTCCCGTTTTGTGGCAAAGAACGGGGGCATTTGCGTAAGGCATAGGGATTTGGAGTCAGGAGTGGGGAATTTCTGGAGAAGTGACGGGGTTCATCTGACCGAGGTTGGCATTGATCTTTGGAGCTTGGCGATAGCAGAAGGCATAGAAAGGGCGGTGGTGGTGTGGAGGAACTCACAGGCTTAAGGGGGTCAAGGCCTGTTTCGCTGTGGCGGGGGGAGTCCTTGAGGCCAGTCAGTACAAAATGGTGGGGGGGTCGCATCGGGGGTATGCGTCCCCCAAAAAAGGTACATGGTTGAAGACTTCATCGGGTGTTATCCCTTTGAAGTGGTCTTCTGGTAGAAGGTATATCACTTGAAGGCTTCATCGGGTGTTATCCCTTTGAAGTGGACTTCTAGTGGTCGGTATATCACTTGAGGGCTTCATCGGGTGTTATCCCCTTGAAGTGGACTTCTAGTGGTTGGAGCCATCTGCAGAGGTGAACGGTGCTTCCGAGCTGGTTTACGGCTGGAGGTAATTGGTGGTTTGCAGATGGCTAATTCGGTGTGTTCTTAATAAGGAACATCTGAAGGGGCTTCAAGGACTTCCTCTGCTCGGGTTAATGTTAACGTTTAATTGTTATTTATGATTCTGACCCATGTTGGGTCATGTGAATTATTAGGAGGAATTCTCTGGTGGATTCCTAACTAGTTATCCGAATGTTTCGGATTTAAATTGTTTTTATAAAACTGTGAAATTAATAAACGGCTGCTGTGGCCATTTCACATCCAACCTCGGTGTCATGTGTCTTTACTAAGTGGGGGTGGGGGGGATAGTATGGTCTAAGGTTAACACACGACTCTACCTAGGCAGGTCAAGAAGAGGCTGGACGCAGCCGCAGGGTGAAGGGAAGCCGACATGACCGTCCTGGTAAGGAAAGGGTTAATTAGGTGAGGGAGAGTTGGAAGGAGCTGAAGGAGGGACGGGGAGGAGTTAAGGGGGACGGGGGGCCGTTACTGCGCTTCCCGCTGTTTCTCGGCATTGAGCCGGAAGCAGCGGGAGGAGTAACATAGAAGCAAGTAAGCTCCCACCCTCCCACCCTTGGTTTGTTACTCCTTAGGTCTTATGTACGTCCGTCTATGAGCGTTGTGTTTTATTTGTGTGCTTATTTAACATGTTTTTCTTTTTTCCGGAGTAGGTTCTGTTGTCATGGCAGCTGGCGGGGGGAGTCCTTGAGGCCAGTCAGTACAAAATGGTGGGGGGGTCGCATCGGGGGTATGCGTCCCCCAAAAAAGGTACATGGTTGAAGACTTCATCGGGTGTTATCCCTTTGAAGTGGACTTCTAGTGGTCGGTATATCACTTGAGGGCTTCATCGAGTGTTATCCCCTTGAAGTGGACTTCTAGTGGTTGGAGCCATCTGCAGAGGTGAACGGTGCTTCCGAGCTGGTTTACGGCTGGAGGTAATTGGTGGTTTGCAGATGGCTAATTCGGTGTGTTCTTAATAAGGAACATCTGAAGGGGCTTCAAGGACTTCCTCTGCTCGGGTTAATGTTAACGTTTAATTGTTATTTATGATTCTGACCCATGTTGGGTCATGTGAATTATTAGGAGGAATTCTCTGGTGGATTCCTAACTAGTTATCCGAATGTTTCGGATTTAAATTGTTTTTATAAAACTGTGAAATTAATAAACGGCTGCTGTGGCCATTTCACATCCAACCTCGGTGTCATGTGTCTTTACTAAGTGGGGGTGGGGGGGATAGTATGGTCTAAGGTTAACACACGACTCTACCTAGGCAGGTCATGCAGTATTTCCAGGACCGGTGCACCCTTTCCTTATGTGTTGACTAAAATCAGATTCCAAAAGTGTTTTTTGTGTTTGCCATTGTTTCTGTCTTTCTGAAGGGATCTCCCCTTTTAATCCCATTATTTCAACACCTGTTGGACAATGCATGAGTGATAATGAGCTAATTGATTAAATGCAATTGATGAATACATTGCCACCTCTTGTTTTGTGTCGTCTGTGTGTCTGTGTTTCCGGCATTTCACATTGGAACAGCTCATTCACCTTCCTTGTCTTCTCTCCGCCCTCCCTTTTAGGTCAGTTAAAGAGCTGCACCTGAGCCAGCCACTGATTGATGCAGCACCACAGTCAAATAGTGGAGTGGAGTAGGGGAACAGCAAAGAGCCATTAAAGCCGCCCGCCCGCCACAATGGACCTACCTGTGTACACTAGATGGATGTGATGGAATGTACTGTCGTCCCTACATTTCAAGAAGGAGTAAGAATTGCAGTTGCAACAAAGCCTTGCTTGCCTACAAAGAGAGCAGCAATTTGGATTTGTTACTATGTTACCTAGAAGAATAACAAACTGTGCAAGGATGGAGGTTGTAGGAGCAAGGAGAAGTTGTCTGTAAAGTTGGTGGATGCTTATTTTCCATTTTGCAGTCCCTTGTCTCCCTCTTGTGGCCTCCTGGAGGCAACTAGCTGTGCAAAAAAAGACAGCCTGGCGGCCGGCTGTTGCAGTGTTGCCCTCTCAGGCAACACTGAGTGACTGACTGAGCCGCACCGTCTTATATAAAGTTCAGACGGAACTTTGCACGTGTCATAGTGGAGCCCTGAGGAGCCAGAGCCAGCTTTCTGACATCATAATGGGGCCTCAGAGATAAAAGCCTGGGCCCAGGCAGTGTTGGTCAGTGCTGCTCAGCAGGCAGCACTGGACTGGACTGGATTACAGCTGATACAAGGTGTGAAGGAACAAGGGGTGGCTGTGGGCATGCACTTGCTGCCGCTGCCAGTGTTTATCTGCATGGCAGCAGGGCATTTGGGCGTTGCCAGGAAGGCGTTTTTATGTAGATTCCTCCTCTTTCAGCACTGCATTGTGGTGCAAGCAAAAGAAGCAAATCCTGTCTGGCTTCCTCTCCGGCCTTTATTCACCTCCCGTGTAGCTGTGAGTGTGTGAGCCTGCAGGGCCCCATGGAATTGCCTAGAAGTAGGCTGAATCGCTGCAAGGGCTGAACAGCAGTATCGGGCAGGCTCGGGCAACGCGCGGCCCGTTCGGGTTATCGCTTCTCGGCCTTTTGGCTAAGATCAAGTGTAGTATCTGTTCTTATCAGTTTAATATCTGATACGTCCCCTATCTGGGGACCATATATTAAATGGATTTTTAGAACAGGGAGATGGAAATAGAGCTTGCTCTGTCCACTCCACGCATTGACCTGGTATTGCAGTATTTCCAGGACCGGTGCACCCTTTCCTTATGTGTTGACTAAAATCAGATTCCAAAAGTGTTTTTTGTGTTTGCCATTGTTTCTGTCTTTCTGAAGGGATCTCCCCTTTTAATCCCATTATTTCAACACCTGTTGGACAATGCATGAGTGATAATGAGCTAATTGATTAAATGCAATTAATGAATACATTGCCACCTCTTGTTTTGTGTTGTCTGTGTGTCTGTGTTTCCGGCATTTCACATTGGAACAGCTCATTCACCTTCCTTGTCTTCTCTCCGCCCTCCCTTTTAGGTAAGTTAAAGAGCTGCACCTGAGCCAGCCACTGATTGATGCAGCACCACAGTCAAATAGTGGAGTGGAGTAGGGGAACAGCAAACAGCCATTAAAGCCGCCCGCCCGCCCGCCCGCCCGCCACAATGGACCTACCTGTGTACACTAGATGGATGTGATGGAATGTACTGTCGTCCCTACATTTCAAGAAGGAGTAAGAATTGCAGTTGCAACAAAGCCTTGCTTGCCTACAAAGAGAGCAGCAATTTGGATTTGTTACTATGTTACCTAGAAGAATAACAAACTGTGCAAGGATGGAGGTTGTAGGAGCAAGGAGAAGTTGTCTGTAAAGTTGGTGGATGCTTATTTTCCATTTTGCAGTCCCTTGTCTCCCTCTTGTGGCCTCCTGGAGGCAACTAGCTGTGCAAAAAAAGACAGCCTGGCGGCCGGCTGTTGCAGTGTTGCCCTCTCAGGCAACACTGAGTGACTGACTGAGCCGCACCGTCTTATATAAAGTTCAGACGGAACTTTGCACGTGTCATAGTGGAGCCCTGAGGAGCCAGAGCCAGCTTTCTGACATCATAATGGGGCCTCAGAGATAAAAGCCTGGGCCCAGGCAGTGTTGGTCAGTGCTGCTCAGCAGGCAGCACTGGACTGGACTGGATTACAGCTGATACAAGGTGTGAAGGAACAAGGGGTGGCTGTGGGCATGCACTTGCTGCCGCTGCCAGTGTTTATCTGCATGGCAGCAGGGCATTTGGGCGTTGCCAGGAAGGCGTTTTTATGTAGATTCCTCCTCTTTCAGCACTGCATTGTGGTGCAAGCAAAAGAAGCAAATCCTGTCTGGCTTCCTCTCCGGCCTTTATTCACCTCCCGTGTAGCTGTGAGTGTGTGAGCCTGCAGGGCCCCATGGAATTGCCTAGAAGTAGGCTGAATCGCTGCAAGGGCTGAACAGCAGTATCGGGCAGGCTCGGGCAACGCGCGGCCCGTTCGGGTTATCGCTTCTCGGCCTTTTGGCTAAGATCAAGTGTAGTATCTGTTCTTATCAGTTTAATATCTGATACGTCCCCTATCTGGGGACCATATATTAAATGGATTTTTAGAACAGGGAGATGGAAATAGAGCTTGCTCTGTCCACTCCACGCATTGACCTGGTATTGCAGTATTTCCAGGACCGGTGCACCCTTTCCTTATGTGTTGACTAAAATCAGATTCCAAAAGTGTTTTTTGTGTTTGCCATTGTTTCTGTCTTTCTGAAGGGATCTCCCCTTTTAATCCCATTATTTCAACACCTGTTGGACAATGCATGAGTGATAATGAGCTAATTGATTAAATGCAATTAATGAATACATTGCCACCTCTTGTTTTGTGTCGTCTGTGTGTCTGTGTTTCCGGCATTTCACATTGGAACAGCTCATTCACCTTCCTTGTCTTCTCTCTGCCCTCCCTTTTAGGTAAGTTAAAGAGCTGCACCTGAGCCAGCCACTGATTGATGCAGCACCACAGTCAAATAGTGGAGTGGAGTAGGGGAACAGCAAACAGCCATTAAAGCCGCCCGCCCGCCCCGCCCGCCCGCCACAATGGACCTACCTGTGTACACTAGATGGATGTGATGGAATGTACTGTCGTCCCTACATTTCAAGAACGAGTAAGAATTGCAGTTGCAACAAAGCCTTGCTTGCCTACAAAGAGAGCAGCAATTTGGATTTGTTACTATGTTACCTAGAAGAATAACAAACTGTGCAAGGATGGAGGTTGTAGGAGCAAGGAGAAGTTGTCTGTAAAGTTGGTGGATGCTTATTTTCCATTTTGCAGTCCCTTGTCTCCCTCTTGTGGCCTCCTGGAGGCAACTAGCTGTGCAAAAAAAGACAGCCTGGCGGCCGGCTGTTGCAGTGTTGCCCTCTCAGGCAACACTGAGTGACTGACTGAGCCGCACCGTCTTATATAAAGTTCAGACGGAACTTTGCACGTGTCATAGTGGAGCCCTGAGGAGCCAGAGCCAGCTTTCTGACATCATAATGGGGCCTCAGAGATAAAAGCCTGGGCCCAGGCAGTGTTGGTCAGTGCTGCTCAGCAGGCAGCACTGGACTGGACTGGATTACAGCTGATACAAGGTGTGAAGGAACAAGGGGTGGCTGTGGGCATGCACTTGCTGCCGCTGCCAGTGTTTATCTGCATGGCAGCAGGGCATTTGGGCGTTGCCAGGAAGGCGTTTTTATGTAGATTCCTCCTCTTTCAGCACTGCATTGTGGTGCAAGCAAAAGAAGCAAATCCTGTCTGGCTTCCTCTCCGGCCTTTATTCACCTCCCGTGTAGCTGTGAGTGTGTGAGCCTGCAGGGCCCCATGGAATTGCCTAGAAGTAGGCTGAATCGCTGCAAGGGCTGAACAGCAGTATCGGGCAGGCTCGGGCAACGCGCGGCCCGTTCGGGTTATCGCTTCTCGGCCTTTTGGCTAAGATCAAGTGTAGTATCTGTTCTTATCAGTTTAATATCTGATACGTCCCCTATCTGGGGACCATATATTAAATGGATTTTTAGAACAGGGAGATGGAAATAGAGCTTGCTCTGTCCACTCCACGCATTGACCTGGTATTGCAGTATTTCCAGGACCGGTGCACCCTTTCCTTATGTGTTGACTAAAATCAGATTCCAAAAGTGTTTTTTGTGTTTGCCATTGTTTCTGTCTTTCTGAAGGGATCTCCCCTTTTAATCCCATTATTTCAACACCTGTTGGACAATGCATGAGTGATAATGAGCTAATTGATTAAATGCAATTAATGAATACATTGCCACCTCTTGTTTTGTGTCGTCTGTGTGTCTGTGTTTCCGGCATTTCACATTGGAACAGCTCATTCACCTTCCTTGTCTTCTCTCCGCCCTCCCTTTTAGGTAAGTTAAAGAGCTGCACCTGAGCCAGCCACTGATTGATGCAGCACCACAGTCAAATAGTGGAGTGGAGTAGGGGAACAGCAAACAGCCATTAAAGCCGCCCGCCCGCCCGCCACAATGGACCTACCTGTGTACACTAGATGGATGTGATGGAATGTACTGTCGTCCCTACATTTCAAGAAGGAGTAAGAATTGCAGTTGCAACAAAGCCTTGCTTGCCTACAAAGAGAGCAGCAATTTGGATTTGTTACTATGTTACCTAGAAGAATAACAAACTGTGCAAGGATGGAGGTTGTAGGAGCAAGGAGAAGTTGTCTGTAAAGTTGGTGGATGCTTATTTTCCATTTTGCAGTCCCTTGTCTCCCTCTTGTGGCCTCCTGGAGGCAACTAGCTGTGCAAAAAAAGACAGCCTGGCGGCCGGCTGTTGCAGTGTTGCCCTCTCAGGCAACACTGAGTGACTGACTGAGCCGCACCGTCTTATATAAAGTTCAGACGGAACTTTGCACGTGTCATAGTGGAGCCCTGAGGAGCCAGAGCCAGCTTTCTGACATCATAATGGGGCCTCAGAGATAAAAGCCTGGGCCCAGGCAGTGTTGGTCAGTGCTGCTCAGCAGGCAGCACTGGACTGGACTGGATTACAGCTGATACAAGGTGTGAAGGAACAAGGGGTGGCTGTGGGCATGCACTTGCTGCCGCTGCCAGTGTTTATCTGCATGGCAGCAGGGCATTTGGGCGTTGCCAGGAAGGCGTTTTTATGTAGATTCCTCCTCTTTCAGCACTGCATTGTGGTGCAAGCAAAAGAAGCAAATCCTGTCTGGCTTCCTCTCCGGCCTTTATTCACCTCCCGTGTAGCTGTGAGTGTGTGAGCCTGCAGGGCCCCATGGAATTGCCTAGAAGTAGGCTGAATCGCTGCAAGGGCTGAACAGCAGTATCGGGCAGGCTCGGGCAACGCGCGGCCCGTTCGGGTTATCGCTTCTCGGCCTTTTGGCTAAGACCAAGTGTATTTATACAGGAGGTTTTTAGTCAGAAGGTGCTCAGGTACCCTCTCTCTCGGCCTCGGGGGATCGTCCAGGTTCGCCTGGACTTCACCCCCGTGCTGCTATTTGGGAGAGAGGCTTAGTCCTGAGCAACGAGTTGCGATCCCCCCCAGCCCCTTGGTCTCCGTAAGACAAGGGGCGCAGCGAAAGCTGTGCGGTTCGACCTGGCCACGCTAATGGCAGGCGAACCCGATGCGGTGCCGGTGTACGCCCGGCGTAAGAATTCTGCACGATTTATCGTGGCAGAGGGTGGAGGCGGTCCCCGTGGTATTAAATTTTTAGTCCACGCCATTTTGGAAGATCTGCTGGCGGTCCACAAGAACGAGCTCTTGGCTATCCAGGACTACCCGAAGCGAGGAATCTACGATGTCACCTTCATGGGAGAAGGAATACTCCGTGATGCTATGGACCGAGCTGAGAGGAAACAAGGTGAACTCGTAGCAGCGGGAGTCAAGGTAGTAGAGCATGAATTTGAAATAACCAAACTCGTGGTGATTAAAATGTATTCCCCATATGTGAGAGATATGGAAGTGGCAGCATTTCTAGCTGCCTACTTCAAAAATGTCAAACTCCTGGGGAAAGTGATGAACGAGTGTGGAGTGTGGACCGCCAAATGGAAGTTTTTAGTTACGCTGATTAAGGACCCCTCCACCCAAGAAACGAGATTACCACCGGCTCGTTTTAAAATTGGAAATGTGAATGGCGACCTCTACTTCTCAGGGATGCCAAACTTCTGCAGGGCTTGCGGTACCTATGGACATACCAGTTTTAACTGCGATGTCACCTGCAGAAACTGTGGAAGCAAAGAGCACAATATAAGGGAGTGCACAGAAGAAAAAAAATGCAACTTTTGTCAAAAAACTGGTCACTTGTATTTTTCTTGTCCTCATAGGTACCGAAGCGGAGAAGAAGAGCAACCCGGGGCGCCCCCACGTGCTCCACCAGTGGACCAGCCCCGCCCTCAGGGAGAGGAACAAGCCAGTGCTGCAAAGGAGCAGCGGGGTACCTGGGCTTCAAGAGTACGGTCTGTTGGAGCCAAAGCAGGTACCTCACAGCCAACAGCCTCAGAGGAGAGAAGGGAGTCCAGTGCGAAAGAAAAACGCCAAGCCAAACGTAAGGCTGAGAAGGGGCAGGCCAGTGAGATAACTGAGGCATCCCAGAGTGCTGGTTGCTCAGTGGATGCCGGGCCTGCTCCCAATCCTGGGTCTCTAGATACGGAGTCTGAAGAGGAAGGTTGGCTGAAAGTGGGTCCCCGTAAAAAGGGTAAACAGGAGCGTGCCGGTAGGGGGGTGACAGGGGAGGAGCAAATGGATACGTCCGTAAAGCAAAGTGAGGCTCCTCCTAGGACCACCCCCTCGTCGTTACTGGTGAGGAGGGTGGGCGCTGTTCCCCCCGAGCCAACCGACACCCCGCCATGTGCGCAACCTCCCCCTCTAGAACGGCCTGCACGGCCTGCACGGCCTCAGGGGGGAGCGGCGGGGCCCTTGGGGGACCCACCCGATACAGACCTATATGGTCAGCCGTTAGAGACCCAGGTAAGGCTGTGTGAATCTGGACTCCCTGTATACGAGATGAGGGCTGTTGGCTCGACGCTCACGGAAGGTAGTTCCTCTCCTGAATCATCCCCTTTCTCGCTAGAGTCAGACGAGGGCGGGGAGATGAGTTCAAGCGAGATTTCTGGTATTGCTGGTGGAGGCCAAGTCTGATTTTAAGTAACACGATTATTTATTTTTTTAAAATCAAGACTAACACAATCAAATCTCCACGATGTCTGAAATAAAGGGGATCTCCCTCAACGTGAGGGGCGCCAAGTCCAAAGTCAGAAGGGTTGCTCTCTTCAGTTTTTTATCTGGCCTGGCAGCCTCTGTTTTTTTCCTGCAGGAGTGCGGCATTCCCCATGCAATGAAGTACCATAAATACAAAGAGGATTGGAAGTATGGTCCATCAGTCTGGTCTGGATCTAACGAGTCCAGATCAGCAGGGGTCGCCATTCTTTTTAAGGGAAACGTTTTTATTGATTTTATCCAAGAGATTCTTCCAGGACGTATTTTATTGGTTAAAGCTTTTATTGACGGCGTAAAATGGCAGTTTTTAAATTTTTACGGCTCACCTGACAAAAATGAGAGAGCAGAGATGCTAGAAATGTTACCTCTTTTTATTAATACAACTGAGCCTTTTATCCTCGCAGGTGATTTTAACTGTATCCTGAGGGGGGAACGCCGGCTTACCAGTGCTACAAGTAGGAATTACGATAAGACCTCTGGACTGCTCAAAGATATTGTAAATGATTTTAAATTAACTGATTTGTACAAAGAATGTAATAGGAGCAGCCCAGAGGAAGCCGGCGTTACCTGGAGCAACGCCACCTGTAGCTCCAGGATAGATTTTATTTTTTGTAATGAGAATGTACTGCCTTTTAATTGTGAAGTTTTAACTAATGTTTTTTCAGATCACAAGCTTTTATCATTTTATGTAAAGCGTGATTTTAATAAACCGGTGTGTAAGAAGTCCTGGAAGTTAAATGTTTCCCTTTTAGATGATCCACAGGTTTTTACTGATTTTATTGAATTTTACCAAAAATGCAGGCGGGGGAGAGACATGCGTACTCCCATCAGTGCATGGTGGGAGAAAATGAAAAAAAGAATAAAGGAATTTTTTATTAAAAAGAGCGTGGCGAAAGCCAGAGAAAAACATGCTTTTTTTAAAATTCTCAGCACCCGTCTGCAGACCCTGTACAAGATGAGAGATAATGAAATTGACGTTAAAACTGACATCACTAACTTAAAAAAAGAAATAGCCCAGTGCCTGGAGCAGAAAGGCAAAGAGATCATTTTCCGTTCCAAAATTCAGCATGTGGAGGAGAATGAGACCTGCTCCAGGTACTTTTTTAAAAAAATTAACAATAAAAAGGCTATTATTAAAAATATTGAAGGTGTGTCAGATGTACAGGGTATTTTAAGTAAAGTTCATGAGTTTTATGCTGACCTTTTTAGTGTTAAAACTGTGGATCATAATTTTATGCGTGACTCACTGAAGGAGATTACTACTGTTTTAGACCCTGTCTCCCAGAATTTTTTATTACAGGAGCTGACGGAGCAGGAGGTTTTAGAAACGGTAAAGAGTTTTAAAGCCGGAAAAGTTCCCGGACCGGACGGTATACCCAGTGAGTTTTATGTCAAATTTTATGACATTTTAAAAGAGGATCTTTTTAGCCTTTTTTATGAAGTTTTTAATTCCAAGATGCTGCCTAAGTCCTGGCGGAAGGGTGAGGTCTCCCTGCTACATAAGAAAGGTGACATCGCAGTTTTGAAGAACTGGAGACCAATAACCCTTCTGAATAGCGACTATAAAATAATGGCAAAAGTGTGCGCAAATAGATTAAAAGCCATAATACCCCACATTGTACACTCTAACCAGGTGTGTGGGGTGCCAGGCCGCAGCATCTGGGATAATCTTAACCTGATAAAAGACGTAATTGAGGACACGAGGTCTAGAAGAGGTAAATTAGCCATTTTATCTATAGACTTCGAGAAGGCGTTCGACCGTGTCTCTCATTTTTATCTTTTTAAGGTTTTAGAGCGTATGGGTATACCTGAAGGATTTTTATTATCACTTAAAGCCTTTTATAAAGATTGCACAAGCAAAATTTTAGTGAATGGTTTTAAGACACAGGACGTGATTTTAAACTCAGGGGTGAAGCAGGGGTGTCCCTTGTCCCCACTGCTTTTTATTTGCGCATTAGAGCCTCTACTGTGTACAATTCGCCGCGATAAGTTAATACGTGGAGTCCCCCTGCCCGGGGGTGGCGGCGTAGAGGCTAAAGCAGTGGGGTACATGGACGATGTAGCGGTTTTTTGCAGGGACACCCTGTCGCTTCAGAGAACCCTCAGACAAATTGAGTTTTATTGCTGTGCTTCCGGTTTTAAGGTGAACTTCGACAAAAGTAATATTTTAAATATAGGAAGCATGGCTTTTAGAGACATACCCGTCCCTGTGTCAGATAATATTACAATTTTAGGTGTCTCCTTCAGTGAGTGCGATAATGGTTTTATCAGTTGGGACATGGTGGCGCAGAAGGTAAATCAAAAAATATGTATGTGGAACATGAGAAAACTTACCATGGAGGGAAAAGTTTTAATTATTAAAATGGTCATTTTACCCCTGCTTTTATATCTAAGTATGGTTTTCCCTCCCCCCACGGTTTTATTGCAAAAAATTACTAAAGCATGTTTTACCTTCTTTTGGAGTTCCAGAATGGAGAAACTAAAAAGAGAGATTGTGATGAAATCCAAACCGAAGGGTGGCAAAGATTTTCCGAATTTTAACAGGTTTCTTTTAATCAAGTTCTTCAGTTTCTGTTTTAATTCCTTTTTTAAAGAACATTATTGGTCCTATTTTTTACGTTTTAATACAGGGTTTTTAATGCGAAGGTTTGGGTGGTTCAACATTGTTTTATCCTCACCTTACACTTTTAAACTCTCAATAAACTATGTGATTTTAGAAAAGATAGTGACCTTATTCAACCTGAAGGGAAAAAATGTAAATGAGCTGAAAAATAGTAAAAAGTTAATTAAAGACTTAAGAGAAAGTGAGACGGTCAGCAGGATTGAGAATTTTAATGAGGAACGAAGTGCTTTTATCTTCAAAATTATTAATGTGTTTTATCTTTTTAATACACAGATGGACCTGGCCTGGAGCTGCATTCATCAATGTCTTCCATGCCGGGCATTCCAATACAGAAGGAGGTTCGCGAGGTCTGCCGTCTGCCCGAGGGAAGGCTGCCAGGCCGAGGAAACGGTTCGACACATTTTTTGGACGTGTGATTTTGCGAAGGAATTTTGGAAAAAAATATTCCCTCTTTTGGCAAAGATGGCAGACCTGAAAGACTTGAATTATGAAGATATTTTATATGGACTATTTGGATGCCCAACCGCGAGCCAAAAGATAATAGCGTGGAAGACGATGAATTGCGCCAAAGAAGCTCTATGGAAGGCCAGGAACATCCTGATTTTTAAGCACGATGTTTTATCTACTGATGATGTTTTAGGTCTTTGTTTTAGCGAAATGTACATTTATTATTTATTAGACAAAAAAAGAAATGCCACCCTTCTAAATAAATGGTTTGTGAAAGAATGGAACTCCAACATATAAAGATTTGCCACCATGTCCCTTTTATGTAATGTAATGCAATGAAATATTGATTTTATTGTTATTCATTTGTACAAAAGTTGGTTTTATTGTAAACTGTATTTTTTTATGAAATAAATCATTGACACCCCTGAAAAGGGGTAGCCAACTTAAAAAAAATCTGTTCTTATCAGTTTAATATCTGATACGTCCGCTATCTGGGGACCATATATTAAATGGATTTTTAGAACAGGGAGATGGAAATAGAGCTTGCTCTGTCCACTCCACGCATTGACCTGGTATTGCAGTATTTCCAGGACCGGTGCACCCTTTCCTTATGTGTTGACTAAAATCAGATTCCAAAAGTGTTTTTTGTGTTTGCCATTGTTTCTGTCTTTCTGAAGGGATCTCCCCTTTTAATCCCATTATTTCAACACCTGTTGGACAATGCATGAGTGATAATGAGCTAATTGATTAAATGCAATTAATGAATACATTGCCACCTCTTGTTTTGTGTCGTCTGTGTGTCTGTGTTTCCGGCATTTCACATTGGAACAGCTCATTCACCTTCCTTGTCTTCTCTCCGCCCTCCCTTTTAGGTAAGTTAAAGAGCTGCACCTGAGCCAGCCACTGATTGATGCAGCACCACAGTCAAATAGTGGAGTGGAGTAGGGGAACAGCAAACAGCCATTAAAGCCGCCCGCCCGCCCGCCCGCCCGCCACAATGGACCTACCTGTGTACACTAGATGGATGTGATGGAATGTACTGTCGTCCCTACATTTCAAGAAGGAGTAAGAATTGCAGTTGCAACAAAGCCTTGCTTGCCTACAAAGAGAGCAGCAATTTGGATTTGTTACTATGTTACCTAGAAGAATAACAAACTGTGCAAGGATGGAGGTTGTAGGAGCAAGGAGAAGTTGTCTGTAAAGTTGGTGGATGCTTATTTTCCATTTTGCAGTCCCTTGTCTCCCTCTTGTGGCCTCCTGGAGGCAACTAGCTGTGCAAAAAAAGACAGCCTGGCGGCCGGCTGTTGCAGTGTTGCCCTCTCAGGCAACACTGAGTGACTGACTGAGCCGCACCGTCTTATATAAAGTTCAGACGGAACTTTGCACGTGTCATAGTGGAGCCCTGAGGAGCCAGAGCCAGCTTTCTGACATCATAATGGGGCCTCAGAGATAAAAGCCTGGGCCCAGGCAGTGTTGGTCAGTGCTGCTCAGCAGGCAGCACTGGACTGGACTGGATTACAGCTGATACAAGGTGTGAAGGAACAAGGGGTGGCTGTGGGCATGCACTTGCTGCCGCTGCCAGTGTTTATCTGCATGGCAGCAGGGCATTTGGGCGTTGCCAGGAAGGCGTTTTTATGTAGATTCCTCCTCTTTCAGCACTGCATTGTGGTGCAAGCAAAAGAAGCAAATCCTGTCTGGCTTCCTCTCCGGCCTTTATTCACCTCCCGTGTAGCTGTGAGTGTGTGAGCCTGCAGGGCCCCATGGAATTGCCTAGAAGTAGGCTGAATCGCTGCAAGGGCTGAACAGCAGTATCGGGCAGGCTCGGGCAACGCGCGGCCCGTTCGGGTTATCGCTTCTCGGCCTTTTGGCTAAGATCAAGTGTAGTATCTGTTCTTATCAGTTTAATATCTGATACGTCCCCTATCTGGGGACCATATATTAAATGGATTTTTAGAACAGGGAGATGGAAATAGAGCTTGCTCTGTCCACTCCACGCATTGACCTGGTATTGCAGTATTTCCAGGACCGGTGCACCCTTTCCTTATGTGTTGACTAAAATCAGATTCCAAAAGTGTTTTTTGTGTTTGCCATTGTTTCTGTCTTTCTGAAGGGATCTCCCCTTTTAATCCCATTATTTCAACACCTGTTGGACAATGCATGAGTGATAATGAGCTAATTGATTAAATGCAATTAATGAATACATTGCCACCTCTTGTTTTGTGTCGTCTGTGTGTCTGTGTTTCCGGCATTTCACATTGGAACAGCTCATTCACCTTCCTTGTCTTCTCTCCGCCCTCCCTTTTAGGTAAGTTAAAGAGCTGCACCTGAGCCAGCCACTGATTGATGCAGCACCACAGTCAAATAGTGGAGTGGAGTAGGGGAACAGCAAACAGCCATTAAAGCCGCCCGCCCGCCCGCCCGCCACAATGGACCTACCTGTGTACACTAGATGGATGTGATGGAATGTACTGTCGTCCCTACATTTCAAGAAGGAGTAAGAATTGCAGTTGCAACAAAGCCTTGCTTGCCTACAAAGAGAGCAGCAATTTGGATTTGTTACTATGTTACCTAGAAGAATAACAAACTGTGCAAGGATGGAGGTTGTAGGAGCAAGGAGAAGTTGTCTGTAAAGTTGGTGGATGCTTATTTTCCATTTTGCAGTCCCTTGTCTCCCTCTTGTGGCCTCCTGGAGGCAACTAGCTGTGCAAAAAAAGACAGCCTGGCGGCCGGCTGTTGCAGTGTTGCCCTCTCAGGCAACACTGAGTGACTGACTGAGCCGCACCGTCTTATATAAAGTTCAGACGGAACTTTGCACGTGTCATAGTGGAGCCCTGAGGAGCCAGAGCCAGCTTTCTGACATCATAATGGGGCCTCAGAGATAAAAGCCTGGGCCCAGGCAGTGTTGGTCAGTGCTGCTCAGCAGGCAGCACTGGACTGGACTGGATTACAGCTGATACAAGGTGTGAAGGAACAAGGGGTGGCTGTGGGCATGCACTTGCTGCCGCTGCCAGTGTTTATCTGCATGGCAGCAGGGCATTTGGGCGTTGCCAGGAAGGCATTTTTATGTAGATTCCTCCTCTTTCAGCACTGCATTGTGGTGCAAGCAAAAGAAGCAAATCCTGTCTGGCTTCCTCTCCGGCCTTTATTCACCTCCCGTGTAGCTGTGAGTGTGTGAGCCTGCAGGGCCCCATGGAATTGCCTAGAAGTAGGCTGAATCGCTGCAAGGGCTGAACAGCAGTATCGGGCAGGCTCGGGCAACGCGCGGCCCGTTCGGGTTATCGCTTCTCGGCCTTTTGGCTAAGATCAAGTGTAGTATCTGTTCTTATCAGTTTAATATCTGATACGTCCCCTATCTGGGGACCATATATTAAATGGATTTTTAGAACAGGGAGATGGAAATAGAGCTTGCTCTGTCCACTCCACGCATTGACCTGGTATTGCAGTATTTCCAGGACCGGTGCACCCTTTCCTTATGTGTTGACTAAAATCAGATTCCAAAAGTGTTTTTTGTGTTTGCCATTGTTTCTGTCTTGCTGAAGGGATCTCCCCTTTTAATCCCATTATTTCAACACCTGTTGGACAATGCATGAGTGATAATGAGCTAATTGATTAAATGCAATTAATGAATACATTGCCACCTCTTGTTTTGTATCGTCTGTGTGTCTGTGTTTCCGGCATTTCACATTGGAACAGCTCATTCACCTTCCTTGTCTTCTCTCCGCCCTCCCTTTTAGGTAAGTTAAAGAGCTGCACCTGAGCCAGCCACTGATTGATGCAGCACCACAGTCAAATAGTGGAGTGGAGTAGGGGAACAGCAAACAGCCATTAAAGCCGCCCGCCCGCCCGCCCGCCACAATTGACCTACCTGTGTACACTAGATGGATGTGATGGAATGTACTGTCGTCCCTACATTTCAAGAAGGAGTAAGAATTGCAGTTGCAACAAAGCCTTGCTTGCCTACAAAGAGAGCAGCAATTTGGATTTGTTACTATGTTACCTAGAAGAATAACAAACTGTGCAAGGATGGAGGTTGTAGGAGCAAGGAGAAGTTGTCTGTAAAGTTGGTGGATGCTTATTTTCCATTTTGCAGTCCCTTGTCTCCCTCTTGTGGCCTCCTGGAGGCAACTAGCTGTGCAAAAAAAGACAGCCTGGCGGCCGGCTGTTGCAGTGTTGCCCTCTCAGGCAACACTGAGTGACTGACTGAGCCGCACCGTCTTATATAAAGTTCAGACGGAACTTTGCACGTGTCATAGTGGAGCCCTGAGGAGCCAGAGCCAGCTTTCTGACATCATAATGGGGCCTCAGAGATAAAAGCCTGGGCCCAGGCAGTGTTGGTCAGTGCTGCTCAGCAGGCAGCACTGGACTGGACTGGATTACAGCTGATACAAGGTGTGAAGGAACAAGGGGTGGCTGTGGGCATGCACTTGCTGCCGCTGCCAGTGTTTATCTGCATGGCAGCAGGGCATTTGGGCGTTGCCAGGAAGGCGTTTTTATGTAGATTCCTCCTCTTTCAGCACTGCATTGTGGTGCAAGCAAAAGAAGCAAATCCTGTCTGGCTTCCTCTCCGGCCTTTATTCACCTCCCGTGTAGCTGTGAGTGTGTGAGCCTGCAGGGCCCCATGGAATTGCCTAGAAGTAGGCTGAATCGCTGCAAGGGCTGAACAGCAGTATCGGGCAGGCTCGGGCAACGCGCGGCCCGTTCGGGTTATCGCTTCTCGGCCTTTTGGCTAAGATCAAGTGTAGTATCTGTTCTTATCAGTTTAATATCTGATACGTCCCCTATCTGGGGACCATATATTAAATGGATTTTTAGAACAGGGAGATGGAAATAGAGCTTGCTCTGTCCACTCCACGCATTGACCTGGTATTGCAGTATTTCCAGGACCGGTGCACCCTTTCCTTATGTGTTGACTAAAATCAGATTCCAAAAGTGTTTTTTGTGTTTGCCATTGTTTCTGTCTTTCTGAAGGGATCTCCCCTTTTAATCCCATTATTTCAACACCTGTTGGACAATGCATGAGTGATAATGAGCTAATTGATTAAATGCAATTAATGAATACATTGCCACCTCTTGTTTTGTGTCGTCTGTGTGTCTGTGTTTCCGGCATTTCACATTGGAACAGCTCATTCACCTTCCTTGTCTTCTCTCCGCCCTCCCTTTTAGGTAAGTTAAAGAGCTGCACCTGAGCCAGCCACTGATTGATGCAGCACCACAGTCAAATAGTGGAGTGGAGTAGGGGAACAGCAAACAGCCATTAAAGCCGCCCGCCCGCCACAATGGACCTACCTGTGTACACTAGATGGATGTGATGGAATGTACTGTCGTCCCTACATTTCAAGAAGGAGTAAGAATTGCAGTTGCAACAAAGCCTTGCTTGCCTACAAAGAGAGCAGCAATTTGGATTTGTTACTATGTTACCTAGAAGAATAACAAACTGTGCAAGGATGGAGGTTGTAGGAGCAAGGAGAAGTTGTCTGTAAAGTTGGTGGATGCTTATTTTCCATTTTGCAGTCCCTTGTCTCCCTCTTGTGGCCTCCTGGAGGCAACTAACTGTGCAAAAAAAGACAGCCTGGCGGCCGGCTGTTGCAGTGTTGCCCTCTCAGGCAACACTGAGTGACTGACTGAGCCGCACCGTCTTATATAAAGTTCAGACGGAACTTTGCACGTGTCATAGTGGAGCCCTGAGGAGCCAGAGCCAGCTTTCTGACATCATAATGGGGCCTCAGAGATAAAAGCCTGGGCCCAGGCAGTGTTGGTCAGTGCTGCTCAGCAGGCAGCACTGGACTGGACTGGATTACAGCTGATACAAGGTGTGAAGGAACAAGGGGTGGCTGTGGGCATGCACTTGCTGCCGCTGCCAGTGTTTATCTGCATGGCAGCAGGGCATTTGGGCGTTGCCAGGAAGGCGTTTTTATGTAGATTCCTCCTCTTTCAGCACTGCATTGTGGTGCAAGCAAAAGAAGCAAATCCTGTCTGGCTTCCTCTCCGGCCTTTATTCACCTCCCGTGTAGCTGTGAGTGTGTGAGCCTGCAGGGCCCCATGGAATTGCCTAGAAGTAGGCTGAATCGCTGCAAGGGCTGAACAGCAGTATCGGGCAGGCTCGGGCAACGCGCGGCCCGTTCGGGTTAT